>NC_092743.1:46591885-47225731 GCF_047496795.1 Chiloscyllium punctatum | reverse complement strand
GATGTTCCCTTTTACTGTTTCCCACCAGTCCGCTGGAGACTCAAAGAGGGGCTTCACGGTTCTCCAACCTGCGTAGTCCCTCTTGAGCTCCTCAATGTCTCCCAGGGTCAACAGCTTTGTGTTCAGCTTCCACGTTCCCTTACCAGCCCGCTGCTCGTCCTGAAGGTGACAGTCGGCCAGCAGGAGGCAGTGGTCAGAGAAGAACACCGGCTTGATGTCGGTGGATCTGACCGAGAGCGTTCGGGACACAAACAGGTAATCTATCCTTGAGCGGATAGACCCGTCTGCCCGTGACCAGGTGTATCTAGGCTGTGCTCTGTCTGCAGGGGTGCTGAAGACGTCGTGCAGCTTGGCATCTTTTACCGTGCCCATCGGGGCTCTGGACGTGGCGTCCAGTTTACTGTCTCCCTCGCCGGATCGTCCATCTGCATCAATGATACAGTTGAAGTCTCCGGCCAGAATGACCGACCTGGACGTCGCCAGCAACAGTGGAAGCTGCTGCAGGACGGCCAACCGTTCACTCTTACCCACTGGGGGGGTACACATTAATCAGTCTCAGGGGAACATTCCTGTACATGATGTCGGCGACGAGGAGGCGCCCGCCCACCACCTCCTTAACCTCGGAGATGGTGAAGTTGCCTCCTCGCAACAGGATACCCAGGCCGGAGGCTCAGCTATCGTTGCCCCCCGACCAAACTGACGGCCCATGGGCCCACAGGCTTGACCATTTCCTGTAGCTGCTGAGGTGCGGTATCCCACACTCCTGCAGAAACAGGACGTCGGCTTTAACGTTGGCCAGGAAGGCCATCATAGAAACACATCGCGTAGCCGATTTGATGCTACGCACATTGATGCGGGCCACTCTTATCCCCACTTTAACAGTTTACAAGGTTACCAGTATCCATTTGCTGCTGGTCTTGCCCCTCTGGGGTAGCTGTGTGCATCCCTGTGGTGACGGCAAACTGCTGGACCCTCCCAGGGCTGAGGTAGCTGTCCGGCTCCACGCTGAAGCCATTTCCCCGCTCTGGTGTCGTTGGGTCGGGCCCAGGGTCTGCACAGTCTAGTTCTCCATCTGACAGCAGGGCTGTCACAGGACCGCTGCTCCCAGTTACCTGGAGCTGTGGGCCGGTGGGTACCTTTTGGTTCTCGGTTTTCAGCATCTGCAGTCATTGTTTTTACCTTGTTGATTTTAACCCTACTGCGAATCCTCTTGCAAGGATGCCTGCCTTGAAGAAGTTTTCCTCCTCTCTCTACAAGAATCTCAGGGAGTCCCTCTCCCACTGCAACTCCCAGATTCCTGATGAAGGGCTTTTGCCCGAAACGTTGATTTTGCTGCTCATTGGATGCTGCCTGAACTGCTGTGCTCTTCCAGCACCACTAATCCAGTACCTCTTGGTTCTCACCAGGTCAGAGGAGGCCTTTACCCATCCCCTCAGAGGGATCGTCTTTTCCTGTTTGGGCGGTGCTGCCCTCCTTTTTCCCCACGGCGCTCTGTCTCTTCCTCTGGTGACAACCCTCCTTGCGCCCGTCCTCACCGTTGGAAGAGCTGCCTGTATCCTCGTCATGTCGGCGTCGCTTCCCCCTTTGTTGGGTGGCTTTGGGGGCCTGGTGAGGTTTCCTCTTCCTGCTTCTGACAGTAATCCAATCCTCTGACTCCTTTGTTCCCTTCTCTTCCATTTCCTCCGTCTGTCTTGAAGGAGCTTGGATCGGCTGCTGCATCTCCCTGCTGTCTGCCGTCTGCTCTGCTACAGCCTGCCCTTCCTTTTGGGTGCCTCCAGACATCATTCCCATGCTGTTTTGTGTTACCTTTCTGGTCTTAGGCAGTCCACAGCTCACATTGCCGCCTCAGGCCATCTGTGCATAGGTGGCGGCCCCTCGTCTTGGGCAGGCCTTGTACCTGTGACCCGCCTCTCCGCACAGATTACAGTTCTTGGCCTGTTTACATTCCTTGGTTGGGTGGCCTTCCTGCTTGCAGTTTCAGCAGACGGTCACCTTACAATCCGCCGCCATGTGGCCTGACCTCCCGTAGGTTTGGCACACTTTCGGCTGCCCTGCGTATGTCAGGTAACCTCTGCTTCCTCCGATGGCAAAGCTGGAGGGTGGGTGGAGGATGTTCCCACTGGCATCGACCGTCAGGGTTACCCTGACCTGTCATTTGCTGGTCCAGATCCCGAAAGGATCGACCACATCGGTACTTTCTCCCTCGAACTGGACATATCTTCTCAGGAAGGTCAGGACATCTGCTGCTGGGACGTGGGGATTGTACATATGGATTGTAACAACCTGATTCCTCTGCGCAGGAAGCTCACACAACGGGACCGCTGACAAAATGGAGAACAGCGGTTCCCCTTCCTTTTCCTTGAAGACCTTCAGGAGCTGCTCGCAATTCTTCACACTCCTGAAGGTCACGTCGAAATATCCTGCCACAGGGAAATCCTGCAGGCAGTACATGTCCACTTTTTTTTTAATTTCAAAATATACTTTATTCATGTAAATAAATCTTTGGTACTTGTACAATTTTCCATGTCGTTCATAGTTATATACATTGCATGTCTTAACATTACAAAGAACAAATTGAATTAATCTAATTTACAGTTATCCTATTAACAGTTACATTTATTAACTATCCAGTCTCTTGGTATTTGGCTGTGGCTTCAGCGGAACCCACCTACTGAGTGGGTGCCCTGTTATATGAAAGCAAATGAAACTTCTTTAACCCCCAGTTTATGGAGTTACCATTGTCCATTTGACTGTCCTGTCTCTGGGGTGGCTGTCTACATCCCCATCGTAAGCATGAACTGCTGGACCTTCGCTGGGCTGAGGTAGCTATCCAGCTCCTCACTGGGGTCATTTACCCGGTCTGGTGTCATTGAGCCAAGGCAAGGGTCCTCCCTGTCCAGTTCTGTGTCTGACAATGGGACGGACTGTCAGAGGATCACAGCTCTCGGTTGCCTGTAGTTGTGGGGCAGTGGGTACCCCCTGGTTCTCACTGGGTGGAGGGTGGACTTCGGGGGGTCCGTTGTTTCCTGGTTGGGAGGAAATGCCCTCCTCTTTACCGACGGCGCTCTGTCTCTTCTTCTGGTGGTGATGGCCTTCTGTCCGTCCATCTTCCCCCTCTGAAGAGCTGGCCGTCCCTCCCTCGTGCAGCTGTCTTTTCCCCTTTTGCTGGGAGGCTTTGGGAGCCTGGCAAGATTTCCTCTTCCTGTTTTTAACAGGTATCCACTCCTCTGCCTGCTTGATTACCTCCTCCTCCATTTCTTCCATCTGCCCGGCTAGAGCTAGGATCAGCTGCTGTGTCTCTCCGCTGGCTGCCGCCTCCTCCACTCCAGCCTGTTCTTCTTTCTGGGTGCCACCAGACTCCATTTCCCTGCTCTCCGGTTAGACCTTACTGGTCTTTGGGGGTCCACAGCTCACATTGCCACCTCCAGCCATCTGTGCGTAAGTGGGGCCCCCACGTCTTGGGCAGGTCTTATACATGTGGCCCGCCTCTCCGCACAGGTTGCAGGCAGTACACGTCCACTTTTTTTAATTTCAAAAATATACTTTATTCATAAAATGATTTGATGGTCTGTACATTTGATCATGCCATACATATGTCCACATTTACAAACACAGATTCGAATTTATCCTTGTCATATACAGGTCAGTGCATTTTTCAATCTTATACATATATTTAGCTGAGGCATCAGCAGAGCCCAAAAAACGTCCGCATGGGCCCCCTGTTCTTCTTTAGGCAGGCCGATCTTACACGGTGGTCTTTCCCTACCGCGCCTTGGCGGCAGCTGCCCCAAGCTTCAGCGCGTCCCTCAACACGTAGTCTTGGACCTTGGAATGTGCCAGTCTGCAACACTCGGTCAGGGCCAACTCCTTCAGCTGGAAGATCAACAGGTTTCGGACCGCCCAGAGAGCGTCCTTCACCGAGTTGATGATCCTCCAGACGCAGTTAATGTTCGTCTCGGTGTGAGTCCCGGGGAACAGGCCATAGAGCACGGAGTCCCGCGTCACGGCGCTGCTCGGGACGAACCTCGACAAGCACCACTGCATTCCTCTCCAGACTTCCTCTGCATAGGCACATTCCAGAAGGAGGTGTGTGACAGTCTCGTCCCCCCCGCAGCCACTTCGAGGGCAGCGTGCGGTGCGGCAGAGAGTCCGGGCGTGCATGAAGGATCTCACAGGCAGAGCCCTTCTCACCACCAGCCAAGCCACGTCTTGGTGCTTGTTGGAAAGTTCTGGCGATGAGGCATTCTGCCAAATGGCTTTGACAGTCTGCTCAGGGAACCGCTCGACAGGATCCGCCCTCTCCTTTTCCCGAAGGGTCTCAAGGACACTACGTGCTGACCACTTCCTGATTGACTTGTGGTCAAAGGTGTTTTTCCTCATAAATTTCTCCACGAAGGACAGGTGATACGGAACGGTCCAACTACTCGGAGCGTTCCGCGGCAGCGAGGCCAGGCCCATCCTTCGCAACACCGGGGACAGGTAGAACCTCAGTACGTAGAGACACTTGGTGTTTGCGTACCGAGGATCCACGCACAGCTTGATGCAGCCACACACAAAGGTGGCCATCAGGGTGAGGGTGGCATTGGGCGTGTTTTTTCCCCCATTGCGCCGGTCTTTGTACATTGTGTCTCTTCGGACCGGTCCATCTTTGATCTCCAAATGAATTGGAAGATGGTCCGGGTGACTGCGGCGGCACAGGTCCTGGGGATAGGCCAGACCTGTGCCACATATAGCAATACTGAGAGTACCTCACACCTGATGACCAGGTTTTTTTCCCGCGATGGAGAGCGACCGTTGCCCCCATCTGCCTAGTTTCTGTCTCATCTTCCTGATCCGGTCCTCCCAGGTCTTGGCGCATGCCCCAGCCCCCCCGAACCAAATACCCAGCACCTTCAGGTGGTCAGTCCTGACGGTGAAGGGGATAGAGGATTGGTCGGCCCAGTTCCCGAAGAGCATGGCCTCGCTCTTGCCTCGATTTACCTTGGCCCCCGAGGCCCGTTCGAACTGGTCACAGATGCACACAAGTCTGTGCACGGACAGCGGATCCGAGCAGAAGACAGCGACGTCATCCATATACAGGGAGGCCTTAACCTGCAGGCCCCTGCTGCCAGGAATAGTCACCCCTCTCAGGCTCGCATCCTTCCTGATGGATTCGGCAAATGGCTCTATGCAACACACAAACAAGGCGGGTGAGAGGGGGCATCCCTGCCTGACTCCAGATCTTACAGGGAAGCTATCTGATTCCCACCCATTGATTGAGACTGCACTGACAATGTTGGTGTAGAGCAGTCTGATCCAATTTCCGATTCCCTCCCCAAAGCCCATTTTGGAGAGGACATCCCTCATATATGTATGCGATATCCTGTCAAAGGCTTTCTCCAGGTCCAGGCGGATGAGGCAGGTGTCCACCCCCCTGTCCTGCACGTAGGCGATCGTATCCGTGAAGAGTGCAAGACTCTCAGAGATCTTCCTGCCCGGTACAGCACAGGTTTGGTCCGGGTGGATCACCGATCCCAGAGCAGACCTGACCCAGTTGGCGATGACCTTTGACAAGATTTTGTAGTCTGTATTTAACAGTGAGATCGGTCTCCAATTTCTAATTTCCTCCCTCTCCCCCTTCCGCTTGTAGATGAGGGTGATGATGCCTTTCCTCATGGATTCACTCATGGTACCTGCCCGAAGCATACTGACATACACATCCAGCAGGTCCTGGCCGATCAAGTCCCAAAGAGCGGAATAAATCTCGACCGGTAAGCCGTCGCTTCCGGGAGTTGTATTCTTTTCAAAGGACTCAAGGTCCTTGGTCAGCTCATCCAGAGATAGCGGCTGGTCCAGCCTCTCTCGTGTTCCGTCATCTAGGACCTCCGTGATAGAGGACAGGAACGACTGGGTGGCCGCGCTGTCGGTTGGCTTCGAGTCATACAGACTGGCGTAGAAGGATTTGCTGATCCTCATGATGTCAGCCTGAGATGACGTTGCCGAGCCATCTTCTTTCTTCAGGCTGCTGAGCACGGAGCTCTCTTTGTGCACCTTCTGGAAGTGGAAACGTGAGCACGTCTCGTCCTGCTCCACCGAGCGGACCCTGGACCGGAAGATTATCCTGGAGGCCTCCGAGGCAAAGAGCGAGGCTTGCTGGCCCTTCACCACCTTGAGGTCCTCCATACTGCAGGCAGTATACATTTTTTTTTAATTTCAAAATATACTTTATTCATGTAAATAAATCTCTGATACTTGTACAATTTTCCATGTCGTTCATAGTTATATACATTGCATGTCTTAACATTACAAAGAACAAATTGAATTAATCGAATTCACAGTTATCCTATTAACAGTTACCTTTATTAACTATCCAGTCTCTTGGTATTTGGCTGTGGCTTCAATGGAACCCACCTACTGAGTGGGTGCCCTGTTATATGAAAGCAAATGAAACTTCTTTAACCCCCAGTTTATGGGGTTACCATTGTCCATTTGACTGTCCTGTCTCTGGGGTAGCTTGTCTACATCCCCATGGTAAGCACGAACTGCTGGACCTTCGCTGGGCTGAGGTAGCTATCCAGCTCCTCACTGGGGTCATTTACCCGGTCTGGTGTCATTGAGCCAAGGCAAGGGTCCTCCCTGTCCAGTTCTGTGTCTGGGACTGTCAGAGGATCACAGCTCTCGGTTGCCTGTAGTTGTGGGGCAGTGGGTACCCCCTGGTTCCACTGGGTGGAGGGTGGACTTCGGGGGGTCCGTTGTTTCCTGGTTGGGAGGAAATGCCCTCCTCTTTACCGACGGCGCTCTGTCTCTTCTTCTGGTGGTGATGGCCTTCTTTGCGTCCATCTTCCCCCTCCGAAGAGCTGGCCGTCCCTCCCTCGTGCAGCTGTCTTTTCCCCTTTTGCTGGGAGGCTTTGGGGGCTTGGCAAGATTTCCTCTTCCTGTTTTTAACAGGTATCCACTCCTCTGCCTGCTTGATTACCTCCTCCTCCATTTCTTCCATCTGCCCGGCTAGAGCTAGGATCAGCTGCTGTGTCTCTCCGCTGGCTGCCGCCTCCTCCACTCCAGCCTGTTCTTCTTTATGGGTGCCACCAGACTCCGTTTCCCTGCTATCTGGGTGGACCTTACTGGTCTTTGGGGGTCCACGGCTCACATTGCCACCTCCAGCCATCTGTGCGTAAGTGGGGCCCCCCCGTCTTGGGCAGGTCTTATACATGTGGCTCGCCTCTCCGCACAGGTTGCAGCTCTTTTCTTCCTGACAGTCCTTCGTCAAGTGACCCTCCTGTTTGCAGTTCCTGCAGATGGTCACTTTGCAATCCGCCGCCATGTGTCCCGACTTCCCGCAGGTTCGGCACACTTCCGGCTGCCCTGCATATGTCAGGTAGCTTCTGCTCCCTCCAATTGCGAAGCTCGAGGGTGGGTGGAGGATGTTCCCACTATCATCGGCCCTCAGAGTTACCCTGACCTGCCGCTTACTGGTCCAGATCCCAAAGGGGTCGATCACATCAGTGGCTTCTCCCTCAACTTGGACGTACCTTCCCAGGAAGGTCAGGACATCAGCCGCTGGAACATAAGGGTTGTACATATGGATTTAACAACCCAATTCCTCTGTGCAGGAAGCACACACAATGGGGTCGCTGACAAGATGGAAAACAGCGGCTTCCCTTCCTTCTCCTTGAAGACCTTCAAGAGCTGTTCGCACTGCTTCACACTTCTGAAGGTCACATCAAAGTAGCCTGCCCCAGGGAAATCCTGCAGGCAGTACCCATCTGCAGCAACAAACCCACAGCATCCCAACAATACCTTCTTAATAAACAGGGTGCGGTCAAATGGTGTATGATCCTCAATCATCTTCACAGTCACCCTGACTATGTTCTATGTTCCGAATGCCCTGGCCAGGGCTGCGGGCAGCTGTCGAGGCCATAGCTCTGAGGTTGGCTGGTCCCTGAATTGGTGTTAGGCCGAAGCCAGCATGAAGATCCACCAAGAGCAGGTCAGCACAACCAAACGATCCTCCAACGTCCAATCACGATCCAGTGATGGTCTCCAGCAGCTCCGATGACCCTCCACACGATCCCCGTGGTTTCTCCCCTGCCAGCACACGTCCGCTGCGTCGAACCTGCAGCACTCGAGCAGAATCTCTTCCTCTGGTCCTCAGGAACTACACATATTCCAAGCCAAAAGGTGCTCTCTGTCCATGGATGCTGCCTGACCCACAATGATCTCTAGCGTTTGTTGTTTTCAGTTCAGTTCCATGTGATCCACTGTCACTTTGACATAGCTCCTTTCACACATGCTCAGTAGTTATACTCGGAGTAACCTTCACACTACATGTCCTTCAAGTTCTTGTGTAATATCACTTTTTATCATTAACATTTAACCATGAACATTTTAGACAAGTGACTTATTTATTTGACTTTTCCCTGCTCCCAACAGTTCTCTTTTGATTAAGAGACTAGTCTCCAATAACATTCTCTGTTCTCTTCGGGATCATGAAGGATATATATGAAAGCTTTTTTTTGGCATTTCCTTGCAGTGCTGATACGTAGGTGGTTTGAGATGGCAGTTTCTGACAGCTGAGATTTGGGCTATAATACAGATGAAGCAATGAATGTTGCACTAGTGAAGACCAATCAAGGAAAAACTAACTCAAAGAAGAGGACTCCAGGAATTCAATAGTCATAGCCACTTTTAAAGGAATTTTCGCTCTCCAGGTTTATTTTAAAAGATTATTTCTTCTCCTATTAACTGTAGCAGAAAGTTCTCATGACCTTATGATCCTCTGTGATTTCAAAGTTTTTAGATTTTTGCAACTGGTAGGCTTTTTCCTCAATCAGCATCTCTCTCTCTCTGCTGTTTCACTTGGATGAGAAGATCACTTGTCTAAGTGCCACAATTTCTGTAAATCATCTGCAGATTTCTGGTTTTCAGCCTGAAAGGCTTGATTGTGCTGCCTGACTGTTAGCAGCTGGACTCTTAGTTCAATAGTCACATTGGGGTAGTTAGATTGTGCTACTTTTTATGAGTTATGATCTGATCAAGCTTGTTTTGAAGTTCAACTTTAAACTTCACCAAGGCAATCTTTGGTTCCAGGAGCTCAATAGTTTTGTCTTGTAGGTTTTGGCTGAAAGGATTCCTTTGTGCTTCTGTGATTTACAGACAGACTTATCTTGCAGCCATCAGCTGCTATTTATGCAGATCAACAACATCTGCATGTTGAATATTGGCATTATCTATTTTAGGCTTAAAGATCTCATTCTCTTTGATTAGTAACTTTTTATTAGTTACTTGGAGATTTTGTGTTCTTCTTGATGAGCTTTCGCTGAGGATTGAAGTTTTTGTATAAATATGTCAATCTCTTGTTGATGTTCTCTGTATATGTTTGCAAACATGTGTAGGCTACAATTGGCTTCAGTCTGTGCAGATATGGCACCATCTCTCCTGCTCAAAACTTCAATAGCTATGAATTTGATACTCTGAAACCTCTTCTTTGCACGATTTTTAACTTCATAATTCTAAACTGCTCTGAATTTGCTATCATCGCATTGGCTGCAAACATTTTTGAAATATATCAGGTGAATTGGCCATGCTAAATTGCCCATAGTGTTAGGTGCATTAGTCAGAGGGAAATGGGTCTGGGTGGGTTGGTCTTCGGAGGGTCGGTGTGGACTGGTTGGGCCAAAGGGCCTGTTTCCACACTGTAGGAAATCTAATCTAATCTAATCTTGTTTTCCTTAGTTGAAATACTATAATGCTTTTTCTTTATTCCCAAAGGACATCTATTTTTCACAATATCATAGTGAAGAGCTCATGTCACCCAATATTCGCCCTTCAGTTTGCAGTGGCAATCGAAGTAAAGGTGGCACAGTGAGTTGCCAATGAAAATATCATGATTGCTGTCAGGATGCTGGACATTGATTGACATACTTTGCTGCTTATGGTTAAATGCTACCTGAAACACTGGGGAAATGGAATCCCTTTTGGCTACAACATAGAGCAGGGTTTTTCTGCAGCAGTGCTTGCAAAACAATTTGCGTGCAATGAATAGCATTGTACAACATGGGAGAGCCTGAAATTCTATGGAGGAGCCTAAACTCCTAGTGACACCTTGTTCTCAATCTGTCTGCTTGCTTCTGGCAAGAAAAAATGAAATGTGGTTTGGACTCTTTCAGTTCAAAGCCTTTTGCAGCAGTAGATAGCAACTGTAAGATGTTGCATGACTTCATTCTAAGCTACAAAGAACCAAATGTAAATCTCATCATTATGGTCTACTTCACAACCATTGACAGTGTAGATTGTGCTCTATTCTGAGTTTGTGACTGCAGCTGCAAGAGTTGGCAGTTCTCAGTAAGGACATCCTTACTGAAGGGCAGATATCTCTTCTCATAAATGGTTCCTCACTGTGGTTTAGATAGAATTGTTTCTTCAGCATCTTAGGCCGATACAACCTTCTGCTGAGAGCTCTCCTCTCACTCTTCCAGCAGCTTATTCTGCTCTGCAAGTTCTCTAAGTTCCCTAAGTTAAGATGTATTCCAAGGACATAGTTCATATTTCCTTGAAGGTAGAGTCACAGTTGGACAGGGTAGTAAGACTGCCTTTATTGGTCAGTGCATTGAGTATAAGAGTTGGGATGTCATGTTGCAGTTATACAGGACATTGGTTTAGACCATTTTTGAGATACTGCGTTCAATTCTGGTCTCCCTGCTATAGGAAAGATGTTGTTAAACTTGAAGGGGTGCAGAAAAGATTTACATGGATGTTGCCAGAGTTGGAGAGTTTGAACTATAGGGGGCTATTTGTCCTGGAGCATCACAGGCTGAGGGGTGATCTTATATATTTATAAAATCATGGAGGGTATAGACAGGGTGAATAGACAAAGTCCTATCCCCAGAGTAGAGGAGTCCAAAACTAAAGGGCATAAGATGAGAGGGGAGAGATTTAAAAGGTACCTGAGGGGCAACTGTTTCACGCAGAGTGTGGTGTGTGTATGGACTGAGCTGCAAGAGGAAGTGATGGAGGCTGGTACAATTACAACATTTAAAAGACATCTGGATAGGTACATGAATAAAGAGGGTTTAGAGGGATATGGGCCAAATGCTGGCAAATGGAGCTGGATTAATTTAGGATCTCTGGTCAGTATGGATTAGTTGAACCAAAGGGTCTGTTTCCATGCTGTACGACTGCATGATTCTATGAGATCATCTGCTCGTGACCCAAATCGGAGTTCATTCAGAAACTCAACAAAATGTCCTTCAGCATCTTTCACAACATTCTGTTGAGACATTCACCAACATGAAGCAACTATAGAAAGCACTAAACTCTTGTGGGAATGTAGTGAGAGCTAAAATAAATCAATCAGCAACTAACTTGGAAATAGTTGATAAGCTTTTTAGATGACTTTGAGGAGGAGATTTTCCTGTTCCTGATTGTGTCCATGATTAAGAGAGTGTATTGCATAGAATATTAATCATCAAGTTGTGTAGTACACTGATTCACATCGTGATCTGCTTGCTTCACATGCTTTTTTCTTATTCACCCATGGGACATGGCGTAGTTAGCTGGGCATGACCTTAGTTGCCCTTGAGAACATGGTGATGAGCTGCCTTCTTAAACCACTACAGTCCATGCTTAGGACGTAAATTTCAAAATTTTGAACCAGCGACAGTGAAAGAACAGCAATATATTTTCAAGTCAGGATGGTGAGGGACTTGGAGGGGAACTTGCAGGTGTTGGTGTTCCCAGGTATCTCCTACCTTTGTCCATCTAGATGGTAGTGGTCATGGGTTTGGAAGATGCCTTTGAAGGAGCCTTTCTGCAGTGCATCTTGTAGGTAGCACGCACTACTTAGTGTCAGTGGTAGAGGGAGTGGATGCTTGTGGACATGATGTCAAACAAGTGGGCTGCTTTGTTCCTGAACAATGGCAAGCTTCTTGAGTGTTGTTGGGGCTGCACCTATCCAGACAAGTAGGGAACATTCAACCATACTCCTTATTTGTGCCTTGTAAATGGTGGACAAACTATAGGGACTCAAGAGGTGAGTTACTCATCATAGTATTCCTCATCTCTGACCTGCTCTTATAGCCACTGTATTTATATGGTGAGTCCATTTGGGTTTCTGGTCAATGGTGACAAGGGGTGGTGGTGAGATTTTGTCTTATTAGATATAGTCATTTATGGCATTTGTGCGGCGAGATTATTACTTGCCATTTGTCAGCCCAAGTCTGGATATTGCACAGATCTTGTTGCATTTGAACATGGACTGCTTCAGTACCTGAGGAGTCACAAATGGTGCTGAACATTGTGCAATCATCAGCGAATATCCCCACTTCTGACCTTAGGTAGCGGGAAGGTCATTGATGGAGCATCTGAAGATGGTTGGGCCTTGGACATTACCCTGAGGAACTCCTGCAGAGATATGCTGGAGCTGAAGTGACTGACCTCCAACAATCACCACCATCTTCCTCTGTGCCAGGAATGACTCTATCCAGAGTTTGACCCTGATACGCATTCATTCTAATTTTGCTTGGACTCCTTGATGCCACACTTGGTGGAGTGTGGCCTTGGTGTCAAGAGCTTCCAGCAGATATCCATTGCTCACGTGCACCAACGTGGCAAAAGATGCAAAAGGACGTAATATGGGTAAGCTCTATTGACAACGTTTTGAAGTTTTAAGAACATTTGTAACACCCAAAAAAGCATCAATAAAGCTAATTTCTCCCCCTTACATTGTTAAGTACTGAGCATATAGTATGGTATATAAATCACTGTAAACGGAACCTAAGGCTTGATGATAAAGGTTTTTATTCTCTCTGGATTAACACACAATAGGTACAGCAGGACAATTGTTAACATCCCTACAGCATCTATTTGTACAAACTAAATGTTTGCTTGAGGACAGTTATGGCCTAGCTGGTAGTAATTTTATTTTAATTGATTGTTGAGTATTCCATACAGTTATTGCATGTATGTTTTTCTTTTGAGCTAATAGTTTTGTTGTTGCATTATTGGATTACAAGTCTCATTCTGTTTCAATATGTTTATTTGGTGATGGTGGTTGCTTCAATTGCAGCAGATAAGATTCAACATGTGAATGCTGATGTACATTCTATTGGTAATCACCAATGGGCAATTGGTAATGCTGGTTTTGTAAGAGGAAGCAGACATTTTTCAGAGAGAAGACCAAGTGTGGCTTGGGCAAGTTAATGGAGTAGGTAAGTAGGAGGCTGGAGGAACACAGCAAGCCAGGCAGCAAGTTCAACGTTTTGGGTATAACGTTGATGATCAATGTTTTGGGAACTCCAAGAAAGAGAGTTTGTGGAGTGCCTCCGAGATGGATTCTTAGAACAACTTGTGCTGGAGCCGACCAGGGATAAAGCAATTCTGGATCTGGTGTTGTGCAATGAACTGGATTTGATCAGGGACCTCGAAGTAGAGGAGCCATTAGGAGATAGTGACCACAATATAATAAGCTTTAATCTGCAGTTTGAAAGGGAGAGGGTAGAATCGGAAGTGACAATATTTCAGTTGAATAAGGGGAACTATGGAGCTATGAGGGAGGAGCTGGCCAAAGTTCAATGGTGCAATACCCTAGCAGGGATGGCAGTGGAACAACAATGGCAGGTATTTCAGGGTTTAATGCACAAGAGTCGAAACATGTGGTGATCGAAAAACACAGCAGGCCAGGCAGCATCCAAGGAGCAGGAGAATCAATGTTTCGGGCATAAGCCCTTCTTCAGGAATGAGGCTGGTGTGCCAAGCGGGCCGAGATAAAAGGTAGGGGGAGAGAATTTGGGGTGGGGTGCTCAATACGATAGGTGGAAGGAGGTGAAGGCGAGGGTGATAGGCCAGAGAGGGGGCGGGGGCGGAGAGGTCAGGAAGAAGATTGCAGGTCAAGAGGGCGGTGCTGAATCTGGTGGTTGGGACTGAGATAAGGTGGGGGAGAGGGGAAATGAGGAAGCTGGAGAAATCTGCATTCATTCCGTGTGGTTGGAGGGTTCCTAGGCAGAAGATGAGGCGTTCTTCCTCCAGGCGTCGTGTGGCCAGGGTTTGGCGATGGAGGAGGCCAAGGACCTGCATGTCCTTGGTGGAGTGGGAGGGGGATTTAAAGTGTTCAGCCATGGGGTGGTTGGGTTGGTTGGTCCGGGTGTCCCAGAGGTGTTCCCTGAAACGTTCCGCAAGTAGGCGGCCTGTCTCCCCAATGTAAAGGAGGCCACATCGGGTGCAGTGGATACAGTAAATGATGTGTGTGGAGGTGCAGATAAATTTGTGATGGATATGGAAGAATCCATGGCCTTGGAGGGAGGTGAGGGGGGAGGTGTGAGTGCAAGTTTTCCACTTCTTGCAGTTGCAGGGGAAGGTGCCGGGAGTGGAGATTGGGTTGGTGGGGAGTGTGGACCTGACGAGGGAATCGCGGAGGTAGTGGTCTCTCCGGAACGCTGATAGGGGTGGGGAGGGAAATATATCCCTGGTGGTGGGGTCTGTTTGGAGGTGGCGGAAATGACGGAGGATGATACGATGTATCCGGAGGTTGATGGGGTGGAAGGTGAGGACCAGTGGGGTTCTGTCCTGGTGGCAATTGGAGGGGCGGGGTTCAAGGGCAAAGGTGCGGGAAGTGGAGGAGATGTGGTGGAGAGCATCGTCGACCACGTCGGAAGGGAAATTGCGGTCTTTGCAGGATCAGTTCATTCCAAAAGGGAAGAAAGATTCTAAGGGGAGGCAGAGATGGCCGTGGCTGACGCGGGAAGTTAAAGGCCATATAAAGACAAAAGGGAAAAAGTATAACATAGCAAAGATGAGTGGGAAATCGGAGGACTGGGAAGCTTTTAAAGAACAACAGAGGATAACTAAAAAGGAAATATGCAAAGAAAAAAATAAGGTAAACTGGCCAAAAATATAAAGGAGGATAGTAAAGGCTTTTTTAGGTGTGTGAAAAGAAAAAAATGGTTAAGACTAAAATTGGGCCCTTGAAGACAGAAACGGTTGAATTTATTACGGGAAACAAAGAAATGGCAGAAGAGTTGAATTGGTACTTTACATCTGTCTTCACTGGGGAAGACACCAGCAATCTCCCAGATGTAATAGTGGCTGAATGACCTGAACTGAAGGGAATTTATATTAGGCAGGAAATGGTGTTGGAGAGATTGTTAGGTCTAAAGGCTGATAAGTCCCCAGGACCTGATGCTTTGCATCCCAGGGTATTGAAGGAGGTGGCTCTAGAAATCGTGGATGCGTTGGTGATCATTTTCCAATGTTCTATAGATTCAGGATCAGTTCCTGTGGATTGGAGGGTGGCTAATGTTGTCCCACATTTTAAGAAATGTGGGAGAGAGAAAACAGAGAATTATAGACCAGTTAGTCTGACCTCAGTGGTGGGAAAAATGCTGGAGTCAATTATAAAGGACGAAATTATGACACATCTGGATAGCAGTAACAGGATAGGTCAGAGTCAGCATGGATTTATGAAGGGGAAGTCATGCTTGACGAATCTCCTGGAATTTTTTGAGGATGTAACTCTGAATATGGACAAGGGAGATCCAGTGGATGTAGCATACCTGGACTTTCAGAAAGCTTTTGATAAAGTCCCACATAGGAGGTTAGTGAGCAAAATTAGGGCACATGGTATTAGGGGCAAAATACTGACATGGATTGAAAATTGGTTGGCTGACAGGAAACAAAGAGTAGTGATAAATGGCTCCCTTTCGGAATGGCAGGCAGTGACCAGTGGTGTGCCGCAAGGATCAGTGCTGAGACCGCAGCTTTTTACAATGTACGTTAATGATATAGATGAAGGTATTAAAAGTAATATTAGCAAATTTGCTGATGACACAAAGCTGGGTGTCAGGGTGAAATGTGAGGAGGATGTTAGGAGAATACAGGGTGACCTGGACAGGCTAGGTGAGTGGACGGATGCATGGCAGATGCAGTTTAATATGGATAAGTGTGTAGTTATCCACTTTAGTGGCAAGAACAGGTAGGCAGATTACTACCTAAATGGAGTCAAGTTAGGTAAAGGGGTAGTACAACGAGATCTAGGTGTTCTTATACATCAGTCAATGAAAGCAAGCATGCAGGTACAGCAGGCAGTGAAGAAAGCTAATAGCATGCTGGCCTTCATAACAAGAGGAATTGAGTAAAGAAGCAAAGAGGTCCTTCTGCAGCTGTACAGGGCCCTGGTGAGACCGCACCTGGAATATTGTGCGCAGTTTTGGTCTCCAAATTTGAGGAAAGGCATTCTGGCTATTGAGGGAGTGCAGCGTAGGTTCACGAGGTCAAATCCCGGAATAATGCGACTATCTTACGCTGAAAGATTGAAGCGACTGGGCTTGTGTACGCTTGAGTTTAGAAGGCTGAGAGGGGATCTGATTGAGACGTATAAGATTATTAAAGGATTGGACTCTCTGAAGGCAGGAAGCATTTTTCCACTGATGGGGAGTCCCAAACCAGAGGACACAGCTTAAAAATAAGGGGTAGGCCACTTAGAACAGAGTTGAGGAGAAACTTCTTCACCCAGAGAGTGGTGAGTGTATGGAATGCTCTGCCCCAGAAGGCTGTGGAGGCCAAGTCTCTGGATACTTTTAAGAAAGAGTTGGATAGAGCTCTTAAGGATAGTGGAATCAAGGGTTATGGGGATAAGTCAGGAACAGGATACTGATTGCAGATGACCAACCATGATCATAATGAATGGTGGTGCTGGCTCAAAGGGCAGAATGGCCTATTCCTACATCTATTGTCTATTGTCTATTGTCTATATAACCCTTCTTCAGGAATGGAAGTAGGTGTAGGGGGAGCTGCAGATAAAGTGGGGTGGGGGTGAAGGGCTATGGGCGGAGAGAGGGGCAGAATGATGAGGTAGTGAACAATGAATGCAAGTGGTGGGTATGACCTGTTTGGTCGATGGGAGGAATGAATCCAGTTGGTAGTTGGAAGGAAGGGTCGATCAAAAGGATGGAATGGAGGAGGCCGAGCTAGAAAGGAAGATGAGGAATGGGTGGGAAGTTATTTAAAATTGGAGAACTCAATGTTGAGTCTTGCGGGCTGTTGGCTACCCAGGTGGAAGATATCTTCTTTAGAAATTCTGTCAACAAGTAACACCGACATTCTATATACCTTGCTGCAGCAGTAGGTCAGCCTTTGTGACTCTTGGACAATGACACCCAAATTCTTTTGGATCCTGTACTTCCTAACCCCTCAAAATGTTAAATATGTTCTGCCTTTCTGTACGTTTTTCATCAAAGTGAATAACTTCTTATTTGCATTATATTCCATCTGCCATGTCTGAGCCTATTCACTTAACTGTCTCCAAGTCCTCTTGAAGCCTCCTGGCTCCCTCCTCACAATTTACATTTTCACCAAATTTCGTGTTATCAGCAAATTTGGAAATATTACAGCCCATAGCCAATTATTTATTTCGATTGTGAACAGTTGTGGACCTAACAATTACCCTTGCAATACCACAGTAGTAACAGTCTACAATCCTGAGAATGATCCATTCATTTCTACTCTCTGTTTTCTGTCTATTAACCAATTTTCAATCCATAGTTTACATTGCCGCCCAAACCCATGTACTCTAATTTACTTTTCAATTTCCTATGTGGGACCTTATCAAAAGCCTTCCAAATATTCACATATAGTATATCCATTTATTTTTCTTCTTTTCCTGTGCTACAAGCAACATTGTCAAAAATCTCCAATAAGTTTATCAAATATGATTTCCTCTATAAATCCATATTGACCCTGTCCAATTTTGCAAATTTTTCCTAAATATTCAGTTATCATATCCTTGATATTATATTGTAACCTCTTCCATGCTATGGATGTCAAGCAAACAAGTCTGTAATTCTCCATCCTGTCTCCTCCTTTTTTAAATATTGTATTTCATTTGCAACCTTCCAGAATCTATAGAATTATGAAAAGTAATTACCAAACCATTCATTATCTCTACTGTTACTCCCTTCAATACTCTGGGATGAACTCATTCAAGAATATTTATCAGTCCCCAATCCAGCTAATTTTTCAAACGCTACCACTTTACTAATGCTAATTTGTTTTAGTTCTTCAGTTATACAAGTTCCTTGGTCATCTTGTTTTTAATGGAAATGTTCTGTACCTTCTTAAATGAAGACAAATGCAAAATAACTGTTTGCCTTCTTTGCCATTTCCCAGATTTCCATTATAAATTCACCTGTCAACACTGGTAATAGGCCCCCATTTATCCTTGCTAATGGTTTTCCTTTTATATTCTGGTAGAAGCTTTTTACAGTCTATCTTTACATCCGTGTATTCATATTCTCTGTGCTCTTTCCTTACCAGGTCCTCCTTTTTTGAGACCAAGATCGCTCTCAAATCTTAGGTTTAGTACTAATATCTGACATTTTCATATGACATTTTATTTAATCTAATGCAATCTTTAACATATTTTGTTAACCACAGTTGAATCATCTTTCTATGTGGGTGTTTGCGCCTCAGAAGAGTGTATGTCCCTTAGACACCTCATTATATTTTTGTAAAAATAATAACCATTGCCTAAATACATCAAATCTTTTAGTGTATTTTCCCAATTAACCATAGCCAACCTGTTCATCATATCCTCAGTTTTATTTGCAAGATTTAAGAACCTAGATTCAGAATGAACTATGTTGCATTCAAGTTTTATGTAGTGTTCTATCACATTATAGTCATTATTCTAGGAAGTCTGTTTTCATTGCACAACACCAAAATCAAAATAGCCTGATCCCTAGTTGGCTTCTCAACATTCTGTTGTACAAACCCATTTCGTAAGCACTCCAGGAATTTAACCTCAGCAGCATTAGTGCTGACATGGTTAACCCAGTCTATATGCAAATTCAAGTTTACCTTATCCACTTTACATATATCTCTAATTTCTTGATTTATTGCTTGCCCAGCGAGAAATAGAGTTAACGTTTCCGTCCAGTAAGACTCTTGAGTTTCTCTAGTATTCTCTGTTTTTTGTGCTTTCCCTTGTTATTTCTGAATTTAACCTAAACTGATTCTACATTTTGATCCTTTGATTGAAGAGGCCTTTACTAATGGACGCTTTTATTAATGTACTGTTGGCATCTTTATTAGGAATGCCATATGACCTCCTTTTCCATTGTCTATACTTCCTAACTATAAAACTTCCCCGAATATTCAGTTCCCAATCTCAGTGACCCCATCGTTATGGACCTGTAATGGAAATCAATCTGCAAATTTGCTTCAAAGGTGATTCAAACTTTGAAATATCAACATGACACAATCTTAAAATTAATACAGAAAGAGTCACAACAATGACAACAATAATGACAAACTGTTTTCATCAGGATATTCTGTTTCCTTGTTAAGTAGGCCCAAATCTCTTCAACTGGGTCAGAATCCTTCTTTCAGACAAAAGGTTGCATAATTCCATGCCTGTGATGTTTCAGGCCTGTCTTCCAATGAAGGACCCAACAAAAGTCTCCAAGATCCGGAATTCTCACAGAGAAGAATGAAGGAAATCTTCAGGGAAGCCGCATCCCATTATTACTGCATGACTTGTCATATTCCAGTAAGAAATTAATGAGCGGGATAATAGTTATCCTAGCATGGATAGGAGTTGTGCATGAGAACTTACAGAATCCCCATTGTAATAGACTCCAAAGGAATTGCTGGGAAATTGAATTCTACTCTGACAATTCCTACATGCCTGGAACACTCTAAAACTCTCCACAAAAGTCAGAGATTTCGGATGAAATGAAAATGAGTAAATTAGTTAGTCAGGAAATGTTAGACTATTAAAATATGTAATTATCTAACATACTGCACCAACCCAGACCCATCTCACCCCCCCGAACCTCATCCTGACATTCCTAGGTCCCAATACCAATTCCCCACTCCCAGGGACCCAACTTTGGAGCTCCCCAGGGGTCAGTGTTGGGACCACAATTATTCATGATATATATTAATGCAGATGACACAAAGATAGGTGGAGGGACAGGTCGTGTTGAGGAAATGGGGATGCTGCAGGAGGACTTGGACAGGCTGAGATGGTGGACAAAGAAGTTGTTGTGGTTCTGTTCGCCGAGCTGGGAATTTGTGTTGCAGATGTTTCGTCTCCTGTCTAGGTGACATCCTCAGTGCTTGGGAGCCTCCTATGAAGTGCTTCTGTGATCTTTCCTCTGGCATTTGTAGTGGCTTGAATCTGCCGCTTCCAGTTGTCAGTTCCAGCTGTCCGTTGCAGTGGTCAGTATATTGGGTCCAGGTCGATGTGCTTATTGATTGAATCTGTGGATGAATGCCATGCCTCTAGGAATTCCCTGGCTGTTCTCTGTTTGGCTTGTCCTATAATAGTAGTGTTGTCCCAGTCGAACTCACATTGCTTGTCATCTGCGTGTGTGGCTACTAAGGATAGCTGGTCGTGTCGTTTCATAGCTAGTTGGTGTTCATGGATGCGGATCGTTAGCTGTCTTCCTGTTTGTCCTATGTAGTGTTTTGTGCAGTCCTTGCATGGGATTTTGTACACTACATTGGTTTTACTCATGCTGGGTATTGGGTCCTTCGTTCTGGTGAGTTCTCACTAGCCACGAAACGACACTGGGTACTGTTGTTTGTCATTTCTATTAATGATTTGGATGTGAATATAGGAAGCTTGGCATTACGTTTGCTGATGATATCAAATTTAGTGAGGTATAGTGGCAGTGTAGGAGGTTATCTAAGATTACAAAGGAATCTTGAACAATTGGGCCAATGGGCTGAGGAGTAACACTCAGATTTTAATTTGGATAAATGTGAGGTTTTGCATTTTGTAAGAAGAACAAGGGGAGGACTCATACAGTTAATGGTAGGGCCCTGGAAGTGTTGTCGAACAGAGAGACCGAAGAGTTCAGGTACATAGTTCTTTGAAAGTTGTGACGCAGGTAGACAAAGACATTTGGCACACTTGCCTTCATTGCTCAGACCACTGAGTACAGGAGTTTGGACATCATGTTGCAATTGTACAGGATGTTGACAAGGTCACTTTTGGAATACTGTGTACAGTTCTGAGTTACCCTGCTATCGGAAAGATACTATTAAATTGGAAAAGGTGCAAAAAAGAATTACAAGGGTGTTATTGGTTCTGGAGATTTTAACTTATAAGGAGAAGCTGGATAATCTGGGATTTTTTTATTTGAAGAGTAAGAAGTTGTGTGGTGATCTTATTGAGGTTTATAAAGTCACAAGGGGCATACATAAGGTGAATAGCAATGGTCTTTTCCCTTGGGTGGGGGAATTCAAAACTAAAAGCTATTTTTTAAGATGGGAGGAGAAAGATTTAAAAGGAAGCTGACGGGCAGCTTTTTCACACAGAAGATGGTTTGCATGTGGAATGAACTGCCAGAGAAAGTGATATTCATTGCTGCAGAAGGCTGTGGAGGCCAAGTAATTGAGTGTATTTAAGACAGAGATAGATAAGTTCTTGTTCAGTGAAGAGATCAAGGGTTATAGGGAGAAGATAGGAGAATGAGGTTTAGAAACATATCTGATCAAATGGTGGAGCAGACTTGATGCGCCAAATTCTGCTTTTATATCTTATGGTCTTCAGTGGGGAGATGTCATCAGTGACAGTCAGCTAGATGTCAGAACATGGGTGAATTAGTGTAAGGGGAGGTGTTTCAGGGAGGCTTGGGTATTGCCCTTGCTAAGGGCATGTCTGATAATTTCTCTATGTAACATGAGTATTCCCTCCCATTGCTAAAATTCCAGTAGCAGTTGGATGAGGTCCTTGCATGCCCATAATTACCATATAAGGGCCTCACTTGACCTGGAGTGAGAAGTCCAAAACAATATTCTCCACTCTGAGTTAATTGGGCAAGAGGAGCGAGGTTGGTGGAGTTGGGAAAGTGTCAGGCTCTCGACCCTGTGCCTTCCCATTCAACCAAATGTCTTGTTGCTAACTCCTTATAGTCATTAAGTACTGCCTGTTGCTCACCATGACCACCTCAAGGACAATTGCCTTTCAAATTTGCTGAAGTTCACTGACATTTACTGAACTAGATTCAGGATCAGTTCCTGCAGATTGGAGGGTGGCTAATGTTGTACCACTTTTTAAGAAAGGAGCGAGAGAGAAAGCAGGAAATTATAGACCAGTTAGTCTGACCTCAGTGGTGGGAAAGAGGCTGGAGTCTATTATAAAGGATGAAATTACGACATATCTGGATAGTAGTAACAGGATAGGACAGAGTCAGTATGGATTTATGAAGGGGAAATCAAGCTTGACTAATCTTCTGGAATTTTTTGAGGATGTAACTCTGAATGTGGACAAGGGAGATCCAGTGGATGTAGCATACCTGGACTTTCAGAAAGCTTTTGATAAAGTCCCACATAGGAGGTTAGTGAGCAAAATTAGGGCACATGGTATTGGGGGCAAGGTACTAACTTGGATTGAAAGTTGGTTGGCTGATAGGAAACAAAGAGTAGTGATAAACGGCTCCATTTCGGAATGGCAGGCAGTGACCAGTGGTATACCGCAGCTTTTTACAATATATGTTAATGATATAGAAGATGGTATTAGTAATAACATTAGCAAATTTGCTGATGATACTAAGCTGGGTGGCAGGGTGAAATGTGAGGAGGATGTTAGGAGATTACAGGGTGACCTGGACAAGTTAGGTGAGTGGTCAGATGCATGGCAGATGCAGTTTAATGTGGATAAATGTATGGTTATCCACTTTGGTGACAAGAACAGGAAAGCAGATTACTACCTAAATGGAATCAATTTAGGTAAAGGGGCAGTACAAAGAGATCTGGGTGTTCTTGTACATCCAATGAAGGTAAGCATGCAGGTACAGCAGGTAGTGAAGAAGGCTAATAGCATGCTGGCCTTCATAACAAGAGGGATTGAGTATAGAAGCAAAGAGGTTCTTCTGCAGCTGTACAGGGCCCTGGTGAGACCACACCTGGAGTACTGTGAGCAGTTCTGGTCTCCAAATTTGAGGAAAGACATTCTGGCTATTGAGGGAGTGCAGCGTAGGTTCACGAGGTCAATTCCTGGAATGGCGGGACTACCTTACGCTGAAAGACTGGAGCGACTGGGCTTGTATACCCTTGAGTTTAGAAGACTGTGAGGGAATCTTATTGAGACATATAAGATTATTAAAGGATTGGACACTCTGGAGGCAGGAAACATGTTTCCGCTGATGGGTGAGTGCCGAACCAGAGGACACAGCTTAAAAATATGGGGTAGACCATTTAGGACAGAGATGAGGAGAAACTTCTTCATCCACAGAGTGGTTGGCTGATAGGAAACAAAGAGTAGTGATAAACGGCTCCATTTCGGAATGGCAGGCAGTGACCAGTGGTATACCGCAGCTTTTTACAATATATGTTAATGATATAGAAGATGGTATTAGTAATAACATTAGCAAATTTGCTGATGATACTAAGCTGGGTGGCAGGGTGAAATGGAATACTCTGCCCCAGAGGGCAGTGGAGGCCCAGTCTCTGGATTAATTTAAGAAAGAGTTGGATAGAGCTCTCAAGGATAGTGGAATCAAGGGTTATGGAGATAAGGCAGGAACAGGATACTGATTAAGGATGATCAGACATGATCATATTGAATGGTGGTGCAGACTCGAAGGGCTGAATGGCCTACTTCTTCACCTATTGTCTATTAACCAGAAGCCCAGGATTTGATAAACCTCACTGTTTGAATTGGTGTTTTTAACTACTTCTGTAAAATTCAATTTGCTTATACTCTGGGTCAATAATGGGAGCAGGACCACATAATCTCAAATGTGTTATTGTAAGGAACAAAGTCATTCAGCCCATCATGTCCCTGCAAGCTCCCAAATCAGTGCCATTCAGGTGCCTTTCTCCCATATCTTTGCACATTGTTTTCTATTCAAATAACCATCTGAAGCCTTCTTGACTGCATCAGTTGAACCAAAAACATTCAAAAATCTGCATATGAAATAAGACAAAGGAGCTTGTTTGATTGACACCACATCTATAAGCGATCACATTCACACTCATTGATGCTCAGTAGCAGCAGTATGCATAATCTACAACCTGCACTACAGAAATCCACTAACGCCACTCAGACAGCATCCACCAAACTCACAACCATTTCCACCTAGAAGGACAAGGTCAGCAAATACAGGGACCCACAACAACTACAAGTTCCCTGCCAAGACACACACCATCCTGACTTGGAAATATGTCATAATTCCTTCAGTGTCATTGGATCAAAGTCCTGGAACTCAGTCCGCAGTGGCATTATGGGTCTACATACAGCAAATGGACTGCAGAAGCTTAAGAAGGCAGCTCATCACCATCTCCGCAGGAGCAACTATGAATGGGCAATAAATGTTGGCCCAGCCAGTGATACCCTCATCCAAAGAATGAATTTTTAAAAAGCTAGATCTATCAAATAAGATAATAGATCAAATGTGATATAATTTAATATAGTATAAAAGGCTAAATGGCATATTCCTGTTCCTCTGTTCCTATACCCTTCCAACTGCACCAATATCCATTGGCCACACATTCTTTATTCTTTTCCCAATTAAAATGTCTACACTAGAGGATTCTGGGTAATCCAAGATGGAGAATAGGAAAAGTTTCTGGCTGTAACAGCTGCTCCTTTTTTGATGTATTTTAGGTGCTGGAGGTGATTTCCTCGAATTCCAGGAGCAGCAATTACTGTTTTATATGCTGTTGCATTGTTTTGGAACTTTGTGAAAAAAGTCAAAACAACAGCAGTTTTAAAAGGGAGGAGACCAGACAAAGGAAGCACATGGTGAGGTCCGTGCAGGAGAGAGAGAGAGAGAGAAAACCTGCATAGTTACTGCCTTTGTTGTTTGAATTCATGTATCGCAGGACATCGGAGTGTGTCTGTGAAAATGAACAAACAATGAAATTCACAACTGATCTTGGAGGAACCGTTTGGGCGAAGTTCACAGCACAGAATCAGATAAGTTAATTGCTTTAAGTGGTCTACGGAAAGTCTGCAATAGTGAGTAGAGTGGGTTCTTTCTTGATTATATGTTTTTTGAGATATGTCTCTTGATTAAACTTAAAATATAAGCTATAACTATTAATTTAACCTGGGGCAGTGTTTTGTAGAGGAATAAGACGGTGTTATTTTCTGGGTCTGAAGATTGTGAAAGAGCAAAAATGGCCTTTAGTAGAGTGATATGTGCTTCTTGTCAGATGTGGGAGTTTAAAGAGATTTTAAGGGTTACTGTGGAATATATCTGCAATAAGTGCTGTTGGATGCAAATCTTATCAGATCAAATGGATCGGTTGGAGAGACAGTTAGAAGCAATGCGGAATTTGCAGCAGCAACAGTATGTGATGAATGGCAATTATAGGAAGGGGGGAAAGTCTCAGATACAGTCACATAAATGGGTTAACTCCAGGGAAGGTAAGAGAGGTAGGCAGTTGGTGCAGGAGTCTTCTGTGGCTATTCCCATTTCAAACAAGTATACTGTTTTGGAAAATGTAGGGGTGATGGATTCTCAGGGGAACATAGCACGAGCAGCCAAGTTTCTGGTATTGAGACTGACTCTAATGCAACGAGGGGTATGTCAGGTTCCAAGAAATCAAGTGTGTTAGGGGATTCTCTATTCTGCGGTACAGACAGACATTTCTGTGGCCAGCAGTGAAAAATCAGAATGGTATGTTGCTTCCCTGGTGCCAGCATCAAGGATGTCTCAGAGAGGGTGCAGAATGTTCTCACAGAGAGGGGAGAGGGGAAAGCAAGAGGTCATTGTCCACATTGGAAACAACGACATAGGAAGGGAAAATGTTGAGATTCTGAATGGAGATTACAGAGAGTTAGGCAGGAATTTAAAAAGGAGGTCCTCAAGAGTAGTAATATCTGGATTACTCCTGTTGCTACGAGCTAGTGAGGGTAGGACTAGGAGGATAGAGCAGATGAATGCATGGCTTAGGAACTAGTGTATGGGAGAAGGATTCACATTTTTGGATCATTGGAATATCTTTTGGGGTAGAAGTGACCTGTATAAAAAGGACGGATTGCACGTAAATTGGAAAGGGACTAATATACTGGCAGGAAGATTTGCTATAGCTGCTCGGAAGGATTTAAACTGGTAAGGTGGGGGAGGACCCAGGGAGATAGTGAGGAAAGAGATCAATCTGAGACTGATACAGTTGAGAATAGAAGCAAGTCATACAGTCAGGGCAAACAGAGACAAGGTAGGACTAATAAATTAAACTGCATTTATTTCAATGCAAGGGGCCTGACAAGGAAGGCAGATGAACTCAGGGCATGGTTAGGAACATGAGACTGTAATATCATAGCAATTACAGAAACATGGCTCAGGGATGGGCAGGACTGGCAGCTTAATGTTCCAGGATACAAATGCTACTGGAAGGATAGAAAGGGAGGCAAGAGAGGAGGGGGAGTGGCATTTTTGATAAGGGATAGCATTACAGCTGTGCTGAGGGAGGATTTGTCTATTAAAAAAAGACTATATCCATTCATCCTATCTATGCGTCTCATGATTTCATACACCTCAATAAGGGTCACCCCTCATTTTCCTACATTTTGAGGAATAAAATCCTATCCTAGTTAACCTCTCCCTATATGTCAGGCCAATTAGACCTGGCAACATCCTTGTAAATCTTCCCTGCACTCTTTCCAGTTTAACTATGTCTTTCCTACAACAGGGTGACTAAAACTGTACACAATACTCCAAGCATGCCCTCACCAACAAGTTATACAACTGTAGCATAATGTCCCAACTCCTGTACTCAGTGCCTCGACCGATGAAGGCCAGCGTGCTAAATGCCTTCTTCACCATCCTATCTATCTGTGATGCTGCTTTCAATGAATGATATACTTGTACTCCTAGGACCCTCTGTTCCTCAACAATCCTTGGGACCTTACCATTTACTGTATAAATCCTACCTTCACTTAACTTTCCAAAGTGCAACACCTCACACTTATCTGTATTAAATTGCATTTGCCAATCTTCAACCTACTTTACCATCTGATCAAGATCCCTCTGTTATTTTTGATAATCTTCCTCAGTATCAATGATACCTCCTAATTTTGTATCATTTGCAAACTTTCTAAACATACCTTGTACATTCATATCCAGATCATTTATGTAAATAACAAACAACAAAGGTCTCAGCACTGACTTCTGTGGCACACCAAGAGTCACAGGCCTCCAGTCTGAGAAACAACCTTCAACCATCACCCTCTGCTTCATACCATCGAGCCAGTTTCATTGGCAATAAATTGAGAGAGAGAATATGCATTCAGATAATAATCTGTCTTCATGATTTTGCTACCAAAGTAGATAACTTCACATTTATCCATATTATACCGCATCTTCTGTGCATTTGCCCATTCACTCTGTTAGTTCAAATCACACTGAACCATCACTGCATTCTCCTCACAGCTTAACCTTCTGCCCGGCTTTGTGGCATCTGCAAATTTGTAGATATTACATTTAGACCCCTTATCTAAATCATTAATATATATTGTGACTAGTGAGGATCCAAGCACTGATCCCAATGTAGCCCACTAATCACAGCCTGCCTTTCAAAAAAAAGAGCTGATTATTCCTACTCTTTGTTCCCTGTCTGCCGATGAGTTTTTTTTTATTTATCTCAATACACTAACTCTAATTCCATGGATTTTAATTTTATGTCATGATCTCTTATGTGGGACTTTGTTGAAAGCATCATCTCTGCATTGAATTTCAGCTCCCATCGATCCACTCGCTCCGTCAACTGTCTATGACCTTTTGAGATTCTACACTGTCTTCACAGCTTAAACAATTTCGTATCATCCACAAATTTTGCAAATGTCCATTACATACCAAGGTCCAGATTATTAATATATATCACTCAAAACAAGGGTCCCAGCACTGATCCTGATGAACTCCACTACAAATTTTCCTACTGCCTGAAAAATTACTCTCTGCTTCCTATTGATCAGTGAAATTTGTTATTAATCCACTTTTATTCCATGAGTTGTAACTCTTCCAGCAAGTGTCTTGTGTTGCATTCTGGAAGTACGTGTACACAACATCAACAGCACTGCCCTCTTCTACCCTTGCTGTTACCTCTTCAAAACTTTCTAGCAAATTAGTCAAATATAATTTCCCCTTTAAAAATCTTAATCAACCCAGATTTTTCCAAGTGACTACTAACTTAATTCAGAATAATTGTTTCTCGAAGCTTTCCCACCACTGAAGTCAAACAAGCTGGTCTGTAATTGCTGGGGTAATGCTTACAACCCGTCTAATGTCAAATTGACTAAGACAATTTTCTGGCATCTCATGTAGCCTTTCAAATAATGTGTGTCCTTTTGTATATTCTAATTAACAGCCTATTACTTATTTAAGAATTCTTCAGCAAAGTTTTTCAGCTTCAGATGGACTTCAGTCTCATTGAAAAGATACATTAGAATATCATAAATTTGAAGGTAGAGTAGTGAATGAAATATAAAAGTGTTAAAAATGGCCTGAAATGAAGAGGGAAAGGTACATCAAACAGTGGATAAGCTGAAATAAATTCATAAAGTGACAAGGTGACTGTAGAAAATAACAGGCTGTGTTGCTGGGAGAATACTCGACATGCCACAAACATTCCAAGAAGATGCCTGCGGCATACGCTACCATTGATGTCAAGGCCATGAATTATATTTCAGTGATACAACATAGCTGCAGAGGAGTAAGCCCATGAATAGTCTCTGCAAATACATTAAAATGCAACACTTTCATTGTATATAATGATTACGAACATAGAATCAGTATGACATTACTGTTATTGCCAAATCTACCTAATTTGTTAAATTCCTTCTGCTTTTCAAAAAAGGAAGAATGTATTTTACATTTGTATACAATATAGGCATTCAAATTTGAAAACCTAACTAAATAGGATGTCTGAGTGTCAAACATACTTATAGTTTATGACTTGCCAAATCATTTTTTTTAATAATAGGAATTTATCATAGGATGATGTGATGCTTCCCCACTGCCAGGGGCCCAGGATATCACAGAATGACTGCATAACATTTTTCCGGGAAGACAGAACAGCCAGAGGTTGTGGTCCATGTCATCCCAATGAATTTGGTAGGAAAGAGAACCCTGAAAGCAGATTTCAAGGATTTAGGAAGGAGGTTGAAATCAACACCTGTAAAGCAGTGATCTCATGATTACTCCCCATCCCACATACTAGTGAGTATAGAGATTAGGAGAATTGAGCCACTGGCTAGCACATGAATGTTGGAGAGAGACATCGGATTTTTGAGACATTGGGACTGGTTCTGGAGCAAGTTGTACCTGAAGCATCGGAGGTACTAAATAGAATCAGAAGAGGATGAACAGAATTAACAGAATTAAAATGAACAGAATTAAAAGCAGCCTATATAATGCAAGTAGTGTTTGAATGCATAAATTGATGAAATGGGGTTCAATTGCCATTAATGAGATGAGGTCACAAGGTGACTAGGATTGGGAACTAAATATCTATGGTTATTCAGTGTTTAGGAGGAACTGATAAAAAGGGAAAGTACATGGGATAGCGCTCTTAATAAGGGATGAGATGATTACGTAGGTATCAGAGGACACATTGACAGATCGAGATGTAGATTTAGTTTGGGTGGAGCTAGGAAACAATAAAGAACAGTAAACATTGGTGGGAGTGTTTTATAGACCACCAAACTAAGGTAGTATTGTTGGGAACAATCTTGATTGGAAATAAGGGATCTATGTAATATGGGTAATACAAGAGTAATGGGCGACTTCAATTTACATGTCATTCCTGAAGCATATACTACATGCATTTCTGGACCAATACATTGAGCAGCTATCTAAGGATTAGGCAACTTTGGATACTGTGTAGTAAGAAAGGGTTCCATAATACTCTTGCTGTAAAGAAGCTTTTGGAAAATAGTGACTACAATAAAATAGAATTTTACATTAATTTTGCATGCAATATAGTCGGTTCTGCTATAACATGTGTTTGTTCAATGTGAATTAGCTTTAACATGATCTAAGAATTTAGACTGCTATTTGTAGAATGTGAACTTTCCTTACCTGTATTGGCTATAACACGTTTCCAGCCCCATCAATTTAAAGGGCATAGCTATTGTGCGATATATTTTATAATGCAAGATCACACGAGAATGGAACTATTATATTATATCAGAACCAACTGTATAATTCATTCTGAAATTTGGGTCTTACATCTGAGCAAAGGAAACAATGAGGGTAGGAGGGGCAAGTTACCTGTGGTGGATTGGGAAATGCACTACAAACTTTAATAGTACACAGACAATAGCTAGTAGTTCAAGAAATGCCATAAGGTCTCCAACAGATATAGATTCTTCTAAGGCACAAGCACGAGAAGAGAAAAGTAAATCAACCATGGTAATGAAAAATGTTAAATATTGCATTAGTTCAAAGGAAGTGGCCTATAAGGATGCCAGAGAGAATGGTAAATCTGAGGATTTAGCTCAACATAGAATGGATCAAAGAAGCACCAAGAAAGTGATTACTAATGGGAAAAGACAATATGAATGCAAATAGTAAGACAGATGTAGATTGTGAAAACTTCTTTGAGTCTGTGTAAAGAAAGATTAATTAGCACAAATATGGGTGCTGTAAAGGTGGAAACCAGAGAATATATTGTAGAAAACTATATTAGCTCAAAAATGTCATACTTCTGAGAAAGGACACACTTTGTTAGATCTTGCACTTATCCAGACATTTGTGGGTGGCACGGTGGCACAGTGGTTAGCACTGCTACCTCACAGCACCAGAGATCCAGGTTCAATTCCTGCCTCAGGCGATTGACTGTGTGAAGTTTGCATATTCACCCCGTGTCTGCATGGGTTTCCTCTGGTGCTCCGGTTTCCTCCCACAGTCCAAAAATGTGCAGATTAGGTGAATTGGCCATGCTAAATTGCCCATAGTGTTGGGTGAAGGGGTAAATGTAGGGGGCTGGGGGGTTGTGCTTCGGTGGGTCGGTGTGGACTTGTTGGGCCAAAGGGCCTGTTTCCACACTGTAAGTAATCTAATCTAATTTCATGAGAAAACTAATACAATGGAAATCCAATACTGAAATTGAATGAAAGGACAGTGGTGATTGGTTGGCAAGTGGACACTGATGGTAGAGGCATTACAACAGAGATTGTACCCATCATTTTGTTTAAACTTTAAATCAGGGAGGATGACATTGCATGAGAAATGAACTAGAAAATGGCTGTTACTTGCTTTGCTGAGTTGACCCAGGCACAGTGTATGTACCTGTCTTTCCCCCTCAAAGTACAGGGCCCTGTGTGTTAACATTTGTAGTTCCTAGTACATGCCACACTCTAAGCTCAAAAGATGTCAATGTAAATCCTCACACATTCAGGATTATCCAACAAATGGTCAACTACAAAATCACATCTAATGTATCACACTGTTGCAAGTTTTGTACATCTATGTTGATTGGGTATGGTCAGTATTTTGCTTGTTGAAAACAGCTGCAGGGATATGTTATGTGATGGGAACCACCATATTTTGGGAGGTACAACTTGAACATCTGGCATCACACCATCTTCAGCATCAATATCACATTGTCCTAGCTGTTATCAGTTCTGGTGAAGAGTCATTGGACTCAAAGACATCAACTCTGCTTTCTTTCCACAAATGCTGCCAGACCTGCTGAGTTTTGCCAACAATTCCTGTTTCGGTTTCAGAATGTAGCAGATTTCTGCTGTGAAAAGGGGATGTGGTTTGCTTTCTGCTAACAATCCTGCACTAACATAAAACTCTTGGAATGGAGGCATTGCTCTGCATTTCTGAAGGAATCCTGATCGGAATCCTTCTTTGGCAAAAAAGAAGGGCTGGAAAGGGCATGTGTGCGAGATTGCTATTCCAGAAATTTGGGCCCATTATTTTAAACACTCGTAGCTTATTCTTTCTGAAACAAACATCCTATGGGATAGCTGATTGTGTGCTATGCGTCTTTTGCATTAATACTATAATTTTACTTTGTAAAATCTAACAAATCCTTCTGCAACTGTAGCTACTGAGAAATGACCCAAGTAATAGAAACATTTATTACAAGTGTGTAAGAAGAAAGAGAAATTCTGTTCCCGAGGACAATAGAGCCTCCTTTGCTGAACAGATGATTTATATTCTCAAGTAGTAGAGTGTCTTATTGTGCAGGTAATTGGTGAAGAGCTTGACCTGAGAATGAGGTATTGTATCTAATCACCTGAGTCAAGGGAAGCAATAGAAAGGAAAGTAGAAGCCCCATCTGTCAGACTGTAATGATTGTGCTATTTGAAGGCAAAAAGGTTTGTCTGTAGCAGCTGGTATCTCTCTGAGTGACCTTTTACCATTTCTCTTCTTGCAGTCTGACAGATGTGTCAACTCGATAATTTCAAAAGGCCTTGAATAAATAACCAATTGTGAACAAGGATGACCCAAAGCGATGACAAAATGGGTGCATGCCGCGCATTATGGAAAAAAGCTCAAAACATTATATAGTAAAGAGTCTTTTGCTCTTTATTTTTGGCTAAATGACTTTCATGCCTACAGATCCAGTTTTTGTCTCTGAAAAGAAGGAATGCATAGTGAATTGTAGGTTGTTATAATGTGTTTGCCCTTGAAGGAGTGCTATTAGCTGGTCACAGGACTCAGCTGGTGTGTCAGAATACAGAATGGATTCTTGCTCAGACACACAGTCACAGCTGAAGAAGAAGACTTAGCCAAGCTAATTGGCTCTGTGAGTTATTGGAAAGTTGCAGAGAGATGACTGCAATCAGACCATGTTTTATAGAGCTTAAACCTTCTAAATAGTTGGAGAAAAACTGACATGACTGCCTCACACCATTGCCAGCACACCTGCGACAGGGGGCTGTATACAACGGGAACAGCAATAAAAGGTTCGAAGAAGCTTATTTGCCTCTCTGTCCTCTCAGGTCAAGGAGGTTATTTGGAGGTGAAATGCCAGGAGGGAGCAAACTACAGTGAGGCTTCTAATTTTGACTTTGTGTGATCCTATAAAATTGACAATATTGATTCAACTTTTTGTTAAACATCCCTCTTGACTTTTATTTCTATTGACTTCAATTTGGGTGAGATGCACAAGGGGCGATTGAATTGATATCATTAGTTTTAAACTTTGATCCAATGTTAAACCACCTTCTGAGTGTACTGTGGATGTGAAGTATGCTTTAATTTTGCAGGTTCTGCAACTGTGGACTTATGTTCTATTTTAGTATAGCTAATATATTTTACATTCAAAATGAAAAAGCAGTTGTTGTGATTGTGATGTTAGACTGACCTGAGATTCATAATGATTAAATCAGTTTTGTTGCATTCTAGTTTACAGCAATTAAAGCATTAAGATCTTGTGAATGTAGCAGAGCATTAAAGTATCACTTCTTATGAAAGAAATGATTTGAAGTTCTCAGTGTAATTTACTGTTGATAAAATACACAATGTTTTTTAATAAGCCCTGGCTTTGTAGATCAATAAAAATTGGACTCAGTGTTTAAAGTGAACTGTATTGAGGAACAAATCCACTGTATGACATTTTATGATATAAAATATATTCTATAAAGGAAAAATGATCATCATGTACTTTTCTGATTTTAACAGCTTGACTCTTAATATCAACATTTTTAAAATTCAAAACAAAGCTATATCAAGATTTTTAAGCACTTACCTAATATAACTGTTTACGGATGCTAAATTATTCATTTACTTCTGTTTCAATGTTCTTTTACAGCTTCTTTGAGATATTTCTTAGCTTGGAGTGAGTAGACAGTGCATCATACTGAACTATTGGGAAGCTGTATTTCCATAATTCAAATATCCCTTACATCTATGTTCTCAGCTTTCTGCTCCTCACCTCTTACTTCACAGCGACCAATCCCCCTCCACCCTCAACCTTCATCCTCAAACTGTATTCTGTTCAATAATGCATAGAAAAATGTTTTGGCTGTCCTTCCCACAATCTTTCTTCTATGTAACATGAGAAGAGTGGTTACCCCTTCCTTGTTGCTGTCGGGGTGCTCCTATATTTTAGGCAACAGCACACATTCTTCTGTTGAAATTTTCTTTGAGCCTCTCCATGATTTACTAATTTACTCCAAATCTCTGCAAAATTAATGTACGTCATAGTTTTAGTTTAACTTTCAGTGTCTCCTATAATGTTCTCTCAGTGGCTTGGGTCCCTGCATCAGTTAAATTCCTATTGGGCCTTTCTCACAATGTTTCTCTGCAAAAGTATTTATACATTTCCTGAACAAACTGAAAGTTGAACTGAACTTTTACCTTTCAAGTTACTGAAAGCTTTAGTCAAGAACACCATTTATCAAACTTCAAGCCTATCAAATCATCACAAATGTTTTAACTTCTTGATTTGTATCTGTCAATATACATTACATGGTTCTTGCAACATTTCACATTAACCTTTAAGCACATGTAATTTTATGAATTCAGAAAAGTACAGAATAGCATTTAGATTTTTTCTTAAATATGCCCACATATATAAGCTGAAAGAATATGTTCCAACAAAATGTATTTACCAATATGTGGGAACTTCAACATTTGTTTTTAAACATGGATCAATGCCCTCGGATCACATAATTCATTAAGTAACACTTAGCCGCCTATGATGAAATCCCAAACTGTGTTATCTTATAAAGTTCTGAAGAAGGGTCACCGGACGCAAAACATTAACACTAATTTCTCTCACAGATCCTGCCAGACCTGCTGAGATTTCCAGCAATTTCTGTTTTTGTTTCTAAGTTCCAGCATCCACAATTCTTTTGGTTTTTTTAATCCTCTAAGGAATGGATATTTCTGGGACCTTTTGTTGACATGACTACTTCAGTCAATTGTCATTTAAGAATAAATCGGAAACATTGCGATTGATTGACAGAATATGCAGAATTATGTTCTGTACCTATGTTCTATATTGGATCTTGGGAAATGAAACGGAAAAAAATCAATTGTAGTAGAGGGATAACAATGAAATATTTTTAAATCCTTCAAAATGTGATGATTGATTCAACTGAGAAGAATGCAAACAGAAACCAGTATAAAAATTGTTAAATTCAAAGGAACATGATGAAACTATGACTCACTACAAAATATTTCAAAGTGACAATTTGAAAATCCTGCAGAGGAGCTTAAGACTTCTGCCAGTCTAGCATGGAAAATTAATTAAAAGGATTTAATATCCTTTGAAATGCATTAATCAGATGAGCTGATGTATGACAAGATTTTTCATTTCAAACTTACCATTTACATATTAGACATTATTTTGTTGCATTGAAAATAAACAATAGTTTTTTTCCACAAAAGATTTGAGTTTTAATTATTGATAGATCCATTCATAGTATGATTGTTTATTTGGTATATTTGCCAGTTCATAATATTAAGTGAAAACGTATCGTATTGCTTTTATTAAATCAATATGTTTCAAAATGAACCTGATATTCATAATGACTGGTTAATCATTGGATTTGGATGGATATTTTGAAATGCTTGTATCATCTAACTGATAACATCCATGGCTAATAAGTCTGTCAAACTGCCACGAAAAATATAGGATTAACTTCTTGGCAAGTCATTCAGTTCAGTCTATTGTGTGAGAATATTATTTGCAAGGTGAAGGTTGATTATTTCATTGAAGGCACGGAGTTATAAGTTGTTTACAATCACAAGAAAGGTAAAAATCCAAACATAAATGTTTAAAAAAAAAATTGAACCAGTTTTCCTTTACCCTCCTCCCAAAACACCATCACAAAACTTACATTGTTTTTGTGTGAAGCCAAAACGATTATTGCTGTTTTAATTGATAAATTGATATTGTCATTTCTTTTTTAAAATAGACAGTGGTTTTGTTGCTTCTTGATTTGTTGCAGAACGTATTAAATTCGCTTTACACTTATTGCTGAAAGTAATGTTTGGTCTTTTATCAACTACCGATTTTAGATGTCTTTTGAAGAGGCAATATGTTGACTTGATCTGATCCTGAGGTAACTATATTTGTTTGAATCTTAACAATAGGAATTTTCCTGACTCCTACTTCATGCTACCTGAACAAAAATTCAAGCCATCCTTTATCTTCCATCTCTGCACTAATATTCTGATCCTTGCATTGATTCATCCACTTGATGTTTGACACTAGTGACACCTCCTTACCACTTTCTTTCATGGAAAACTGCAGAGATGCCAGAACTATTGCTTGGCTTGCTTAGCACAACAGCACAAATTTGTTCACAGAAGATAGTAACTTTAAATTGTCACAGCATGTATAAATGAAGTTATACAAATTGTTTAACTCATCAGATGCTGGCAATACAAACATTCTGCCACGTCATCTTTGAATTTGGTAAGTTTTCTGGCTTTTGTCAATGTGATACCTTTTGACCTACTACACTGACATTGCTAAAGAACTTAAAACCCAAGCTGTTGCATTCACCTCTGATAGAATGCTTCCAGTGTTGTCCAGAACTCGTTTCACTTTTCAAACAATGAGATGAGTAAGTGGACTGTAGAATGCAACTGATTTCTGTTGGCTGTGGCTGAGATTGTAGAACGGTATTGTCCTTTCTTGAGTTGTTTGAAGTTGCTAAGATTCACATGGAATGTTTTGACAGGCACTGAAGGCAAACTCTACACATATCAGTTCTCCCAGTATTGGGTGCAATAGTGGGCATGTCTCTTGAAACACAGCAGGATTTGGAGAATAAGTATTTGCAATGCAGAGCAGGATAATCTGGTAGAAGATGACGAAAGATAAAGGGCGGCATGGTGGTTCAGTGGTTAGCACTGCTGCCTCACAGCATCAGGGTCCCAGGTTCAATTCCAGCCTCAGGTGACTGTCTGTGTGGAGTTGGCACATTCTCCCCGTGTCTGAGTGGGCTTCCTCTGGGTGCTCTGGTTTCTTCCCACAGTCCAAAAATGTGCAAGTCATGTGGATTGGTCGTGTCAAATTGCCCATAGTGGTAGGTGCATTAGTCGGAGGGGAAATGAGGCTGGGTGGGTTACTCTTCGGAGGGTCGGTGTGGACTGGTTGGGCCGAAGGGCCTGTTTCCACATTGTAGGGAATCTGAAAAAAAGGGTTCTTTGCCAAAGTCCATATCCATTCTGGATGTTCACGAAGCAACTATCTTAGCTAAAGCTCAGCAAGGAACAGATGATCAATTTTTCAGTAAGGACAGTTTCACAGAAATCTGCTGCTGACTGTAGCCAAAACAGTAATCTAAAAGCAAAGAATGGACCATATTACCAATGGCTGTGGAGGTGACCATGAACTTTGATCTTTATACTGCTGCAATAGAGAATTACCGCTGCTTTGTATTGAAAGAAAACTGAATATTTCCCGTTTTCTCTTGCAAGAGAGCAGCAGGTGGAGAGAACATGTGCCTTCACTAAGATTACAGGCTGCCTATTATGTGAAATGCAATTGACTGTATACAGGAACATACTACAGGTCCACGCTGAATGTACTGCAACAGAAAGAAATTCCAAATCCTCTGACTAGCAGGTTTGTGATCAAACCATCACTGAAGAAAATTCAGATGAAGAAAGCAGTAAAGTTTATACAAATATGTAGATAATGAGAAAAGGTTGAGATAAACAACTCATTTGAGCTCTTTGGTAAATGCTTACCTAAATTTGTTCAGGCACTAACACAGCCTGTTGAACAAAATATAACTGTAGATTTAAATATGACAGCTGATAGTACAACAACGCAAGTCCAAGAAAAAACATCTGATGAAGAATTATCAGTGATAAATCAACAGCAATCTTGAAAGTAACCTGGCTGAAGATGTGAACAACTTGGGTTTAGCAGTGCAAATATCATAGAGGGCACATAAAGACTTTCAATCTAACCCACAAGTTAAAATAAAGTCTTTATTTCTTTCAACACAGACGTATCAGCAGATTGAGAATCAAGATGTACTTACACAGATTGGTGGCGTACTAAACACGATTCCATGGAAGCTAACACTGAGGTGGGAAGGCCAATGTTCACAGATTCAGGATATGGTGAAGAAGACATTGTTTGGTCCAGGCTCTGGAATACTGAAAAAACAACCTGCTTCAGCAGAGTAGCCTTAATCTCAGAACTATTAAGGGCTTCCAGGTGATCTTATGGGACAACAATTTGATTCAACAGCGAACAATTCCTCTGCAAAAGAAATTCAAGACACTAGGTTCCACCAGATGAATTATTTAGTTTAGCAGGGATGATGTCCTCAATAAAGAGCATCCAGGAGATTAAAAATCCTCCAGTGTAGAGAAACTTTCCAGACCACACAGGGTCAACAGCAAAATCAAAGTCAGCGTCCTCAAAACAAAGATCTTCCAAGTCAGAAGAGGATGAATTCATATTAATATACGTGAATGTACAAATGTTAACTATAGACTTGGAGGATGAGATTTTGTGTTAGATCATGCTTCTAAAGGGTCAGGTTGGACACCACATTAAACTCCACCAAATCTGATGATAAGGACTTGGGTAAGAAAACGCAGAACATCACAAGATTCTGTAGGATAAAGTCCTATATCCACACATCTCCCAATACTCTGAGTAACATTGGACCATAAGACGGAGGAGCAGGAGTAGGCCATTCAGTCCATTGAGTCTATTCCACGATTCAAAAAGGGCAAGGCTGATCTGATGATCCTCAACTCCACTGACCTGAATTTTACCTTTAACCTCCGATTCTGTTGGGTGTAAGACCATTCGGCGCAGCCATTCCGGTACGAGTGATTCAGCGAGGCTGGTTTGGCGCGACCCATTTCGGCGCAGACCCATTTCGGTGTGAGTGATTTGGCGCAGCTCTTATTTATTCCTTTTCAGGCAGACTTACAAGCATTAATGAAAGCAATAAAAAGAAAAATAATGTTTATCCGCTTCAGTAAAAATGTTAAAAAGAAAATAAAAATGAAAGAAATAAGGCAAATACAAAATTGTTGACGGCATTTTAGCGGGTTTTATTTTATTTTAATAATTTGTATATTAATATGTTTTTTAAAATATATTTTAATAATTTTAATAATAGTAGTTTATTGACTACTACTGAATAACTACAAAACAGTTCTGTGCCAAATGGGTCTGCGCCGAAATATATTTTATTTTATTAATTTTGATAATTTAATAATTTTAATAATAGTAGTTTAATAACTATTATTGAATAACTACAAAACAGTTCTGCGCCGAAATGGGTTGTGCCAAACCAGCCACACCAAATCACTTGTGCCAAAGTGGCTGCGCCGAATGGTCCCACTCCACATTCTTTTACTGATTAAAAATCTGTTTTTGCCTTCAATATACTTTGTGATGGAGCCTCAATGGCCCCCTGTGCTAAAAAAACGAAACACAGCAGACATCCACATGGAATTTAAAATATGTATGAGACATACAGAGCTATGATTTTAAGATTCAGGTGTGTTCAATGAAGAAAAAACAAGCCATTAAGATCTTCTTAGCAATGGGGTTGAAGTTCAACATAGACTTAACATGTTAAGATTAACAGCCAAGGAGCCAAAAGATCCCCAAAAGATATGAACCACATGAGGACTAAATCAGAAGATGATTAAACTTCTGTATTAATTAACTCGAATTATGTCATTTAGACACAAGTTTGCTAAGTCTATCGATCACTTTGTGAGCAGAGACAGATTAAATAACTCATTTTGATTTTTCAGTTAGGGTTCCAGAAAACAGAATTGTTGGGTGAAAATATCCACCCTCAGGGAATATTTCCAGAAAGGTTTTCAGGTCCATCGAAAAATACATAGTATATTGAATGATTGCCATAATTATGATTGACACAATAACACGTCACATATCTCTAATGTGCATTTGATTAATGCGAATTTGCTGTAATGTGATTGATAAACTGAGGACACTGTCCCTAAACCGCAAACTTTTAAAATGTGAGTTGGCTGTAACACAATTACATCGCCAACACTTTAAGCACAGTTTGTAAAATGTGATTTTTCTGTAATGCGGAGTTGCACAAGAACACGACTGTTGCATTATAGAAGAACTGGCTGCAATGGCTTTTTTTCTGCCTTTTTTTAAGCTTGCCATTTTCCAAAACCAACAAAACCCTTCATTGTTCAAAATGTTGTTATGACCTTATATCTGTGTTTTAGAAGCTCAATATTTTGAAATAAGCTACCACTGTATTATGCTTCCCACTATCCTTCAAACACAAACTTCATAAACCTGTCAGTTATATCATTTGTGATTTAGTCAAAGATTGCAAAAGTATATACTTGTTTCAAACAAGTTCTTACTGGTATATCTTACTTGGTCAACTCACACATTCCAATTGCTGTGTCACATGACAAATTACACCATATTCTGTCTTACAAAGTATATAAATTATGGACTAACCCACATAAAACATGCTACAACACTAATAACTTGGAGTTTCCAGGCTATTTAATTGCATTGACTTCTTCAGATGAAAGGAGAAGTGTTAAAGAGCTCACCAATCATTCTAGTAAATCAATCAGCATGATTGAGAATATTTTATATGGTACTGTTTAAAATTACCTCAAAACTCATGAAGATAGTCAAGAGGAATTATTATGCCTCATTAAAGCACTGGAACTTATTGAGGAGGAAATTAAATTCAATGAACATGACAATCCAATCAATATTATCGATACATTTTCTAGAAATCATTTTGTTCCACATTTGTTGCCTATAAAGAAAAATAAAACTTTGCAGTGATTAGCAAATAGGCTAATTAAATTGAAAGCAGTTTATCAAGCGTTAAGCTGCAAGTTTTGTTAAAACAGGTTCTGCTTAAGGGTAGTGGTGAATGGTGTTCTGCAGGAATTAACTCTGTATCATTAACAGTTCAATGTTTGTAATGCGTTATATGACCTTTGTTGATAACAGAAAGTGTAAAAGAGGATTGATTGCCGACAAACAGAACTATACCAATTAGGAGTTAGTAAAGCATGATGAATGGATTTAAAATAAATATAAATGCACATATGTAAGAAATATGAAAAGTGAGAATGAGGCAAAAATTTACTTCAGATAATTCAAGATAATAATACTGTATTATTACTAACTCAGACAATGGCAGTCTATTTAATGTGAAACTATCATTGAAAGCAAGGGAAATCTTGTCATCTAAGGGTTGGTATCCCTTCTCTATGCCAGAGATTTGAGTCCCAATCTCAAACCTGGTGGCCATGAAAGGCATATTCATATGTGGTCAAAGAGATTGATTATCAGCCTGTTAATCCTATAGCAGGCAGTAAGAAAGAGTAGGTCTCCTGACTGACTATGATTAATATGGCTTGTCAATCTTCAATTACTAGCCACTGGTGAGAGCAACCTGTTCCAGGACAAACTAACCATGGAAGCATGCAGGACCAATTATGCTGTCTCCTTCTTAAACCAAGAGGTGTGGGAAGAGTCATAGAGTCATAGAGATGTACAGTATGGAAACAGACCCTTCAGTCCAACCCGTCCATATATCCCAACCCAATCTAGTCCCACTGCCAGCACCCGGCCCATACCCCTCCAAACCCTTCCTATTCATATACCCGTCCAAATGCCTCTTAATTGTTGCAATTGTACCAGCCTCCACCACATCCTCTGGCAGCTCATTCCATACACATACCACCCTCTGCATGAAAAAGTTGCCCCTTAGGTCTCTTTTATATCTTTCCTCTCTCACCCTAAATCTATGCCCTCTAGTTCTGGACTCCCCGTCTCCAGGGAAAAGACTTTGCCTATCAATCCTATCCATGCCTCTCATAATTTTGTAAACCTCTATAAGGTCACCGCTCAGGCAAAGATTAAAATGTTTTACTGGCACAGACCAAGAACATGTAAATGAAAAGTGATGGACATCACTCTATTCCAATCTTGCATTGCCATTTGTAAAAGCACATTGTTTTTTTTAATGGGTTCACAGGATAAGGGAAATCACTGGCTAAGCCAGCACTTACTTATAGGCCTGAAGTGATGGTGGACAAGCAGGAGACTGGAAAAACACAGCAAGACAGGCAGCATCAGGAGGTGGAGAAGTCAACGTTTCGGGTGTAACCCTTCTTTAGGACTGGGGGATGGTTGTAGGGGAGCTGCAGTTACAGCGAGGGCATGGAGAAAGATTTGGGTGAGAAGTCCAAGTGGTGAGTTGGGCATAGGTGAACAAAGGCAGAGGGTATGGCCTGGTTGGTCAATGGGAGGAATGAATCCGGTTGGTGGCAGGCAGAAAGGGCCGGTCAGAGGAACGGAGAGCTGGAGGGAGGGGCTGGGAAGGGAGTTGAGCAAAGGGAGATTATTTGAAATTGGAGAACTCACGTCTAGGCTGTAGGCTGCCCAGGCAGAAGATGAAGTGTTGTTCTTCCAAGTTGTGGTCTGACTCACTGTGTCAATGGAGGAGGCTGAGGATGGTCATGTCAGAAAAGGAGTGGGAAGGGGAATTAAAATGAGCGGTGACTGGGAGGTCAGGTCAGGGCCCGGCTGAGATGCTCAGCGAAATGTGCTCTGACTTTACGTTTGGTCTCCCCAATGTGGAGAAGACCACATCAGGAGCAACGTATATAGTAAACTAAGTTGGAGAAGAGGCAGGTGAACCTCTGACTCACCTGGAAGGACTGATGGGGCCCTGGATGGACGGTAGGGGGTTGGTGTACCAGCAGGTTTTTTCCATCTTTTACAGCTGCAGGGGAAGATATCTGGGGCTTTGGGTGGCTTTGTGGGGACAGTGGCATGCACCAATGGATTAGCGAAGGGAATGGTCCTTGTGGAAGGGGTGGGGAGGAGACGATGTTCTTGGTGGTGGGGTCTAATTGGTATTGGCAGAAGTGTTTCAGAATGATTCGTTGGATGCAGGGACTGGTGGGATGTTAGGTGAGGACAAGGGGGAACCCAGTCTTTATTGGGTTCAGAGGTAGTGGGATTTAGAGCAATGGAGTAAGAAATGGAGGTGATGTGGAAGACAGAGGGGGAAAAGCACATTATTTAAAATATGTGAATATCTGGGATGCTTGGGAATGGAATGTCTCCTTGTCCGCTCTGATGTGGCCAAGGTGGAAGAATTGGGAAAACAAGATGGAGTTCTTGCAGAATACTAGGTGGGAGGTGTAGTCCAGGTAGTTGTGGGAGTCTGTAGGTTTATAGTAAATGTCTATATGTAGACTGTCGCCAGAGATGGAAGTGGAGAGGTCAGGAAAGGAGAGGGAGGTGTCTGAGATAAATCAAGTGCATTTAAGAGTAGGGTGGAAGTAATGGGTGAAGTCGATGAGCAGCTCCAGTTCAGCCTAGGTGCAGGACACTGCACTGACGCAGTCAGTGATGTAACAATTGGAGAGATGGGGCGTAGTGCCTGTGTAGGTGGTGAAGAGGGACTGTTTGACATAGCCAACAAAGAGGCCGGCGTAGCTTGGGTCCATGTGAATGCTATGGCCACCCCCTGGATTTGGAGGAAATGTAAAAAGTTTAAGGAAAAGTTATTAAGGTTGAGGACCAGTTTGAAGAGGCAGAGGAGAATATTGGTGGAAGGGGACTGGTTGGGTCTGTTGGACAGGAAGAAGCTGAGGGCCTGAAGGCTTGTGGAGTATGGACATGAATAAGGATTGTACATCCATAGTGAAGGTAAAGCACTAGGGGCCAAGGAACTGGAAGTTACTGAAGAGGCAGAGGGTGCGGTTCGTGTCACAGATGTAGGTGGGAAACAATGGTGAGCTGCTTTATTGATCCACTGAAGTCCACATGGATATTCTACATCCACAGTTCTGTTAGGGAAGAAATTTAGAGTTTTGAGCCTGTGGAAGTGAAGGAATGTCAATTGTTCCAATAAGGATAGTGCGTGGCTTAGAGGTGAACTTGAAGGAAGTGGTACTCCACAATCCATAAGGATTTCTTACTTATACAAAATTCAATTTACTATTTGAGTCACTGGAAGAGTTTAAGAACTGAACAGACTCCCATTGTACTTTGCTAGAAAGACCTAAGATAGTGGTGTTTACCAACTGCACCTTGGTAACAGCTGCCCCAAGCTTTAATGCATCCCTTAGAATGTAGTCCTGGACTTTGGAGCATGTTAGTCTGCAACGCTCAGTTAAGGTCAACTCCTGGCATTAGAAGATTGACAAGTTTCAGGCCAACCAAAGACCACTAAGTTGATGGTCCTCCAGACCCAGTGGATGCTTGTCTCGGTGGGCGTCCTGGGGAACAGCCTGTAGAGCACAGAGTCCTGCATCATGCAACTGCTCAGAATGAAGCTTGACAAGAACCACTGCATCTCTCTCCAGACTTCTTTTGCAAAGGCACATTCAGCAGATGTGTTACAGTCTCCCCTCCCCAATGCCTCCCCCCACTCCCACTTCAAGGGCAGCATGTGGAAGCACAGAGACCGGGCATGGAGTGTGGAGTACCACTTCCTTCAAGTTCACCTCTAAGCCACACACCATCTTTATTGGAACAATTATCATTCCTTCACTTCCACAGGGTCAAAACTCTTAACACATGAAGGATCTGACAGGTCATGCCCTTATCAGCCACAGTATGTCTTGGTGTTTGTTGGAAAGTTCTGGTGATGAAGGTTTCTGCCGAATGACTTGTCTGTTTAGTGAACAGCTGCCTGCGTTGAAAGATCAGCTTCTCTAATTGTATGCATATGTGTAGGGTTACACCAATAAATCTGATCATTCACCTTGTACAATTGAGGTGACAACTGCTTAACACAGGTCCCAAATTGTCATATGGGTGCACTCTTGCAGAGGACACAATATTTGTACTCGACTGACTCTCCAATGCTCTGACAAGGTCTGAGCAGGTTGATCAAATTCACCCTGATTTTGTCACTTCCACATGTCACTACTTTTGGCTTTTGTAGTTTCTTTCACTATCAGAAGAATAACTTTGGTTTGGCTTGGCATTAGTTTTTGGACTAGACGATGTTCCATGTTTTCAATAAGTCTATTTCTCCATACTAAGATTACACTGTACAAGTCTGTACTTGATTTGCTCGACATTTTTATGATCCCCTTGCCAAATATCATTGCAACCTCAGCCTTTCTGTAGTAATTGGGACCAGGTTGACCTCATTAACTACAAGGTTCTTGATCAGGGTTGTTAACCTGGGACAATCAGGAAAGCCCTGGCTGACCGATATAACCAGGAGAATTTGAATCGCCTCTGTGCTGGCTGGGCCACAGTCAGTGTGTTACTGCTGCTGTTGGTTTCTGCTTTCTATTTGGGGGGGGAGAACTTGATTCCTAATTCCTAATTCCTAATTCCTAATTCCTAATTCCTAAACTGGCTGGTTTACAAAGCCAGTTTTGTTAACCAGTATTCCTTTTTTATTGAGGACAAAAACAAAAGGAAAACCAGGAGATTTAGAATCCCCTCAGTGTAGGGGGCTGTCTCTGTGCTGGTTGGGCCACAGTAAAACAAAACAGGAGAGTTAGAACCTCCTCAGTTTAGGGGATTGACTTTGTGCTGACTGGGCCACAGTCAGTGGGTTACTAAAAAAAATATATAACCAGGAGATCCAGAATCTCCTCAGTTGAGGACAGAGTCTGAGCTGGCTGGTCACAGTCAATGTACTGTGCACTTGTAAATAAAGGGTGGCTTAGTGACAGGATCTAGTCTCTGTGCAGGTTTTTCAGTGGTGGTGGGAGAAAACAGGATGCACCTGAGGAATATTCATTTACAACTGTCATCTTGGAGTTGGGGGTAAGCATTTCTGGCATTCTGCCTCTAGGGAGTTTGACTCACTTGACCCTGCTGGGCCCAGTATATTGAAAGAACGTGATTTTTTTTCTGGGCAAATGACATTGGGGCAGATGAAAAGCAATGAGTAATCCTTCTGACTGTGTGTTGAAGGGTTTGCCAGACTGCTCAGACCTCTTGGCATCATGGTAGCCCACAAACCCACCAACACACTAAAATAGGAGCTAATGAACATGAAAGACTCTATACAGACAACAAGCAAAACTAAGTCATTTACAAAATACTTTGCGAGCACTGTAACAAACATTGGACAAACAGGCAGACAACTAGTCACCAGGATATATGAACATCAACTAGCCACAAAAACCACTGTCACTAGTATCTTACATCCAGATGAGGAAGGACACCACTTCGACTGGGACAACACATCCATCCTAAGACAAGCCAAACAGAGACATACACGAGAATTCCTAGAAGGATGGCACTCCAACCAGAACCCTATCAACAAACACATTGACTTGCATCTCATTTACCACCCCATGGGAAACAGAACAGGAAATGACATCACCAACCTAAGGAAACCTAAACACATAAATAAAAAGCAGGCCATACCACCAGTGCTTCACCCAAAGCCTCACTGATGGTTTTACCTAGTATAGTGATGAAACGTCTGAAAACAAACCTTCCAGCTCAGCGAGCACACATACATCCAGAACAACATGTGAGTGTAAGTAATCACAGAGCCTCATGTGGGGCATGTCCTTAGCCAAGGTACCCTAGGACAGCCCACAGCAGAACCCCATAACAAAGCCAAGCCTGGGCCAAGCAGCGAAACAGTTTTTCAGGATCTGGCCCCAAAAGCCATGGTAATTGCTGCTGGCATGTGGTCTTACTGAGTAGGAAAACTCAGCAGCGGGTACCCAGGAGACAGCAAAAAGCAGGAAAAATCCCCCTAATGTATGATGTAATAATTAAATTGCTTAGTGACACCCAAATTGGAGCCAATTAAAATTAATGTTTGGTTAAATGGTCACCCAGTTCCCGTGGAGGTCGATACTGGCATGGTTGTATCTGTGGTTGCAAAGTCTGTCTTTAACAAGATTCACTTGGGACTCCAACCTTTAAGCTTGTGCAATACCTCAGCCAAACTGAGAACATACACTGGGAATCATTGCAATTTAAGGGTATAACTTTGGTTCTGGTCTCTTATGAGAAATAGTTGGTGCAGTCACTACAGACAGTGGTAAAAGGCTCGGGCCCAAGCCCATTGGAGCAAGATTGGTTGAGAAAGATTTGGCTGGTTTAGATCAATATTATTCAATTGGAAAATGGCTACCTCAGTGAAGTCCTAGTGAAATACCCAGGAATATTTCAGGAAGGGCTTGGGACTATCAAAGGAGCCAAAGCCACTTTACGTGTTCACCAGGAAGCAATTCTGCAATTTTGCAAGGCCTGCCTGGTGCCATTTGCCTTGTGGGCAAAAGTAGAGGAGGAAATAAGGAGGCGAACGAACAATCAGACCAGCGCAGTTTGTACATTGGGCAGTACCAATCTATGAAGCCTGAAGGTTCAATTTGTCTTTGTGGGTATTTTAAGCAAACAGTAAACAGCTTCTTGACCCTGGATAAATGTCCCCCACACACAGAGGACTTGTTGGAGGGGTGGCAAGCAGTGGGAGGTGGGTGTGGTGGTGGTGGGGAGGGGGTGCTAACCTTTATGAAGCAACACTTTCCTGCAATTGTGACTGGATGAGGAATCCCAAAAGTACATCACAATTAATAACCTTAAGGTTATATATCAATAAACAAGTTTGTCATTTGGGGTCAGCCTGTACTCTTTTCCAGTGGACCATGGAGAACCCCAGGTAGCCATTTAACTGGATGACTCACTGATAACAGGCAAGACCAATAAAGAGGATTTGGAGAACTTGGACATGGTCCTTAAATATTTCTCCCCAATGAAAATACACTTTAGGTGGGAAAAAAATGTATGTTCCAGGCACCCCAAGTGACCTGCTTGGGTTACAGAATCAACAAAACTGGTTTACACCCTTTGGGAAATAAAGTGAGTGTGATCAAAAGAGCCCTGTCTCCCACAAAAAAATTGAATGCTGGGGATCTGAAATAGAATGGCAATTACTGGCAAAACACAACAGATTTGCCATTTTTGGTCTTGTAACTCTTCATCAGAGCCATTTAATTCACATCTGCAATTGGCTGTAAATTCCTCTTCTAAATAACACATGCTGGAATTACAAGTTTAAAAATGTTCACAATATTCAAGGGTTCTGACCTATCATCGTGAGATTAGCTTGATATTTATGACAAGTATTGCACTGGTTGATGTAGTCCTTAAATTCAATGCTCATGTTTGGCCAATGTAGCACTTAGCTTGTCTTTGACAAACTAGACTCCATCTACGATGGCTCATATAGAATGTACGTCAGTTTATTGTTTCTCATTTCATTTTCTGCATACCTTTTGGAGCTGATAAAAGCAGTTTAAGGAAGATTTGCTGAAGTGACCTGTGACCAGTCTCTACTGTCCCTTCATCTCTCCAAAATAAGTATTGATTCAAATACTCACAAGCAAACTGTTCCTCCACATGAGTGTAGTATTGTTCAGTTTGTGTTAATGCACTGAACTGAACTGGGAGAAGAGTCACCTCCGGAGCCTGGATACAAATGTAACTGGTTATTCATGCTGTATAAAGGTTGCTCTAAGATATGCCTTTCTGAGGTGACATTGAAATATGCATTTGTCATTGACATGGTAACACTGGCATTGTCATCATTAATTGCTTGATTCCAGTGAAAGCTGCTTCTGGTCTTGTGCTCGATACCATTTTGTATCCTTAGCAATGAGCTTGAGGGCAGATTCACGCTCATGAGAAATTAGACAAGAACTTTGCTAATAACTTGCTACAGCTCTCACCTTGTAAGGATTCAGGCAAATTCCTTTTGCAGTCAATACATGACCTATGTACTTGACTTCAGGCATCATCAAATACATCTTTTTCTTATTCAGCTTCAGGTCTACAAAGTTCATGGTGCACCTGGGTCTATCTGACACTTTACAACTGCTTGATACTCTCCTCCTGCAGTCATCATTCTAGCATTCACAAAGTATTTGTCATTTTTATATCTAATGATGCCAACCTTTTATATGGTGTGGAGTGATTTGTCAGAAGCATCAGCTGACAATTCTCCAGCAGCCATTTTTATAGTTTTGCTTTGCTCATTTCCAGCTCATTTCCATAAACTACATGCAAAATGACTCAGTTACTTTCAATTAAAGTACTGCTTTCTTCCTTCATAGAATCGTAGAATCCCTAAAGTGCTGAAAGAGGCCATTTGGCCCATGCAGACTGTGGTTTTAATTCTTCCTGAGTTTGTTTTGGTCGCAGCTAGCTCACTTCTAGCTCTGAAAATTGACTCAGTCTCGGCCTTCTATTTCTGACATCTTGGTTCAAGTAATGTGTTTAACCATTGCTTCATGGTGCAAGCTACAGAGGAGGGAGAGATTATGTAACAATGGTGAGGTAGCCAGAGCACTGTGTATGAACATATTCGCCAATCACATATGTGGGTTCTAGATAAGATGCTGGCAGAGTAAGACGCTCCAGCCGAAACTCCTCTGTTCACCAGCTGCTTTTCGTCTCTCTCTTTTTGCTTATTTTTTCTTCTTGCTGCAGTTTTTCTTCAAATCCCCCGCACACCCAAACTTTTAACTTCTAAACCTGGAAGGAATGGAGAATGGAGTCTGAGACCAGCCCTGTGTGGGAGATGTGTCACAGCCTGTGGGGCTGAGTGCTGGAAGTGAGTCAGATTGGAGTGGGTAAAAGAGCAAACGCAGACTGAACTGGGAGAAGAGTCACCTCCGGAGCCTGGAACGTCAGCAGTGTGAGTGCGAACCGAGCTGGGACCAGAGTCAGTACAGGCTGAGCTGGGAGCAGAGTCAGTACAGGCTGAGCTGGGAGCAGAGCAAGTTGCGGGATGAGCTGGGAGCAGAGTCAGTGCAGGCTGACCTGGGAGCAGTGTGAGTGCAGGCTGAGCTGGGAGCAATGCAAGTGCATGCCGAGCTGGGAGCAGAGCGAGTGCGGGCCGAGCTGGGAGCAGAGCGAGTGCAGGCCGAGCTGGGAGCAGAGCGAGTGCGGGCCGAGCTGGGAGCAGAGTGAGTGCGGACCGAGCTGGGAGCAGATTCAGTGCAGGCCAAGCTGGGTGCAGAGCGAGTTCTGGCCGAGCTGGAAGCAGAGCGAGTGCGGACCGAGCTGGGAGCAGAGTGAGTGCGGACCGAGCTGGGAGCAGATTCAGTGCAGGCCAAGCTGGGTGCAGAGCGAGTGCGGGCCGAGCTGTGAGCAGAGTCAGTGCAGGCCGAGCTGTGAGCAGAGTCAGTGCAGGCCGAGCTGGGAGCAGAGTCAGTGCAGGCCGAGCTGGGAGCAGAGCGAGTGCAAACCGAGCTGAAAGCAGAGGGAGTGCAGGCCGAGCTGGGAGCAGAGTGAGTGCAGGCCGAGCTGGGAGCAGAGTGGGTGCGGGCCGAGCTGGGAGCAGAGTGGGTGCGGGCCGAGCTGGGAGCAGAGGAAGTGCAGGCTGAGCTGGGAGCAGTGAGAGTGTGGGCCGAGCTGGGAGCAGAGGGATTGCGGGTCGAGCTGGGAGCAGAGTGAGTGCGGACCGAGCTGGGAGCAGATTCAGTGCAGGCCAAGCTGGGAGCAGAGCGAGTGCGGACCGAGCTGTGAGCAGACTCAGTGCAGGCCGGGCTGTGAGCAGTGTCAGTGCAGGCCGGGCTGTGAGCAGTGTCAGTGCAGGCCGAGGTGGGAGCAGAGTCAGTGCAGGCTGAGGTGGGAGCAGACTCAGTGCAGGCTGGGCTGGGAGCAGTGCGAGTGCAGGCCGAGGTGGGAGCAGTGCGAGTGCAGGCCGAGGTGGGAGCAGAGTCAGTGCAGGCCGGGCTGGGAACAGAGTCAGTGCAGGCCGAGATGGGGGCAGAGTCAGTGCGCCGGCTGGGAGCAGAGTCAGTGCTGGCCGAGCTGGGAGCAGTGTGAGTGCCAACCGAGCTGGGAGCAGAGGGAATGCAGGCCGAGCTGGGAGCAGAGCGAATTTGGACCGAGCTGGGAGCAGAGTCAGTGGCGACCGAGCTGGGAGCAGAGAGAGTGCGGGCCGAGCTGGGAGCAGAGGGAGTGCGGACCGAGCTGTGAGCAGAGTCAGTGCAGGCCAAGCTGGGAGCACTGCGAGTGCAGGCCGAGGTGGGGGCAGAGTCAGTGCAGGCCGGGCTGGGAGCAGAGTCAGTGCAGGCTGAGCTGGGAGCAGAGTCAGTGCAGGCCGGGCTGGGAGCAGAGTCAGTGCAGGCCGGGCTGGGAGCAGAGTCAGTGCAGGCCGAGCTGGGAGCAGAGTCAGTGCAGGCCGAGCTGGGAGCAGAGAGGGTGCGGGCCGAGCTGGGAGCAGAGGGAGTGCGGACCGAGCTGGGAGCAGAGGGAGTGCGGGCCGAGCTGGGAGCACTGCAAGTGCAGGCTGAGCTGGGAGCAGAGCGAGTCCAGACCAAGCTGTGAGCAGAGAGAGTACTGGCCGTGTTGGGAGCAGAGGAAGTGCAGGCCGAGCTGGAAGCAGAGCGAGCGCAGGCCGAGCCGGGAGCAGAACGAGTTCTGGCCGAGCTGGAAGCATAGCGAGTTTTGGCCGAGCTGGGAGCAGAGGGACTGCGGACTGAGCTGGGAGCAGAGGGAGTGCGGACTGAGCTGGGAGCAGACTGAGTGCAAACCGAGCTGAGATTCAGAGCGAGTGCAGGCCGAGCCGGGAGCAGAGTGAGTTCTGACCGAGCTGGGAGCAGAGTGAGTTCTGACCGAGCTGAGAGCAGAGGGAGTCAGGACTGAGCTGGGAGCAGACCGAGTGCAAACCGAGCTGAGATTCAGAGGGAGTGCGGGCCGAGCTGGGAGCAGAGGGAGTGCGGACCGAGCTGGGAGCAGAGTCAGTGCAGGCCGGGCTGGGAGCAGAGTCAGTGCAGGCCGAGCTGGGAGCAGTGCGAGTGCAGGCCGAGCTGGGAGCAGAGCGAGTGCGGACCGAGCTGGGAGCAGAGTCAGTGCAGGCCGAGCTGGGAGCAGTGCGAGTTCTGGCCGAGCTGGGAGCAGACCAAGTGCGAACCGAGCTGAGATTCAGAGGGAGTGCGGGCCGAGCTGGGAGCAGAGGGAGTGCAGGCCGGGCTGGGAGCAGTGCGAGTGCAGGCCGAGCTGGGAGCAGAGTCAGGGAAGGCTGGGCTGGGAGCAGAGTCAATGCAGGCCGAGCTGGGAGCAGAGCGAGTGCGGGTCGAGCTGGGAGCAGTGCGAGTTCTGGCCGAGCTGGGAGCAGAGGGAGTGCGAACCGAGCTGAGAGTAGACGGAGTGAGGACTGAGCTGGGAGCAGACCGAGTGCAAACCGAGCTGAGATTCAGAGGGAGTGCGGGCCGAGCTGGGAGCAGAGGGAGTGCAGGCCGGGCTGGGAGCAGAGTCAGTGCAGGCCGAGCTGGGAGCAGTGCGAGTGCGGACCGAGCTGGGAGCAGAGTCAGTGCAGGCCGGGCTGGGAGCAGAGTCAGTGCAGGCCGAGCTGGGAGCAGTGCGAGTGCGGGCACAGTGGTTAGCACTTTTGCCTCACTCCACCAGGGACCCGGGTTCAATTCCTGCCTTGGTTGACTGTCTGTGTACTGTTTGTACATTCACCCTGTGTCCGTGTGGGTTTCTTCCCACAGTCCAAAGCTGTGCAGGCCAGGTGAATTGGTTATGCTAAATTGCCCATGGTGCTAGGTGCATTAGTCAGAGGGAAATGGGTCTGGGTGGGTTACTCTTCGGAGGGTCTGTGTGGACTGGTTAGGCCAAAGCGCCTGTTTCCACACTGTAGGGAATCTAATTTAACTTAGCAGGACTTATACAATTAATGGTCACATCCTAAGGAGTGTTGCTGAACAAAGAGACCTTGGAGTGCAGGTTCATAGCACCTTTAAAATGGAGTCACATGTAGATAGGATAGTGAAGAAGGTGTTTGGTATGCTTTCCTTTATTGCTTAGTGTATTGAGTACAGGAGTTGGGAAACCATGTTGTGTCTGTACAGGACATTAGTTAGGCCACTGTTGGAATATTGTGTGCAATTGTGGTCTCCTTCTCATTGGAAAGATGTGAAAATTGAAAGGGTTCAGAAAAGATTTACAAGGATGTTGCTAGGGTTGGAGGGTTTGAGCTATAGGGAGAGGTTGAATAGGCTGGAGCTATTTTCCCTGGAGCATCAGAGGCTGAGGGGTGACCTTATGGAGATTTATAAAATCATGAGGGGCATGAATAGGATAAGTAGACAGGGTCTTTTCCCTGGGGTGGGGGAGTCCATAACTAGAGGGCATTAGTTTAGGGTGAGAGGGGAAAGATATAAGAGACCTAAGGGGCATCGATTTCATGCGGAGGGTGGTACGTGTATGGAATGAGTTGCCAGAGGAAGTGGTGGAGGCTGGAACAATTGCAACATTTAAAAGGCATCCGGATAGGTATATGAACTGGAAGGGTTTGGAGGGATATGGGCCAGGTGCTGGACGGTGGGACTAAATTGGGTTGGGATATCTGGTCAGCATGGACGGGTTGGACCAAAGGGTCTGTTTCCATGCTGTACATCTCTATGACTCTGTGATTCTATGAACTAATACGATATATTGAACAAACCTAGACTGTGGTTAAGTCTTTTATCTTTTAGAATGGGTTGCAAATTTCAGTTCATTAATATGTACATTCCAGAATTTCTGACAAAGCACATTCTCGAAATAACGGAAGATGTTTAAAAAAAAGTTCAGTTCAGTTCAGACAATACATTAAAGGTGTGAGGTTAGAGTCATTCTGTAGCCCAATCTTGAGTCAGACTGGTTCTATTTCCAAAGTAGGAATTTATAAAATGTTACATGGATTGACTGCCTGCAGATCATATGCTTTTTGAACAAAACAGAAGGCATCTGCAAATACAAATTCACCGTATAGACTTATGTGTGTGTTCATGCATGTGAAGGAGAGAGTGTGTGTATGTGAGAGAGTGTGATTGTGCATTTGTGTGTGCATGCTTGGTAGAGTGTGCATGAGTGTGATGGATTATAAGCCTATGAGAGGGTGTGTGTGTGCGTGTGAGTGTAGTGCGTATGTGTGTGCTTGTCTGAAAGAGAGCACGTGTATGAGAGAGAGTCTGCGTGAGTGTGTGCACGTATAGTGTAATGGGGTCACCTGTATTGTGACATGAACCCAAGGTCCTGGTTGAGGCCATCCTCACAGGTACCGAACTTGGCTATCAGCCTCTGCTTGATCACTCTACATTGTTGTGTATCCTGACGTCTGTCTTGGAGGATGGTCACCCGAAAATCAGAGGCCGAGTATCCTTGACCGCTGAAGTGTTTCCTGACTGGGAGAGAATATCTCTGGCTAGCAATTGTTGTGCAGTGTCCGTTCATCTGTTCTCGTAGTGTCTGCTTGGTCTCATCAATGTACCATGCCTCAGGGCATCCTTGCCTGCAATGTATGAGGTAGACAAAATTGGTCGCGTCACATGAGTATCTGCTGTGTACATTGGACTATAAACTGGCATTGTGTGATTTTTAACTTGGTCCACCCCAGTCCAAAACTGGTACCTCCCCATCATCCCTAATTATGCCAAGGCTGTTTAAGAGTCTACCACATTGTTTTGGGTCTGGAGTCATTTGTAAGCCAGAACAGGTAAGGATGGCAGATTTTCTTCCAAAAAGGATATTAGCAAGCAAGCAATTACCTAAATGTCATTTATCCGAATTTCAGATTATCCAAGCAAGATCGCAAGGTCCTGATGCTTGGCTAAACTGTGTTATCCGGCATTCAATTATCCGAACATTCAAGTATCCGAACATTCAATTATCCGAACAAAATACTCCCCGCCCGTGTCATTCGGATAACCAAGGTTCCTCTGTACTGTGACTCTCTGACTATGAGAGATTATTTTATTTTACTGTAAAACAGCATCAAAGTAATGTTAGCTGGGGGAAAAGAAGTAGTGTTATTGTCACTGAGCTACTACACCAATACCATGATAATTCTCGGGTGAGGAGTTAAATCCCACTGGAATAACAGGTAGAATTTATTTTACTTTAATATAGTAGATTCAAAAGTGGGTTAGAGGCTAGGAATCCTTTGGCAAGTAATTGACCTCCTGACTCCACAAAGCCTGTCCATCTTCTCCAAGACACAAGTAAGGATTGTAATGGATTACTTCCCACTTGTGTGGATGAGTACAGTTCCAACTGCATTCAAAACGTTTTATACCATCCAGGTAAGGCAGCCACTTGATTGGCATTGCATCCACAAACATTCACTTCCTCCTTGCTGACACCTAGTAGTAGCAGTGTGTCCTAACTGCAAGGTGCACTGCAGACATTCACCAAAGATCTTTAGACAGCATCTTTAAAACCCATAAGCTGTACCATCCAGAAGGACCAGAGCAGTAGGTAGATGGGAACAATACCACCTGCAAGTTCCCAATTTGGTATAATTTGGATATATCATGAATAATTAGGCTTTTTAAATGTTGTATGCAGTCTCATTCTCTTTTTAATATACTTATTTTTTAGTTAATGTTTGAAATGGATCTATTGTATTTCTGAAGGCCAAAAGCATCCTGAGCATGTTCAGGATAGAACCTACAGCGTACAATTAAATAAAACATTCTCTATCCGTTATCCTGAGAAGAAACCTAGCTACATTTCAGAGCAAGTGAAAAAAAAATCTCAGTTCATTTAAAAGAGCAGGCTGAAACATAGAAATCAAAAATAAATCAAGGAAAAAGATACAGAAAATGAAGAAGCACCCTTAGGAAATAATGTTTCATTTTAGATTGTAGCAATCAAAAATTCTGCAAGTAAGAAGGTAGCAAAAAAGGGCCAGCAAATAAAATTCAAATAAAAGAATAGTAACAAAGACGTCCTTAAAAATTAACATGGTGAGTTCTTTAACAAGCAAACTTCTGAAACTACAGAAAATACCCAACTTTCATTGCCCATTTTACACGAGTGAACTGAATACAGAGCACAATCATCATAAGAAAATCTGGGAATTATGTTATGGTGTTTTGTAATACCATTACCATCAATTTAAATATGATAATAAAGCTCTTGCACTGACTGTAATTCAGACAGGAATGTGACAATATGATTTTCTGTGCAATTTCCTAGCCCTCGCATGCCTGTTCCACCAACTAGAAAATATATCCTGTGAATGGAGACATGCAAATTGTAGGAGCACCCACGCGCATTCCCCTGCATAGAAGAAAATGTTATCTCTGCTGTTCACAGGTCTTATCTCTGCCACTCATTATTTCTCCTGCACATGGTGGAAGCTGATAATTCACTGTCCTGCCCTACTCTTACAATACACATCTCACTTTCATACTCAGAATGCTATCTCCATTGTGTTGAGAAAGGTTAGACAAAATTGTTTTAGCTGCAAGTGATGGAATAAATCTACTTTTTGCAGATGCTCTTCTGCAATGGAAATGGAAGCAGTAGCGATAGACAGCTATGCAAAAGAATTCCCAAGGATGAAAATTGCGGGGGAAGGGAAGAGCAGGAGACTGAATTATAAATGGCAGCATTGCTCCCACATTGAATCTTTTTCTGTTCTAATTTAATTAGGTTTATCCATAGCAACAGCAGAGATAGTGCAACTGGCCTCAGCTTATGAAGTGATGGTAGTGAATTTATTGCGCTATTGATAAGTAACATGATTAAGCAGCATGGTTTCAGTTTACTTAAATCTCACACAGGTAATTTTCACAGCTCAAACTATAACTTGCAGATAAAGGTAATTTTGTATGCATATTCTTTCTAACTTGCTTCTTGTGAACTGTATATGGCAATTGGTCATGTGGTATCATTCTGGTTCTTACCTCATTAGCATATCTAGTTCTTAAAGCAGCACAGCTCTTAAATCAATAACTTTCATCCACATTTTCCCAGATAGAATTAATTACACCTTTTGTCCCCAACACTAATCCCTGTGGCACCCACAAATTGACGTGAATGTTTGAGGAGGTAACAAGCAGGACAGACATATGGGAAGTAGTGGATGTACAGATTGTCATCCTGAAAATGCTCCTCTTGTCCCAACTCTGTGTTCTATTAATTAGTAAATCTTTTATCCATGCTAATACACTACCCGCAACACTATGGGTGTGTGTCCTATTAAGTAGCCTATGGTGTGGTAAACGCCTTCTGAAATCCAAATATATTGCATATATATCACCTGCTTGTTCTTTTATCTGTCCTGCTTGTTGTTACCTCCTCAAATAATTGTAATACATTTGTCATGCATGATTTCTCCTTTATGAAACCATGCTGATTCTGCTTGATAATATTATGCATTTATAAATGCTGTGTAAAAACATCTTTATAATAGATTCCAGCATTTTCTCAGTAACAGACGTCAAATTAACTGGCCAATAATTCTTATTTTTATCTCCTTCCCTAATTTAAATAAATGGGTTATATTGGCAATTTGCCACTCCTTTGGGATGTTTTCAGAATCAAAACACACATGGAAGATTGTGACTGGTGTGTCCACTATCTTCTTTCTTTATTTCCTTTAATATCCTAAGATGCATCCCATCAGTTCCAGGGGACTTATCAGTCTTTAGCCCCATCAGTTTGCCTAGTACATTTTCTCTACTCATAGTTCATAGAGTCATAGAAATGTACAGCACAGAAACAGACCCTTTGGTCCAACTTTAAATACACTGGCCAGATATCCCAACCTAATCTAGTCTCATTTGCCAACACTTGGCCTATATCTCATTAACCCTCTCCTATTCATAAACCCATCCAGATGCCTTTTAAATGTTCTAATTGTACCAGTCTTCACCACTAAGTAAATATTAAGAACATGAGGTAATTTTGGAATTTTATTACTAACTTATGTCTTGGCCCTGCTGTACAGAGGGGAGGGACAAAGTGTGATAGAGCAATAGTAATTGGAGATTCGATAGTCAAGGGCACAGACAGGAGGTTCTGTGGCCACAAGACAGGATGGTATGTTGCCCCCTGGTGCTAGGTCATGGATTTCTCTGAGCAGGTGCAGGGCATTCTGAACTAAAAAGGTAAACAGACAGAAGTCATTGTCCATATTGGCACAAATGATATAGGTAGGAAGAGAGACAAGGTCCTGTAATGACAATTCCATGAGTTAGGTAGTAATCTCAGGATTACTCCCCATACTACATGAAGCTAAGAAGAGAGACATAGCACAACTGAACATGTGGCTAAAGAGATGGATGGGGGAGGACTTCAGATATGTGGATCATTGGGATGTCTTCGAGGGAAAATGGGGCCTGTACAAAAGGGATAGGTTACACCTAAACCGGAGGAGCACCAATATCCTGGCAGGGACGTTAGTGCCACCTAGGATGGTTTAAACTAGTGTGGTTGGGGTAAGAACCAGAGAAGCAGGTCAGTAAGTATAGAGACTGGTGAAGAGCTTGAGACTAAAACAAATACAGCAAAGAGGACAAGCAGTCAGGAAGAGGTTGCTGAACTCAGCAGAATGGACGCTTGGACTGTATTTGCTTCAATACCAAAAGTGTAACAAGTAATATGGATGAACTTAGAACCTGAATTAATGAATTCAGTTATGATCTTGTTGCTCTCACAGAGACATATTGAAAGAGAGTCAGAATTAGCATCTTAATGTTCCAGGATATTGATGTCTGAGACAAGATAGAGAATGAAGCAAAAGAGGTGGGGAGTTGCATATCACAGCTATGTTGAGAGAGGATATCCTGGAGGGATCTTGCAGTAAGGCATAGTGGATAGAACTCAGGAAAAGGAAGGATGTAATCATAATGCTAGGATTGTACTACAGACCTCCCAGCTGCCAGTGGGAGATAGAGAAAGAGATATGTAGGCAGATTCTGGAAAGATGTGAAAATAACAGGGTTGTTGTCATGGGTGATTTTAACTTTCTTCATATTGACTGAGACTCCCTTAGTACCAGGTGGTTTAATGGACAGCAACTTATTAGGTGTGTCCAGGAGGGCTTTTTGAAACTTATGGATTGTCCAATAAGGGAGGGGGCCATACTAGGGGAAAGTGAGGACTGCAGATGCTGGAGATCAGAGCTGAAAATGTGTTGCTGGAAAAGCGCAGCAGGTCAGGCAGCATCCAAGGAGCAGGAGAATCGACGTTTTGGGCATGAGCCCTTCTTCAGGAAGGGCTCCTGAAGAAGGGCTCATGCCCGAAACGTCGATTCTCCTGTTCCTTGGATGCTGCCTGACCTGCTGCGTTTTTCCAGCAACACATTATCAGGGGATCATACTAGACCTGGTATGGGGAAACAGGCCTGGCCACATGATCAAAGATTCAGTGGGGGAGCATTTTGGGAATAGTGGCCATAATTCCCTAAGTTTTCAGATACTTATGGATAAGAACAACGGTGAATGTCAGATGAAGTTGTTAAATTGGGGGAAGGCCAAACTAGGAAAGTGTTGGATAATGTGGATAGGGAGTGACTGTTTGAGGGTAAATCCACATCTGACATTTTAAAGACCAATTGATTAGAGTACACGACAGGCATGTTCCTGGGAAAATGAAGGAGAGAAATGGCAGGATTTGGGAACCTTGGATGACAAGGGAAACTATCAGCATTGTCAAAAACAAAGCAAGTATACCTAAGGTCTCGGCAAATAAATACAGATGAAGGCCTTGTAGAATATAAGAAAGTAGGAAGCAGCTCAAATGAGAAGTTAGGAGAGCTAAAAAAGCTATGAAATGTCCTTGGCCAACAAGGTTAAGGACAATACCAAGGCATTTTATACATAGATTAGGAGCAAAAGGGTAGCTAGGGAAAGCATAGGTCCACTCAAAGGTAAAGGATGAAGGTTGTGTGTGGAGCCAGAGGAAACAGGTGAGATCCTTAATGAGTATTTTACATCAGTATTCAACAAAGAAAGGGACATGAGGGATGCTGAGGCCAGGGAAAGGTGTGTGATTACTCTTGGGTAGGGCAACATGATGAAGGAGGAAGTGTTTGGTGTCTTGAAAAGTATTAAGATAGATAAGTCTCCACAGCCAGATGGGATGTATCCCAGGGTACTGTGAGAGGCAAGGGAGGAAACATCCCAGGCCTTAACAGATACATTTGCATCCTCTTTGGCTTCAGATGAGGGTATAGAGGACTGGAGATTGGCCAATGTTGTTCCTTTGTGTAAGAAAGGAAACAGATAATCCAAGTTATTACAGATTGAAAGAATAAAAATGCTTGTTGTGGGAAGTAGGAAAATGGTAAGTGACTTACAGGGAAATGATGAATAGACCAGGACTATATTCTCTGGAGTGGCAGAGGCCAGGGGTAACCCTGTAGAGGTTTATAAAATCATAAGGGATATGAATTGGAAAAATAGCCAAGGTCTTTTTTCATAGAGTACAGGAGTCCAAAACTAGAGAGCATAGGTTTAAAGTGAGAGGGGAAAGATTTAAAAGGACCTGAGATGTAGCTTTTTCATGTAGAGGGTGATGCATGCATGGAATGAGTTGCCAGAGAAAGTGGTGGAGGCGGATACAATTACAACATTTAAAAGACATCTGGATGGGTACATGAATAGGAAGGGTTTAGAGGGATATAGGCCAAGTACTGGAAAATAGGACGAGGTCAGGTTAGGATGTCTGGTTAGTATGCACAAGGTGGACCAAAGAGTCTATTTCGTGCTGTATGACTCCATGACTGTATGAAAGTAGAAGGTACCAGAAACAAATATCACCATCAAATTCAGTAAGAAGGTTGTAAAATTTTAAAAGCAGCATTAAAGGCACTCTACCTGAATGCACACTGTATTCAAAACAAAGGAGGTGAATTGAAAGCTCAGATAGAAGTAAATGGGCATTATCAAGTTGGCACAATGAAGAATTGGCTGGAGGGTGATCAAGGCTGGAGAATGAACATTCAAGGATATTTCATGTTTCAGAAGAACAGACAGCAAGGAAAGAAGATAGGATAGTGTTGTTATTCAGGGACAGAATCAGTGTATTACTGGCAATATAGCTACATTCACCCATATTGTAACTAATGTAACCCATATTCACTCATACATTTCATTATCTGTGAGTTTAATTATTGTGCATTGGAATTATACTTCAAGCTATTCATATAACAGGAACAGAAGAGGTCCCCCTTCTAGGCACCTCACAGAATTGTCATCTCACTCCTTAACTAAAACCTCATCATGTCTTACCTTTCATACGTTTATGTAATGTCAAGGAATCATTCATTTTGTACTTGATCATGCCTTTTTGGAAGATTCCAGCATGCAGCTTTCTGCTAATTGAGATTTTGTCTCCTTACAACGATCTGTGAAATAAGTCAAGTATAATATACCCTTCCATTCTTGGCTGTCATTTTAAAGATTACTTGCCCCAAAACATTCTTCCATTACAATCTGATTACAGTATTGGTTTGTTTGGTTTGCAAATTGTAGCGATCAGCCTGATGGGTCTGTCATAGCTGGATATTGTTCTGTCACCTTTCTGAATTTCAGCAGTTCATTGGCATCCATCCAGTTAGTAAGAAGCTCTCTAGTGACATTTGAGTTCCATAATGATCTTGCTTTCCTTTGTGAAATAAAACAATGTAAATAAATATAATTAAAGTAAGATTAAAACCTTATTTTTAGAAGTGTTTTTGATAGAGAAAGATAAAACTTTAAAAGAAAAGGATAAATAGACAACATTAGGCAAAGAAAAAGAGAATACACTAAGCTACAGAGTAGAGTTAATTTTAGTACTTCAAACTATTTTAAGTACGTACTTTAGCACTGAAGTTAATAATGTACTAATAAAGTCATTCTGATATTTGAGCAGCTTTTCTGCTGTAGAATTAGTGTTTTTTCAGCCCTGCAATGTGTGAACTGAAATAATTGGTTCAAGACTTGCTGGCAATGCATGTTCTAATAGCTCTATAATTGTGAACATTTTAGATAGGAGTCTTATAAATGCATGCTATAATTTAAGGTGAATTTTTAAACAATACAGTAATAAGCATATTCTGCATATTATGACTTAATGAACGGATCAAATGCATCTATCAGCAGCTGATTCTGTCTTATTTTTTGTTACATTATTTTGAAATAATTTGTATTTTACAATTCATTATAAGTATAAACCTGGCCATGTTTAGATTTAAAATAAAATTATGGAATTATGAATGCAATAAATTCTGTTACAGCAATTCTTTTTCTCAATTATTTTGGCATATAATGTTTTAATTTACCTTTACATGCCATTCATAACAGCTATGATTTTTTTTAAACTTACATACTGAGTACTTTGAAAAAAATACTTTTAATTAAAATTATTGCAGAGTTGGTTACTAGTAATTTGACAATAACAATAACAATAATCTTGAAAAATGTTTATTTCTGTGATCAAAATGTGTTATTTTAGCTCCAAGCTACAAAGGACCTTCAGAACTCTAGACTCTGAAAGAAAAACATGATGCCAGGCTGCCACCTCCTGAATTTTCATCTCTTCCACTTGCTGTGAAGGCTTGGCTTTGGTTCCCCTTCTTCAAGAAGCTCACTAGATAACAGAAGAAGTTTGTCTTCCTGATGTCTGCCTATGATTTAAGTGAAGCAATAAACAGAAATGAAAGCGTGAAGGTACTTAGTTAATTGACCTTTATTGTGCCTTCTGGTTCATTTGGGAATGGAAATTAAATTAACATGATAATTCAGTCCTACTGTGTTAAGGCTGCCATAAACCTTTTGATTTTATGGCTCTTGATTTAATACTTTTTTTTGCTAACTGCTTTTAATTTTCAGTTTGGCCGTGTATTTCTCAGGCTCATGTTGTGACTTTATGTTTTACATGTTCAAAGAGTGAGTTTCAGAAAAAGATATAGTGCATTTTGGCAGCATGTGGTAAGTTTTAAGAATCCGAAAGCCTACTATCTTTTATTTAGATTTTTTAATAGCCATTGTTTTGTACTTTCTAATTTTCCTGTGGACTTTTTTAATAAGTAAATTCTACAGTCAGGGCATGTAAGACAAATGCATATTAATATGCGTTTACATCTGTTTCATATTAATATTCATGCCTGAATCCACATCTCCATGCACAAAGCCAATTTTCTGACCATCTGTGTGATGGCTGGTGGATGCAATGAATAAATTTTATTTGTGAGGGAGAGAATAAATCTTTTATATGCATTTCACTCCCCAAATTTTCCTTTCATAAGGACTAGATTTTTGTTGTTGTTGAGATACAAATTATTCAGACAATAAAGCTGCTGAATTTATTTGGCAACTTTATTCGGACATCAAAGCATGTTCCTGATCTGATTTATTGTAATAATTTGTGTTTGTGTATGAATATTTTAGTGGCATTCATGTTGATGTCAAAGAGAAGGCATTTGAAAATGTGCTGTATAGATTTAGCTCATGAGGTTTAAATTATATATTTATTTTATGCGAGCTATTCTTGCATAATTTTTTTTACATTCTGTTCATCTGAAAGATGTGTTTCCAGTTTGTTGGTCTCAGGGACATTAACTCTTCAAGCACTGAAATTATAGTTGCAATATTTGAAATAACAGCTTTAATTTTAGGTTACCCTATTGTTCTGCATTAGGTTACAATTCATAGCTTTCGCAAGCCAGTTCTGTTTGAATTGGGCAGCACGTGGATTTGATGCTGCCATTTCATTTCCAAGATAGCAGTTTGGCTGATTATTTTGCTGTGCTGCTAAGGGTCAACTGGCATTGTAGTAATAGCACACAGTGCAGGCTACCTTCTGCTTCTAGAAACAGGTTATTTCGGGTTAAAGGGAAATTTCGCTGAATAACATTGTTGCAATGTAAAACCTGAAAAATGGAACACAAGGATGGAGAGAGGGTTCCACTGATATGAGAGAGAGAGAGAGAGAGAGAGAGTGTGTAGTGAACCACATTCAAACAATAGCTGAAAATGTGTTGTTGGAAAAGCGCAGCAAGTCAGGCAGCATCCAAGGAACAAGAGAATCGACGTTTCGGGCATAAGCCCTTCCTCAAGAAACATTCAAACAATAGCCAATACAATTGCCTGCCTGTCAAGATGCATGACTGTTTTCTACCTCTCACTCACATTGCTCTTACTAGTTTCATACCCACTACTGCACATACCTCCATCTATTCAGCTTGGCAAGGAAACCCACCCAAGAGAAGGGAAGCCCTGAAAGTTTGCACTCTCTTGTGATGAATAAGGTTACAAGGAAGAGATAAAAGTAGAACGTAACAGGCAGGGGTCAAAGATACCTGTATCTTCGGAATCCTACAGACCAGCTACGGGAAGATCACATCTGCAGTAGGTATTGAGGGAAACAATAAGAGGTAAAAACATGCATGACAGCATCCTCACCAATCTAGCTGTAGCGGATGCATCTGTCCCTGACAGTTTTGGTAGCAATGGTGACCACATAGTTCTTTTGAAGGTGAAAGCTTTGTTTTTACATTAAGGATAATCAGCATTGAGTTGTGTGCAATTACCACACGGTGCTAATTGGGATGTATTTCTAGCAGACCTAGAAACTCAAGACTGGGCAGCTATGAGATGCTGAGTGCAATTGACAGCAGAATCGTATTCAATGAAAATTGTCCCAACAGACATCATACTCGACTATTTCCATCCATCTTGGGAATGAACTTTGATTCATTGAAGAGTGCAGGAAAACTTGCCAGCTGAAACAACAGATGCACCTCAAAACCTGGTGAAGCTGCAGCACAGAACGAGTTGCATGCCAAGCAGTATAAAAAACATACCAAAAATAGTGCAATGCAATCTTAGTATAAAAACAGACCAAAAATAGTGCAATGTAATCTCACCACTAATGGATCATATCTAAGCTTTCAGTCCTACTGCATCCAATCACAAATAGCAGCAGACAGTTAAACTACTCAATGAATCAGGAGGCTTAACAATTATTGCTGTCCTCAATGTTGAGGGAGCCCAATACTTCAGTGCAAAAGGCAAGTCTGAAAGAATTTTGCAAGGATGTTCACCCTGATGTGTCAATTGGATAATCCATCTCAGCCTCTTCCTGAAGCTCCCAGCATCACAGAAGATAGTCTTCAGCCAATTTGATTCATTTCATGTAATATCAATAAATGGCTTTGCACTGGATACTGCAAAAGCTGTGGACCTTAACATCATTCTGGTAATAGTACTGAAAACCTGCGCTTCAGAACTATCTGTGCCTTCACCACAAATGTTCCAGCACATCTACAATATTAGCATCAAGCTACAATGTGGAAAATTGCCCTAATATGTCCAGTTTGCAAAAAGCAGGACACCAAATTCTACAAATGCTATGGTGATAAAAATAGGTCAGTGATTAGGAATTCTATGGTAATTGAGCTCTGGACTTCTCAAAGCCTATCTACCTACTATAAGGCACAAGTCAGGAATAATATGGAATACTCTCCAACTGCCTGGATGACTGCAGCTCCAACAACATTCAAGAAGCTAATACCACCGGGGGCAAAACAGCGCACTTGATTGGGACCTCACTAACTGTCAACATCATTCCCTCCACCATCAAAGCAGTGGCAACAGTGTGTTCCACCTAGAAGATGGCAATAACTCCTTTCTACAGCACCTTTGGATCCATGACATCTATCACCTAAGAGAACAAGACCACCAGATACATGTAAACACTATCATCTGCAAGTTCCCTTCCAAAGCATGCACTTGGAATTAAATCACCATTCCTCTACTGTTGCTGGGTCAAAATCCTGGTAATCACTTCCTAATGCCCCTCTAACTGGTCAAAAAGGTCACATCAATTTGGGACAGGCATTAAATGCTGGCCTAAAATGTGAAAAACACATCCTGTGAATGAGTTTTTAAAGATCATGTTGTTAGCTGCAACAGACAACTCAAGTTTTAAGTTGATGCAACCTGTGCTATTTGTTTGATATTTAGGGAGCTGACTATCAGGCCTTTAAAAGGCCTCCAAACAGATATAAAAGTTAAAGGCAACCACCACCTCTTACAGTGGAGCAGAATACTGGCTGCAGATATAGAATTAGGCTTCAACATGTAATGAGAGGGAATACTTAATCCTCCCCCTCTATTCTTGTACAGAGTAGACAGGAGGAAGGACATCACTTTGTCTTTGTGGAGCCAATTCCTTTGTGAATGAAAATGCATCCCAGAAGAGACCAATTTGTGGACGTTAGCTCCAAGACCAAAGTTGCACTGCTTAAAAATGTTTAATAATATCATCAGATTTTTTGGGGGGTAAGAATATTTCCCTTTTGTTCTCCATTCACACTTCCAAGTCTAGCAACCCAAGACTGGGCATCCATGAGATGCTGTGGGCCATCGACAGCAGCAGAATTGGACTCCAGCACAATCTGCAAGTTCATGGCCTGGCATATGCCCCACTCAACCATTATCAACAAGTCAGGGGATCAATCTTGGTTCAATGGACAGTGCAAGAAGGCATGCTATGAACAGCACCAGGCATGCCTGAAAATGAGGTTTCAAACCAATGAAATTACCAAACAGGAACAAATGGTTTAAGCAACAAGTGATAGGCAAAGCTAAACAATCCCACAGTCAACAGATTAGATCTACGTTCTACAGTCCTGCCACATTCAATCATGATGGCAATGAAGAATTAAACAACTCACTGGAGGAGGAGGATCCACAAATCCCCCATCCTCAATGGGAGTCCTATGGAAGTGCCCATCTGCAAAAGACAAAGCTGAGGCATTCACAGCAGTGTTCAGCCAGAAATGCCAAGTGTATCATCCATCTTGGCCTCCTCCAGTGGTCCCCAGCATCACAGAGATACCAGCCTTTACCAAATTCAATTCAATCCATGTGAATCAAGAAATGCTTGGAGGTACTGGATACTGCAAAGGGTATTGGTCCTGACAACATTCCGGCAATAATACTGAAGATGTGTGCTCCAGAACTTGCTGCTCCTCTAGCAAAGCTGTTCCAGCACAGTTACAACACTGGCATCTACCTGACAATGTAGAAAATTTCCCAGGTATGTCCTATACATAAAAATAAGGAAAAATCCAACCAAGGCAATTACTGCCCCATCATTCTACTCTCAATCATCAATAAAGTGATGGAACATGTCACCAACAGTACTATCAAGCAACACTGCTCAGTGACCCCAGTTTGGTTCTGACAGGACCACTCAGCTTCTCACCTCATTACAGCCCTGGTTCAAATATGGACAAAGAGTTGAATTCCAAAGGTGAGGTGAGAGTGACAGCTCTTGACATCAAGGCTGCATTTGACTAAGTATAGCATCGAGGAATCCTAGCAAAACTGGAATCAGTGGGTATCAGGGACAAACTCTCCACTGGTGGGAGTCTTACCTGGTCCATAGGAGGATTATTGTAGTCGTTGGAGAACAGTCACCTCACCTCCAGGAAATCGCTGCAGGAATTCCCCAGGGTAGTGGCCAAGGCCCAACCATCTTCAGTTGCTTTATCATTGACCTTCCCTCTATAGTAAGTTCAGAAGTGGACTGTTCATTAATAATTCTACAATGTTCTGCACCATTCATGATTCATCAATTAGTGAAACAGTCCATGTTCAAATGCAACAAGATCTAAACAATATCCAGGTTGGGCTGACGAGTGGCAAATAACATTCATCCCAGACAAATGTCAGGCAATGATCATCTCCAATAAAAGACAATTTAACCATCACCCCCTGATTTTCAATGGTGTTACCATCACTGAAGTCTCCCATTATTAACATCCTGGGAGTTATCATTGACCAGAAACTCACCTAAACTCACTATATAAACACAGCGGCTACAAGAGGAATTCAGAGGCTAGGAATTCCGTGTCACAAAACTCTCCTCCTGACTCCCCAAAACCAGTCTACTATCTACCAGGTAAAGTCAGGAATGTGATGGAATATTCCCCATTGCCTAGATGAGTGCAGCTCCAAAAACACTCAAGAAGCTTGACACCATCCAGGACAAAGCAGCCCACCTCATTAGCACCACATTCACAAGCACCCACTCCCTCCACCAAGTCAGCAGCAGTGTGTACTGTCTAAAGATACACTGTAGAACTTCAGCAAAGATCCTCAGACAGCACCTTCCAAACCCACAAACGCTCTCATCTAGAATGACAAGGGTAACAAATACATGGGAAATGCTAAGAAACCAGCAAATTCCCCGCCAACTCACTCACCATCTTGACTTGGAAATGTATCGCCATTCCTTCACTGTTGCTGGATCAAAATCCTGGAATTCTCTCTCTCTCAGGGCATTGTGGGTCTACCTACAGTACATGGACTACAGAAGTTCAAGAAGGCAGCTCAACACTACCTTCTCAAGGGCAACTATAGATGGGCAATAAATAGTGGGCTGCCATCGACACCCACATCCCATGAGTGAATAAAGAAAAATCAATAAAAACTGAAAGAACTGCAGATACTGGAAATCAGAAACAAAAACAGAAATTGCTTGAAAAACTCAGCAGATCTGGCAGCATTTGTGGAGAGAAATCAGTGTAAACATTTCGGATCCAGTGACCCTTCTGCAGAATGAGGTTCTGCTGAGCTTTACCAGCAATTTCTGTTTTTGTTTGTAATAAAAAAGTCTCACTACTCCTAACACTTGCCCACTTCCTTTACGCAACTACACAATGCATTACATTTCACAAATCTCATCCTCAGACTGAAACACTTAACACTATTGAATCCTAATTTTGTTACAACTCACATTTGACATTCTTGAAAACAACTTCAACTGTGATAGACAGTCAGTAAACATTCGACAAGATTGTTGGTAATACATGCCTTACTTATTGCAGGAGAAGGTTGTAATAGACCAGGCTAAATACTCTCCCTTTTTGGAAATGTGTTTCTTTGGGAAATTCATGGTGGTTGGTCCATTTGGCTCCATGTTGATTTTTCTAATGTAACCTTCTGCTCTTCAGCTCATTTATTGTGCAACTGGCCTCCGGTTCCCACCTTCTCAAATCATGCTGGATGAGAAGTGGAAGTGCTCATCTCTACCAGGACTTTGTGACCTTCCTGTCACTGCTCAATAGTTAAACCTCTGCTGCTCACAACTTTGGATGTTTCAGAGCATGAATTGCCCTTCCGCACTGCAATCTGGCCCTGTAATCCCAAAGTTAAGGGCCCAGAAAAAGAAGGCAGCTTCTTGGTCCTTATCTACAAGGACCTGGAGTTGTTGATGGATTGGAGTTGGTGGTGGGGCATGGGGGGAGTGGGGGTAAGGTGGTGACCAGGATGGTTCTGATTCTTTCTGCTGACTGGGAAAGGCAACCATGCCTCCAAACTCAACTACCCTAGACTGAGATAGCCAACTCCATCAGTGCAGTCTCCTGGTTAAAATTTAGTATGGAGCAGTAGAGAAAGAAAGTTATTGATTTTCTTTGCTCTGCAAAGGATATCTATCACTTATTTTCTCTGCTACCTTATTCAAGGACCACTATTCACTCTAGCAATGCCACTGCACACCACACACCTCACAAAGTCCAATGGACTACAGAAACATGTATCATGTCCATTCAATGGATCTCGTGCTTCAAAACTATGAATCCCTTCTCCCTCTCTGCTTCCTACTCACTCACTGGAGAGACCTCACCATTGATCTGCATCACCACAAATTGCTGAACTATTTTCTTCTGTCACTCCCATTGTTTCATTGTAAGAAGACGCCTCTGGGCTGATATCTCCACAATAACACAATAGCCATACCTATAATCTCTGGACTGGTTGCACCTGACCTTACGAGCTTCTTGGCCTACTGTTGTGGTACCACCTGACTAACCAGTTTGGGAAAAGGTAGTCAGGTTGGGGTGGTGGAGGTTGGAAGGCTAGGGACCTCAAGAAGCTGGGATTGAAAGGAAAGTAGTGCAGAATTGTGAGTAGTTCAGGTTGGAGGAGATGAAGTCAAGTTGAGGAAGCAATTCAAGGGATCATTCCACAGAGCTCTGTGGATGTTGAGAGAAAGAATTGGGGGATCTGTCAGGTACAGAGGGAAAGCCCTTTCTGCAGTTATGTCCTAGTCCCTGCCAAGGGTCATGAGCAAAGCCTGGAGAATATATACTTTACCGAGTCTGTGACTTTATAGCTTTGTTAGAATGGAGAGGACTGGCAAAGGCTGAAAAAGTCTTTTTTTTTGCCACATTACTGTGTTTGCAAACTGCCTGCACATCAAAACTGGTGATACTGAGCACAAGTGTTAATGTAGGACCAGACAATGTCATCTTGCAGAGAGCTGGTAAAACACAGAACTCTGTCATTCAGTTTCAATGTCCATTGGAAAGATGGAGCTGTTCCTCGTTTAGAGAGACTTAGTGACCTCCTAGATACAGTGTGTGCTCCAAACTGGGATACGTTATTTACGTCACTTGCTGTAGCCTAAAAAGAGATAGATGCCAAAAAGCTAAAGGCCATGTTGATTTTGACAAACACAGACAGGGGTCTCTTTGCCATGCTATAAGACTGCTGCACATAACCACACTTGGTAACGGAGTGGTTTGTTTCCAGTTATTGCTTCTCAGTGAAGCTGAGCTGAGGTACGTTCTCCTTGCCCACAAAACCTTCTCCTGTCTTTTCTGGCAGGTAATGCTGACTTCAATGCCTCTCTCCTTGTCATCCAGCCTTGAGTAGCACCATGTAACCACTTGTGACTATAATTCAACTATTTTGAAAAGAACTAAGCACACTGCAACACCAACAAAACATGCTTTTTTGGCAGGCAAGCCAGAATCATAGTATGTATCAAAATATCGAGAAGTTAACCAGCAACCTGAAATAACAAACTGGCAACCAACCTGTCAGCTCTGCATGTTCTTTCAAATATTACTTGCAAAGGGCCCTGTCTGTCAGGTGCCACAGCTATTGCTGCGCGAGTCCAGCTTGGAGCAAGTCAGGACTTGGAAGAGTGCAAAATCCTAATTTAAATAATCTTTTCAGTATTTTCTATTGTTTCCTGAGACCAATATGCACTTCTAGCCACAATGTTCACATGTTTCCTGCTCACTCATTTTGAGGTTTAAATGTCTGTGAAGTGTGAGAAAAATGGGCTCTGAAATTTGAGACCAGTGCATTTTGCAACTCCTCCCCTCCTTGCTTCACCAGATTCCAACTGGAATAGAAGAGTTTGCACACAAAGTCACCCCATGTGAGGGGTGGGGGGGGGGGGTGATGTAGCACATGGAGTGGCTTGTACATTTATTTGTGTAATGAATCAAAAGTGCATTTATTGCTTTAATTGTTAAGATATTCATTGTAAATTCTGTGAAGTACTATACATGTTAACGATTTGTAATCCACACTGTGGTTTTATTTATTATCCTTTGGCATGGTATGATGTATATGTGCCTTTCAAGGTTCAGCACCTTATTCTGCTGTCAATCACTACTACCTTGACAGAATGTGATGATTTGGTCTCAGTTTTGAATCTAGTCTACAGCAGCAGATGGTGGTAGGACTCAGACATGTAAGCTTAACCTCCTCGTTAACAGTATCTGTGTGCAGTAGTCCCTTTAAGTCAAGAACCATATTTTCTCTCCAAATATTTGCCATGGCTGGTACGTTTATGTTGACGCAAAGAAGAAGAGTCACTTCGGTGAGAATTGCTGAAGAAAAAAAAATGTCAAAGTTAATTTTTCTTAATTATTTAGCTGAAAGAAATTTTACATCGGGGTACCACAAGTTTTCAAATATTTTCTGATTATGATTAATGTTTGAATTGCACTTAATGGATTTTGAAGTTTGAACTTTTTTTTTCATTTTTATAGCTTATAGCCAGGGTTCTGAATGACTGAGCCTTACAGTGTCCCAAGGCTCTGTATGACTGATGGCTTTTATGAGGTAGAGAAGTTATAAAGAACCAACTGGTCCAACTGCTATGTGAATAGACTTTTCAAGGGGAATAACTCCTTTTGATGTTCCTTCATGTTCCTTCGGGAGTCAGGAGCACACTGGCATACAGCGGTGTGAAAAACCATATGGCTCCATATTTGTTAAATTATTAATCCAGCCAAATTTCTAACAGGGTGAACAGATTGATCCTCATAAGATCAGCAAATTTTTCAATTTTTCTTAAAATGTGCATTTGGATAATATTTAATGGAATAAGTATACATGTCAATGCAAGGAAAATTGGACAACCCAGATACAGTCATAACGCATTTTAAAAACTGAATTATTTGGCTTTATCACTTCAGTGATTGTTACAAAGAACAAATATTTTGATTGCTGTTAAATGCAAAATAATATTCACAAATCACTTATCCAGTCTTAATGCTGGTTTTCAATGATATCAAACAGTGTCAAAATGCATCAAATTCTTTTTACAATATTTCATGCTATTGTCCATTCTCTACATGAGTTCAAAGAAACATTTTGCACACATTCCTAGTGGTGAGAAAGACTTCTAAACTGAAAAAAGTTTTAAAATAACTACTTGCTGGGAGGAAAATATACCCGAGTGAATGCTGGTCAAAGAAAATGTAGGTGACGCAAGAAGCTTGAAATGAGAATAGCAGATGTCTTTGATAATGAAAAATATTCAAACATGCGGGAAAGGATTAGAAGGTTAAAAGTTAAGTAAGTTATATAATGAAATTTTTTGATCTTATAAATTATTAGATATCTACCTGGTCCAAAATGAAAATGTTTGCAACCTTTTGTGCAAGATTGTTTTAATCACTAGAAAACCTCATGCTTTTTAGGCAGATGTCTTCTTTTCAACTAATTTCATGATTTCTTTAATTTGTGATTAAAAATAGACTTAATTCAATAAACATGTTAAAATAATTTAAGAATAATATTGTAAGATTTCTGCATCCATTAGATAGAGTCACACATACCAAAGCACTTCACACATATAAACCAATTTACAATTCTTGATTTCCCAATACCTGTACTACTATTCATTTATTATTCTAAAATATTCACTGTCTAGAAGAGGTAAATGAGACCGAGGATAAAGGAATGAAAAGGCATTTTTAGCAATCCTGTGATAGAATTCCACAGAGACATAGCAGATAAAAGCACTGCCTGATATGGTACTGGATCACATAGACCAGAAAGCACCAGTTTTGATTTAGATTTGTGCTCAACAATCCTAAGTTAGGAGTGGAAAACTCAGCCAGACTTCCCTTGTCTTCCTATCCAGTGGAAATAGACTACATGGAGATGTCAGTTGAGAGCAGGATTGATATCAGTTATCAGACTGTGGAGTGGCAAAACCTGCTGAAAGTCACTTAGCCAATGTTGTATAATGGTTTGAAAAGGTTAATAGGAGAAAGTGAGGATTGCAGATACTGGAGATCAGAGTTGAAAAGTGTGGCGCTGGAAAAGAACAACAGGTCAGGCAGCATCCGAGGAGCAGGAGAGTCAATGTTTCCGGCAAGAGACCTAAGGGGCAACTTTTTCACGCAGAGGGTGGTACATGTATGGAGTGAGCTGCCAGAGGATGTGGTGGAGGCTGGTACAATTGCAACATTTAAGAGACATTTGGATGGGTATATGAATAGGAAGAGTTTGGAGGGATATGGGCCGGGTGCTGGCAGGTGGGACTAGATTGGGTTGGGATATCTGGTCAGCATGGACGGGTTGGACCGAAGGGTCTGTTTCCATGCTGTACATCTCTATGACTCTATGACTCTATAAGCCCTTCATCAGGAATGTGGGGAAGTGAAATGGTGGGGATTAGGAAAGGCAATAAGGTAGATGTAGATGGAGGGGTGATAGTGATAGGTCGGAGGGGGGGATGAGGTGGGTAGGTGGGGAGGATTAGGGAAAGTTAGGACAGGTCAAGAGGGTGGTGCCAAGTTGGAGGGTGGGATCTCGGATGAGGTGGGGGAGGGAAGGTAAGGAAACTGGTGAAGTCAATGTTTAGGCTGAGTGGTTGGACGGTCTCAAAGCAGAAGATGAGGCATTCTTCTTCCAGTCATCTGGTGGCTTGGACTTGGTGGTTGAGGAAGCCCAGGAGTTGCATGTGTTTGGCAGAGTGTGAAGGTCAGCCACAGGGTGTTGGGGTTATTTGGTATGTGTGTCCCAGCAATGATCCCTGAATCATTCCACAAGTTGGCGTCCTGCATCCCCGATAAAGAGGAGACCACATCAAGAGGATCAGACACTGTAGATGAGGTGTTTAGATATGCAGGAAAACCTCTCCTGGATGTGAAAAGATCCTATGTGGCCTTGGACAAAGGTGAGGGAGGAGGTGTGGGCACAGGTTTTGCACGTATTGCAGTGTCAAGGAAAGATGCCAGCTGTGGAGGGTGGGTTGGTGGGGAGTTGTGGACCTAACAATGGAGTCACAGAGGGAATGGTCTCTGCGGAACACAGATAGTGGTGGGTGGGAAGTATATCTCTAGTGGTGGGGTCTGATTGTAGGTGGAGGAAATGGAAGATGATAATGCGTTATAGTCAGAGATTAGTGGGATGGAAGGTGAGGACCAAGGAGTCAATCCTTGTTGCGGTTGGAGGGGTGGGATTGAGGGCGGAGGTGTGGGAGGTGGAGGAGACGCACTGGAGGACATTGTTGATGACATGGGAGGGGAAATTGCAGTCCTTGAAATAGGAGGCCATCTAGGATGCTCCTCCTGGTAGTAGAAATTGCTCCTCCTGGTAGTAGATATGGGGGAGGCAGAGGAATTGGGAGTAGGGGATCACGTTTTTACAGGAAAGTGGTTTGGGAGGAGGTGTAGCCCAGGTATCAATGGGAATGGGTGAGTTTGAAGTAGATGTCCATGCTGAGTTGGTCACCTGGAGATGGAGACAGAGAGGTCCAGGAGAGGGAGGGAGGTATCTGGGATAGTCCAGATGAAGTTAAGGTCAGATTAGAAGGTGTTTGTGAAGTTAATGAAGTGTTAAACCGCCTTTCGGGAGCACAAGGTGGCGCCAATATAGTCATCATTGTAGTGGAAGAAAAGGTGTGTGTTGGTGCCAGTGTAACTGCGGAAGATGGTCTGTTCAATGTATCCTACGAAGAGGGAAGCATAACTGGGGCCCATGCAGATGCCCATGGCTATCCCTTTGGTCTGAAGGGAGTGGGAGGATTCAAAGCAGAAGTTGTTAAGGGTGAGGACCAGTTCCACCAAATGAATGATTGTGTTGGTGGAGGGGTACTGGTTGTTTTGGTGGGAGACGAAGAAACGGAGGGTTTGAAGGCCTTTTACCATGGCAAATGGACATGTGCAGCAATTGGATGTCCATGGTGAAGATGAGGCATTGAGGGCCTGGGAAACGAAAGTCATGGAGTTGGTGGAGGGTGTGGGTGGTGTCCTAAAGGTCGTGGGGAGTTTGAAAAGCTTAACGCCAGGGACTGTGGGAGCAAAACCTCCCACTGTGATGGTGGAAGAAATCAAATGGGAGAGAGAGATCTTCAGAGAGAGAATTAGCTAGGACTTCTGTACAGGAATCAGATTTGTTAAATTTTATTTATTTTCTAAAAATACAGTAATTATCATTTAAACCTATTAAAGACCATCTATTTTCTCTGAGCTAGATAATTAAATGTATCACACGGTGAGTGCCAGTAATTCCTATCAAATGGCATGATGGCAGAAGTGAAGAATGAAGGAAACTTTTGAATCATTTTAAAGAAGATTGAAAAGCCAGACCTGCAAAATATGGCACTAAAGTTGCATTACTCGGGAAGAGGCAGTGAAGAATTCCAAGACAGCTCCATGGATGAAGTGGAGGCATACAGAGTCAGAAAATCAGATTTCAAAAACATTCAAGCTGGACCACAGTGCTGAAAGAAAATCCCAATTCAGCTATCTCACCAGCAACTCAGAGTAATGATTAGAATCTAATGAGCAACTGGTAAAAGGGGCAAACCAAGACAACTTAAGAGTATGCTATTCAAAGGAAATTTTAAAACAGCGAGTAAGCTACTTGGAAGATATACCTAGAAAATTCATGGATAATAAAGTAACACTAACAGAGAAATTGGCACACATGAAATGACCAAATCAAATTCAATCTGGTCCCTTTGAAGAAAAAGATTTTGAGGGACAGAATTACTTCAACAATTTACTTCAACAATTTACTGCAACAATTTACTGCAAGTGTGCATCTAGGAACAGAGAAAAATGAATAGACCATCCAGTTTATTGAGCCTCTTCTGCCATGGGATTAAATTATGGTTGTTCAACTACCTTAATACCCCTTTTTGACAGTACACTTGATGGAATTATGCCCCAAAAATATAACAACTTTTGTTCAAATATGCTAACTGATTGAGCTTCTACAACCCTCTGAGGTACGAATCCTAAAGATTCACCATCCTCTGAGTGAAGAAATTCTTCCTCATCTTAGTCTGAAGTGGCCTACTCCTTATCCTAAGATTAAGTCCCCTGACTTTAAGCTTTTCAGACCAGGGGAAATATCCGACCTACACCTACACAGTCACATCCTGTCAGAATTTCACAAGTTTCAAGGAGATCACCTCTCATTCTTTGAAACTCCAGAGAATACAGGTTCAGTTTTCTCAAACATTCCTCATAAGTCACATCTGCTAGTCTGGGTATTAGTTTGCTGAAGCTCTGTTTCACTCCCACTATGGTAAGCATGGTAAAGAGACCAAACCAGCACACCCTGTACTCTATGTGCAGTCTCACCAAAGCTCAATACAATTGTAACAAGTCTGTACTCAGATCTCCTTGCAGTGAAGGGCAATATATAATTTGTCTTTGTAAATGTTAGTTTTCAGTGACTCTTGAACAAGGACAGACAGGTTCCTTTGAACACTGAAAGTCTCTACCTCTCACAATTTAACAAATAGCCTTTTTTCGTGCGTTTTCTCAGCAAAGTCAACAGCTTCCCATTTAGTTTATAAAATCATGAGGGACATGGATAGGATAAATAGACTACGTCTTTTCCCTGGGCTGGGGGAGTCCAGAACTAGAGGGCATAAGGTTAAGGTGAGAGGGGAAAGATATAAAAGGAACCTAAGGGGTAACTTTCTCATGCAGAGGGTAGTACATGTATGGAATGAGCTTCCAGAGGAAGTGATAGAGGCTGGTACAATTCCAGCATTTAATCTGAATGGGTATATGAATAGGAAGGGTTTAGAGGAATATAGGCTAAGTGCTGGCAAATGGTACTAGGGTATGTTAGGATATCTGGTCGGCATGGTTGGGTTGGTCTGAAGGATCTGTTTCTATGCTGTACATCTCTATGACTCTATGACTTTATAGCCCACCTGCCATGCCCTTGCCAATTCACTTAGTTTCTCCAAGTCCCCAGCAAACTTTTATGCATCTTCCTCACAACTCACATTCTCATCAAGTCTTATATCATCAGCAAAAGTAAAAATATCACACTTGGTCCCACATTCAAATCATTTATATAATTATGAACAAGTGAGACCTGAGCTCTGGCCCTCACAGTATCCTGCTGCCATCCTGAAAATGTTTTCTGTCTGTTTATTAATTTTCAATCTATTTTACAAATATATTTCTTCTAATCTCATACATTCTAATTTTGTTTTGAACTCCTTTGTGAGATCTTGTAAAAAGCTTTCTTAAACTTGGTTCTCCTTCAGGTATGTTTTGAGTAACGTCCTCACAAAAACTCCAACAGGTTCAGAAAACTTAATTTCCTTTTCATAAACCATGTCTACCCTGCCTAATTCAACTATTCTATCTTCTGTTATAAAGTTTTCTTATATTTTTCTTACTGCATAGCTTACAAATCTATAATTCTCCAGGCTCCCCCTTCTTCTCTGTTTAAATTATTATTTACATTTGCTACTTTGTACTACACTCTGGGGTACAACTCATCTGGACCTGAACATTAATCAACCTTAAATCCTACCCCCTACCAAACACTACTTCCTTACCAAGACTAATTTCTTTATTGTTCCTCAGTGTCACAAGTCCCTTTAATAAAATCAAATTACTGTAGATGCTGAAGATCTATAAAAAAAAAAGAAATCTCTTCACCCAGATGGTTGTTAATCTATGGAATTCCCTGCCCAGTGAAGTAGTTATGCTGCTTCAGTAAACGTCTTAAAGCTAAGGTAGTTTTTTTTTAACAACAAAGGAATTAAGGGATACAGTGAGTGCGCGGGTAAATGGATCTGAGTCCATGAAAAGATCAGCCATGATCTTATTGAATGGCGGAGCAGGCTTGAAGGGCTAGAAGGCCTACTCCTGCTCGTAGTTCTTATGTTCTTGTGTAAACTCAGGTGGTTAAGCAGCATCCGTGAAAGAGAAACGCAGTTAACATTTCAAGTCTGGTATGACTCTTCAGAGTTCTGAAGAAGGGCTGAGTCCATAGGGGCTGGGTGGCTAACTCTTATGTTTGAATTAGACCAAAATAGATCTTCCTCTAACATCAAACAAATCCTCTTACAGCTTTTCTCATTGCTTTCGCAGGACCCTTAATGAAAACATTATCTCTCTAGGCATTTGGCTGTGTTTAGCACTTGTTTGGCGCAACAAATTGTCATCCTATTTTTTTGGGGTATGCCTGACCACCACAATTGTTATGCTATTACACTGTCCATTGTGATAGTTAGATGCTGCCCACAGATATTCTGTCGGATTTCTCTTTGTATCAACATTAGCAGAATTACTCTATGGTCATTCAGTAATAAATCTTCTGCAACTGACAAGAATTCTTCTTTGTTCATGGTATCTTTTCAGCACTTAGTCTGTGGGATGATATTTCAACCATCCTTGCAGACAGAGTTGTCTGACCTGAGTGCAAGGTTGGTCGTGTTATTGAGCTGCACAAATTCATCTGAATTTGCTTTCAGTTGCTGCTAAAGTACGGTTATTGATGCAGACTCTACTTCTACAAAAATAAGCTTTTATTTTTCAGCTAATGCACTGCTGCTCTTAAGCATATGTCAGCTGTAACTTGCCCTTTGTCAGAAAGTCAGGCTATACCATATTGTCATCTCATCTGCCTAAGGTATATATGTATAGAGATAGCTTTGAGATTCTTTTGATCCCAATAATACTACCAATCACTTGTAGTCTGTCTCAACCTGAAATTTCAGCCCCATGAGATAGTCTATGAACTTTTCACTTTGCCATTGGCACAAACCTTCCTTTTGTCTGCGCACATGCTTCTGTTCAATTTTTGTCAAATGTCTCAGTGTAAAATGCATTGGTTTTCATGTTCTCTCAGTTTACACTGAATAAGGACTTCTCCTAGTTCTGTGGTCAATGTATCCATGGCTGCTAGAGAATAAGGCCAGATTCTTTTTTTTTTGGTTTTCAGTTCTATTCCCAGAATGTTGTCAGAACCCATTGTCCTTGCAATATCACATGCCTTAGCCATTTTTTGATATTTTGTGGAGTGAGTCAAATTAGCTGAAGACAGGTATCTGCGTGACTGGAGACCTCAGACAAGGTCCAAGATGAATCATCCACTTGGCACTTCTGGCTGAAGATTGTTGCAAGTGCAACAACCTTATCTTTTGCACCATTGTGTTGGGCTGCCTCAACATTGAGGATTGGGTTATTTGTGGAGCGTCCATAAGTTTGCTAATTATCCACCCATTGAGGACTGAATATGTGTGGACTTCAACGTTTAGATCCGCTGTGTTGGCTGTGCAAACACTTGGCTCTGTCTATGATTTGCTGTTTGTGCTGTCTGCCACTCAACTATTCACGTTTTGTAGCTTTGCAGGCTTGCAGCTCATTTGTAGTCCTGTCTGGTGCTGTCCTGCCGTGCACTTTTGCCTTTCTGTTTAAAATATTAATCTTTGACCTGCACTTCTCTTTTTTGAATTGGATGTAAAATTCAATCAAATTATGATTGCTGCTACCTAGACATGTCTCCCCTCTGAAATAATGAATGAATCTGTTAGATTACACAATACCAAGTCTAGTATAGCCTGCACATTAATTCTGAAATGTGTTGCTCTAAGAAACTGTCTTGAAAGAATTCTTCAAGACAGTTGAAGAATCTGTCCTCATCAAGGCTATTATTAGTAATGCATGTAAATTACTAGAAAGAGATTAAACTCACCCATGACTACAGGAATCCTTCATCACAAGCACTCAATATTTCTTTTAGTCCATTTCTTCCTACATTGCAGTTACTCTTTAAGGCCTGTAGACCACTCACACTTTCCTCTGTTTTATCTTATCTCATCCCAAATCAATTCTACACCCTAATCCCCGAAACCAACTCATCTTTAACTATTCACTCTTTGTGGTGAAGCCCTATTCTACTACCTTTACCTTATTCTTTTCGAATATAATTTAACATTCAACAGACAGAATGCGTCTGGCAGTCATGTCTCTTTAATAGGAGAAAGTGCGGATTGCAGATGCTGGACATTAGAATCGAAGACTGTAGTGCTCCGAAAGCACAGTATGTCAGGTAGCATCAAAGGAGCAGGAGAATTGAAGTTTTGGGCTTAAGCCCTTCATCAGGAACGAGGCTTGTTGGTCAAGGGGGCTGAGAGATAAATTGGAGAGGGTGGGGCTAGGGGTACGATAGCTAGGAATGCCAGAGGTCGATGAAGGTGGGGGGTGAAAGCGATAGGTCGGAGAGGAAGGTGGAGCAGATAGATAGGAAGGAAGATTGACAGGCAGGACTATTCAAGAGGATGGTGCCAACTTGGAAGATTGGACTGGGGTAAGGTGGGGGAGGGGAAATGGGGAAACTGGAGAAATCCACATTTATCTCATGTGGTTGGAGGGTCTCAAGGCAGAAGATGAGATGTTCTTCCTCCAGGCGTTGGGTGGTTAGGTTTTGGCATTGGAGGAAGCCCAGGACTTGCATGTCCTTGGCGGAGTGGGAAAGGAAGTTAAAGTGTTCAGCCACGGGGCAGTGGTGTTGGTTATTGCAGATGGCCCAGAGATGTTCTCTGAAACGATCTGCAAGTTGGTGTTCTGTCTCTCCAACGTAGAGGAAACCACGTCAGGTGCAATGGATACGGTAGATGACGTGTATGGACGTATAAGTGAACTTCTGTTGGATGTGGAAGGATCCTTTCGGGCCTTGGACAGAGGTGAGGGGGTGGGGTGATGTGAGTGCAGGTTTTGCACTTCTTGCAGTGGCAAAAGAAGGGGCTAGGAGGGGAGTATTGGTTGGTGGGGGGAGTTCCTGGGCCTGACAAGGGAGTCCTGGAGAGAATGGTCTCGATGAAACACAGATTGGGTGGGGGTGGAATATATCTCTGGTAGGTCTGTTTGTAGGTGGCAGAAATGGTGGAGGATGATGCGATGTATGCAGAGGTTGGTAAGGTGGAAGGTGAGGACCGGGGGGGGTTCTGTTCTTGTTGCAATTGGAGGAGTGGGTATTGAGGGCGGAGGTGCAGGATGTGCAAGAGATGCGCTGGAGGGCATCATCAACCACATGGGTGGGGAAAATGCAGTCTTTGCTGAAGGAGGCCATCTGGGATGTTCTATGGTGGAATTGGTCCTCCTGGGAGCAGATGCAACGGAGGCAGAGGAACTTGGAGTAAGGGATAGCATTTTTACAGGAATCAGGGTGGGAGGAGGTTTAGTCTAAGTAGCTGTGGGAGTCGGGTTTGTAATGGATATCCATGTTGAGTTGGTCGCCGGAAATGGAGATGGAGAGGGCCAGGAAGGAGGGAGGTGTCTGAGATGGTCCAGGTGAACTTGAGGTTGGGTGGAAGGTGTTTGTGAAGTTGATGAACTGTTCAACCTCCTCATGGGAGCACGAGGTAGCTGATATAGTCATTGATGTAGAGAAGGAAAGGGTGGGCACTGGTGCTGGTGTATCTGTGGAAGATGAACTATTCCACCTACCTGATGAAGCGGCAGGCATAGCTGGGGCCCATGCAGGTGCCAATGGTTACCCCTTTGGTTTGGAAGAAGTGGGAGGATTGGAAGGAGAAATTGTTGAGGGTAAGGATCAGTTCAGCCAATTGAATGAGAGTGTCAGTGGAAGGCTCCTGGTGGGGTCAACAGAAGATGAAGAAATGGAGGGCTTGGAGGCCTTTGTCATGGCAGATAGATGTGTACAGGGATTGGATGTCCATGGTGATGAAAAGGCACTCTGGGCCAGGGAAACAAAAGTCATGAATGTAGGTGGGGAGTTCCTGGAGAAGGGGGACAGGACAGTGTCAAGGTATGCAGAGATACGCTCGGTGGGACAGCAGCAGGCTGAGAGAATGGGTCAACTGGGACAGTCAGGTTCTTCCTCTCACATCTGACCCAACCAATACCCTTCCACTGACACTCTCACCCTCAACAATTTCTCCTTCCAATCCTCCCACTTCCTCCAGATGAAAGGGGTAGCCATAGGCATCCACATGGGCCCAAGCTATACCTGCCTCTTTGTCAGGTACATGGAACAGTCCATCTTCCGCAGTTACACCGGCACCATGCCCCACCTTTTTCTCCATTACATCGATGACTTTATTGGCGTCACCTCGTGCTCCCATGAGGAGGTTGAACAGTTCATCAATTTCACAAACATCTTCCACCCTGACTTCAAATTTACCTTCACCATCTCAGACACCACCCTCCCCTTCCTGGACCTCTCTATCTCCACTTCCAGTGACCAACTCAATGCAGATATCTACTACAAACCCACCGACTCTCACAGCTACATGGACTACATCTCCTCCCTCCCTGCCCCCTGTAAAAATGCTATCCCTTATTCCCAACTGCTCTGCATCCACCGCATTTGCTCCCAGGAGGACCAGTTCCACCCTACAATATCCCAGATGGCCTCCTTCTTCAAAGACTGCAATTTCCCCTCCCACATGGTCGACGATGCCCTCCGGCACATCTCCTCCAATTCCCGCACTCTACCTTGAACCCCACCCTTCCAATCGCAACAATGACAGAAACCCTCTGGTCCTCAACTTCCACCCTACCAACCTTCGGATACACCATATCATCCTCCATCATTTCCAACACCTACAAACAGATACCACCAAAAGAGATACATTTCTGTCCCCACTCCTATCTGTGTAATGGAGAGACTATTCCTTCCTCTACTCCCTTTTCAGGTCCACACAACCCACCCTCCCCTCCTGGTACCTTCCCCTGCCACTGTAAGAAGTGCAAAATCTGTGCCCACACCACCCCCCCTCACCTCCCTCCAAGGTCCAAAAGGATCCTTTCTCATCCAATAGAATTTCACCTAAACTTCCACATATGTCATCCACTGTGTCCATTGCTCTTAATGTAGCTCCTCTACATTGGGGAGACAGGTCAGCAACTTGCAGAATGTTTCAGAGAACACCTTTGAGTCATCTGCAATAACCAACCCCATTGCCCTGTGCTCAACACTTTACCTCCCCCTCACTCTGCCAAGGACATGAAGGTCCTAAGCCTTCTCCACCACTAAACCCTAACCGTCTGATGCCTGGAGGAAGAATGCCTCATCTTCCGCCTTGGGACCATCCAACCACATGGGATCAATGTGGATTTCACCATTTTCCACATTTCCCCTCCCCCCCACCTTATCCCATATCCAACCTTACAACTTGGCATCACTCTCTTGAACAGTCCTGCCCGTCCATCTTCCCTCCCACCTATCTGCTGAACCCTCCTCTCTGACCTCTCACTTTCACCCCCCACCTTCACCTACCTATCGCATTCCCAGCTACATTCCCCCCAGCCCCACATGCCTCCCATTTATCTCTCAGCCCCCTTAACCCACAAGCCTCGTCCCTGATGAGGGGCTTATGCCCAAAACATCGATTCTCCTGCTCTTCGGATGCTGCCTGACCTTCTGTGCTTTCCCAGCACCACATGCTTCGACTGATATCTCTTTAATGTCTATCAGATCACATTTGTTTACTTCAGTGTTAGGTACGTATTTCCCTCACGGCACTTTTTTCAGTCCAAAGCCCAACTAATTCCTTCATTATGTGGCTTGTAAAAGCACATTGCCCAGTGGACCATCCCAGTTGTAGAGACCCTACTTTACAGTACTAGTGCCAGTGTTCTATGAACTGAAACCCACTTCTCCAACACCAGTCTTTGAGCCAAGCATTCACTATTCAAATTTTATTCATGTAATGCCAATTTGTACATAGCTCAGATAAAAGTCCAGAGATTATTACTTATGAGAGGGTAGTCAGTTACTTCAGTTGAGGTCATCATGAAGGTACTATCTGCTCAACCTCACCCCTCCCCTGAGGCGTGGTGACCCTCAAGTTAAATCCACCTTGAGTTGTCTCTCTCCAATTAATGTGCAGCCAAGAGTCCGCCTGCACTTTATTGACTTTCAATTTTATTCTCTTTGAGATCTTGATTTTTAGTTAGCACCTAACTGGTATCAAGGCCATGACTTCCAAGATGGCAGTGGCATTTGGCTCCTGAGTGCGAGGCTCAGCTGCTCATAGCTTCTGCGGCAGGTTCGACTATATCCACATGGCTTCATCGTTGTCTTTCCAGCTCGGTAACATTGCTCTGGGACTTATTCTTGATGTCCTCCTGTGGGAGGCCGGAGCCCTGTGTAGCTCCATTGCCACTGCATCTCAGGTGGCGGCATCAAAGGATGAGCCAGGACCCCATCGATCAACTCAGAGCCAGGACGATGTCCAGTATCAGAGGAGGTGTGGGACCCAAACAGCATGACCATTTCCAGCTCGGAGTTAGTGGATGCAGAGTGCCCGTGCAGGACGATTTCAGACGGCAGTGACTGGAGAAGAAAAGAGAGTGAAGACTATAGAGAGGGAAACATGAACCTTTGAAGCTGTTTCAGTTTTAGTAACATCAATTTAATATTAATTTATTCAGGAATGAACCATTTAAACAATTTATTCAGTAATTTATTCTATAATCCAAGGTAGCAACATTATTTACTCTGCACTGTACCTAGGTACAAGTGATAATATATTAAATAAATAAAGGACCACTTTACTGTATGTCCTTGCTACTTCCACTTATGTCATTGGTACTAACACGGAGCATGACATGCTGGGTCATTGCATCCGAATGAATAACAGTAAAGCAGTATTTAGATATACATTGCATTGATGTAGTCAGGTTTGTGAGCCAAAAGCTGACAAATGGAACTAGTGCAGTCAGATGTTTAATGACTGGCAGGAATATAATGGGCTGAAAGGCCATGTTGGGGCTCAGTGATTAGCACTGCTGCCTCACAGCACCAGGGTCCCAGGTTCGATTCCAGCCTTGGGCGACTGCCTGTGTGGAGTTTGCACATTTGCCCCGTGTCTGCATGGGTTTCCTCCGGGTGCTCCGGTTTCCTCCCACAGTCCAAAGATGTGTAGGTCAGGTGAATTGGGCATGCTAAATTGCCCATTGTGATAGGTGTATTAGTCAGAGGGTAGTGGGTCTGGATGGGTTACTCTTCGGAGGGTCAGTGTGGACAGGTTGGGCCGAAGGGCCTGTTTCCACACTGTAGAAAATCTAAAAAAAAATGCATGAGTCTGTGAGATAGCAAAATAGTTTGCAGCATTTTAATTTGCAAGGAGACAACTTACTACCACCTTCTCAAAGACAACTGTGGATGGGCAGTAAATGTTGGCCCAACCAGTGACGCCAGTATTCCAACGGTGAAAAAAGCACATATAGTAATTCTCCCAGTCTATTTCTTTAGTCCACAACTTGTTTGACATTATTCCTGGGATGAAAGGACTGACATGTGAACAGAGATTGGATTTGTTAGGACTATAATCACTGGAGTTCAGAAGAATGAGGAGGAATCTCATAGAAACTTCGAAACTTTTAACAGGGTAAACACAGGAAGCTTCTGAAGAAGGATAATTAAACCTGAAATGTTAACTCTCTGTCTATCCAAAGATGCTGAGCTTTTCCAGTAATTTTTGCTTTCGTTTCTGATTTCCAGCATTCACAGTTCTTTTGATTTTATTTAAACACAGGAAGGATGTTGCCAATGACAGGGAAGTCCAGAACATAGGGTTATTATTTAAGGTTACAGGATAGGCATTTAAGACTGAGACGAGGAGAAATTTCTTCATCCAGAGCAATGAGCCTGTGAAATTCTCTGCCACAAAAAGCAGTTGAGGCGAGAACTCTGAATATTTTCAAGAAGGAGGAATTAGGGTTAACAGTGTTGAAGGTTATGGAGAGAAAGGGGAAACAGATTTGCTGTTGAATGATCAGCCATGATCATATTGAATGGGGAGCAGGTTTGAAAGGTCAGATGACTTACACCTGCTCCAACTTTCCAGGTTTCTGTTAAAAACAATATGGACAAGCAAGAACAATACATTTGAATACTTAGTGTTTCTGTTTTGAAGTCTCACCTTTCTTTGTGTTCAATATTCAAATAGCTCTTCATGAAATTAAAAATAAACTGCCTTCTGGAGTTAATGTAAAAATACTTAATGATGCAGTGTGCATTTTGGGACAAAGTTAATATTGATTTCATAACTGAGTACAAATACATGATAGGGTTTTCCAAACACAAAATAATCTTTCAAAATAAATATCTAGGGATAAAATGTAAGGAGGAGGAGAAACAAAAGATGTTTTCAAAGGAAATCAAAACATTTAAGACTCATGTATCAAGCAATTCGCTATTACATTTGGAAAGATCCTTTTATGGTTGAGCAGGCAGCTTTACCACTTGTTATAGCACACAGGCACAGAGACCAGGAATATCCTCAATTCCTTAATGAGGTCTCTGCACTCAGCCAGGGTATTCTGAAGAAGGGTCACTGGACCCAAAAGCTTTGCTTTATTTCCACAGATGCTGCTAGACCTCTGAGTTTTTTTCAGCGATTTCTGCTTCCTTCTTCTGGAGTACTTTATTTCTCATTACCAGTACTTACAAAGGTAACACAAGAAACAGTTCCTGCTACTGATCAATAGGTGTCTAAGGAGGATTTGATTACGATGTCCCATAAGATGGAGTAGCTTTTTGCACATGTTGACTAAATCCACACATGAAGAATAGCCACTTAAGCAAAATACTGGAGGGTCTGGTAACTATGAAGCTTTCAATCATTGTCTTTGAGAAAGGAGTATAAGATAGAAAAATCAATAGGAATTTTAGAAGGACGAAACAAAAAGTACTATTATGTTAAATGCTAGACAAAACTTAGGTTACTGACATGTACTCAGGATATAAGCTTACAAACCTAGAATAAACTCATACAAATTTGTCTTTTCTCTATTGAAAGAGGTGGTCTATTTTAATTAAATAGGTTAATGTCTCTATTAAAGCAGCAAAGAGAGAGTGAAGGGAATCTGATATAACTGCATTAAGTGCTCATTGCTCAAAGTAATTTCCAGGCTATGGGCTTGTTATCTGTTAGAAAAAATAAAATGATTATACTGCAGTATCTATCACATGACCACGATTATCCTCCAGGTCAAGCATCATCATAACTGATTACACCCTTTCTACTACTTCATTAATCTTCCTGACACCACCGGCAAAACAGGCAACTTTGTAATAAATTTTAAACACTCCCTAACTCCTCTGGGTCATTTTACTGAAGCTCTTTTAAGTGTTTAAAAACATTTTTAACATGCAAAATACACAACATAATGTCTATCACATATGATTTTAATCCTTTGCATCATGCAACATAAGTAAAGAAGTGCAGAAAATCACTGAATATTCATTAATTAATATTGCTCTTGGAGCAAACAAAAATGTCTAATTTTGAATGCACAGCAGAAATGCTAATTGCTGAATTCAGTGAGGTCATTTCATTACAATAATTTAGGATGAGTGTTTTCTATGCACATAGGAGTCACAACAAATGCAAGGACAAGCGAATCATGGAAGTAATTATTTTAATGAAGACATTTTATGTTGGATTAGCAAAATCAAGGCAGCCAAATTTTCACTCTTCTGTGATTGCAATTTGGGTATTCAAATAAAGATGGGAACATAGCAGGTAGTGAGGAAGTAGACTGTTTCCCTTATCCCGGGAAAGGGAATGGGGGAGAAAAGATTGCTCAGAGTTGGACAGTCCAAATTAAGTCTCTGCTTTAACATACGTCACAAAAGTGTTGTGTCCCCATAACAGTGTAGCATCAGGATCGTAGCATCGAAGCACAGTGCAAATTCTTCACTGTACTTCCATGGCCACACTGATAAAGGTCGAAATTCTTTTGTTTCTCTCTTAAAATTGTTTTTTTACATTAACGGTAACTATCGTATATGATTCCAGTAAACCAAAATGTTATTCATCTACTTGTTTACTTCTTCATCATGTATATTAACGTAGTTCCACCAATCCTATGAAGGACAATAGACAACAAGACTTTGTCATTGGCTAATCCATTGTAATCTCTTTCCTTGCAGCCCGTGTGGTGGCACACTCTTGAAGTACCTCCATAAGTGTACTTTCTCAGGTTTTCAATCATTGGGACCTTTCTTCTTTATCCATCTGCTGGTGTCCATTCCATTGCCACTCTGACAGGGTGTACTAATGAGCTACCACAGGATAAGGACCTGAGTCCTAGATATTCACAAAATATGTCAAAGATTTGGAGGTGCAGACCAAATGTGATATTTTCAGATTTGCCAATATTACAAAACTAAATAGGAATACGTGTAGTGAGGAAGACATCGAGCACTTCAGTAGGATTAGGACAGGGTTAACATGAGTGGGAAAGAACATGACAGATGGAGTATAACATGGAAAAATATGAGGTTATCCGCTTTAGTAGGAGGAACACAAATGCAGTGTATTTCTGAAATGGTAAGTGGTTAGAAAATATGGATGTACAAAAGGCCCTGGGTCATACATAGCGATGTACACCACAGAAACAGACCCTTCAGTCCAACTCATCCATGCTGACCAGTTATCCCAAAATAACCTTGTCCCATTTGCCAGCACTTGGCCCACATCCCTCTAAACCCTTCTTATTCATATACCCATCAAAATTCCTTTTAAATCTTCTACTTGCACTAGCCTCCACCACTTCCTTTGGCAGCTCATTCCATACACACACTACCCTCTGCATGAAAAGATTGCTCCTTAGATGCCTTTTATATCTTTCCCCTCTCACATTAAACCTATGCCCTCTAGTTTTGGACTCCATCATCCTGGGGAAAAGACCTTGTCTATTTGCCCTATCCATGCCCCTCATGATTTTATAAACCTCTGTGAGGTCACCCCTTAGCTTCCGATGTTCCACAGAAAATAGCCCCAGCCTATTCAACCTCTCCGGATCGCTCAAACCCTCCAACTCTGGTAACACTCTTGTAAGTCTTTTCTGAACCCTTTCAAATCTCACAATATCCTTCGTATAGGAGGGAGACACAGTTTTCCAAAAATGGCCTAATCAATGTACCATACAACCACAACATGACCTCCCAAGACCTATACTCAATGTTACATCCAATAAAGGAAAGCATACCAAATGCCTTTTTCACTATCCTAACTACCTGCAATTCCACTTTCAAGGAACTATGAACCTGCACTCCAAGGTCTCTCTGTTCAGCACCACTCCCCAAGACCTTACAATTAAGTCTATAAGTCCTGCTCTGATTTGCCTTTTCAAAATGCAGCACCTCGCATTTATCTAAATTAAACTCCATGTGCCACTCCTCAGCCCATTGGCCCATCTGATCAAAATCCTGTTGTACGCTGAGTAACCTTCTTCGCTGTCCACTACACTTCCAATTTTGGTGTCATCTGCAAATTTACTAACCATAACTCTTATGTTCACATCCAAATCATTTATATAAATGACAAAAAGCAGTGGACCTAGCACTGATCCTTATGACATACCGCTGGTCACAGGCCTCCAGTCTGAAAATCATTGAACCCGGCACCAGAGAGCTATACACCATCCTGGAATGACAGTTACAGAGTCATAAAGATGTACAGCATGGAAATAGACCCTTCCGTTCAACCCGGCCATGCTGACCAGATATCCCAACCCAATCTAGTCCCACCTGCCAGCACCCGGTCCACATCCCTCCAAACCCTTCCTATTCATATACCCATCCAAATGCCTCTTAAATGTTGCAATTGTACCAGCCTCCACCACTTCCTCTGGCATATCTGTACTACCCTCTGTGTGAAAATGTTGCCCCTTAGGTCTTTTTTATATCTTTCCATTCTCACCCTAAACCTATGCCCTCTAGTTCTGGACTCCCCAACCCCAGGGAAAATACTTTGTCTATTTACGCTGTCCATGCCCCATCACAATTGCTTTTCCACTCTTGTTTCTCCCCTTCCAATACAACTGAGTCATCCATGATGCCACAGCTTTGGCTCTGACTGCACCCTCCTGAAGGACCATCGCTCCCACCAGTATACAAAATGAAAAACTGATTAGCAAGAAAGATTGATTCAGGGAACCCCTGCACTGCCTGCCTGGTAACCCAGATTCTCTGACAGCCATCCATCCTCTCTCTGTCTAGAACCTCCTAACCTCTACTTCAGAGACTTGAGCACATACTACGTACTGATAACCTAGTCCAGAATTGATGGTTATGTGTTTTTCAATGTAATATCAAATTGAATGTAAAAGATCCCATGTGATATTTAAAAAGTGCAGGTTTCTTTACCTTGAGGCTTATTCCATCAATTCTCAACTTGGGCTCTATAGTCTGCAGTAAGGTTTAAAGTACTCTGATAAAAATAACCAGTTGCAATTTATTTCATTTGTTGTCTCAACCCATGAAGAAGTCTGACCAATAATTTTTATCGAACTCACACTTCTGACAAGAAGTGGCCATGAAAGGTGACAAGGAAATTGGCTTATATGAGCACCCCTAATATGTTCTCCTGATTATCTGTAAAGTGGCTCAGGCATCCAACTTTGGGCAATTTAATACACTTTGGTCAGGAGGTAACATATAGTTTTGAACAAGCAAGAAAGGGTAAAATAGCTCCTTGCTTTGCCCAATCTTGTTTGATTGCAACAGGATTTTTGAATTTGTGGGGATATTCTTGCGAGTTCAGTTTGTAATTGATATGATCCCAACTCACAGTAAGATCACCGAATGAAACCTGTCTTCATTGTCTCTTTTAGTTAATGTGGGGGTTAGTCACCGAAACATAAATGCTTGAACAACAGAGCATGTGTTTATCTCACAAAAGTGACAAATAATCCAAGCAATAGAAGACAATTTAGAAAGTTCTTAGCACAAAGAGCAAAACAAATTTTCAACCTGTTTCCCCACACTGTTAGAGATGTTCAAGTCAAGAGAAATTATCTCAATTTGGTAAGTTTTTGCTCTTAACTGACTCTTTCCAGTTTCTCTTTCTTGCCTTGTAGAGACAACTTTATGGGTTTTTTTGAGAGCAAAAATCTTTCACAATTCTGATGAGCTAAACTTTCTCAGTTCCAACAACTTGAAGATTTTCATCCAATGACTTGGAAGCTCCATGGACTAGAAAGCATTTTTGCTGACATGACTGGAACTAAACTGAAATAGATTTGGTTCCTTTGCATGGAGAAATTATTCTACCTTCTCAACTTAATTCTGGATTCTCCTGACTTAAATTTGAACCTTATGTTCTGAAGTCAAAAATAAATTCATTACTTGAAGACATTTATCCTTTCTGTCATATAAAGAGCTTTACTTATCACGTAAGATCTCTCTCTGATTTCCAGGAAGTTCAAAATTAAGTATATATCCCAATTTTAAGTTGATTAGCTCATCTAGAGGATTATTTTATGAAAATATAACTCTTTTGTCCACACACTTAACCTCTGAATGATTCGTTTCTAACTGTTCAGACACTAGAAGAGCAATGAGTGAATTGATTGACCTTTATAAGACTGGAATAATCTTGAGAAGGTGAATGTGGAAACAATGTTTATTCTCATGGATCAGTCCAGAACTGTTTCAGCCAGACTCAATTCATTACTGCTTTGGAAAGGATATCCTGAACTGTCTTTCCAAGGGGCAAGTCAAACCCAGGCACAGGCAAACTAGATGCAACTCCCACAGTCACTGATTCTGGCACAAATCGCACTTCAGGTGCATGCAGGAAAGGAGAATTGGTATCGCTTCAACAGAACCTTGACTCTAATTGCATTCTTAAAGATGGGTCAAGCTATTTCCTAGAGGTAGAGTTTGGCTGGCCCTGAAATCCCTCTGTACCTCTACAGGCTCGTTCATCTCATTCTGGGAAAATCTGTTCACCCTTATTTTAGATACCATACCCCAATAACTTTCAGGAATTTGTTTTTGGCTTTGTGCGTGGGAGATCATGCCTCACAAATTTGTTCAAGTTCTTTGATGAAGTGACCAGGAAGGTTGACGAGGGCAGGACATAGTCTACATGGATTTCAGTAAGGCCTTTGATAAAGTTCCACGTGGTAGGCTGTTCTGGAATGTTAGATCGCATGGAATCCAGCGGGAGCTGGCAAATTGGATGTAAAGTTGACTTGATTGTAGGAAGCAGAGGGTAAGAGTGGAAGGATGTTTGTCAGACTGGAGGCCTGTGTCTAATGGAGTGCCTTAGGGGGTTGGTGCTGGGCCCATTGCTGTTTGTTATCTGTATAAATGATTAGGATGAGAATGTATAAGGCATGATTTCAAAGTTTGCAGATGACACTAAAATAGTGGTAACATGGACAGTGTGGAAGATTCTCAGAAATTATAGCAGGACCTTGATCAGCTGGGGAAGTGGGCCAAGAAATGGCAAATGGAGTTTAATATAGATAGGTGAGAGGTCTTGCATTTTGGAAAGTCAAATCAAAGTAGGAGTTTCATGGTGAATGGTAGGGCCTTACGAAATGCAGTAGAATAGAGGGGTCTTGGAGTTCAGGTTCACAGTTCTCTGAAAGTGGAGTCACAGGTAGACAGGGCAGTGAAGAAGGCTTTTGACACACTGACCATCATCAGTCTGGGCATTTAATATAGAAATTGGGAAGTTATGTTGCAATTGCACGGGAAGTTGGTAAGGCTGCACTTGGACTGTTTGTTCAGTTTTGGTCACCTTGCTTTCAGAAGGATGTATTTAAACTGGAAACAGTACAGAAGAATTTACAAGGATGTTGTCAGAACTCAACAGTCTGAGTTATAGGGAGAGGTTGGACAAGCTAGGACATTTTCTTTGTAGTGTTGGAAACTGAGGGGGATCTTATAAAAGCGAATAAGAACATGAGGGGCATGGATAGGGTGAATGCACTCAGTTTTTTTTCCCCAGGTTTGAGGAATCGAAGACTAAAGGGCATCAACTTAAGGTGAGAGGGGAAAGAATAAAAGGGAAACTGATGGGCAACTTTTTTACACAGAGGTAGTACACATGTAGACCAAGCTGCCATCAGAAGTGGTTGAGGTAGGTGCATTAACAACATTTAAAAGGCATTTGGACAAATACAAGGATAGGAAAAATTTTGAAGAATATAGATGTGCAGGGGAATGGGATTAGAGTGGATGGACGTTTTGGTCCCCATGGAACATTTTGAGCCAAAGGGCCTGTCTCCATGCTTTAGGACTATGACTCTATGTCTCTACAACTTCATTCACTCTCATTGCATTACATCGTGGGTGGCACGGTGGCACAGTGGTTAGCACTGTTGCCTCACAGCGCCAGAGATCCGGGTTCAATTCCCGCCTCAGGCGACTAACTGTGTGGAGTTTGCACGTTCTCCCTGTGTCTGCGTGGGTTTCCTCCGGGTGCTCCGGTTTCCTCCGGTGAATTGGCCATGCTAAATTGCCTGTAGTGTTATGTAAGGGGTAAATGTAGGGGTATGGGTGGGACGGTGCGGACTTGTTGGGCTAAAGGGCCTGTTTCCACACTGTAAGTAATCTAATCTAATCCACAGAGATGTGAAGCTGAAGCCGAGCCAGGTTGGTACACATGGGATGGTTCACTTACATTAGCACACTCCGGTATAGTTGGAGCTGTCTTTTTTTAATCCCTGCTCTTGTTAATGTTAAATGAAAAAAGTACAAAATATGTCTACAGTTTGGGATACAAGCTGCAGAGGTGGCTTGCTGTGGAGCAAGGGATCACCAACCACTGATTAGCTTTACAGTCACAAAAGATCACAGTCCAGTCTGTTTGAAGTTTCATTAATACCTTTAATTGTTATATCCCATTGATCCCATGCAGGATATAATTTACATCTCTATTATTTTTTCACTATAATGGTTCACTTTTAAAAAGCACATTCTTGGAAATAAGGGCTAAAAACACAGGATACTTCAGTAGTCTGCCCAGTCACCATAACAAGATTGAGGAGACACTGCTATAAAATTAGGCATCACCCTTTTAGAACAGAGATGAGGGGATTTTTTTTCTCTCAGATAAACAATTGTTATTTGACTAAACAAACAAGTTACTTTCGAGAAAATGAAAAGAAAACAAAACAAGCAAGCAAAATATACTGATGCATGGAACCATATCGATATGCTTAGTTTTCTGTTTTGAAAGTGTTATAAAAACAGCTCTTTCTTAGTGGGAAGTAAAGTTTCTCCAGAGCTCCTGCATGAGAAAAATGGTAATTAATGGGATACTCCATTTAGAGTGGGAAATAAATCCCCTTGGCCATAGTTCACTTGAATTTATCAATTTAGCATTGTTGTACATTCTAGCGAAAGAATGGAAATTTTGGATTTGAATAACTAAATACTTAGAATGAAAGCAAGAATACATAAGTAATAATACAGGTGAAGAGACAGCTGGAGGAGTTTTTAAGCCCACACAATGTTAATTTAGTGTTATTGAGTGAAGTTTTCCATGAATGAGAAACGTGAGAAAACTCACCTTATTCACAGACTAAAGAAATTTTAAAAAATGAAGAATAACAATGAATCAATAACAGGAGAAACTGAAATGATATGATTGGAGCTATACACTGGACAAAATGAGCATGGGGGTGATAAGGGGGATATTGCCAGAAAAGCCACTTAAAGCATCATTGCCCCAGGCATAAGCAGTCACCTCCTGGTCATAATAAGAGTCAGAAAATGGAGTGACCCAAACACTTGGCCCTTAGAATGGTCTAGTGTTAATACCCACTAGGATATATTGTATCATGCTACACATAATGAGGTTGCATCAGCATATTGAATATTACAGGAGTAAGTTTCATAGATTGGAGTGGCCATGGCCAAAGAATCTGTATAAGCAGCATCTGGGAGAAGTGCTACATTAAGCCATTGGCCCAGAGATTGGAATGGTAGGTTGCAAACAGTACTACAAATCTGTCAAGGTTGGAAGTAAATCAAAGAAGTACAATGATGCTGCCCCAGTATGGCTATTGTGTTAGTGAATAGTTTGGATTTGGCTTCTCTGGAATTATAGAATCCATACAGCATGGGAGGCCATTTGGTCCATCGAGTCCACACCAACCCTCCAAAGAGCAGCCCACCCAGACCTACCCATCCTAAGCCTATAACCTTGCATTTTCCATGGCCAATCCACCTAACCTTCACATTCCTAGACACTGTGGGCAGTTTGCCATGACCAATCCACCTAACTGCACATCTTTGGACTGTGGGAGGAAACTGCAGCACCCAGAAGGAACTTATGTAGACACAGGGAGAATATGCAAATGCCACAATCACCCGAGAATTGACATTATGACACAGCAGTGTTAACCACTGAGCCACCATGCTGCCCACATGGAGATAGCTGCAAACCCTTAAGGGGAAAATGAAGGACATTTTGACAAAAGAAGCTAAAAGAAGACCAAATGATGACATCCCAACCTAAAAGGGGAGGAATCAATAAATTCTTCTGGGAGTATAGGAAGGCCAACAATATGCATGGGTCATGTATTAATAGAGCATGCCCATGAAAATGTGAGACAAATCTATGAAGGGGAATTACACTCATGGGTTACTAATGACCACTTGAAAATATTAACTAAGTATAAAAACAATATTACTGTGCGTCACCTCAGGGCTTTGATGCATTGTTATCTTGTACAGGTAGACTATGATAGGAAGAATCTTAAAATGATACAATTAATCATTTATTTTTCAGTGAAACCACATGGGATGTCACTACTCTGAATATAAAGGATTAGAATATAGGAGTTTTGGAAGGGGGGAACCATGTGCAGTATCATGATATCCTATCATACACTGCTAATTCTAGTGAATATATAATGAGAAGCTTGTCTGAAGGGTTGCAACACCTCAAGTGGTAACATATTGGGTTCTTACATGTAGAGAGGCAATCTCATTTAATCTTTGGTTTCAATATCATAGAGTTGCATTGCACCTTGAAGATGATGAAGGCAATTTCAAGCCTGGTAAGTTACATTTTGTGTCAGAAAGAGAGAGTAATGCATTACCATAAATAGTAAACACCTTCAGTATGGGTAAAATCTGATTTGTCCAATAACCCTTCTTACCTTTAGTTTTACTCCTGAGATTCGAGTGCAGATTGAAGAAAGTTATTTGGCAAATATGTATAGTCATAAAAGCACTAAAATTAAAGCCCAGGTTATAAATAAGAAGTGTTTATGGGAATTTGAGAAAATAATTTGTCACCAGAATATCTAGTTGAGTTGCACGAAGAGACTGATCAATTCTAAAAAAAAATTTATCAGCTAGAGCAGACAAATCTTGAGATCCTGCAGGAAATCCAGATCATTAAACACCTGCATTGGTGGGTTATGTTGTATTTTTGTTGTATGAGTAATGTTAAAAACACAGCAAGATACAACAATGGGCTAAAAGCCTACAGGCAGAATAAGAAAAGCTGATGTAAGTAGTAACAATGTTCTCAGAAGTCAAAATTATGTAAGCCAATGCACATGCAAATACAGAAACACACACACACACATTATATAAACAAATAGATTATTTACTCATACACTGGATTCATCATTTTGATTCATGTAATCATGCCTAAATTTCTTTTCTGAATGTAATCTGGTTTTGGTCAAGTTCTGTTGCTGGCTTTGTCTCATGATGAATCTCATGGGGTTTGAATAAGAAATTGATATCCTGACCAAAGCTCTGCATCATGAGTATGAAAACGTGAAGGCAGGACGGAAAAAGTGTACAGTTTTTGCCAAGTGCCTGTGAAATAAAAATAAATACTGTGTTGGAGAACCATGCTCCCTTTCTTCTATGACCATAAAGATGAGGGAGTTGGAGATAACACCCCAGGGAGCTACATGTGTTTCTTCAGGCATAACCTTTAAGACAAGTCAGAGAGAATCCATTTAGCGATGGGTTCGAAGAGGATGGTGTTGTAATTAAAAACAAATTAAATGGACCAAAACCAAGAATTCCTGTTACATTTCCAGTTGATGTTAATACTGGACAAATCAGATCCCAGATGAAAATTTAATTTGGTCGTTCATACCTTTTTGTTGTAATGAGGAGGTCTTTCACTGAAACACCAGTACATAATGCAGCAGGTTTGTTTTTAAGAATAAAAATTAGTGCATTAGTGACTGAAAATAAAATAAAACAAAACAAACTATTTACATCTAACACAATTTAAAGATTTCAAAAATACATTAATATACTCAATAGTTTAATTTACATTAATTTAATCCCAAAAACTGTGGTTGCTTTCCCTAAGCTAAAAAGAGGAGAAAGTGAGGACTGCAGATGCTGGAGATCAGAGCTGAAAATGTGTTGCTGGAAAAGCGCAGCAGGTCAGGCAGCATCCGAGGAACAGGAGAATCGAAGTTTCGGGCATCAGCCCTTCTTCAGGAGGGCTGATGCCCGAAATGTTGATTCTTCTGTTCCTCGGATGCTGCCTGACCTGCTGCGCTTTTCCAGCAACACATTTTCAGCTCTAAGCTAAAAAGAGACAATACATTTCTAGAACCTGCTAACTGAAACTTGGTGCATAATTGTTTACTCTGTTCATTCATAAAACTCTCCCAATATAAATAAATTCCCATTCCAATAAGTACCTTTTTCATTTAGTTTGTTTTTAAAAATTCACCATGGCTACAGAAATACTTACAATTAATTATTAAAAACCCTTCATAGAATTAGACCAAAACCATATGCGACTAGTTTAAAATCTAAACTCTAAAATAAGTTATATTAAAGCACATGTAAACTGTACATTACATCACAATGATCTATATAGTACAGTCATAGTAAAAGAAGTGGTATAATAAAGGACATTGACTTATTGATACTGCTGGGGGAGAGCAATTTGGTCAGTTGCTCCAAAATCATGCCAGCTCTATTAATGGTTTGACCACCTGAGACAGACCCTATTCATGGGTCTTCTAAGCAACCTGTGACAGTACAAGTATGTATAATTGCTTAGTAGTGTGATGAAGGGGTACCATATTAAATCGAACAGTATCCACCTTGTTGCATGCTAGTGATATCCAGGCCACAACCTTTAAACCCAAAATGTATTTTTTTTCCATTTCTCTGTACTGACCTTGTGACCTGATAAAACACCATGGATTTATCTCACAATGTTCAGTATTAGGCACAAAGATATCCCCACAGTATGCTAATGGAAATACTTAGATCTAATCATTTCCATCCAAAGCACTTTCTTTTCTTGCTTGAGGAGGAGATTTGTGGGTCTTCTCAGATGTCCTTTCTCATCCATGGCTATATGCCTTCCCTTCAACTTCCTACTTTCTATCTTTCATGAGTTTGTGGAGATGACAGAGAAAAGATTTGATTTTGAAAATTATCTCAGCTGTCTGTGGTACTGTTACACCTTCTGATTTTCTATGAGAATTTGTATAAATAGAGTGAGTGAATTTTTACATTCTTTGGGGATAATCACTTAAGCACATACTCTTTAATGCCTACATCCAACAGTCAAAGTTATTCTGCTTTACCCTGTCAAATTCTATATACATCTCCCTAGGCTGCTTCTGAATAGGATATTCTGAAATTTCTGCCTTTAAGCCTCAGGTACCAACTTGAAAGTGAAATAACTGCACAGAGGCCAGGTCCCATCACCAAGTCACCCTTTATTTACGATGCACCATAGACAGTTTGCAGCCAGTCAGCTCAGTCAGTCCTCAGCTGATGAGATTCTAAACTCCTAGTTATGTATTTTCCAATAATCCCCGCACTACCATCGTTCTTTCTCCCCGGCACCCATGTTGTGTGTGTAAAGGTGTGAGACACAGTGAAATACAATAGGTGTACAAATCTTTATTCATGTTCCACTACCAGGAAGAAAGGAAACACCAGAGTGGTCAGTGACAAGCAGCACCCTTCTCATCAAAGGGCAGCGCTACGTGATCCAAAAGTGAAAGGGGAGGTCAAGGACTAAGTCAAAATAGAGTGGGAGGGGGAAATGAAACACTCCACTCCCTCCTGTGCCCACCTCTCCCTGAAAACCTCAAGAGTATTGATAGATACCACACGCTCCTTCTCCAGGGACACTGGGGCTCGGACATACCCGCAGAAGAGGGGTAGGCAATCGGCCATAATGACCCCCTCCACGGCCCTCTGCCTAGACCTGTTTATGGCCAGTTTGGCCATGCCCAGGAGCAGACCCACGAGGAGGACCTCTGACCTGTCCTCCTCTCTCCACACTGGGTAACTCCTGTTTTTTTTTAACCCATGTCATGTATGTGCAGGTGTAGCACACAGTGAAGAACAATAGGTATTTAAATCTTTATTTATATTCCACCACCAGGAAGAAAGGAATCACACGAGTGGCCAGTGACAAGCAATGCCTTCCACATCAAAGGGCAATGCTGCGTGATCAAAAAAGTGAAGAGGAGGGCAGGAATTAAATCCAAATAGAGTCGGAAGGGGGAATAATGCACTCCACTCCCTGCAGCGCCCATCTTTCCCTGAACAGCTCAAAGGTGCTGGTGGACACCATGTCCTCCTTCTCCAGGGACACCCGGGCTCTAACATAACCACGGAAGAGAGGAAGGCAATCAGCCATAACGACCCCCTCCAACGGCCCGCTGCCTGGACCTGTTTATGGCCAGTTTGGCCAGGCCTAGGAATAGACCCATGAGGAGATCCTCTGACTTGCCCTCCCCTCTCCACACCAGGTAACCCCTGGTTATAGTTTTCTTTTTTTTACCAGCACAGAATCAGTCCCCTAAATTGAGGAGATTCTAAACCTCCTGGTTATACTTTATTTCCCTCTCCTTTTTTTCTTTTTCTCTCTTCCCCCCTCCCTCCCCCCCACTTACTTTTCCCGCACACTACATCTAACTGCGGTAGTGCTTGTTTCTCCCCCAGCACCCATGGTGCGTATGTGCAGGTGTGAGACAAAGTGAGAGACACAAGGTGTACAAATCTTTATTCAATTTCCACCACCAGGAAGAAAGGAAACACCCGAGCGGTCAGTGACAAGCAAGTGCCCTTCACATCAAAGGGCAATGCTGTGTGCTCAAACAGTGAAGGAGAGGGGAGAAATGAGAAGAGGAGGAGGAGGAGAGAGGAGAGATCAAAATAGAGTTGGAGGGGGAAATAATGCACTCCACTCCCTGCAGTGAACTCCTGGTTATCTTTTCTTTTTTCTTACAAGGTGCATGAATCTTTACTCAGTATCCACCACCAGGAAGAAAAGAGACACCCAAGTGGCCAGTGACAAGCAGAGCCCTTCACATCAAAGGGCAACGCTGTGCGATCAAACAGTGAAGGGGAGGGCAGGGATTCAATCAAAATAGAGTTGGAGGGGGAAATAATGCACTCCACTCCCTGCACTGAACTCCTGGTTTTTTTTTATATATAGTTCTGTAAAGCCAAATCAGAAGTGGCTGTGGTGATGAGCTCAGTTTGAACATCATGAAGACATTGTGACATGGTTCAACATATGGGGCAGGGGTGCCAGGTAAATTCACCCCTGGGAATCCCTGAAGTGCCCAGGAAACTTCAATCAGAAGGACAACCAATCAGAAAAAAGTCACCCCCAGAAATTGAAATGACACCAATTCTGAGGAGCTGCTCCTCCAATCACAGCCTGGGTTCACTCTTGTATTTGTTGCTGATAGGCTCATAAAGCTGGAATGAAGCAGCCTGTGATTTGAGCAGCATAGAGAAGGATGGGTGGTAGATGAAATAACCCACAGAGGCTAGCATCCCATCACCAAGTCACCCTTCACTTACACGTGCGTAGTACTTGACACTGACCCAGCTCCCTCAGAGCCAGCTTTCCGATTGAACAGAGCCCCTGACACTCCTGTTTGTTTTTTTATTGCCAGCTCTCAGAGTGAACAGGACCTCTGACACTCTGTTTTTTTATTAAACCCCCACGCTGCTGCCTAACTGCGATAGTGCTTACTTTTTCCCCAGCACCCATGTTGTGTGTGTGCAGGTGTGGGACACAGTGAAAGACACAAGGTGCACAATTTGTTTTTCAGTTTCCACCACCAGGAAGAAAGGAAAAACACCCGAGTGGCCAGTGACAAGCACTGCCCTTCAAACCACAGGGCAATGCTGTGTGATCAAAACAGTGAAGGGGAGGGTAGGGACTAAATCAAAATAGAGTTGGAGGGGGAAATAATGGACTTCACTCCCTGCACTGAACTCCTGGTTATATTTTTTTTCAAAAGGGAAAACACCCGGGTGGCCAGTGACAAGCACTGCCCTTCACATCAAAGGGCAATGCTGTGTGATCAAAACAGTGAAAGACTTCTGTTTGTCTTCTTTTTTTTTATGCTTCCCCCGGTTATATTTTTTTTAATATAGAGTTGACTCCTATTTATTTTTTTTTATCAACTCCTGGTTTTTTTTTCCTTTTTTCCAGCCCTTTTGTTTTTTAACCCCCACACTACCGCCTAAGTGTGGTAGTGCTTATTTTTTTTTATTCCCCAGCACCCATGGTGTGTGTGTGCAGGTGTGAAACACAGTGAAAGACACAAGGTGCACAATTTTTTTTTCGGTTTCCACCACCAGGAAGATAGGAAAAACACCCGAGTGGCCAGTGACAAGCACTGCCCTTCAAACCACAGGGCAATGCTGTGTGATCAAAACAGTGAAGGGGAGGGTAGGGACTAAATCAAAATAGAGTTGGAGGGAGAAATAATGCACTCCACTCCCTGCACTGAACTCCTGGTTATATTTTTTAAAATTTTTTTTTATTTTTTTATTTTTTTTTCTCTTTTTTTTGTTTTTTTTCTCTCTTTTTAATTTTTTTTTCCCCCCACACTACCGCCTAACTGCGGTAGTGCTTATTTTTCCCCAGCACCCATGGTGTGTGTGTGTAGATGTGAGACACAGTGAAAGACACAAAGTGCACCAATCTTTATTCAATTTCCACCACCAGGAAGATGTGAAAAACACCCGAGTTGCCAGTGACAAGCACTGCCCTTCAAATCAAAGGGCAATGTTGTGTGATCAAAACTGTGACGGGGAGGGTAGGGACTAAATCAAAATAGAGTTGGAGGGAGAAATAATGCACTCCACTCCCTGCACTGAACTCCTGGTTATATTTTTGTTCTTTTTTTTTAAAGGACACCTGGGCTCGAACACTCATGTTTATTTTTTTTTAAATTTTTTTTGTTATTTAACCCCCACACTACCACCTAACTGCGGTAGTGCTTATTTTTATTCCCCAGCACCCATGGTGTGTGTGTGCGCAGGTGTAAAACACAGTGAAGGACACAAAGTGCACGAATCTTTATTCAATTTCCACCACCAGGAAGATATGAAAAACACCCGCGTGGCCAGTGACAAGCACTGCCCTTCACATCAAAAGGGCAATGCCGTGTGATCAAAAACAGTGAAGGGGAGGGTAGGGACTAAATCAAAATAGAGTTGGAGGGGGAAATAATGCACTCCACTCCCTGCACTGAACTCCTGGTTATATTTTTTTTTAGGAAAACACCCGAGTGGCCAGTGACAAGCACTGCCCTTCTCATCAAAGGGCAATGCTGTGTGATCAAACAGTGAAGGGGAGGGTAGGGACTAAATCAAAATAGAGTTGGAGGGGGAAATAATACACTCCACTCCCTGCACTGAACTCCTGGTTATATTTTTTTTTCATTTTTTTTTTCATGTTGACACTCCTGTTTATTTTATTTTTTTTTCTTCTTTTTTTTTCTTTTTTTTAATTTAACCCCCACACTACCGCCTAAGTGCGATAGTGCTTATTTTTTTCCCCAGCACCCATGGTGTGTGTGTGTGTGTGCAGATGTGAGACACAGTGAAAGACACAAAGTGCACAAATCTTTATTCAATTTCCACCACCAGGAAGATATGAAAAACACCCGAGTGGCCATTGACAAGCACTGCCCTTCACATCAAAGGGCAATGCTGTGTGATCAAAACAGTGGAGGGGAGGGTAGGGACTAAATCAAAATCGAGTTGGAGGGGGAAATAATACACTCCACTCCCTGCACTGAACTCCTGGTTATATTTTTTTTTCTTTTTTTTTCTTTTTTTTGTGTGTGTGCGCGTACAGGTGAAGTCACCTGTTTATTTTATTTATTTATTTTTGTCGCCTGTTTCTTCTTTTTTTTATTATTCTTTTATCTTTTTTCTTTTTTTTTCCCCAGCACCCATGGTGTGTGTGTGCAGGTGTGAGACACAGTGAAAGACACAAAGTGCATGAATCTTTATTCGATTTCCACCACCAGGAAGATAGGGAAAACACCCGAGTGGCCATTGACAAGCACTGCCCTTCAAACCACAGGGCAATGCTGTGTGATCAAAACAGTGGAGGGGAGGGTAGGGACTAAATCAAAATAGAGTTGGAGGGGGAAATAATACACTCCACTCCCTGCACTGAACTCCTGGTTATATTGATCAATCAAGGCCTTCCTGATTGGATCAGATTAACAACCCTAATCAAGAACCTCGCAGTCAATAAGGTCAAACTGGTTCCAATAACCCCCCCACTAAGTCTTTCATTTGTTGTCTTCTCCAGTGGCTTTTTCACCCCAGGTCTGGATCCTCTGACTCAGACTCAGACGGCATGTACCGGACCTTGGCCCAGCTCTTGCATCTGGAACATCTCAGGAAAGTTTCCTCCTCCTCTTCTGGCTGCAACAGTAATGAGGCTGCATCCATTTCAGACTCTGAAGTTTCCTCCAGAACATGAGATGCAGGGAGAGCACCTGCAATTTCTGATAGACATTCTGGCTGGTCTGAGGTTCGAGGTATGTTTTGGTTCTGGCCTGTTTGTAAGGTAACAGCTAACAGGTGATCCACGTAGAGTCATAGAGATGTACAGCATGGAAACAGACCCTTCGGTCGTCGATGCCGACCAGATATCCCAACCCAATCTAGTCCCACCTGCCAGCGCCCGGCCCATATCCCTCCAAACCCTTCCTATTCATATACCAATCCAAATGCCACTTAAATGTTGCAATTGTACCAGCCTCCACCACTGTCTCTGGCAGCTCATTCCATACACATACCACCCTCTGCATGAAAACATTGCCCCTCAGGTCCCTTTTATATTTTTCCCCTCTCACCCGAAACCTATGCTTTTTAGTTCTGGACTGCCCAACTCCAGGGAAAAGACTGTCTATTTATCTTATCCATGCCCCTCATAATTTTGTAAACCTCTATAAGGTCACCCCTCAGCCTCTGATGCTCCAAGGAAAACAGCCCCAGCCTGTTCAGCCTCTCCCTATAGCTCAAATCCTCCAATTCTGGCAATATCCTTGTAAATCTTTTCTGAAACCTTTCAAGTTTCACAACATCTTTCCGATAGGATGGAGACCAGAATTGCATGCAATATTCCAACAGTGGCCTAACCAAAGTCTTGAACTGCTGCAACATGACCTCCCAACTCCTGTACTCGATACTCTGAACAATAAACGAAAGCATACCAAACGCCTTCTTCACTATCCTATCTACCTGTTGCTCCACTTTCAAGGAGCAATGAACCTGCAATCCCAGGTCTCTTTGTTCAGCAACACTCCTTAAGACCTTACCATTAAGTGTGTAAGTCCTGCTAAGATTTGCTTTCCCAAAATGCAGCATCTCGTAATTATCTGAATTAAACTCCATCTGCCACTTCTCTGCCCATTGGTCCATCTGGTCAAGATCCTGTGGTAATGTAAGGTAACCCACTTCGCTGTCCACTATACCTCCAATTTTGGTATCATCTGTAAACTTACAAACTGGACCTCTTATGCTCGCATCCAAATCATTTATGTAAATGACAAAAAGTAGAGGACACAGCACCGATCATTGTGGCACTCCACTGGTCACAGGCCTTCAGTCTAAAAAACTACCCTCTAACACCACCCTCTGTCTTCTACCTTTGTGCCAGTTCTGTATCCAAGTGGCTAGTTCACCTTGTATTCTGTGAGATCTAGCCTTGCTAACCAATCTCCCATGGGGAACCTTGTTGAACGCCTTACTGAAATCCATATAGATCACATCTACCACTCTGCCCTCATCAATCCTCTTTGTTACTTCCTCAAAAAACTCAATCAAGTTTGTGAGACATGATTTTCCACGCACAAAGCCATGTTGACTATCTCTAATCAGTCCTTGCCTTTCCAAATACATGTACATCCTGTCCTTCAGGATTCCCTCCAACAACTTGCCCACCACTGACATCAGGCTCACTGGTCTTTAGTTCCCTGGCTTGTCCTTACCACCCTTCTTAAACAGTGGCACCACATTTGCCAACCTCCAGTCTTCCGGCACCTCACCTGTGACTATCGATGATACAAATATCTCAGCAAGAGGCCCAGCAATCACTTCCCTAGCTTCCCACAGAGTTCTCGGGTACACCTGATCAGGTCCTGGGGATTTATACACCTTTATGCATTTCAAGACATCCAGCACATCCTCCTCTGTAATATGGACACTTTGCAAGGTGTCACCATTTATTTCCCTACAGCCTATATCTTCCATATCCTTTTCCACAGTAACTACTGATGCAAAATACTCGTTTTGTATCTCCCCCATTTTCTGTGGCTCCACACAAAGGCCGCCTTGCTGATCTTTGAGGGGCCCTATTCTCTCCCTAGTTACCCTTTTGTCCTTAATACATTTGTAAAAACACTTTGGATTCTCTTTAATTCTATTTGCCAAAGCTATCTCATGTCCCCTTTTTGCCCTCCTGATTTCCCTCTTAAGTATACTCCTACTTTCTTTATACTCTTCTAAGGATTCACTCAATTTATCCTGTCTATACCTTACATATGCTTCCTTCTTTTTCTGAACCAAACCCTCAATTTCTTTAGTCATCCAGCATTACCCACCAGCCTTTCTTTTCACCCTAACAGGAATATACTTTCTCTGGATTCTTGTTATCTCATTTCTGAAGGCTTTCCATTTTCCAGCCATCTCTTTACCTGAAAACATCTGCCTCCAATCAGCTTTTGAAAGTTCTTGCCTAATACCATCAAAACTGGCCTCTCTCCAATTTAGAACTTCAACTTTTAGATCCGGTCTATCCTTTTCCATCACTATTTTAAATCTAATAGAAGTTTGGTCGCTGGCCCCAAAGTGCTCTCCCACTGACACCTCAATCACCTGCCCTGCCTTATTTCCCAAGAGTAGGTCACGTTTTGCACCTTCTCTAGTAGGTACATCCACATACTGCATCAGAAATTTTTCTTGTACACACTTACCAAATCCCTCTCCATCTAAACCCTTAACACTATGGCAGTCCAAGTCTATGTTTGGAAAGTTAAAATCTCCTACCATAACATATTCTTACAGATAGCTGAGATCTCCTTACAAGTTTGTTTCTCAATTTCCCTCTGACTATTAGGAGGTCTATAATACAATCCCAATAAGGTGATCATCCCTTTCTTATTTCTCAGTTCCACCCAAATAATGTCTCTGAATGTATTCCTGGGAATATCCTCCCTCAGCACAGCTATAATGCTATTCCTTATCAAAAACACTACTCCCCCTCCTCTCTTGCCTCCCTTTCTATCCTCCCTGTAGCATTTGTATCCTGGAACATTAAGCTGCCAATCCTGCCCATCCCTGAACCATATTTCTGTAATTGTTATGATATCCTACTCCCATGTTCCTAACCATGTCCTGAGTTCATCTGCCTTCCCTGTTAGGCCCCTTGCATTAAAATAAATGCAGCTTAGTTTATTCGTCCTACCTTGTCCCTGCCTGCCCTGACTGACTCACTTCTGTTCTCAACTGTACCAGTCTCAGATCGATCCCTTTCCTCACTATCTCCCTGGGTCCCACCCCCCCCATCTTACTAGTTTAAATCCTCCCGAGCAGCTCCAGCAAATCTCCCTGCCAGTATATTAGTCCCCTTCCAATTTAAGTGCAATCCGTCCTTCTTGTACAGGTCACTTCTACCCCGAAAGAGATTCCAATGATCCAAAAATGTGGATCCTTCTCCCATACACCAGCTCCTCAGCCTTGCATTTATCTGCTCTATCCTTCTATTCCTGCCCTCACTAACTTGTGGCACCGGGAGTAATCCAGATATTACTACTCTCGAGGACCTCCTTTTTAAATTTCTGCCTAACTCTCTGTAATCTCCCTTCAGACTCTCAACCTTTTCCCTTCCTATGTCGTTGGTTCCAATATGGACAATGAATTCTTGCTGGGCCCTCTCCCCCGTGAGAACATTCTGTACCTTCTCTGAGCCATCCTTCATCCTGGCACCAGGGAAGTAACACACCATTCTGATTTTTCGCTGCTGGCCACAGAAACGTCTGTCTATACCTCGGACACAATTGACCTCTTGGAACCCGACGTATCCCTCATTGCATTAGAGCCAGTCTCAATACCAGAAACTTGGCTGAAAGCATGGTGGAGAATGTGGGCATGTTTGTTCCGGACTGTATCACCTACCTCAGCTTTGTAAATCACCCGACCTGACCTCGCATCAACCCCTTGCTTGTAGCCATAAAGGGCCATTTCCATGGTTCTGATACCAAACTTCATCCCTTGAATTAAATTGTCTCTCTCACTTCGAGGAGGCATTTGGCCGGCATTGGCATTCCTGCTGCTGTTTCACCCTCCCACTCCAGGTCTTGAAATATCAGGTTTAACCTGATGTGGAGTCTTTTCCCCATTAGCAACTCTGCTGGAGCTATCCCTGTTGTTGCGTGTGGGGTGATCCGATAATCAAACAGGAACCAGGGCAGTTTGGTATCAATTGATGCTGTAGGCTGCTTCATTCTGTCTGAATTCAACATTTGAACTGCCCATTGGGTGATGGATGGTATGGGGCTGTCCTTATGTCCCAAATACCATGGACTTTAGGAAATATTTGAATACCCTGTCAGTAAATGATATTGTCTGTGACCAACACTTCTGGGAGTCCATGTATTGTGAATGAGGGGATTCTGATTTCTTGATTAAATATCTTTTCTTTTTAACGGACGGAAAAAGACAACGAAATTCTACTCCTCGGTACCAGCAGTAACACACTGACTGTAGCACCAGCTCGAAACTGAGGAGACTCTCAATCTCCTGGTTATATTTTTTTTCTTTTTTGAGATTCTATATTGGCTAGCCAAGACTTTCCTGACTGGCCCAGGTTAGCAACTCCAATCAAGAACCTTGTAATCAATGAAGTCCACAATAATCCCAATCACTACAGAAAGATGTGATTGTGCAATCTCATAATCTATAGAAGCCTCCTCAGAAAGTGAAGCATAAACTTTATGAGCTCAGCCCTGATGCCTGCTTTGCATGAATGATGTTCAGTCTTGTTTTGGACCTTTTTATGAGCTTTGCTATCTTCAGGATGCTGCAGGATCCTCTTTATCAAATCTTGGCAGGTCTTGCCAAACATAGTTAAGTAGTCTTTAAAGCTTATATATTTCTCTCTCTCTCTCTCTCTCTCTCTCTCTCGTGTCACTATCCCTCATTTTAAATTCTAGCTCTAATTTCTTAAAATTTTCCCTCCCACTCTAAAGCACTTTTTTTCCTACCATCTGAAGTGATTATTTTTCAAATTGAAGAAGTGAAATTTCCATTCTTTTTCACTGCTTCATTTAATCAACCTGCTCATAAACATTAATACACACCCATGGAAAGATGGGATTTGAACTGCCTTTCAGATTCAGGGGACAGACATTATTGCCGTACCACAAGACCCCTTAACTGCAGTTGCATTCTATTTAACCCAAAATACTCACAATCTGATTTGTGCTGCTTCTCTCCAATTTCCAAAATTTGTGCTGTTATTTCAAATGGTAAATTCAATTAGCATAACCTTGCATTTTTCCCCAAATCATTCAAAGAAAAATCTTAGCAACTGACAAATACATTTTTATACAATAATGTTCAAGAAACCTGATATATTTCCTTTGAAACTTGTCCAATTATTAGTACCTAACTTCTAATCAAGTATTACCCATGATGCATATCCCGACAGAGCCCCAACTTTCATGTTCCAACCAAGGCTGGAGGAATGCAAACCCTCTAGTTCAGCTACTGCATGGGTCACAACATAAAATAAAAACATCTTTTCCAGATACTGTTATGCTCCTGACAGGAAGAGTGCAAAGATCATAAAACCCACTAAAATGATTTTGCTGGAGAAGGATTTAGTTTTCTCTCTAGCAAGAGGAATGAAAGCCAAAGTATTGTTAGATGGGATAAGTGAAGAGTATATCATTTCATTACATAAAACATTTTGTTTTAAGATTCCCTACAGTATGGAAACAGGCCCTTTGGCCCAACAAATCCACACCAACCCTCCGAAGCGTAACCCACCCAGACCCATTCCCCCACATTTACCCTTGACTTATGCAACCTAACATTATGGGCAATTTAACATGGCCAATTCACCTGACCTGCACATCTTTGGATTGTGGGACGAAATCAGAGCACCTGGACGAAACCCACCCAGACACAGGGAGAACATGCAAACTCCACACAGACAGTTGCCCAAGGCGAGTATTAAACCTTGGGTTCCTGGCATTGTGAGGCAGCAGTGCTAACCAGAGCAGTGGTAGTAAGTGTTGTTATGAAACTTTGGGTTGATTTTCATTACCATATACTTGATGTGTTTGCTTTTTATTATAATATTTGACATTTTAATAAAACATTTTGGTAAAATTAAAAAAGAATTGCCCATGGAATTGGTTTATTCTTGTTTATTGATTTGGCTGGAGTGAAGGTTACAACTTCTCTATAATTTTGATAAGCCCAAGTGAGCTGAAATTTTTACTTAAACAAGAGGTGATTCAGATGAAGTGTTTGTTCATTGTGGCTCAGACTGCAGATCCAGAGTTAAATAAGTTAACACAGATTCACACTGATGCTACATCTCATGAGGTTCCTGAGTGCTATTCTATGAAGAATAGAGTTTGGACGAGCAAGTGGAGACACCCTCATAGACCTGAAAGTGAGGAATGGCTAGTTGTTCATCAGAAAGTGGAACCACCCAATAAGTAAATATTGCACGCATGAAATTCTTAAAGTGTATATAAACAGGGAATATAGGTGGCTGAAACCTCATAAGTATGTACTGCAGTACTGCACAACATGCCATACATAGGGTAATCAAGTCATACACTCATGCAGCACAAAAACAGACCTTTCAGTTCAACCAGGAGAAAGTGAGGACTGCAGAGGCTGGAGATCAGAGTGGGGAGTGTGGTGCTGGAAAAGCACAGCAGGTAAGGCAGCATCTGAGGAGCAGGAGAATTGACGTTTCGGACAACAGCCCTTCATCAGCCCTTTGGTCCACCCAATCCTTGCTGACTATAATCCCAAACTAAACTAGTCCCATCCGCCTGCTCCTGGCCCATATCCCTCCAAACCTTTACTCTTCGTGTTTTCATCCAAATGTCTTTTAAACATTATAATTGTACCCACATCCACCACTTCCTCTGGAAGTTCATTCGACACACGAACCATCCTCTATGTAAAAAATTACTCTTCATGTCTTTTTAAAATTTCTCTCTCCTCACCTTAAAAATGTGCCTCCAAGACTTGAAACCCCCATCCTAGGGAAAAGGTAACTACCATTAACTCTATCTATATCCCTCATTATTTTATAAACTTCTATAAGGTCACCTCTCAACCTCCTCCACTCCAGTGAATAAAGTCCCAATTTATCTATAACTCAAACCTTCCTTACCTGGCACCATCCTGGTAAACCTCTTCAGAACCCTCTCTAACTTAATAATATTCTTCCTATAAATGGGTGATAAGAACTGGATACAGTACTCCAGAAGAGGCCTCACCAATGTCCTGTACAACCTCAACATGACTTCCTAACTCCTACACGCAAAGGACTGAGCAATGAAGGCTTGAGGTAAAGCCTCAATGTGTATTTAAACTGGCATCTTCAATACCTATCCCAATTTTTGAAGAACCGTTTAGATGAATGTTAATAGATTATGTAGGAATATTACCCAAAATAAAGCAGGACACCAGTATATCTTTACAATTATGGCTATGATAAAATAATTTCTAGAATCTATTCTGATAAGGACAATTACAAATCAGATAATAATGAAACAATTAACTCCGTTTTTTATTTGAACTATCATTGAAATATAATTTATCTAAGGTGCTAACTTCATGTCTAAAATTTTCTAGAACAACCTGTGTATAAAATGGTTGACCTATTTGCCCTACAGGTCGTTCTGTTATAACGTGTTTCGTAAATACAAATTTGCTATAATACAATTGACAAATTGGGACACTGTTTCTAAAGTGCAAACTTTTAAAACATGTGTTGGCTGTAACACGATTATATCGCCAACAATTTATGCGCTGTTTTAAAAGTTTTTCTATAACACAGGGTTGCACAAGAAGGCAACCATTGTGTTATGGAAGAGCTACCTGTATTTACCACAAGCTCTCAGAACTTTGGAGAGATATCACCTGACTCTCAAAATCATGAAACAAAGCATGTTATCACTTTTGATGCAGAAGATTAGATTTCTTGCAATTTGCTATCAGAGATTATCCCATCTCTTGGATTTAGTCTATTCAAATTGATTTATGCTTTTGAGATAAGAGGTCCATTAAAATTGATTAAGAATATTTTTTTCAAGACAAATCCTCAACTTTGGATTAGATCTTCTTCTAGACCGAGTTACAGAAGCATTCAAAACCTTTGCCAATAAAGATAAATAATTGTTAGACAGATGTGTTGCAACAGGAACATTTCAAGTAGGAAACAAAATATTGGTGTTGTTATATTTGCGTGGTGAACCTCTGAACAGACAGTTCAGTGGTCCCTACAAGATAGTTCGGAGGGTTATTAAAGTGACTTATCTTGAGAGATACTCTTTCTCACAAAAATAAATTATATTATGCTGAAGTAATAGCATTGCAGGAAGAATATGAAATAGTAAGTGTGTCAGGTGATAAGAGTAGTGAAGGACGGAGACATTAAGAGTGAATAAAAAGAGTGGTGGATAGTTCACAACACAAACCTCCTGCAATCTGACTAGCCAATGCAGAAATTCTGGCACTTTAGGCATTGGGTACTTATATTTAGAGGAAGGATAACAAGAAGATTTGGAAGGTTACTTACAAAGTATAAGGAAATCTGCAGAGATATACCTAGATATATAATGTCAGCTAGAAATGGGTGTGAACATGGGAGACTCAGTCATGATAAAACAACATCCTTACTGTTGAGCCCAGAAAAACAGGTGGAAACAGTGATTCCATACTTGATGGAAAATTCACTTGATTGAACCTAGCCAAAGCAGGTGGAGTTCACCAGTGGCATTGATCCTGAAGACAGGCAGATGAGCTCGATTCTGCATAGACTACTGAGTAATGATGCAGCAATGTTGTCAGACTCCTGTCCAATTCTTTGATTAGAAGATTGTGTTAATGACAGTGCCTACCCTAGCATTCATTAGAAAATTTAAAAATCAAAATGAGAAACTGTTCAGATGGAGTCTATTGATTAAACCATTTAATGTGAAGACTGATCACATTGTTAGTGAAGATAACGTGATAGCAAATGCGCTGCCCAGAATGTAAAAATGATGGAATAAGTTAATAATTTGAAAGAAAGATATTAAATGATTTAATATGATTTGCATAAAGGATGAATGATGAATGGAAGTATGCTTCATGTTTTGTTGTCTGTGTGTTATATATCTTGCGATGAAAAACATCTTTGAAATGGCACTTCATCTGTTCCAAACGTGGAGGCACATTCAGACCACTTTTACGTTCTTGCTGGACTTTGGATTAAAAAATTGGAAAAGGTGCTGCTTTAATTGAAGGAAATTATGGAAGAAAATGTTACAATATTAAAAACGATTTTCTGGGACTCATTGAAAAACTCAGTAGGTCTGGCAGCACCTATGGAGAGACAGAGTCAATATTTTGAGTCTGGTTTTTAAACTGACCAGTTGTAAGCATAGGAGGGATCAGCATAGTAACAACCCATAATTAGGTTCCTGGCCAAGTGGCTACAGGCTTGTGTTTGGACATATAGGACAAACATCCAGACTGTAAAGGGGAAAGCACTTAAATCTCTCCCTCTCTCCTATGTCATTATACCTCCTGGTAGCTGTTCTCACTCACCATTTCCCTGTGAACTGCTCTGACTACAAATTCCTTTATTGAAAGAAAAAGAGGATAAACCACATTCAGTGATATTGAATGGCCAAATTCTTAATGATTGAATGAAAGACTGAGAATTAACATACCTATCACCTTGTGTCATCATCAAAGTCAAAAGGAACTGAAATAAAGACAACTCATTGACATCTGTGATCCAGACTGGTGCTAAATCTGTGCTGGAATGGGGGATTTAAAGTCTAAGAGGTATACTTTTAAGGTGAGAGGAGAGAGATTTTAAAAAGACATGTGGGCCAAATTGTTTACACAGAGGGTCGTTTGCATGTGGGAATGAACATCCTGAGGAAGTGATGGATGCAAGCACAATTTCAATGTTTAAAAAGACATTTGGATAAGTACATGAAGAGTAAAGGTTTAATGGGATATGGGCCAGGAACAGGCAGATGGGGATTATGGTAAGCATGGTCTGGTTGGACTGAGGGGTCTGTTTCCATGCTGCATGACTCTGACTTTATGTACAGGTTAGGTGAATTGGCCATGCTAAATTGGCCATAGTGTCCAGGGATGTGTAGGCTAAGTGGATTAATCATGGAGAATGCAGCGTCAAAGGGGTAGGCTGAGGCAGGTATGAGCAGGATTCTCTTCGGAAGATTGGTGCGGACTCGTTGGGCCAAATGACCTGTTTTCCACACTGTAAGGATTCTTTAAATAGTAATTCTTGCTAAGTACAGAAATCTGGTTACTGTTTTCTGTTATCGCGTCCATTTAACAGGTAAATTGAGGACTTTGATAAAACACTTGTGAGCTCCTCAGAAAGGACTAGGCAGTGGGTACTCACTCCAAAATCCTAGAAGATAGCTACCTTGCCTGATGCAGGTCTTTGTCATCCATTTGTGAATCTGAAGGTATTTGCTGCTCAGTCATGCAGACCTTAAGTGTGATGGGGAATTTAAATCTGGGGAGCTTGTCTTCTAATATGAGTTGCACTTGCTGACACCAATGCATAAGTGCAGTAGCAACGATATCTCTGGTAAGTATGTACTTACAAATTAAAAATACCAACTAATAAACTATTTTAATAAAACAGTATATTGGGTCACAGAAATAAACTGTACACAAAATACAACTTATACTTTAATTCTTAAATATCTGTTTAATAATATACACTTGTGCATTCGGCAATAATTGGCCATTTATTAGTTACAATAAAAATTAATGATTCAATTTTAATAAACCAGTATATTGTGACAATTGTATTTAGCAGCCATCACATAAATAAAGTGTGAAACAAAGTATAATCTTTCCTTTATTGTTCAATAATACAATTGGTAGTGCATTGGTGTCAGGATACAGATCTTATAATAAGTATGCACGAGATGCAAATATTTGCAAAACAGCTTCCCTATACATGCCATGAGGAAAGTTAATCCACCTTTAAAGTTCTGGGAACTAAATTGCAAAAGTTCATCCTGCCATTGGGATTCTGAATTTTAGCCTCCCAGGCCTGCCTTGCTTCCCTTTCCTGGAAGCATAGAGTTGGAGTACGTGGAGGACAAATTAAGCAGTTGAATGTCCTGTAAAGTTAAAGTGATATACAGATCTTGAAAGATGGTGATTGGTTGGTTTAAAGCTTTACTCTGGGTTTGGTTGAAGCCGTGATAATGTTGACAATCAATTTATCTTTTCTTCTAAAGCCAGTAGCTGTTAGGTTGATATTCACACAGTACCTGTAGCATTCAGATAGTGAGGCAGCAGATAAGGCTCAAAATCTGCAGGTTGGCTGGAGAGAGAAAAAGGGAACACATTCAGTTTTGTATTTAGTCAATGTCTCTTTGCTACTGCCCTCATCTATAGAGACAACAGATACTTACGTGACAAAAAATTAATTGGATTGACACATGAGCCTCTCTCTCCAACCACCCAGTGATTCATGCATGGTCAAAGCTAGTTGCCTGGTTTCAGATTGCATCTGGTTACATTACTTTCATAACTAGAGTCTCATTATCTAAGTGATTACATGTAATGGCTTGTCAGTACCTAGTTGAGTATCCAGGTGATTGCCAGGATGCTTTTTAATGGGATAGAAGTTGACTTCCATTTACATTCCTTCAAGGGAATTGCTTCTGGTAAGGTTTTGCAGGCAGGTTCCCTCCATTTCAATGGCTTTGGAACATAGAAGATACAATGACGCAAATTTTCACCAATTTTTGAGATTATTTCAAATCTCTGAAATGCGGCATAAGTTTTTTAAGAATTTACTTCATGGCTTGCAAGCAGTTAATTTGTAAAGTCTTTTTTTTTGTTTGCCATGCATGGCTTCATATAAGGTCTTTGGTAAATATCAGATTCAAAATAACAAGGGCTTTGAATAGACTTAGCAAACTGTTGTCAATCACATATCATTTCTACTTTCGAAATTATAATCAAAGTTTAGCAGTTAAAAAATGCAAACTAAAAATATTTAGGCTAAATATTACAAAGGATAAACAAATAAAGGCAGTAATAGAATTTGCATGACAACAATATACATTATTCACAAATATAATTTTTCTTTTCTCAGTAAATGAGAGAATGTGATATATACAAGTGTATATGGCTATCTATGTGTGTGCAAAAAGTTATCAAAAACTACAAAGTTAATGATGGCTTAATGCTTTTAGCATCTACTATGTAAAACTATTTTGTACAAATGAAATTACAAAGAATTCTCCCAGGCAGCAAGAAAATAACCACCAGTAGCAATAAAGGATGATTACTCCACACACTCGAAGCGAAATTAAGTATTTTAACCTTATAAAATGTCCCCTTTATAAAACAGACACATTAGTTATTCAGAAACTATATAACATAACAACTGCATTCATTTCACACTAATGAAGAAAATTGCCTGGGCTTACAACAACAGTCTGTTATTAACTGGAGAAAAAACCTCTCTCCATAACATGGAACATTAAACATAATTAAATTTTTTGCCTAAAATTGAAATACAATGAAGCACAGACATGGCAGCTGTTGACTGCCATGCCTTAGGTACTTGAAGATAGTGCAATAGGAAATTATCTTCTGTATTATAAAATAAATGACCTGTTTCCCTCAGCATTAGTCAGCTGCTGACATATGTTTAGAATTATGGTGGATATTAGATAAAAGCAGTGATTGATGACACAATTCTTGATATCTCAATAAAACTGGTGTTTAAAGATATTCCTTTTGTTCAATTTAAGTAAATTTTGAATATTTCATGGGTTCCTAAGAAGACATAATATTATTTGAGGCACTCACTATCAATGCTACTGAATATATTTGATGACAAACTCATAAGATCATTTATTTTGGCCTAAAACACACACACATTTTCTCATGGCTGCAATTAACTTGAAATATCTAGACAATCATTACTGGATTTTACACATAACTTTCTAGTATCAGAATCTTGTTTCACTTCATAACTGGGTACATTCTGATCAAATCAAAGACAGCTGCTGCCAGCATTTTCAATCTATTATTACTGTCATAGTTTTTAAATTGTTCAGTCAATCTTCATTAAATTTTAGATATGAAATTCTATTGTTACAATTTTGCTTCTTTTAAAATGGGATACGATCTTTTAGAATTGTATCTGATCATTTGAGGATAACATAGCTACAAATGATGCACTAAAAACGCTAATCATTAATTTCATATTGCAGCAGACGGTCCACTGAGATTTAATCCCTGGTCGGCTGAGAGTCAATTGGTCTCAGCCAGGGTAGGCTGATTGCACTGCAATTGGCCCTGGTTTCCAAGAACGAGCTGAGAAAGGAACAATTGGCAAACATTGTCTTTCCTGACTGCTACCAATGATCCCTGCTGAAATATGAGAATGAGAGAGTGTCAGGACAAGATTGAGATTGGCTGTGATTTTGCTATAATAAAATCGGCTGCTGAAAATCAATCTGCAAGGTTGACACAAAAAGAATCTTAACTGAGAGTTCAGAGGGTTAATTACATCTAATAAACTGTCCCAGAAAGTCCTTTAAGATGTTAAAACATTACTGCATTCAACGACTTGACACAAAAGAATCTTAATCCCTGAGTTGGACACGTTGAATAGGTACTTTTTATCAGTTAGGATTCCCAATACAAAATCTGTAAGACTAGGCTTAAAAAGTTAGGAATGTGTTGAACCAGAATGTGTCGATCTCCAGAAATGAACACAGGAAATGCTGGAGAAACTCAACAGGTCCAGCATCTGTGGAGAGAGAAACAAAGTTAATGTCTTGATTCCATTCTGACTATTCTTCAGAATGACAACTATCATCATACCTTGCTATTGAAATATATTTTTTGATTTTAAATAACTTGACATTTAGGAAAATCTCTCAAAGGGACAGAATTTTAATTGCACTGGTAAGCCCTGTTGACTGGACTGAAAGCAGGATCGAGCATTGCTCCGTTACCTTTGTGTGCCCCTGGGTTGCTGACAGTGGTAACAAATTGACAGGGTGCCACTCGGGACACTGTCCAGTTGAGTAAAGTGGCCTGTTGTCCCGTGCTACCTGCCCAATCGGAGGACTGCCAGGTCAGTAGCATTGGCAGTGCCAGAGCTAGCACTGAGCAGTGCTGAGAATGCAGCTTGAGAGAGAGAGAGAGAGAGAGAGAGAGAGAGAGAGAGAAAGAGAGCCAAATAGCAAGTGGGTTTAATTCAAACAGTCAAAACTAGGCAGAAGTGAGGACTGCAGATGCTGGAAATCAGAGTCTAGATTAGAGAGGTGCTAGAAAAGCGCAGCAGGTCAGGCAGCATCCAAAGAGCAGGAAAATTGACATTTCGGGCAAAAGCCCTTGGCCTTCAGCCCTGATGAAGGGCTTTTGCCCGAAACATCGATTTTCCTGCTCCTTGGATGCTGCCTGACCTGTTGTGCTTTTCCAGCACCATTCGAATCTAGTCAGAACTAGGCAGTCAACCCCAGTGATTAGAGTAGGGAAGGGATAGTATAATTGCAGAAAATTAGGCATGGGATGGCCATTGCTGCAGGGATGCTCCTCAAGAATCATGGAATACATATCAAAGAGCATTCCTTCATCCTCCCACTTCAGTGAATCTGCTTGAAGGCTGACAAGGTTTACTCCTCTCTCCACAAGAATCACAATGAGTCTCTCTCTCTCACTGCAACCCCCAGGTGATAAAACGTGATAAAGGGCTTTTGCCCGAAACGTCGATTTTCCTGCTCCTCAGATGCTGCCTGACCTGCTGTGCTTTTCCAGCACCACTCTAATCTAGACTATGATTTCCAGCATCTGCAGTCCTCACTTTTGCCAAGGTTTACTTATTAGTCTCCCAATTTAATGACATGTCCTTGCAATATAGGCAAAATGCAGAAGTGGCCTTTAAGTGGAGCCGCTAATGGTTTGCAAATGAGCTGGAGCCAATTGAAGATTCAGCCAGCAACAAGTAGCTGATTGATAACTGGTCACTGGATCACTAACCAATGACTAAGACCATCTGCCTGAAAACAACCATGTGATTGGTACTGTGAAAAAGAGAGGGAAAAGCCATCAGATCACTGCAAGTGTTAAGTTTTTTAGATTCCCTATAGTGTGGAAACAGGCCCTTCAGCCCACTTCTCTCTGACTAACACACCTAATACTATGGGCAATTTAGCATAGCCAATTCACCTGTACATCTTTGGACTGTGGGAGGAAACCCACACAAACTCCATACAGACAGTCACCCAAGGCTAGAATTGAACCTGGGACTCTGGTGCTGTAAGGCAGCAGTGCTAACCACTGAGCCACCATACTGCCTGAATGAACTGGAGCCAATTGAGGTGTAGTAAAAAAAATTCAAAGCCTGAAGAAAAACAGTTCTTTTTTTCCCAATGGCAGTTGCTGTGACTTTTAAGTACTATTTCAGATATCTTTATAGTAGGAATCATTCAGTCAGTGCCTCCTGCAAATAAGTGCAAGGATCTGGAGAAGGAAAGCCAAGCAGTAGCATTCTGCTCAGCACAAAAATCATCTCAGCAAATCCTGTGAGTAGGGACCACTGAAATGCCTCCTCTCTGCTCATTACATCCATGTTATTCCTGCCTGTGTGTAGAAAGGGAGTTTATAGGAGGGTTGGAGTGTTAACTAGGAGAATTATATTGCTGATAATTGATAATTATAAGTACAGACACCTAGTCCATGGAGCCAATTGAGGTGCACAAATGGAGATTCAGTTTACAACAAGTAGCTGATTGGTTAGTGTTCCAGTGATCAGTTATCAATGACTAAGACCATCTGCCTGAAAACAACCATGTGATTGGTTCTGAGGTGGCTGAACAGTCTTTGAACTGTGAAAAAGAGAGGGAAAAGACATTATATTACTGAAAACTGAAAATTCTGAACTAAAAAAACATAAAGCCTAATTTGTATAAATCTTTAACTTCTGTGATGACTTTTGGAGTAGTAGACATTGATCTTCAGTGCAATCCACGGTGAAGCAGAACAAAGGTTACAGTTTTTGTCAGGATTAGGTGTAAATATTGAGACAAGGACTTTGTTGTGGTATCACAGAGTCACTTAGCACATTTGGCTGGACAGCTGGTTTGCGATGATATGGTTTGCATTTTAGAATGATATGGACTCAACTCCCACAGTGACTGAGGTCCCCATGGAGGTCCAACCTCCTTAGACTCATCTTTTGCCTGAAGTGTAGTGACCCTCATGTTAAACCATCACCTAATTTTCTCTCTAATGAGACACCAGCCATATTGTCCTCCAGGTCAATGCTGACTACTTTTAAATAGCACAGGTGAAGGAAAAGACAAGGTTCTGTACGGAATTTAAGATATGGCACTAGAAACAGCAAAGAATTTCTTGAAGGTGACAGAGTGTCCCTGGAAGTCTTAAGGGATATTTCAAAATCAAGGTTGATTGATTTGTTCAGTAAACTGGAGGTAGCATTGCCTAGCAGAGCTAAGATGGCAGAGATAGTTAAAGTACTAGTTTGGCATTTGGGTTTAAAAGAAATACAAGAGGGATCAAGCTAATCAACTATGCAGCCTGAGGGCAAAATATTTTAACTTTTAAATTATGGAAAGTTCAATTGGTATAAATTCTCTGTACAGCATGCTTCTCTCTCTAAGGTCCCTCAATGCACTTTTGATAGTCTTGATTTAACATACATTTTTTTGTGAGGCACACTGCATGAGTGGTAATACAGTTCCAAGCCACTTGGTTCCCAATGGCTGAAAAGCCTCAGATAGCAATTTTCCTCACTGTGCCTCTGCAGCAACTGTTGCAAGCTTTCTTGCATCTCTCAGCACCTAGTCCTGGATCTTCAAATATGCCATAAACATAGTGGACTGATGGTGGCTCGAGAGTGGCTTCTGTTTTTTTTTGGACACCCTGTGCCTATCAGAGCTCCCATATTCCAGCCCTAATCCTGGCCCTTATACCCTTGTAGTTGGGTCTGCCAGCCAACATACATCAATGCCTCTCATCAGGATCATTTGCAGGTACAGCAGTGGTCACCAGACTAGATGGTGCTGATGTTACAAAAAGACCAGCAGCTTTCATAAAACATGAGACATAAGACATAAGAAATTAGAACAGGAGTAGGACATTCTGCCCTTTGAGCCTACTCCACTACTCAACAGAATGTTGGCTGATCCAACATTCCTCACTTCCTCTTTCCTACATTTTCCCCATAACCCTTGATTCCCCAACTAATCAAGAATCTATCCAACTCAGCCTTACATAAACCAAAGGACTCTGCCTCACAGCTCTCTGTGGCTTTCAGAAGTATGACCTCCTTGTTTTGTTTTCATGGTGGGGTGTTGGGGGGTGAGTAGTGGGGGAAGGCATGCATGAAGGATATTAAAGACCTGAGAGCTTTTATATGGTTACAGGGAATGCTGGGCAGCTGAGGCAGGAACTCTATCCCCAGAGAATATTTCAATCCACTGACCTTTCATGAGAACTTTGTAAATTTCTGGTATTTTCTGTTTGATTTCACATCTCTAGCATCTGCAGTATCTTACTTTTCAGTTTTCCTTTAGAAAATGTCATTCCAGATAAATGAAAGACTGAAATTCATAATAAATAACAGGAGAATTTTCCAACATGAATTACATACCATTAGATTTAGCTAAGTAAATGAATGGAGATGGATTACTTGTTCTCAGCAGTTTCAGCAAGATTTTAGAGTTTCCATTAGATTTCATTGTAGATGCTATCTTTAGCACACTTGAAGATCCTTTGGGAATTTTACAAGCTGCAAACTCATTAATATGCAAAAGAAATGCAAATTGTATGGAAACTTCAGGATATGTAAATATATTCAAATCACCTTTCCATGAATATGATTGGGATGTGACCACACACAATGAAGTTGTTTCACACTATAAGTAAATTGTTCAAACGAACATGTCATTTTTGTTGGAAGTGAGAGAAACTGTGTATATTTAAGAAAAAGCCATTAAAAAAACAGGTATAATAAACAGCCAGGAAATTGCTTTCATGTGTTGTTTAAACGTGTGTTTGTTTGCATATATGTATGTATATATGAAATCTGTAATATATCTGTCATTAGAGATTCCATCTTAAATATTATCACTTGCACAGCCAATTAAATAGCAGGGTTAGAAGAAATGATTGCACTGGGGAATGCCAGAATCATAGCATCACCCTTGTGTATCTCATGTGAATGCACCTTTGTTGTCAAGTATCTCTGTACTGCCTAATCCTAGTCTTGACTGATATTGATTCATGCTTACTTTCGACTAGGAACCATTCATTTGCACTAACTAAAGCCTCCATCCATAGCTCAGGAACATTGGGAAAAATCAATTGCTCTGTGTAGTACTGATCATTTAAATTGGGTAGGTCCCTCTTTTGAGCAAGTTTGTTGATATCAAGTGGAATCACAGTAAATGTTCTGAATCATTCAACATTTCACCTCTTGACTTCTCCTTACCTCAATTCCCTTCTTCAGCTCTTTGTCTCAAATTCCTTCTAGAACCCTTGCCCAACACTGATTTATATGTTGGGTATCCCAAAGGCTGGCAGTTGTTTATTTCCCATTTACAATCCATAAGGGGTGGAAAGTGGACTGCTCAAATTCTGACAAGACCCAATGATACAATATGTGAAGACAGCATCCTACTATTAGTCAGTCAGAAATGAATTGACAATTGTGGTTTTCTTTGGAAACTTTGAAAGGTATTACATCATAAGTTTGTATTTTAGGGCTTTTTTCCCTCTATGCCTGAGACATTCCTCCTATGCAATCAATATTGTTTTCTTTATAGTGTTATAATTTCACAAAACCCTCTCTGACACTGAAGCATAATTTCCTGTCAACTTAATCAGCATGAGCAATGTCCAATCCTCTTTTGTTCAATTCATCTATCTCTTAATTTTCTCAAATTATATAAAACATGCTTCTATATCCATTTCCTCAAGTTTTGGTAGGGTCTATATTTCCTGGCTAGACTTTAGATTATAACACAGATCATCCCCACTTGGGCATACATCAATATCTGATGTCTCCTGTTTCACCTCTTTCTTTCTAAATTAATGCTTATATTCTCTCATTTCCTTTTTTCTGCCAACTTGAGATTTTAAATTTTCCCTCATGCTTAAGCTGCTCTAACTGCACTGAATGCTTGGCATGCTAGTCTTATGTGGCACACTCTGTTTGGGCTGTACGGTAAGCACATGTCTGACCGATCCGAAAATTGGAACCTCATCTTCAAAACATATGTCTGATCCATGAAGGTCCTAATCAAAGATTGGCTATATTGTATATATGCATTTCTTCAGTCTGGCCTACTGAAGATATCGGGTTTAAGTTTTAGCCTTCACATCCCAATACCATCCTTGCAAGGCACGGCACATGAGACAAAGTAGATACGTGAAAGTTCTCAAGGTATCATATTAGTTTCCAGGGTACCTGGTGCATTCTTCTCAGATGTGATATCAATAATCACTGATAACTTATGAACTGATGGAATGGAATCTTTTCTGTTGAAGTCTGCTGCAATAGGATATAGCACACTTGACACTGTGTACAGGTTATAGTGCCCTGTACCTGGGAGAAACAACTATGACAGCAAATGTTACTGTTTGGACTGCAGCACTAACCCATATCAAAAGGAAACAAAATGAAGCAGTGGGATCTGGCACAAATCACATCAGTATCAGCTTCATATACTTGTGCGTTGAGGATTGAGGATTGAGGATGGGCTCTTGGAAGTAGCCAGTTGCATCAAACTTTAGCCCAGTTGTCATCTTTTAACAGTCACTGGGATAAGATGACCACTTGCTCCTTCAGATCACAGGTCCTGCTGCAGCAAATGTCACACTGTGATGGTGTCCTGGGGCATCCCTAATCTTGGTGGTAATACAGATAAATCAGTTGGAAGAAAAGGCATCAAAGATGGTAAACTCTTGGCTGCTTGCACTTTCTCTGCATTCTGAGGGGATCTTTAGCTGCGACATTTACCGATGGGGGCCACTGCTGGTTCTGGGCTTACAGAGGTTCTCTGCACCTTTGTAGCACCATAGCCACAATGGCCCATGCTATGGGTGGACCATTGGTTATGGGTCCAATGAACCTGTGTGATGAATACCAGAAACAGAACAAGCTCTTAGTAATGTGAGCAGTCAGCGTTTGCATTATGCTCGCATGATGGTTTAACATCTTCTTAGATACAGTAGAACAGAGAGGGGTATAAAAAGATGGGCCATGGAATGCCTCCATATTGATCTTTGACATAGTAGGCCTTATTCTAATATATGCAGCAAAAGTCATGACATTGCAAATAAAATAGGAGATTGTAAAGCACTCTAAGAGGACTAATACCTTGACTCTCCAACCCCAACTCCACATCACCGAAGAAAGGATGCATCACCGAAGAAATAACAGCAGATTGTCAAATACAATTCAAAATGAGAGGTAATCAGTTTTGTGCCCATGTGCAGCCTATGCAATCTTGTATTATTTTTGTGGATTTGCAGTCCACTGGTGAGAATTTTGAGGTCATCTTATTATGTTCACTTTTTAGAGATGAATATAATCAACATGTAAAAAAAACAATGGCATGGTCATAATTGCTTGTGACTATGATTTGCAATCTAAGCAGATGACACTGCATGCATTTCACATGCAGGATACTATGATCACAGATGTCTTCAATCTGTACTGTGTAAGTGTCTGATTAATGTAATTGAAGAGCCTTATATCACTCACATGGAATCCATGTGCTCAGAGAGAAAAGAAAACACTTACTCCATCCTCACTGGATGTGGTAGCAGCCATTTTCCATGTCCCTTGCATATTTTCAAATTGGATATGCATGACAGGTTGTGCTTGACTGAGTGAATCACAAGCTTTACTTGGTGATCAAGGAACTTACAATACATTAGCCCCCCACCTCCATCCCCACACCCCCACAACCATATGTTCCTTTCTTCCTTGCACTCCCTGACTATGTTTCAATCTAACTATTTTTTTAAGTCTTCATCTCCCAACATGCATAGCTCTAATGCTTATCCATACTAACAACAATGTTACATTGTCACCACATTGAAACCAGGGTGGTAATGACTGTTGATGACCTCCCTCCAGCAATAGGTCATGCCCTCCAATGCTCTATCACCCCCCCCCACCCTTTATATATAGAGTTGTCTCCCTTCACAATTATTCTCCCCTCTGCATTCCAGCATGCTCCCCGCAATTCTGCAATTCACTTTTCCAACTTCCCTCTACACGAGTGGCCCTCAATAACCTGTCCTTTCATTGAGCTGATTTCCATGACTAACTGTGGTCCACCTGATTGTTGACCTAAATGGAAAATCCCAATTGATGAGTGACTGGATCTCTGATGGATCTCTTTGGTGCTTTTCAACTGACTTACCCCAAGTTCCCCAATTAGTTGCATTGGACCTATAGGACTGACCATGGCCATCTGCCCAGTATGCAGTGATATGATCCCTGCTCTGCCCTAAAAGGCTGACTGACCACATCCAAACCCCTAGACTAAGATTGAATACAGCCCTTGACCCTGACAGATGACTGCCCGCTTGATTTGACTGAATGATCGAGGGCCACTCCCCTTAGACTTATATACATGGCCATTTTGATCCAGTGTTTTTGCCGACATTATGTTGGTACATGGTGTAGATATGACATTGATGTAGCATGGTACCATATATAACACACTATACAATAACACATTCCCTTCACTGATTACTGATAACAACTATAAACATGTTACTTGGCTTTGTCTCAGTACTTCTGTGTTTCCTCACTGGTTAGCACAGTGACTCCTTTAGTTCTGAATAAGGTGGTAAATGCACAAAAAGGCAGACATACTGTGAACATCCAATTTTCCACAAAGTCAGCAAGGACTGAGAGCAACTGAGCAACACTGAGATATACCTTGGTTCAATCCATGATATAGGTGCTTGCTCCTGTGTGCAGCATTATAATGGAAGGTGCTGTTGCAATCCATAGTGCAATATTGGAGTGGAGAACTGTATTCTAAATGAGTCAAAGTTGTCCCAAGAGGATATAGTGAATTGGAATGTGTCCCCTGTCAACACCCATGGATAGGGGCCAAAGGTGATCACTGTCTAGTGTCTCACCAGCATGCAGGAGAATCAAACACTGCATATAAATGAGGCGAGATTAGGTACTAATGAGATGGTAATACATGCAAATAGGCCTCTTGCTGCTCACTAGTAAAATTCTTATCTCGTTCAAATCTTGGTTGTAAAATTTCAACATAGAGAATCTAATTCTTCTGAACTCACCATATTTTCCCAAATGACGGCATCATTCAAAAGCTGGGGGAATTCAGCCTTCTATGTCAGAACATTGTCCATCTATGATTATCATGTATCACAGAATTAAGTATTAATGCACAATAAATAGTGTTGTTTTAAAAGGTTAAGCCCTGAGACAGTTCTTTACCTTCTGCTCAATCAGTCTGTAAAGAAGACAGACTCCTATCAGGGCATCAAACTACATGATGAAAGATGGTGGCAATGATTAGCTTCACTGCCTAGAAAAGTGAGGAAATAGTGAAAATCAGAAAAGAGATTGTCAGGAGAAGGGAATTCAAAACATTGTTTTTAAAGGTGTATCTCAGTGTTGCTCAGTTGCTCTCAGTGCTTGCTGACTTTGTGGAAAATTGGATGCTCACAGTATCTGCCTTTTTGTGCATTTTCATCGTTACAGTTTTGAGGCCAGCTAACAGCCAGAGAGAAGCCATAGAGATGAACAGAAGGTTATGGAGGAAATATCTTTGAAAAAAAAAATCACCTCCAGAGAAACCACCAGAAAACTGTAAATCTCAAAAAATAGTTCTAAAACCAGCAATAGAGGAAACAAGCTTTTAAAAAGCAGCTTAGGGGAGAGATCTAAGCTATATACCTGAGAAATTTGGTTGATTATTGGCAAATTTCATCTCATGAAGAAAGAATTATAAAAAGTTTTGTTAATAATTGAAAAATTAAGTTGAACGCTTCTGATCATGAGTTAAATTGTAAACCCTGAAGTATTCACCTGATCACAAAGTTATTAAAAGCAGGTTAAGATAATTCTTCAGCTACAGGCATTCAAAACAATTGATTTTAAAGAAGGATGAAAAATCAGCAATAAAAATCATTATTGCAATTCCAACCATCTGAGCCCAATCAATAGGACAGTGTTATGAAGTTGAAGGAGTGTACTGTACCTTTAAGAGAGAGTGAAATTTAGTGAAATCATTTTTTTGATGGGATGCCATAAGACAAAGGAGCAGAGGTAGCCATTCAGGCCCATTGAGTCTCTTCCACCACTTAATGAGATCATGGCTGATCAGATAATCCTGAACTCCATTTTCGTGCTTTTTCCCCATAAACCTTGTTTCTCTTACTTTAAAAATCTGTATCTCTCAGCATTGAATATACTTAATAACGCAGCCTTAACAGCTATCTGGAGTTTCTCACAACTCTGAGACAAAAAGTAAGGTTGCCTCTCATTCTTGTGTATTCCAATGAGTACAGCCCCAATCTACTCATTGTCTTTTCATAAGACAGTGTTATGAAGTTGAAGGAGTGTACTGTACCTTTAAGAGAGAGTGAATGCTGTTCTGCACTGAGAGCTTACAAGACCCGGTTCAGAGTGTACTGGAAAATTGAAAATATGTAACATTTGGCTGTGAAATAGATGCCCGAGTTGGTTGCATTTTTGGTTAAAGTTGAATTGTTATCAATCAGTTTAAATTGTGCCCCAGGATACTAAAACCCAATTTGAACTTATTATTTTGCCAACATCAAACCGATGAGACGATCCGATGTTGGGAATATAAAAAAGGCAAGCATTTTGAAAATCAGAGAACAACTGTCATTGAGAGAGAGAGAGAGAGAGAGAGAGAGAGAGAGAGAGCAAGAGAGACCCAACACATTGAAAGACTCTCTATCAAAGGTACCTTTTCATATGAAACATCTTCACAATAAAAAGAAAGAAATGACACAGGGAGATCTTCAGCTGGAAGAAGAAAGACCCCGAAGACAACAGCCGCTGTATGGTTTTGAAATTAAGTTGATGCAATTTTCGTAACTGTTTTATTGGAACCGTATATTATTACAGAGTTGGAGGCAGGTAATAAGCAGTTATGAGAAAGGGGAGGTTTAGAGTTGCGAATAGTTGTTGTTGAGAGTTAAAGTTAGAGTTAAAGAATAAATTGATATTATTTTCTTTAGTGGGATTTAGGAGTTCTCTGTCACTCATATTTTAACAGATTATGAGGCAAGGTGAGCTTTTCTGGGTGTTTGGTTTAATTAACAGAAGGGTTCACTGCCATATCATAACAACAGTCTCTCCATACCTGGTATAAGCTTAGTGAACATTCTCTGGACGACCTCCAATGCTAGAATATCTTTCCTTTGATAAGGGGTACAAAATTGTTCACAATATTCTGGTTATGGTCTGACTGACACCTTGTACAGTTGTAACAAAACCTTTTTACTTTTATATGCCATTCCCTTTGAAATAAAGGTCAACATTCCATTTGCCTGCCCTGTTACCCTCTGAACTTGGATGCTAGCTATTTGTGATTCATGGTCAAGTAGCCTAAATCCTTGAGCTGTAGCTTTCTTCAGTCTTTCTCCTTTAAATAATATTCAGTTATTTTATCCTTCCTGTCAAAGCACATAATGTCATATTTCCTCATTATATTCCATTCACCATGTTTTTGCTCACTCTCATCCCCTGTTTATAGAACATTTCAGCGCAGTACAGGCTCTTCGGCCCTCAATGTTGTGCTGACCTGTAGAACCAAACTGAAGGCCATCTAACTGACACAATCCATTTTTGTCCATTTTAATGTTTTCTCAATAACATGTTATATTGACTGGCCTATAGTTATCTATATTTTTGTCTCCTTCCCTTTTTCAATAACTGTGTTACATTAGCAGTTTTCCAGTGCTCTGGGACTTTTTCAGAATCTAGGATTATTACCAATGCATCCACTATCTCTGGAGCTATTTCCTTTAATATCTTAGAAAGCATCCAGTTGAGTTCAGGAGACTTCAGTTTTTAGTCCCATTAGTTTCCCTAGAAATTTTTCCCTAATGATAATTATTGTTTCTATTTCCTCTCCTACTTTTTGCACTTGAATATTTAGTAATTACGGGACGCTATTTGGGTCTTTAACGCAAAATATTTATTCAACTTCTCTACCATTTCCTGGTTCTCTCATATTATTTCCCTTGCTTTATTCTCCAGTGAGCTGATGTTCATTTACCTCTCTCTTCTTCTTATATTTAAAGAAACTCTTGTCTCTCTTAATATTATTTGCACATTTACCCTCAAAGTTCATTTTCATCCTTTAATTATTTGTTTCATTATATTTTGTTGTGAATGCCAAATACAAAGACATTTAACGAATAATATTTTATTTATTTCATGCATGAAAATACAAAAAGTGGATAAAGAAAAGAATGCAAATCTGATCACTTGATCAGTAAAACTTGAGTTTCATGTGAAAATACCTTAAACATAGAAAAATTGGTATAATCGCACAGCAACAGACATCTTTGATGCATTCAAAAAAGAAAATCATTGACTCTTTTTCAGTGAAGCTATTTTGAGAAAGTTCCACCTGCTGATCTTTGGAAATCCTTCAGCCACCTTAGAAATGGAATATCTTCATCACCACTGTGATGCTTGGAAAGGGAAAACTGAACTTTACATTGAAAACAGTATGTAGAACTGCAGACAATAATAGCTTTCAGTTTTAATGCTACAACAAGCTTTACAACCTAAAGATTTAACAATAGCTTTTATCGACCAAGAAGCCTGTAAGACAACAAAAGGAGTGTGGTAAAAGGCGATCAATATCCTAACAATCATTATGCAAGTCAAGAAAGTAAACAAATTCAACTACCTCTCAATAATCAAACAATATCACAAAATTCATTTATAGCAATATTCCAAATTAATTTAATCTTTCAGATTTATTTGATTGATTAACAAATTATCAAATATGGAAAGTACAATTTATAAAATTCCAAACCACTTGAACATTGGAACTAAATCAAATTCAGATCAAGTTAGCACAGTTGTCTATTACATCAGATCATGAATTACACAGAGAGCAGATCAATGAGAAACAAATTATTTTTCACAACCTCATACCAGCTTTTAATCAATATTTCACTTCAAGAACAAATAAGACACTGGTGAGATCACCCTTCAATAACAGATATCATTTTACCAGGAGAATCTGTAGACAATATGTAGAAATTATTGTTGAAACTGAGGGATGCAATTAGGGATACTCATAACAAGAGATAATTTGCAATTGAATGTTCATTGATCTCTTAGACAAATTAGTAACTGAGCTTCTTCAAACAAAAGAGGACCTAATTCCAACTAGAATCCAAACAGAAGTAGATACAAAGTCTAAAAATGTTATTCAAGTATTATACAACAAAAGTTCTATTTAATTGCATAAAATTCCACAGAGCATGTTGACTACATAAAGGAAAGTAAATCATCTGAGCAAAAGAAACAGAACTTTCACCTGAACAATTTACCGCATGTGACAACATAAACTCAAAATCCTAAACAACCCTCATGCTACAGTGCCTTGTCACAGGACCATTTCCAAAGTCTCTCATCAGTGAAGACAAAGCTGTTCAATGTTCCACCAACAGCATTGTCTTTGTAGCAAAAAAAGTCACTTCTCAAATACGTGCTACAGTCTGAAGAACATACCAAACGACAAATCAAATTGTTTTCATCCCAACATATATATTCATGCTTTGGAATTAAACCTTGAAGAAATGAGTCAATATTGCAAAGACAGCAAGCTTCCCATGATGAACAATGATGCATGGACACACTACTTCCTTCCCTCCCGGGGAAATCAATGACAGTATCTGAGGTGAAGAATGAATTAGAAGACATAATCACCTTATAATTCTCATATACTCCTGCAGTTACTTCACTGCAAGTTCCTTCAGTTGAATTGATGGAATTTCTAATCTAATGGAAACCAGCAGAGAACAAATAAAATCACTAATTTTGCCCAGTGATAGACTTTCATTATCTATCTTTTGACATAGATAAATCAAGTCAGGCTTGGGTAATGGTGAGAGAAATAAAGATACATTAAATGTTATGGAATGAAATAATGTTTATAATTTTAGAATATACCTAACTGCTTATCTATGTTTATGGCATGGGAATTCTGAAGAAGGGTCATCAGACTTAAAACTTTAACTCTGCTTTCTCCCAATAGATGCTGTCAGATCAGGGTTTCTCCAGCAATTTCTGTTTTTGTTATCAGTCTTATTTCTTCCTTTTCCAGTGGTGTTGCACAAACTCTGTGGTTGCAGAAGAGTTAGAAGTGGTTGGTTAAAATTGCTGCTCCGAATGTTGAGTTAAATTTGGTTAATGTCCTCTGTGTTTTGCAGTCCGTGACCACTCCACCAAAGACTGATCTACCTGCATTGGTGCAAGAGCAATCTTGGCAATCAGTGCTTAATGCAGAAAGTCTTGTGCTCCTGGGTTCCCTCACTTGACTCAGCCCCACACCTCTAGCAATGACCTGGGGAAACAGAGTATTGCTGATCAGTAGACTAGTGAAAGGTCAAGGTAAGGGAATCAATTATTCATGAGGTGGCATTCAAAGTGGACAAGCCAATATTAAAAGTTTGCCTACGCCCATGGGATTACTACATTTCATGCTTTACACAGAACAAATTACATCAGTGCAATGACTACATGTCATACATAATTGATTTGAACTTCTCCAATCTTCTGAAACGTGTTGCAACTTGAACAATATCCTCATCATTTGTGTCCAGCTAAGCAGAACATGGAGAATCCTATGTCATCTTTCCCTCATTCCACCCTTGCTCTTATCCACTTCTGAGGTGCAACTCACTGGTAACTGTTAGTTATCTCTGTAACTTACCCACTGAACTGCGAGTATCTGAGTGTTGCATAATCTGCATAAATTCTGTGCCGATGCACATTCAGAGATAGTGAGCTTCTATGCTGAGTTGTCAGATTTGTTGTAAGTGATCTAATAGATTCTAATAGATGCATAATGGCCCATGAGAGAAAGACATTTTTGAGTTAATAATATCAATGTATGAATGCTTTAAATCATCATTATGCACATAATCAAATTTTAATTACTGTTGACATCGTCAACACAATTGACATATGGAGAAAGTGAGGACTGCAGAGGGTGGAGTTCAGAGTTGAAAAGTGGAAAAGCACAGTAGGTCGGGCAGCATCAGAGGAGCAAGGGAGTTGACATTTCGGGCATAAGCCCTTCATCAGGAGTGTGGGGGGAGGGGGGAATGAGGCTGAGAGATAAATAGGAGGGTGGGGGTGGGGGTGGGGGTGGGGGTGGGGGTGGGGGTGGGGGAGAGGTATCTGGGAAGGCAATAGGTAGATGCAGGGAGGGGTGATGGTAATAGGTAGGAGGAGAGGGTGAGTGGATAGGTGGGAAGGATGATAGAACAGTTCAAGAGAGTGGTGCTGAGTTGGAGGGTTGCATCTGGGATGAGGTAGGGGAAGGGGAGATGAAGAAACTGATGAAGTTGACATTAATGAGGGAGTTGCGAAGGGAATGGTCTCTGTGGAATGCCGATAGGGGTGGGGAGGAAAATATATCTCTGGTGGTGGGGACTAATTGTAGTTGGCGGAAATGGCAGAGGATTGTGTGCTGTATCTGGAGATTTGTGAGGTGGAAGGTGAAGACCGGGGAGGATTCTATCTTTGCTGTGGTAGGAGAGGTGGGGTTCAGGGCAGAGGTGCGGGAAGTGGAAGAGATGCACTGAGGGCATAGTTGATCACATGGGAGGGGAAATTGCAGTCCTTGAACTAGGAGGCCATCTGGGATGTCCTGAGAGCAGAAACAGCAGAGGAATTGGGAGTAAGGGATAGTGGTTTTACAAGTGGGGGTGGGTGGGAGGAGGTTTAGAGAGCTGTGAGAGTGGGCGGGTTTGAAGTAAATGTCCGTGTTGAATCAGTCACCTGAAATGGAGATGGAGAGGTCCAGGAAGGGTCAGGGTGGAAGGTGTCTGTAAAGTTGATGCATTGTTCATGGGAGGGGGGGTGATGGTGATAGGTAGGAGGAGAATTCAAACTCTTCATGGGAGCACGAGGTGGCATTGATACAGTCATCGATGTAATGGAGAAAAAGGTGGGGAATGGTGCCAGTATAACTGCAGAACATAGACGTTCCACGTACCCGACGAAGGGGCAGGCATAGCTGGGGCCCATGTGGGTGTGCATGGCTACGTCTTTGGCCTGAAGGAAGTGAGAGGATTCAAAGGAGTTGTTGAGGGTGTGGACCAGTTTTGCCAATTGAATGAGGTGCAGGGGAAGAAACAGAGGATTTGCAGGCCTTCGCCATAGTAGATAGACGTGTACAGGGACTGGATGTCCATGGTGAAGTTGAGGTGTTGGGGCTGGGGAAACAAAGGTCATGGAGGAAGTAGAGGATGTGGATGGTCTCCTGAATGTACCTGGGGAGTTCCTGGACCAAGGGTGACAGGACAGTGTCATGATATGAGGAGATAGGTTCGGTGGTACAGGAGCAGACGGAGATGATGGGTTATCTGGGGCAGTCAGGTTTGTGAATTTTGGGTAAGCGGTAGAACCGGACGGTGTGGGGTTCCCAGACTGAGGTTGGAGGCTGTCGTCGTGGTCAACAGTGCAATAGGAGGTGGTGTGTGAGTGTTGGCATCTGGCTTCAGTGGTGAGAGGTCGGCGAGCCAAACTACCACTGTGCCCCACCCCCCACCTTGTCTGCTGGTTTAATGGTGAGGTTGGCGTTGGAGTGGAGGGCTGCACTTTGTGAGGGTGAAAGTTTGGATTAACATATGTGTACTATGTGGCTAACCGAAAGTTAACTTGCGACAGGTTACTAAGCAGTCCTATCTTTTCATCTGAGTAGGCACATCAAGATGTAACACTCTTCTGTTGGAGGAAATTGAGATGTCCATGAAAGGCCCTCCTATTCCTTTATATTCTGTGTTCTTCTGCAGAAAATAATCAAGGGATCCGCAAGTGAGAAAAATGGCATATGCGCACCCGATTAAAGGAGGGCATTTGGTGAAAGTGACAATGTGCATGCAATAGGCATAACAGGACTGAAGGTTGGTGGAACTCAATGAGGAATGGAAGGGTAGACAAGTGGGGATGTGAGGATACCTACACTTGGGAAGACAAAGTGAGGCCATTAGATTGGCATGCACATCGGGATGTAAGGCAATGCTTCCTTGCTCTCACCTTTTCTGCTCTATTCGGGTAATTAAATCACATTATTTGATGGATTTTTGTGGGCATTAAAGCTGAGCCAGATGAGGTGAACTGGGATACCAGGCTGGGGGATAGGCCAACAGAAAAGCAGAAAAATAACAAGTGTAAAAGAAAAACCAGTCTGGAGTGACTTCCCTTTTATTTAGAAATTGTGTCCTAATATCCCAAAAAGAAGTAACATTTTACCTACATTTATGTTGTGTTAGGGCCCATTGGGATAGCTGGAAATAAAGCTCCAGTATTCTCAGTCATCTCAAAAATTAAGAATGTTATCAAAGTACACAAAGTTCCCCAGTTATTTGACTGATACACACTGGGCTAACAGAAAACCCTGACCAGATTTAAAAAGACCTACTACTCATTAGACAAATTGTAACCACATGAAAACAACAATGAATTGTTGACATATAACTGTACTCATTAAAACTCTTAATTCCCTTCTGAAACCATTCCAGAATGGTGTCCCTACCATTAGCCTGAGAGGCCTGGGTTCAAGTCCCATCTGCTCCAGAGGTCTGAACAGATCGGTTAGAATAATAGGTTAAGTAAAATAAATATTAAAACCCACATTCATGTATGGGGAGACATAGACAGCAAAAAAGAATGGCTGTTATTGGGTGAAGGAAAAACAAAGGAGTTGAATATTTACTGAGATAATCCTTTTGCTGTCCAGGATTTTCTTTTCTTTAACCTCTTTTCACTTCATCACTTCATCACAGGAGGCACAAGCAATTCTTGCAGTAACTTCAAAGTCTCTTATTTACTAGTTAAAGGCCATAGCTTACAACAACTGTTGAGAGAAATTAAACTGGCTTTAGGTATTTTACATACCTGCCTTTGAAGCAGCCCAAAGGCTTCTGCCAGTATCATTCACATCCATAAGCTGTTCAGCTCCCCAGGAACTCATCAGATAGTTGTTGGCATCCACAGCTGGGCACAACACCATAATCCAACTGCTGACCAAATGTCACTATGCTCACACGCCCTGGTGCTGACCCCTCTATAAATACCCTCTATGTGTTTAAACAAAATGGAAACATGGCTTACAACAAATTTCAGAACTCAGTTTTTTAAAATTCTTTTCACAATGGTTAATTTTTAAAAAGTGTTCAATGAAAAATAAAATCAAGAAATGTTTTTAAATTTCTGTCCCTTGAAGTAATTTGTAGGTATCAATTAAATCAACTCTTATTCTTTGAAACTTTGTAAAGTACAGGCCCACAATCATATTTCAAAGGACCTTCCTGCTGTCACAGGGGCACAAATCTGGTGAAAATTTGTTACATTCTATCTCTGGCAATAATGCCCTTTCTAAAGTTAGGGAATCAAAACAGAATACTTCAGATATGGTCTGACCAAGGTTCAATAGAATTGAACCAAGACTTTGCTACTCATATACTCTCATTCTCTTGTGTAAAATGCCATTAGCCTTCCTACACCTGCATGTTATTTTTCAAAGGTTTCTTGATAAGGACATACAGGTCAATTTGTACATCTGCACTTTCCAACCTCATAGCATTTAAGAAATACTCTGCACCTGACAATGTAGATAAACTTATTTTCCCATTAAAATTAATCTGCTATTTCTTGACCATTCATTAAATCTGTACAAATTCTCTTGAAGCTGCTTTCCATCTTCCTCACAGCATCATTCTCACCTAGCATTATATCATTAATAAAACTTGGAAGTATTATATTTTGTCTCTACATTTAAATCATTGATATATATTGTGAACAGCTGAGAGCCAATTACTAATCCTTGTGGTATGCCACTCATCACAAACAGGGATAGTTGGAGAAACTCAGCAGGCAATGCCTTGTGGTATTATTGCGAGATGATTAATTCAGTGATTCATTTAATGCTCTTGGTAACTGGGTTCAAATCCTACTTTGGCAAATTGTAGAATTTAAAGCCAGAAATGAGTCTAATGATAAACCTAAAACTATTGTCAATTGGTAGAAAAACTCATCTAGTTCATTAATGACTTTTAGTGAAGAACACTGCTGTCTTTAATTGGTCTGATTGACATGTGACTCCAGACCTACAGCAGCACAGTTGACTTTTGACTGCTGTCTGGGTAAATGGTCTAGTCAGTCATGCAGTTGTAACAATTGCTATGAAGTCATAAATAATGAATGGCTGAAATATCAACTCTCCTGTTCCTCAGATGCTGCCTGACCTGTTGTGCTTTTCCAGTGCCACACTTTTTGATTCTGTCTCAAACTAGGCAAGCAACAGCCTGACATAGTTATTGTCATGGTTTCATAAATGACAGACAGTGTCCCAGACACTAGCATCAAAATTACAATAGCAGTGGGGGAACAGTGGTATATAGTCAGGAGTTGCCCTGGAAGCCCTCAAAATTAACTCCAGTCCCCATGAAGTCTCATGGTATCACTTTAATGGTGGGCAGGTTACCACATTTCACCTTCCCTCTGCTGATGAATCAGTACTCCTCATGTTGAACAACACCTGGTGGAAGCACTGAGGGTGCCAAGGGCATAGTTTATCCTCTGGGACACAAGAGTGGCTCAGAAGCAGCATGACTGACTGAACTGGTCAGCTCCTAAAAGACATAGTTGTTAGACTAGGTCTGCAACAGGTGGTCAGGGAACCGACAAGAAGTAAAAATATCTTTGATCTCATCCTCATTAATCTGTTATCCATGAAAGTATCGCTCAGGGTGACCATTGCACCGTTCTCTTAGAAACAAAGTTCCAACTTCACTTTGAGAATACCCTCCATCGTGTAGTGTGGTGCTATCGCTGAGCTAAATGGGACAGACTTTGAACAGGTCTAACAACTCAAAACTGGGCATCAACACTTAGCAGAATCATACTCCAACACAATCTGCAATATCATGGCCTGGATACTCAATCATTATTATCAAGCCATTGGATCAACTTTCATTCAAATGAAGACTGCAGGAGGAAATACGAGAAAGAGCATTATGCACACCTGAAAATGAGGTGTGAACTTGATGAAGGTGCCAACTGGAACTACTTGAATACCAAACAGTGTAAGCAGCAACTGATAGACAGAGCTAAGCCATTCCACAACCAACAGATCAGATCCAAGCTCTGCAGTCCTGCCATATCAAGTCTGAATTGCCATGGGTAATTAAACAATTTGTTGGAGGAGGAGGCTCTAGAAATATCCTCATTTTCGATAATAGGGGAGCCCAGATTAGCCCGGGTGTCCTTGGAAAAGAAAAAAAAAAATAGGGGAGCCCAGCACACCAGTGTAAAAGATAAGGCTGAAGAATTTGCAACAATCCTAGCCAGAAGTGCAAAGTGTATGATCCAACTCAGCCTCCTCCAGTGGTCCCTAGCATTACAGATATTAGTTTTCAGCCAATTTGATTCACTCTATGTGATATCAGGAAACAGTTGGAGATACTGGATACTGTAAAAGTTATGGGCCCAGACAACATTTCAGCAGTAGTATTGAAGACCTGGGCTCCAGAGCTTGCAGCTCCCTTAACCAAGCTCTTCCAGTGCAGCTACAATACTTGCATCTATAAACATTGTGGAAAATTTCCCAAGTATATGCTGTACATAAATAAAAGCATGACAAATTCAGACTGGCCAATTACTGCCCCTTCAGTCTAATCTTGTGAGGATATTGAAGGTGACATCAAAAGTGCTATCAAGTAGCACCTACTCAACAATAACATGCTCAGTAATGTTCAGTTTGGGTTCTGCCAGGGCCACTGAGCTTCTGACCTCCTTACAACCTTGATTCAAACATGGACAAAAGAGCTGAATTCTAAAGGTGAGGTGAGATTGACAGCCCTGCATTTGGCTGAATGTGGCATCAGGGTGACCTAGCAAAACTTGAGCCGACGAGAATCAAAATCTGTTGACTAAAATCATAATTGGCACAAAGGAAGATGGTGGTTGTTATTGGAAGTCAGTTATTTCAGTCATCTGCAGGAATTCCTCAGGGTTGTGTCCTAGGCCCAAGCATTTTCAGCTGTTCATCAATGACCTACTCCCCATCGTTAGGTCAGAAATGGGATGACTACACAATGTTCAGAACCATTTATGATCCCTTTGGGTCAAAATCCTGGAAATCCCTCCTTAACATCGTTGAAGACCTGCATTACACACTGGAAAGTGGGTTGGAATGGGAGACTAGTTTATTTGGCCAGGGAAATATGATGGGCTGATAGGCCTCATTCTATGCTATAATCTTTCTATGGTACTGTGGTTTCTATTGTTCTTAATTTTATGCTTGTTACCCAATAGTTAATCTTGCGAGCACATTACCTCCTGTCCCATATTTACTGGAGTAATGAGCCAGGAGCCCAGGTTCTGCTATCACAACTCTGGTTCAAATCTCATCAAACCAGATGATGGAATTTGAATTCAATGAAAAAATATTTGGTAGAAAGCTAGTCTCGTAAGTTCATAAGATAAACAAGCAGAATTAGGCCATTTGGCCTATTGAGTCTGCTGGTGGTGATCATGAGGCTGTCAACAATTGTAAAACCTCATCTGGTTCCATGTCTTGAGGGAAAGATATCTGCAATCCTTACATGGTTTGTCCTATGCTTAACTCCAGACCTAAAGCAATGTGGCTGACTCTGAACTACTTTATGAAATGGCTTAGCAAGCCCTCAGTTCAAGCAAAATCAGGAATAGGCAACAAATGCTAGACATGCCAGCTACACCCACATTCCATGAAAGAATAAAGAACTAAAAAATGTGTTTTCACTTATGTAACAAAATATCCTAGAGTCCAGAACTAGAGGGTATAGGTTTAGGGTGAGAGGGGAAAGATATAAAAGAGACCTAAGGAGCAACTTTTTCAAGCAGAGGGTGGTACTTGTATGAAATGAGCTGCCAGAGGATGTGGTGGAGGCTGGTACAATTGCAACATTTAAGAGGCATTTGGATGGGTATATGAATAAGAAGGGTTTGGAGGGATATGGGCCGGGTGCTGGCAAGTGGGACTAGATTGGGTTGGGATATCTGGTCAGCATGGACGGGTTGGACCGAAGGGTCTGTTTCCATGCTGTACATCTCTATGACTCTATGACTTAAGTAAATGCCTTCTGAAAATTGACACATATTACACATATACTGACTGCTCTTTATCAATTCAGTGAGTAATATTCTCAAAAAAAACTCTAACAGGTTTATCAAATATGACTTACCATTCACAAATCCATGCTCACTATACCCAATCAGATCAAGTGTCCATTTATCACATTCTTTGTAATAATTTTGAGCATTTTCCCCATTAATGGTAGAAAGCTAACCAGTCTCCCCACTTCTCTCTGTCTTCCTTCTTACAGAATGGGGTGTTGTTTGCCACTTTCCAAACTGCAGGAATCACTCCAGAATCTATAGAATTTTGGGAGATGGTCACAAATACATTCATTATTTCCATTCTACTCTGGAATGTAGAATATCAGATTCCAGAGCGTTATCTGTTCCATTAATTTCTCCAGTACAATTTTCTTTCTAATTCTAACATTTCTGAATTCCTCATTCTTCCTAAACCATCTATTTCTATTTCTGGGAGATTCCTTGCATCTTCCATAGTGAAGATAGACACAAAATAATTACCTTTTCTGCCTTTCCTCTCTTCTCTATTATAAATTCTTCTGACTCTGGTTGTAATGGATCCACATTTGTCTTAGCCAAATATTTCATTCTTACATGTGCATAGAAATGTTTACCGTCCAATGTGCTTTTTTTTCTAGTTTACATTCATAATCTGCTCTCACTTCCTTTACATTTGGCTTCTTCATCCTGTTGTGTATGGTTCCAGATATGTGTTAACTTGGCTGACCCAGAATTTTCATGTCAGGGTCTGAATGATGCTCTTGGTCCCAAATTTGCACGAGTCGCCTTGGATGTGCTTCTAGCATGCTGTAAAACCAGTAGTTCATTTTCTAATTTAAGGGTGTTGTGAATGCAGCAAGAGTCACTTAATCACTGTTTTAATCCTCCAACCATACTATTCCAGTCAAAAAAGTAGGTGTAAACATGGGCCTTATTCCTTTCTGCTAAACGTTTTGCTTCAAATCTGCATTCTTTCTTGAATCAAAATTGAACTCTTACATTATTCAAGGCATCATTATATAGGTATGCCATTCTGAATACTGTGCCATGCAAAGCAAGCCATAGATACATACTTAAGATTTCAGTGCACCCTCTGTCTCAGAATCTCAGTCTTCAACTTCAATCCTAGTATCATGACATGTTTAATATGCTATCCTGTTTTGTACCACTACTCTTAGTTACAAGTCACTGTACTGAAAATAATGACTGTGATTGTAATTCTTGATATTAAGTAAAATAAAAACATTGCTAATAGTCTCCTGCTCCCCCACTCTCTGATTGTGTTGTACGCAGGAGCAGTAGTGCATGGCAACAGTCAATGCACATTAAAATCAGATTTCCCGCTCTCCAGAAGTCATCCCATAAATCACCATGGCTCCCCAGAGGGCAGAAAATTTGATTTTAATGCACACTGAATGTTCCCTGCTCTATCACCACTGCACAGTAACACAATTGGGGAGCTGGAGACTAGGGCTCGGATTAAATTAGTTTAATTAATCTGTAGAATGGAAAAGAGAACAACAAACCATGAGCTGGGAAATAGGGAACAACACAGCAGGAGTTAGATAGTATTATTGTCATGTTGGCCATTTCATAACCTCGTCATGGGTTTTCTTTGATGGATGTATTGTCTTCAACATGACTCACTTTATGTAAATAAAGAGGCAGTGTTCAAACAGACCATATTTACTTATTTGGGAAGATCCATGACTTGTTTTCTGATTTAGAACTATATCATTGTTCTTTCACTGTCGCTGGTTAAAATCCTGGAATTCCCTTCCTAACAGCAGCACTCGCCATGGAGTGCAATAATTCAAGAAGGTGGCTCACCACCACCTCCTCAAGGGCAACTCGGGATGGGCAATAAATGCTGGCCTAATCAGTGAGGCCGACATCCCATGAACAACTTTTTTAAAAAAAATCATTTACTAAGATATAATTTACAAATGTACACCTTCTAATCCAATAGCCATAGTTTCTAATTATAGGGGTACAGTGAATTCCCAGTTACTGTCCATCACCTGCATACAATTAAATACAATTAATGTACAATTAACATTCATTAGGCCAGGTGTCTAAGAGAATAAGGGAGGAAACATTCAGTGCTTTATACCACCTGTCTCCACAGTGCTTAGAACCAACATTCTTCCCTGTGTTCTCAATCAGTCTCATCATAATAAAAAAAAGTAATGGAGAAATTGCTGAGCTTCTCAAAAACTTTCTAGTTTATGTTTTATATTTATTTGTTTTATTTTCTGCAGTACTTTGCTTTTAATGATTGCAGACTTCCAGGTGATGAATCCGTTGAAGTTGAGTTCTGTACACATTTCTGGTCACTACACTGTAGGAAAGGTCTGATTGTAGTAAACAAGGTGCAAAGGATGTTGCCTAGGATGGAGTAGTTTAGATAAGAGGGATTGGATAAACTCAGATTATTTTCTTTAGAGCAGAGATGGCTCATAGGGAACTTGACGGTTGTGTATAAGATTATGAGGGTCATTGACAGGGTGGATGCATAGTTGCTGCTCTCCTTAATTGAATTATCAGTAACAAGGGGGAATAATTTGAGGTGAAAGGCAGGAGGGTTAGATGGCATTTGAGGAATTCCTGTTTCATGCAGAGGGTGGTGGGAATCTTGAATGTATTGCCTGGGCAGGGAGTTGAGTTGGGAAACCAACCACTTTTGAACTGTACTTGGATGAACACTTCAAACACCATAGCATTCAAGGCTATGGGCCAAATGTTGACAAATGGGTCTGATGTAGATTTAGAGTAGTTTTTTTGTTGGTGTAGATTTGGTGGACCAAAGGGCCTCTTCTGTACTGTATGATTCTATAATGCGAGGTTCTGGGTTTGAGGATTAGTCTCCCAGTGAATGTTAAATTGGCTATGACTGCTGCATCACACCAAGTGACTTAGCTGAAATGATTATACATATTGAAAGCCACCTTGAAAAACCAAAGAAATTTATAATGTAATTATCAATCCTAAATTCAAGGTTGCCTCTTATTCTTCTAAACTCTAATGAGTATGACCTCCTCAACTTCTCATCATAAGACAATCTGTCCATATCAACCTAGTGAATCTTCTTTGGACTGCCTCCAATGCCAGTACGTCTTTCCTTAGACAAAGGAACAAAACTATTCCCAATATTTCAGCTGTAGAATAATATTATCAAGAGTGCATGACTGTATTGCGAATGGGTTGCCAATACAGACATTTTATATTTGAGTAAAAATTCATTGTCAGTGATAAGTGTTATGTTATTTTGAGAGCCAGCATTGTAAGTCCAGAATGGTATGTAACATATTTGTTGTGTAATATTCACAGTTAATACTGAGTTTGACAAAGAGTCCACTGAGAAACTGTCTTTGGTGGCCAGTGTTAGGTAAGGTCATCGAAGAATTAGTGAAACAGCATAAAATATGTCAAGCTGTAGGAAAGAAGCCACCATCAGTCTTTTTGCAATCATGGGAAGTGTCAGCTAGAATGTGGAAGAGGCTGCACATAGACATCACAGAATTTGAGGGGCAACAGATATTCATTGTGATAAACTGGCAATCAAATTGGGTTGAGAGCTTTTCTATGAATTGAACAAAAACTAGCAACATTTCAGAAAATTTGGCCAGATTGATTGCTGTTTGTGGGATCCCAGAGGATATTTGTTCAGAACCATTTTCAAATTTCATGAGAATGAACATGGTAAAACAGAATAGAGTTCCACCATATCATCCTGCTTCAAATGGAGCAGCAGAGTGCATAATACAAAATGGTAGTCATGTTTTCTTGTTGCACAAATGCTAGATACAAATTGGAAGAAACTACGGATGCCATTTAATCACAAACTGGCTTTTTTGTTGTCTATTTATTGTAACACACGAAATGCTATTCCAACTGAACGCTATCTGATTGGTTTCTTAGAAGGTAATCTGAAGTGAGGTTTTTGTTTCTGAAATCACATTTAGCACAATGAGCAGAAGAAAAACAATCCAAACAGAGAGAGAGAGAGAGAGAGGGAGAGAGCTATGATGGTGATAAAGTGAGAGAAAGAAACCTAAAGTTGAACCAGGAAGTTAAGGTTAAAGAACTTTATAAGTTGTTGAAGTGAGTACCATGCAAAGTCTAGCCAAAATGTGGTCCTCATACATACTTATTCAAGATGTTTGGTAGTGGGCAGGTTAAATTTGTAGTTTTTGCTTTCAAACATTCATGAAGAAGGGAGCTAGGAAGAATCAAATGAGTCTGATGAACTGGATAGTTGTGTTATGAGTAAAGAACCATTAGTTGTTCCAACACACGTTGTGCTGGAAATCAGTTCAGATTGAAGTCTGAGTCGATGTATGATGAAAGAAAAAAATTCAATGGTCAAGGGCAAAATCAGTCCTTGTTAGAGAAAACCTCTCCTTCAGTCTCAGGCCAAGACTGTTCCAAATTCTTCCTCAAGTTCTGAAAGTCTGAGACAAAAAAGGAGGTATTTTCCCAGGAACAGAAAACCAATGGTTAAATGAAAGTTTTAAATAAATGGAAAACTAGACTTGCAAGTAAGTTGTATGGAATGTTGAGTATTGTGGAACATACTCATGAAGGAGACAGCAAAATGTTAGCTCCCTCTTATAGAGTCATAGCATCATACAGCATGGAAACAGACCCTTCGGTCCAACCAGTCGACACCGAGCATGTTTCCAAAGTAAGGTAGCCCCTCCTGCCTGTACCTGGACCACATCCCTCCAAGCCTTTCCTATTCATGAACTTATCCAAATGTCTTTTAAACTATGTCACTTTACCTGCATCCACCACTTTCCCTGGCAGTTCACATGAACCACGGTTCTATATGAAAAGGTTGCGCCTCATGTCTTTTTAAATCTTTCCCCCTCACCTTAAAAATATGCTCCTTAGTGGAAAGGCCATTCTCATTCACCTTATCTATACCCCTCATGTTTTTATAAACCTCTGAACCTCCTACATGCCAGTGAAAATAAGTCCCAGTCTTTCCAGTCTACTTTTATATTTCAAACCTTCCATTCCAAGCAACATCCTGATAAATCTTTTCTGAACCCTCTCCAGTTTAATGATATCCTTCCTATACCAAAGTGACCAGAACTGGACACAGTATTCCAGCAGAGGCCTCACTAATGTCCTGTACAATCTCAACATGGCATCCCAACTCCTGTACTCAAAGCTCTGAGCAATGAAGGTAAGAATGCTGAACACCTTCTTAACCACCCTGTCAACATGCAATGCGAATTTCAAACAATTATGTACCTGAACCCCTAGGTCCCTCTATTCTACAACACTACCCAGGGCCCGACCATTAGTTGTGTAAGTCCTGTGCTTGTTTGTATTACCGAAACATAATACCTTTCATTTATCCAAAACTCTATCTGCCACTTCTCAGTCAATTGACCCAATTGATCTGTCTCTTTGTAATCTTAAATAACCTTCTTCACTGTCCACTATACCACCAATTTTAGTGTCATCTGCAAATTTACTAACCATGCCTTTTATATTCTCATCCAAAAGTGGACCCAATACCAATCCCTGTGTAACATTGTTGATCACAGGCCTCCAGTCCGAAAAAAAACCCTCCACCACCACTCTGTTTCTGACCATAGAGTCAATTTTATGTCCAGTTGGTAAGTTGACCCTTAATGCAATCTGATCTTACTTTACTAATTAGTCTACCATGCAGAACCTTATCAAAGGTTTTACCAAATTTGTGACCATTTTGTAATACACCTATAACATATATATAAAATATGTATAATTGTTAAGTTCAAATTGGCTCTGCATCTGCTACACATTGTTTTATTCTGTCATGCAAAGTATCACACCCACTCCTTTAAATAAGCTTTTAGTTACACCTCTGAATATTTTGTTTTTTAGCTTGATGTTATCCTTTGACCAATTACATTTATATGAAAGATTGTGGGATGTTTTCCTTTATTAAGGATAATATATTTATTGTTGCAATTAGATGATGAGCAAGAAACTATCAATCAACTCCTGATTCTAAATAAAATGCCTATTATAATAGGTTCATTTTTGGATTACCAATCCCAACAAACATAAATATTTCTGTCTACTAGACCATGAAAGGCTACCTGTTGTTTTTCTTTCCCTTAACTAATTAATTATCAGATGAAACAGATCATTTCAGCCAATCCTATTATCATAGCAAGCTTTGAAACCACAATCCTTTCATCTAAGCTACGGCTGCCCAGTTCCCCAATTGTAACTAAAGATATCAGAGAAGAAAAAGAATTCAAAAGCACACCACTTGCATAATTATGAGCCACATAATATGTATTGTCATGGACCAGACCAAACCCCCTTTACATTGGTCATGATCGAATGATGAAACAGACTCGATGGGCCAAATGGCTTAGTTCTGCTTCTAAATCTTATGAAAATGAACATCTTATGGACAAAGATAGTTAGATCCTAATGTTTTCTTATTTTAAAGGTAAGTGTAAGGCATTGTGTTCTGGGAGCAATTTGATTGGTCAAGCTACCAGACTTGAAACAAAACACAACTTAGCTCTATCAAAATACTTTACAAATAATATATATAATATATATATAAACTACTACTAATTAACTGTTCCAATACAGAAACATCCCATAAATGCACCCTTGGTAAAGGCAAATTCCATAGAATAGGCTTTCTCCCATGCAATTCTAAAGAGAACCCCAGCTCTTAGCTGTAACAGAGAAATGAATAAGACCTTCCACATCCAGCTTCATGCCTCCAGAAGCTGCTACTGAAGACCATACACATTCAGGCTGCTTCTATTGTTCCAAATTTTTAAAAAAATCCGAGGCCTCACAAGCTGTTGACTTCATTGGCTTTAGGGCAGATTGTTCGACACCTCTGTCTCAACTCTTCTTTATTATCAAAACCATAGTAAAGCCGTAGTATCTTTGCAGTATAAATACGTATAACATGTATAGTGCTTTTAATGTAATAAAATGCTAAAAAGTACTTCTTGGGAGCATTTCAAATCAAAATTTGGACTGAACTACATATTAAGACAGAAAGCGCCAAATGGAAAGGATTGACTTAAAGGAGGATAAAGAGGTAGAGAGATTTAGGGAGGGAATCCCATAGCTGAAGGTACGTTTGACAAAATTAGAGCAAATAATATTGGGGTGCATGGGAGGCCTGATTTAGAGGAGTATAGATATCTAAAAGTGTTCAGTGGCTGGAGGAAATTATAGAGATAGGGGTCATTGAGGCATGTGAAAATGAGGAGGAGAACTTTTCAAATAAAGGTCCTGTTCAATAGCTAACCAATATAGATCAACAAACACAGGGTAGTTGGTAATAAGTCACAGGTGTGAGTTAGGACACAGTAGAATTTTTGATGATCTCAAATTCAGAAGTTCAAATGCAGGAGGTAGCAGTGACTATGTTGGAGTAACCAAAATTAAAATTAATTAAAATTTTAAGAAAAAGTGGAAGTGTTACAGAAACTATCTCTTGCAAAGAAGTATCAATAATACAGACTAATTACGAGTATTCTTGCTTCCATCAGAAAAATTATGTTGAATGGGAGTACCGGCAGTCAGTGCTCCAGCATTCAGGCCTGAATTCTCCAAACAAGGTTTTAACAAGTGTGACATTTCTCCCTGGGCCTTCAGGATTACAGATTTGACCTATATGATATTTAATGAAATGAAACAAAATCAATATCTGCTGCATGATAAGTTACCTTTAAAACAAATAGGGTACTTGATAAGATATCTTAGACAGCACATAACAAAATAATTTCCTTACAGAGGTCTAAGTTACATAAAGGAAAATGCATGAATAAGTACATTTCAAAAATCAGGGAATGTGAACAATAATTGTCTTTTAGTAAAGCCAATAGTGCCATCTCTTGGTCATGTTTTTGATTGCAGTTATTACCCTTTTAAGAAACAAAATATTGCATTTATATAGCACCTCCCAAAATCATTATACCCTTTCATACGTAATAAAATATTTTACAATGTGTGCTCTGTATTGGTAAGAGGATTAGAGCATTTTGCATTTGATGAAACCACCATAAATAGTAAGGCCATATATCGAGATAAAAAAAACAGAAAGAACTGCAGATGCTGAAAATCCAAATCAAAAACAGAAATTGCTGGAAAAAACTCAACAGGTCTAGCAGCATCTATGGAGAGAAATCAGAGTTAACATCCAGTGATTCTTCTCCAGAATTGATGGTGTTAGCAACTATTCATTCTCCTCGGCTGTTATTCACTCCTTTGTCTATCCAACTGTTTTTCTCTCACTTTGGGTTCTATCTCAACCTATCATTTACTCCATACCCCTCCTCCCCACCATACCTTTTGGATAAAAAAACAATTTTTTTCCAATCTACCGTCAGTTCTGGATCCAGAATGTTAACTCTGATTTCTCTCCATACATGCTGCCAGAATTGCTGAGAGCTTTCCAAAGATTTCTGTGCTTATGACCATATATCTAGATTTGATTGAAGGTGAAATGTTAGCCTGGAGACTGTAGCGGCAAGAAGGGGGTGGATAATTTTCACTTAATGAGATAGTGTAGAATGGATGATATCAAATTGGGAAAATGATTCACTGTAAGACATTTTACCCTATCACAGAAAGTCAAAATTGCTGCTTAACAATTACTGTTGCACAGAGCCCAGGAATCTATAAATCTAATTGAACATTGGTACAGATTGGAAGAAGTGATGACGTGTTAGGTACAACGTGTAAAAATATCAAGGACAGGATTTTCATGGAGCAGGCAGGGAAGTCAAGTCAGGAAACGTCCTGACACAGAAGAACCATCTCTACTATAAAGACCATTAATCACCATTTATTTTTATAGGGGGTTTGGAGAGCAGTGAGTGAGCTGAAGTTGGACCAGTAACAAACACAGGGAATGCTGGAGGAACTCAGCAGGTCTGGCAGCATCTGTGGAGAGAGAAACAGTGAAAACATTGAGTGTGTGTATGAATCTTCTTCAAGCACTCATCCCCTCACCTCCACATACACTCTATCCTCCCTCCCTGTTCTTTCATACCCCAAGACCCTTCTATGCTCTTTAAAATTTCACATGCCTTCTTCAATCCTCTAAATCTCCCATGACCATTTATCAAGTATCAAAAATGGGCAAACCTCAGAAGTCATGTCTTTGAAGTAGACATTAACAATAAACATCTAATAACATGGCAATGAAGCACAATTAAATTGCCAAAACTGATGGCAATGGGTAGAATCTTACATGAATCTTAGCAATGTGCGCCATGACGAGGTATGTGGCAGAATTGGGAAACAAGTGCAGTGAGGTTCATCTCAATGTTTAGATCACCTTGCTCCATCTTTTATGTTTATAATAAGCAGCGTAGTGAGATTCTTACTAGGCAGTGGCAAGTAGCCAATTGCCATAACTCACCTTATTAATATTCAAACTCCAATCATCAAATTTACCAAACACATTTGACATTGGAAAAATTCAACAAGGAAACAAGAGTGGGTACTTGGTAGATTCAGTTCACCACTTTGCTCGGCAAATGTGGCGCTGGAAAAGCACAGCAGGTTGGGCAGTATCCAAGGAGCAGGAGAATTGATGTTTCGGGCATAAGCCCTTCATCAGGAATATGGGAGGGGGCATAAAAAGTCAAGGTGACCCCTCCCTAACATTCCTGATGAAGGACGGATGTTCAAAATGTCAATTCTACTGTTCTTGGATGCTGCCTGACCAGCTGTGCTTTTCCAGCACCACATTTTTCAACTCTGATCTCCAGTATCTGCAGTCCTCAATTTCTCCTACTTTGCTTGGCAAGGCTTCCATGTTGGAAATGAGGCACCAGGATCTCAAGTCACACTCCTTGGGCACCAGGCACATGTACTCACATACGCAGACATTGACATTCAACTGTGCCAGTTCTTAAGAATGCTCATGGCATATTTGAATCCACTTACAGAACACTTTTGCACTTCAGTGCTTCATTGCGGTCTGAGCCAGGAACTATCATTGCAATGCTGCTGCAAGGGCACTTCTCACTCATGGACAATTATCTCCTTGCTTGCTGCTATAATGCTCACTCACATTGAGCCTACCTGGATATTCACAGCCTCCGATCTTATATTTCATTACCGCCTTATGTTTTGCCACCTCAGCAGGAGATATCAGGTCCTATTACTGCTGCCAAGCCGTTTAGCACTGACACAAAGTCACGAAGCATGTCATAGTTGTCAGTAAACCTCAGTGAATGGGATTGCCTTTCCTCCGGGAGTCTTGGTGCAGTAAGTCAACAGCAGCCTCAAATCCCAGTTCAGAGCCTGTTTAAGGTACTAAGAGTCAGGATTCTCTCTACATGACGGATGAGGAGTGATGGACAGTGCAATACTCATCTTGACTTTTTAATTCCCCAGTGTGGGCTGTTAACTTCCTGAAATGAGAGAGAAGCAGTTTGAAGGATGGCACAGTTGTTACTACTGGTGCAGCTGGGGAGGTGTCCTGAATGAGTGTTAGGCAACATAGCGGGCAGAATTAGTGGTGTCAGGGTTAGTGGTGACAGCAAGTAGGAAAGCCATTGCAGGCAATGGTGAGAGTGATAGAGCATGAACCTTGGTGTGATGTGGGTACAGTAGCAGACATAGATTGAGGATGAACTATCAGAGAGAAGATGGTGGCACTTAACTTGGCAGAGTGGAGAAGGACATTGATGTTTTTTACATTGTTGTATATTCTTCCAGACATTTTAAATTGCTTAAACCCTGGTGGCAACCTCAGACCAGGTTAGAATGAACTGGTGTCAGGGCATCCAGCGCTAGTTTGAAATTTCCCCTGTCTGCCATGACCAGGGTAACTGTCAGAAACTATGCAGTCCAGCTCCAGTTTGGCAGCATTTCTTGAAGAGCACAATGGGCTTTTAAACATGGCGCAGGCACAAGAATAGCCACTGTTTCAATGAATATCTGCCAAGTGGTGAAATGTCCTGGAAACGATGTGCAGTCAGATGGAGTGGAAATTATACATGAGAGACACAACAGGAATTGTGGTAGGTCATTAATGAGGTAAGTTTGGTGAGAGGTTAAGAAAATCTGTTTGGCCTCACAGCAAAACTCCCTCTAAAGTATTCAATGCAATTGAGACTTAGATAATACAATTCACAAGATTCGGTTCAATCTTTTTTGCTAACCTATTCAAGATGTCCTGTGTATCAATGCACTCCAGAAACCAGGTACATTTTCTACTCAAAGGCTAATTTTCCCTCAATCAAGAAGCAAGGTAAGCAGAAACTGTAGACCAGTTAGCTTAACACCTATTGTTGGGAAATTGTTGGAATTAAGGAAATACTGATGGGACATTTAGAAAGCCAAAACACAATCCATCCGAGTCAGCACCACGTTATAAAGGGTAAATCATGTTTGACAAATTTGCTAGAGCTCTTTGTAAGTGTAACAAGTAGATACTGGGGATCTTGTAGATGTCATAAAGCTGAACTTAAAGAAGACATTTGATAAGGTGCTGCACAAAAGTTTGATACACAAGGTAAGATCACAGGGAGTTAGGGATAATTTTTTAGCTTTGATAGAGGATTGGCAAACCAACAAAAGGCAGAGAAAGTCAGAAAAAATGGGTCTTTTTTCTGGTTGCAAGCTGTAACCAGTTGGTAGCTATAGTGTTCAGTCCTTGGACCCCAACTATTTACAATCCAAAGCAATGACTTGGATCAAGATAGAATATATTATAGCCAAATTTGCAATTAACATTAACATAGATGAGAAAGTAAGTTGCAATGAAAAAATGAGAAATTTACAAACACATATCGATAAGTTAGGTGAATAGGTTAAAATTTGGCAGATGGAGTTTAATGCAAATCAATGTGAGGTTATCCACTTTGATCAGAACAAAAAAGGCACTTTATTATCTAAATGGAGAGAATTTAAAACATTTTTGGTGTAGAAGCATCTGGATGTCCTCATGTACGTATCACAGAAAGCTAGGATGCAGGAACAGCAGGTAATAGGAGGCCGAATGGAATTTTAGCATTTATTGTTAACAGACTGGAGTGCAAACTAGTGTTGTTGCAGTTGTACATGGCACTGATGAGACCACCTCTGGAGTAGTACAGTTTTGATTCCCTTACATCAGGAATGATATAATTGCATTGGAAGCAGTTCAAGAAAGGTTCACTAGGTTGATTCCAGAGATGAAAGGCTTTCTTGATGAGGAGAGATTGAGCAACGTAGGACTATAATCACTAGAGTTTTGAAGGAAAGAGAGAAGATCTCATTGAGGTATATAAGATGCTGAAGTGTATTGACAAAGTAGATGTAGAACAGATGTTTTCCTGTGGAGCAATAGGCCAGAGAGGTCACAGTTTTAGGCTATAGGATGGCAGATTTAAAATAGTAAGGAAAAATTGCTTCTCTCAAAGGGTCATGAATCTGTAGAATTCACTACCCCAGAGGTGGACACCAGGATACTGAATAAACTTAAGAATGAGATAGACAAATTTTAATTAGTAACGGGGTTAAAGGGTTATGGGAGAAGTCAAGAAAGTCTACAGCTACATTGGCACCAACCCCCACCTTTTCCTCCGCTACATCGATGATTGTATTGGCGCTACCTCGTGCTCCCACGAGAAGGTTGAACAGTTCATCCACTTTACTAACACCTTCCACCCCAACCTCAAATTTACCTGGACTGTCTCAGACTCCTCCCTCCCCTTCCTAGACTTCTCCATTTCTATCTCAGGTGACCGACTCAACACAGACATTTACTCCAAACCGACCGACTCCCACAGCTACCTAGATTACACCTCCTCCTACCCTGCCCCCAGTAAAAACGCCATCCCATATTTCCAATTCCTCCGCCTCCGCCACATCTGCTCCCAGGAGGACCAATTCCACTACCGAACAACCCAAATGGCCTCCTTCTTCAAAGACCTCCTTCCCCTCCGATGTGGTCGATGATGCTCTCTAGCGCATCTCCTCCACTTCTCGCACCTCCGCCCTTGAACCCTGCCCCTCCAATCAGCACCAGGACAGAACCCCACTTGTCCTCACCTACCACCCCACTCCAGATACATCGGATCATCCTTCGTCATTTCTGCCACCTCCAAACAGACCCCACCACCAGGGATATATTTCCCTCCCCAACCATATCAGCGTTCTGGAGAGACCACTCCCTCCGCGACTCCCTCGTCAGGTCCACACGCCTCACCAACCCAACCTCCACTCCCGGCACCTTCCCCTGCAACCGCAAGAAGTGCAAAACTTGTGCCCACACCTCCCCCCTCACCTCCGTCCAAGGCCCCAATGGATCCTTCCACATCTGTCGCAAATTCACCTGCACCTCCACAAACATCATTTACTGTATCCGCTGCACCCGATGTGGTCTCCTCTACATTGGGGAGACAGGCCGCCTACTTGCGGAATGTTTTAGGGAACACCTCTGGGACACCCGCAACCAATCAACTCAACCAGCCCGTGGCTGAACACTTTAACTCCCCCTCCCACTCCACCAAGGACGTGCAGGTCCTTGGCCTCCTCCATTGCCAGACCCTGACCACACGACGCCTGGAGGAAGAGTGCCTAGGAACCCTCCAACCACAAGGGATGAATGTAGATTTCTCCAGCTTCCTCATTTCCCCTCCCCCCACCTTATCTCAGTCCCAACCCCTGGATTCAGCACCGCCCTCTTGACCTGCAATCTTCTTCCTGACCTCTCTGCCCCCACCCCCTCTCCGGCCTATCACCTTCACCTCCTTCCACCTATCGTATTCTCAGCACCCCTTCCCCAAATTCCCTCCCCCCTACCCTTTATCTTAGCCTGCTTGGCACACCAGCCTCATTCCTGAAGAAGGGCTTATGCCCGTAACGTCGATTCTTCTGCTCATCGGATGCTGCCTGGCCTGCTGTGTTTTTCCAGCGCCACATTTTTCAACCCAAAGAAGTCATAGAGTCATAGAGATGTACAGCATGGTAACAGACCCTTTGGTCCAACTCGTCCATGCTGACCAGATATCCCAAACCAATCTAGTTCCATCTGCCAGCACCCAGTTCATATCCCTCTAAACCCTTCCCATTCATATAGGCATCCAGATGCCTTTTAAATGTTGCAATCATGGGGAAATAGAGAAGGATCATCCCCTTGGCAGTTTGGCTGAAGACTGTTGAAAGTGTTTCAGCTTTATCTTGTTGTCTTTGCTTTCAGTGGAGTGGATGCCAAGATGAAATCAGCCATGATCATACTGAATGGAGGAAAAAGCTCAAATGGTTGAATTTCTGACTAGTTCTTATGTTCAAAGATTTAGGATTGAAATTATTTCAGATCATGACATCTAGAATTCTCAAGTAGTGTATTTTTCAGTGTTTAATGTAAAACAGCATTAATGCATCTTCACATGTATGCAATGTTGTTGAATGTAATTGCCGACTTATCTGTGAGGATCACCGTAGAATAAATACATCTACTTTTTCATACAGAATTCAACAATTGAAACTGAAAGAACACATTTTATTTTCTATTTCAAAATCTGTTAATAAAAACATTCCACAAGCACATTTTTTTTTCTCTATGTGGTTCGCTACTTAGGATTAAGGTTCCCCCATAGCTAACACTTCTGAAGTACTAAGAATCACATATAAGTGGAGTCCGACTCCAAAAGAATGACTGGTTCGAACTGTCCATGCCTCCAATGCCTCCAATGGAGACATCAAGGACAAGAGTACTGCTTGCACGCAGGATGCCAACACACTTATCACATGCCAGCAAAAAAAAGGAACAAATCATAGAATTTGGAAGGTCACTTTTATAGGGATCCCAAGTCTGTCCAACTTGGTGAAAATTCAGTCCCAAGATTCCTTTTAAATCAAAGATTGACATCTATACAGTAACCTCTTGAACACAGAAATAAACATCTAGTCAACCGCTGTATGTAACATTTCTTCTATTTCTTTTCTATTTCTATCTGATTAGAAATGTTTCAACTAGGGAATATCAGTAAGATAAAAAATGTCACACTTCAATGTTATATATAAGCACAAAATCTCATTTCAATGAGAATTTTTATTTATTCACTGATGCCAATTGACTTAAATAGGTAAATCACCGTAATCTCAGCGGACAATAGGACTGCTGTCACATTACAGACAGTTGACTGTGGTGCTTTAAGCTAAAGTCCTCAAACCTCAGGTGAGGTGTGAGATTGTCAAGGTAGGACTTCATGGTGAATTAACAGCATGGTGACTTCATGCTGTTGGTGTGACTCTGCAAAGCTAACCAGCCTGCAGCCAACTGAATTCACCCACTCCCACTGGCCAAATATAAACCCAGACAAGTGCAATTTGCTAGATGAATAAGAACAAAACAGTCAAACAAAGAATCAGGTGGACAGAGGAGATAGTCACCAGCACCTCGAAGAGTATTTAAAAAGGAAACCATTAACAAAGTAAGTGTTGGTCACACAGAAAATGAGTCTGGGGAATTAGTAAAGAATTGGCAGATAATTTGAATAGATATTTTGCATTGGTCTTCACTAGAGAAGATAAATGTAGCAGATTGGAATGAAAAATTGCTGCAGTTCACCCATACACTCTTTGAATTTTTGCCTTGTCTTTCCACCATCATCCCTTTAAGTAACCTTCCTCAATCCATCGTATTGTGGCTCATTCGATCGCAATTACCTCTATTTAGATTCAGAACCGTAGTCTTAGAATCAATTAAATCACTCTGTCTTGATGAGGAATTCTTACATATTTTGGTTGCTTATCTCCATGGGGCCTCACACAACTCGATCACCAATTATTCCTTTCTCATCATATAATATTCAATCTAGTCTAGTCTGGCCTGTTCTCTAGTTGGTTCTTCTACATATTGGTTCAGAAAACTGTGATGATGCTGTCACTTTAGCAAGGTTATTTTGTCCTTGGGTTTTAAAAGTCATAAAGACAGAGGTGCTGAGGGGTCTAGAAAGAGCTCTTTAAAGTCGAGTGGTTTGACCAGTTGCAGCACACCTGGAATACCCCCTTCACCTCTTCCTTTAAAATAAGAAAAAGTTAGGGTCTAGTCTACCTTAAAATATTTTTTGCAGGGGTCTGGCCTGGTCCATAAAAGATTTTTTTTTAAACAAAAGAGAATTTATTTAAATACTACAGTTGAAACATGAACAAAAGAAAACAGAATTTAGAATAAGTTAACTTGAAAAACCGAACCAACCTGATACTGAAATTTAACGAAGGACTGTCCCAATCCAGTAACATCCCTTAAACACACCACTTAGCAAAAAGGTAAATTGAAACACAGATCCTTCAGGCAGGAGAAAACAACATCCAAAGCAATTTCAGAGTGAAAGTCAGTCAGGAAGCATTTGCTGATGTTTGCAACCTTTCCTGGACTCCATCATCTTGTGACTGCCACAGCTAAATCAAACTAGGAAAAGACCTGAGCTGGGAGAACTGGACACTCCCCTGTGACTGTTAAACTAGGCTCTTTCTAAACTCCTCAGCACCTCTGCCTTTATGACCTGTCTTAAAAAACACAAGGACAAAATCACCTTGTTAAAGTGACAGCATCGTCACAAAACCATCCCATATACACATAAATCCTCCTCATTACTAACTCCAAATTACCCATTATTAGATTGCATGAATCTCTAATTTCCTGTTTAATACTATTCCCAACATCAGTTTGATGGTTATATACAGCCCCCTTGTTTTTGCAGAAGTGGGTACTGCAGATGCTAGAGATTAGAGTCAAGTTTAGAAAGGTACTGGAAAAGCACAGCAGGTCAGGCAGCATCCAAGGAGCAGGAACATTGATGTTTCGGGCAAAAAGCCCTTCAGCTTTGAGATATGTTGCCATGACTTGTCCTTTTAAATTAATTCATTTTCCTGATGAAGGGCTTTTGCCTGAAATGCGATTTTCCTGCTCCTCTGATACTACCTGATCTGCTGTGCTTTTCCAGTACCACTCAAATCTTGCTCCTTGTTTTTGCCCCTTATGTTTTTTGTTTTTCCCATACAGATTCCACATTGTCATGGTTAATATCCTTCATCAATAGTGTATTAATGTCTTCTTTAACCAGCAAAGTAACTCAACTGTTTCTTCCTTTTTGTCTGTCCTTCCTAAACACTGACTACCTCTGGATATTCAGTTCCCATTCTTGTCACGGTGAAGCCATAGTGTCCCCAACCTGGACTTCCAGGAGCTGTAGCTGGAGTCACTTCTGCACACATGCTGGCTCTGGCTCTGGAACTATGCCCAATGTCCCACAATACAGAAGGAAAAGTGCAACACAGCTTTGCGATATTTTGCCATGACTTACCCCTTTAAATTAAATCTTTTGGAAGATGCTTAATACCAAAATATCAATTACTCTAGGGTCCTTATTCCCTAGTCCTTGTTACTATAGGATATAGCCCTTCCACACCACAAACCACAAACAAAACAAAAACACCTTTCCCCTCTGCATCAATTTACTGTATTCCAAAGAGTCTGAGGTGATTTGACTGAAACGTACAAGATCCTGAAGGGACTTGATGCGCTGAATGTCAAAAGGATGTTTCATCTTAGAGTCATAGAGTCATAGAGATGTACAGCATGGAAACTGACCCTTCAGTCTAACCCGTCCATGCCAACCAGATATCCCAACCCAATCTCGTCCCACCTGCCAGCACCCGGCCCATATCCCTCTAAACCCTATTCATATACCCATCCAAATGCCTCTTAAATGTTGCAATTGTACCAGCCTCCACCACTTCCTCTGGCAGCTCATTCCATACACGTACCACCCTCTGTGTGAAAAAGTTGCCCCTTAGGTCTCTTTTATATCTTTCCCCTCTCATCCTAAACCTATGCCCTCTAGTTCTGGACTTCCCGACCCCAGGGAAAAGACTTTGTCTATTTATCCTATCCATGCCCCTCATAATTTTGCAAACCTCTATAAGGCCACCCCTTAGCCTCCGCGCTCCAGGGAAAACAACCCCAGCCTGTTTAGCCTCTCCCTGTAGCTCACATTCTCCAACCCTGGCAACATTCTTGTAAATCTTGTGGAAGAATCTAGGAGTAGGGTCATGGTTTAAAAATAAAGGGTTGCCCATCCATGACATAGATGAGGAAACATTTTTATTTATCCTAAAGAGGTAATTAATTTATTCTGCCACATTACACAATATAACCTTCTCGAAAGTATTCTTTGAAATCATCATTCAGAGTATAACTGATAATCCTATTTTTCTAGTTTATATGTAGATTAAAGTCACCTATGATTGTCTCTTTATTACAATCGCCATAAGACCATAAGACATAAGTGCAGAATTAGGCCATTCTGACCATTACATCTGCTCCACCATTCGATCATGACTGATACATTCATTCACATCATTTTCCTGCCTTCTCCCCATAACCCTTGGTCCTCTTACTAATCAAGAACCTGTCCATCTCTGCTTTAGAGACATTCAATGACTTATTTCTTCTTGCACGTCTTGACCCATATTGCATTCACTGTTAGGGGGCCTGTAAACTACTCCCAGTAGTAACTCATTTACCTACTAGTCATCATCTCCACCTAAACTGGATTGCTTCCTGACCACCTGACACAAGATTTCCTCTAACTATTGTAGATGCCATTTTTGATTAACAGTGTTATCCTCCACCTTTATCCAATTTTTCTCTTTAAATGTCATATATCTCTGAATATTCAGGACTCAATCCTTGTCATTGTTATTGTAACAAAATGACTATTGACTCCGTAATGACTATGAGATTTTAAAAACATATAATGTGCACTATCCTTTTTTTTACTTTGTTATGGATGTTGCACACATGGGGCTTTTAGCTTTGTCCTTTTTGTTTTCTTTGTAACATCCAGTCTTCATTGTTGGTGTGTTCCTCTTTGTTTTCCTTTTACCTCTTCTTGCATTTTTTGAGCCTCATTTCCTACATTATTGTTTTCCTCTCTTACCTTGTCTCTTTAGTGTATTACATCTTTCCATATTTGATCCCTTGAGCCCACACTTCCCCAACAATATTAAGCTAAAAAAACTCTTTCTACTTTCTCAGCTACACGTTCAAAGAATGGCTTTCTAATTTATTGTCTACTTTCCCACAATCTGTGTGCATAATCTGTTTCCTAGTTCTGCTTGTGTTGTTGGTATCTACATGGACCATGCAGTCCTGACTTTCTCCCACTTGATCCTACCCCCTCACTGCAATTTCCTTTCCAGCCTGAGATGATTTCCCGAATCTTGGCACCATCCATCTTGCCTCCAGTTTATAAATACTGAGCCAAAGCTGCTCAAACTTCAAATACTACTGCAGCACTTTAACTGATCATCTAAAAACTTGTGATAATTCTTGCTTCTATCACTCTCTCAGGCAATGAGTTCCAGATACCCACCACCTGTTGTGTGAAAAAAATTCTCCCTTAAATCTATGCCCCTTGGATATTGATTCCGCATCTAAGAAGAAACATTTCTTTATATGTACTCTATCTATAGCCCTCATCATACCATACATCCCAGCGAGGTTCTCCTCTGCCTTTTCTGCTCTAAGGAAACTAACCCTGGTCTATTTAATCTCTCTTCATATCCGAAATGCTTCAAAATCCTGGTGAATCTCTTCTGCACTTTCCTCAGTGCAGTCACACTTTTCCTATAATATGGCAAACTGAACTGCACATAATACTCAAGCTGTGGTTGAACTAGTGTTATATACAGCACCTTCATAATTCCTATGATCTTATATTCAATGCCTTGACAAATAGAGGCAAGTATCCCATATGCCTTCTTAACTACCTTTCCTACTAAGGAACTATGACATGCATCCCAGCGGCCCTGATCATCTGTACTTCCTAGGGTTCAGCCATATTCATCCATCACGCAAGAACCTACAGAACCCATGACCAGTGACATGAAATTTCCTAGGTAAACAATAAAGCTCATTAGCAAGTGATTGCCAACAATGATGATTCAACATTTACTCATTTGCCTTGTTTGTCCTTCCAAAATGCATCACTTCACACCATTTTAAAAAACTTGTTCATGACACATGGGCATCGTTGATTGGCCAGCAAAACTTACCCATCGAGGATTAAATTCCACAACCATGGAAGGAGCTAGTGTGGACCATGTATACATTGGGTGTGGGCGCTTGCACTCCCTTTTTGATTTCCTTACAACCTTCTCCTCTGTTTTTGGTTGCACTTCAGTCCCACGCTCCTGACCTTTGGGCACCCAGTGCGGAGGAGGAAGGATAGGTCAGAGGACCTCCTCGTGGGTCTGCTCCTGGGCCTGGCCAAACTACCATAAACAGGTCCAGGCAGTGGGCCAAGGAAGGAGTCGTTCTGGCCGACTGCCTGCCCCTCTTCCGTGGGTATGTCAGAGCCCGGCTGTCTCTGGAGAAGGAGCACGTGGTGTCCACCAACACCTTTGAGATGTTCAGGGAAAGGTGGGCACTGCAGGGTGTGGAGTGCATTATTTCCCTCTTGAACTCTATTTTGATTTAATCCCTACCCTCCCCTTCACTGTTTGATCACACAGCATTGCCCTTTGATGAGAAGGGCATTGCTTGTCACTGGCCACTTGGGTGTTTCCTTTCTTCCTGGTGGTGGGAGTTGAATAAAGATTTGTACACCTGTTGTCTTTCACTGTTTCACACCCGCACACACACAACATGGGTGCTGGGGTAAATACCGCCTAACTGTGATAGTGAAGGGAAGGAATAGAAAAAAAATGAAGGAGCTAGTGCTTCCAAATAAACCTTTTGGACTATAACCTGATGCTGTGATTTTTAACTTGTTCTTTATGCCAACTGAGTCAGCTTGTCTAGACCTCTATAAAGTCCTGACTTTAAGCGACAGAACAAGAGACGTCTGTAGTGGGAAGATGGTAAAGGTGCGTGAGAAGTATCAGTCATTTTGAATGAGTGCTATGCATTGCCCCAGTGTAGGGCATTTCACAAAGAATTTCCAAGCTGTTGCGCCCTTTCTGATCACGTGGTTTTCAACGGCGATGGTCGGGGGAGCTCGCGGCGGGGGCAGGGAATGAGCCTTGAGGGAGGAGTGTGGGAGCGCGTGGCGGGGGCGTGCTTTAGGCGGGGCTGCTGTTGCTGCTATGGTAACGGGGCCAGTCCCGCTCTGCTTTGACTGGGGCAGTCTGTCCATGGCGCAGGCTCATTACGGCTGCGGTTGATGGCTGAAGGAGCGGCCGCCTTTCTCGTCACTTTTTAAACGAGTCGCAACCGTCATGTTTCAGGCCCGTGATCAGGACACGCGAGCCAGGTAAGACTTCCCGTTACCCTCCGGCACTGTTTCGGGTTATGTCTGTAGGCAAGCTCGAGGCCGAAGGCCTTGGCTCCATCAGCGGCTTTGGGAACCAACAACGTCAGTTGACGATGGGAAAGAAATCATTCATCTGAGATCCTCGGTATTTTGCTTTTACTTGAGACTCTCAGGTTCAGGGATTGGCCAGGAAGGAACTTGCATCGCTCTTCAGTTTCTCTCTAATCTCCTGTCCTGCCCTTTCATCTTGTCCATGAGATCTATCTTCAGCTCAGTTGGCTCTATTCCATCTAAATTGCCAACCATCCAAATCATGTTCTGATATCAGTATTAGCTTGTTTTTTCTTCTAGTTGTGTCCCTCTGCCCTTTATATCCACTGTCATCACCTGTCCTCAAAGATGTAATCCTGTACCCCATCATTCTCACAGACTACTGCATTACTGCCCCTTCCTTATACCTGGTGCCCCCCAAGGATCTATCCTTGTTCTGTCATATTTTTTTGTTTACCTTCTACTGCTGATATCATCCAGAAGTGATGTTAGTTTTCACATGTCCACTGATAATATGCAGCTCTACCTCATCATCCTCCCTCTCCATTTCAGTAATTTTCTGCAACTAAAATTTGGTAAATGAAAGTCATTATCTTCAATTGCAGCTGCAAATTTCATTTGCTAACTTGAGAGCCCACTCCTTTCTGTAAGAATTGTGTGAAGCTGAACGATGTTTGGTTCTATTTGACCCCAAGATAAGTTTGTAACCATTTTGCCACACCATCCCTGATGGTAGATATGCCAATCTCAAGAATATCACTTTAACCACCTTACACTAGCTCATCTGTTGTCATCCATTTCATAGAGTCTTCTGTTTTTGTTTACTTTTAGATTTAACAAATCCAGTATATTCCTGACAAGCCTCTTACATTTGACCCCATCTCCACTCAGAAATGTAAGATCATCCAACACAATGCTGCCTGTGCAGTTTCTCTCATCAACTCCTGTTCACAGATCACTGCTGTGCTTGCAGACTTACGATGACTTGATTTAAAATTTCATTCTCCTTTTGAAATCCCCTACTGGTCTTACTCCTGCCTATGTGCATGATGTAAGGAATTAAGGGGTTGGACAACTTGTTGTATTTGTGATAAGGTACCACACATCAGACTACTTAATAAGATGAGCCCATGGTGTTGGAAGTTGTACATCAACATGGATAGAGGATTTTCTAATTAATAGATTTGGGTTAAGGAGGGCATTTTTCAGGATGGTAATGTATAATGACTGGAGTGCGAGGGCCGCAATGATTTACAATGTAGATTAATGACATAGTTGAGTAAAGTGAATGTACTGTAGCCAAGATTGTGGATGACACAAAAATAGGTGAGAATGTAAGTGATGAGGATGATACAGAGTCTGCAGCGGAATATAGACAGTTAAGCAAGTAGACAAACACTTGGCAGGTGAAATATAACTTGGGGAAACATGAAGTTCTGTGCTTTGGCAGGAAGAACAGAGGAGCTGAAGATTATTTAATTGAAGAAAGACTGCAGAAAAGAGGAGCTGAAGATTATTTAATTGAAGAAAGACTGCAGAAAAGTGCATAACAACAGAAGGGTTTGGTACTGTTTGTGCATGAATCATGAAATGTTAGCATCTAAATTCAGTGGATAGTGAGAAGGTAAATGGAATGTTGGCATTTAATTTTATAGGTAATTGAGTATAAAGACAAGGAGACTTTGCAAAAAACTAGACAAAACACTAGTCAGACCACAGCAGGAATATCATGAACCATTCTGGGTTCCTTATCTAAGGAAAGATATCCTGGCATTGACAGCCATCTAGAGAAGGTTCCCTATATTTTTACTAATTATGGATGTTTTGTCTTATGAGGTGAGGTTGCATCAGTTCAGCCTGTACTCATTGGAATTTAGGAAAATGAGGAGACATGATTGAAAGATACATAGATCTTTGGTTGCTCGACAGGGCAGATGCAGAAAGGTTGTTTGCCCTTGAGAGAGTGAAGGACAAGATGGCATAATCTCAGAGTAAGGGGTTGCACATTTAAACCACGGATGAGGAGGAATTTCTTCTCTCGGATGGCATTAAATCAGTGGAATTCCTTGCAGAAGACTGTTAAGGCTGGGTCATTAAGTATATTCAAAATGTAGACTTTTAATTGGGGAGGGAATCAAGGTTTATGGGGAAAAGGCAAGAAAGTGGAGTTAGGATTATCGAATCACCTCTGCTGTCATCAAATGACAGAGCAGATGCAATGGGATAAATGATCTACTTCTGCTCCTTTTATCTTGTGATCCCTTCCTCATTAAAGAGGATGGGGTGGAGAGTGGGAAGGGTGTGCAGATTTTATGTTTCAGACTTGAATCATTACTTTTCTGAAGTGGAAAAAAATTTAGAAAACTCGAATTTCTGAACCTTTCAGTGAGGGTGAGGAAAGCAGAGTTTCAGAAGTGTCACCAATCCACACTGAGGGGACCATTTTAGTTATGGTCAAAGACTCTGCTATATTTAGGCCAAGATCTTCCAGTTGCTGACTCTCCAACTCCTCAGGATCATCCAACCCTGACTTAGGCTCAGAGGCCCAGCTATTCTGAGTGGTTGTGGCAGTATAGATGGATCGTGTGGAAGACAAGACTCCTGTCTGGGAATCTGAAACTTTTAACAGGCAATTAACAGGTATTTGGAGCCCTTTGTTTTTGAAAATAAGTCCCCACCTCTGGGTGGTACCAAGAGACTTCACTTCGAATTGCACAGGAAAAGTTGGAGGTCCTAAGATAATAAGACCATAACACAAGAGCAAAAAGTAAACCATTGAGCCTGCTGTAGTTCAATGGGATCATGACTGATCAAACAATCCTCATTCCACTTTCTTGACTCTTCCCCACAGTCATTGATTTCCATTTAATAACTCAAAATCTTTCTATTTCAGCCTTGACTATACAATTTTCTATAGCTTTTTGCAGTGAAGAATTCCACAAATTGATTCCACACCGAGAGAAGAAAATCCTCCTCTTTGGGCAACCCCTTACTTTGAGATTATGCCCTTTTTGTCCTAAACTCTCCCAAAAGGGAAACCATCTCTAACCCTTAAGAGAATGTATTCTTCAGCAAGGTAATCTTTTATTCCTGTAAACTCTAATGAGTACCTGGGATCGACCTACTGAAGCTTCTTTGGACTGTCTCCTATGCCAACATATCTTTACTTGGATACGGGACCAAAACATTTCACAGTATTCTAGGTGTGACCTTGTATGGTTTTAGCAAAATTTCTCTCTTGTCTTTTTATACTCCAGTCTCTTTGAAGAAAAGACTAACATTCAGTTTGCCTTCCCTTTCACCCATTCTACTTTATGCTAGCTTTTTGTGATTTATGCACGAGGAACCCCGTGTTCCTCTGTGCTGGAATTTTCTGTGGTCATCTAAGTTGTGCAGTCAACATCACTAATGTGCAAGAAATTTTTAAAAACTAGGAATTTTTGTGCAGGTGGAAGATTGTGATATGAAGAAATGGCTAATATCAACTATTGACACATCTTCTCCACATCTTCCAACATTAGAACAGCAAAGGAACCCTGCAGAATTCAAGCCAAAGTATTTTAGCTTCATTGATGACTTGAAGCTAAATGATGTAATACGAAAAGTTTGATCCCTGCAAAATTAGCTTGCTGATGGAGTAGACAATGGATAAAGTTGAGCAAGAGATTCACTTTCTACTGAATTATCCCCACTGCAATTCATGAATTTGTCACACTTGTCAGCTATCTGGATTTCTGCAACACTGCTAAAAGAAAAAGCAAGGTTGACACAACAATTACTAATCACAACATCCAACAAGGCATGGAAGAGATCCTCTATGACAATTTTTATCTCTTAAAACATTCATCATTCTGCACTTTCTAAAAGTAAAACTTTTTTTCTTTTCCAGAGACAGTCAAACCAAATATATTCAGAGCACTGTTGCAAATGTGGAAAAGCACTTTGGTGAGATCTGCACCTTATTTGCAGCCTATGTAAGGAAAACTGCAAGACTACGTGATAAGTCTGACCTCCTGGTTAAAGAACTCCGAGAGTACTCTGAAACAGAAACTCCTAATGTAAAATATGGTCTAAGTAGCTTTGCAGATCACTTTGCTTTAATTCAAGATTATCGACATGCAGAGGTGAGTTGCTGAAAATATCTGCTAAATGCATTCTCAACATTTTTGCATTTATCGGTTATATGTTTATCAGTTATACACTGTCTTTTAACACCTGATTTTGATCTGCATAAAGTTTGCTATAATGGAGTTGTCACTTTTTTTACTACCAGATATTTTAAAATCTTTTTGCTTTATCTATGAAGCAACAGCTGTTATTCAGCATCAATTATCAGTCCCACTCCAAAGCAGAAGGATTCCAAGAATGGAAGTTGAAATTGGGACAATAACTTCAGATGAATACTGGCCAGAGTTGTGAAGTAATTCATGTTGGCAGTAAGCGATGAGAGATGTTCTAAAAGGAGTGCAGGAGGAGTGGGACCTATGTATTTACACATGTTAATCATTGAAGGTGTCAGGAAAGGTTGAGAGGGTACGGTTATGAAAATATTTTATAACTGACAGTCATATCGTATACAAAATTTAATATAAAATTTTTGTATAGAATGATGGTGTGGCCTCAACTGGAGAACTGCATCTAGTTTCACACTTTAGGAAGGAAGCAATGACAATAGCAAGAGTTTTTTTCTAATTAGATTAGATTACTTATAGTGTGAATGCAGGCCCTTCGGCCCAACAAGTCCACACCGACCCTCCGAAAAGCAACCCACCCAGACCCATTCCACTACATTTACCCCTTCACCTAACACTACGGGCAATTTAGCATGGCCAGTTCACCTAACCTGCACATTTTTGGGCTGTAGGAAGAAATTGGAGCACTCTGAGGAAACCCACGCAGACACTGGGAGAATGTGCAAACTCCATACAGACAGTTGCCTGAGGCGGGAATTGAACCCAGGTCCCTGGTGTGTGCCACTGTGCCGCCTGTGTCTGGAATGTGTAGACTGTAGGCAGATTTTAATTAATACACTCAAGGAGTTGGATTATTATCTGAAAAGGAAAATTTACATAGGGCACTGGGGAGAGGGCAAAGGAGTGGCATTAGGTAAATTGTTCATTTGGAGAGCAAGCAATGGCAAAAAAATTCAAATTACATTTTTTTTAATGCTGTAACTACTTTGTGATTCTGTAATTTGTGCTAAAATCAAAAAAGAAGAATGTTGTCCACCAGCAAACTTCTGCTGTACCTAATCAAGAAGGGGTGCAAATAAAAACAACTTGGGCTATACTTCTGTTTTTTTTTACACTATTTACCTGAGGTCATTTTCAAACACTTAGATGCAGATTAATTGGAAGTTTTGTCTTTGAAAACATTTAATGGAATTTTAGGATTCTAATTATTTGCATGATGAAACTCAGAAATTATTTAAGGATCCTAGATTTAAAAATACAGACATAACTTAGTGCTCAGAAACAGCCAATTTGCCCCAACAGATTTAACTGGTCTTCTGCTTAATGAGTTTTCTTCCACAAATCATCTTTATCTAACCCTTGCATGCATTTATCTAGGATTACCTGAAACACATCAATGTTAATTATTTCAAATACTCCTATAGGTTGAGTTCTGCATTCTTTTAACTCCTTTTTTTTAATATATAAAAGATATTTCTCTAGAATGTCCCTTTTTGAATTTATTTATATTTTATCTTTATAAGTCTCTAATTTTGATCTCTTCCCACAAATGGAGAGCGATGACTGACTATTGTTGGACAAAAAAAGACAAATTTTAATAAAATGTTTTGTTTTGGACTCATCACAACCATTTGGAAGGATCTCTGTTTAAGAGGAAAACTAACTGAATGAGAGTTGCTGCATGAGAAAAGAATACTGATTGGTTGGCAAATTGTTTCTCTGGCTGTACCAGAGTTAACTTGCCAACCAATCAGATTATATCAATCATACAATGTAAAGGTTGGTATTCTTGCAATCATCTGGAAAATGTTCAAGATGAAAAACTTTGACAAAATTGCCTTTTTCCAACAATACTGAATGTATAAATTACCAAACAATTCAAAGAATTATTTTATTTTTGAATATGCCTCCTGTTAAACATTTTAATTCCTTTCTGTTATTTAGGTTTATCTTTTTTCAATGTGTGTCCTGCTATTCTGCTTTCTCCAGTTATGATGCAGTTGATAGTGTGAGATTGAGAGTATTAAGGTCCACACCTGAGACTTGAGTACAAAATCCAGCCTAACATTTCAGGTACTAATGGAGTACTTCATCTTTGGAAGTGTCATTTTCCACGCGAAGCAATTAACTGAGGCACCCACCTTGGTTAGCCAAATATGCAGTAAACGACTCCATGGCACTTCAAAAATTTGCCATCCTGGAATTTCCCCATTTTCAGATAAGATGCAGTGTTCAGGGAGAGGTGACATATGTAGTTGTGAGCCATAAAATGAACTCTGAATATAGGGATAGTGTGGTGCTGGCAAAGCATTGCACGTCAGGCAGCATCCAAGGAGCAGGAGTATTGACATATTGAGCAAAAGTCCTTCATCAGGAATGATGCTGCCTGATTCATCGGATGCTGCCTGACCTGCTGTGCACCACGCTATCGACTCCATTCTGCAATCCTCACTTTTACCTAGTCTGAGTGAATATATCTGTGCATTTGTATCATAAATTGGCTTTAGAACAGCATGGCATATTAGATATGCTGTATTTTTGCTTACAAAGTCAATGTGGCAGTCATTGTTCTGAGTACACATCGGGTAGACCCACAAAAATGTCCATTGCCAGTTCTGGCCATTTTGTATATACAAGTATAGTTGGTGGCAGTGAAATATTACATTTGCCATTAGCTGCATTCATGTAATGAGTAAAAGTGACTCTTTGAATTCTGATTCTTAGAGAATAAAATTCATCCATTCGTGCAGCAGCCTCTAAAATACCTAGCCAACGGACTGTGGGCTCACATCCACTTTCTTGAGTTGTCAGTGGGAATAAATTCTTAAGTGCAATTTTTATCTATGTAATTTTTAATGTCCTAATTAAGCAAATCAGTCACATTACATCAAGTTGGCAAGCAGAATTTAAATTTGCTTTCTATGGCGAGAGTGCAGAGGAGATTGTTGCCTGGGGTGAAAAGTTTCAGGGAAAAGATAGAGAAAATGGATAGGCTGGGTTTATTTTTCTTTGGAGCAGAGGAGTGAGATGGAACTTGATTGAGGTTTACAAAATTGAAAGGCAGAGATAGAGTAGATCATGCTAATCTCTTTTCCCATGGCAGGTGTATCTGAGACCAGAGCACAAGTTCAAGGTGAGAAGCAAGTGGTTTAGAGGAGATCTGGGGAAAAAAACTTTATGGTAACATACGGAATGCGCTGCCTGAGGGGTTGGTTGAGGCGGGTACTCTTGCAACATTTAAGCATCTAGGTGAGTACTTAAAATGCTGAGGCACAGTAGACTATGGACTATGTGCAAATAAATGGGATTAGTGTAGTATAATGTTTGTATATTGGCATAGATATGGTGAGTTGAAGATTCTGATTCTTAATCTGTTTACAATTTGCCTTTTGCTTGCATAGGTTGAAAGGCTAGAAGCTAAAGTTGTAGAACCTTTGAAGAAATATGGTTCCATAACCAAGTTGAAAAAGGTATGTTCAGTGTGCATAAGGAATTATTAGACTTTATATTATGAAAAATTATGTAATAGTATGGATGTTTTAAACATAGACCATATGAAGTTCTAATATTTTGTTTAAGCATTTGTATTACATTTCATTCCCTGTTCTTAAGATTCATAAACTTTCATATCTCACTGGGGTATCACATTAGAAATCAAGCATTGCCATTCCCATAGTTGTCCAAAAAATTAGGCTCTTATAAAAGTATATACAATTTCTCAATTTCTTTGTTTTAATCCCAAAATGACAGCATGGAACAGGTTTCTGTACTCAATAAGGATGACTATTTATCTGTAAGAAACAGATTAGCTACAATTAAATAATTAGAGTCAGAGTTCTACAGCATGGAGACAGGCCTTTGGTCCAAACTGGTCCGTGCTAACGCCATTTCCTGCACTTGGCCCATATCCTTCTAATCCCTTCCTATCCATGTATTTGTCCAAATACCTTTTAAAATGTTGTTAATGTACCTACTTCAACCATTTTCACTAGCTGCTCATTCCATGTGTGTACCACCCACTGCGTAAACCGTTGCCCCTCTGGTTCCCTTTTATTCTTTTTCCCTTTAACTTTACCGATGTCCTCGAATCCCCAACCCTGGCAAAAAGACTGAGTGCATTCACACTTCCCATGTCTCATGATCTTCTACAGTTCTTTAAGATCCCACCTCCGTCTCCTACACTCTAAAGAAAAACATGCTAACTTGTCCAACCTCCCCCTATAGCTCAGATCATTAAGTCCTGGCAACATCCTTGTAAATTTCTTCTGCACTCTTTGCAGTTTAATAACATCCTTCTGAAAGCAAGGTGACCTAAACTGAACACAATACTCCCAGGTGCAGCCTCACCCAGTGTCCTACAATATAACTTCCCAACTTCTGTACTCAGTGCCCTAACTGAAAGTCAGTGTGTCAAAGCCTTCTTCAATGCCCTATCTACCTGTGACTCCACTTTTAGAGAAATGTGAACCTGAACTCCAAAATCCCTCTGTTTCCCCTACACTCCTTAAGGCCCTACCATTCACCATGAAACACCTACCTTGATTTGACATTACCTTATGCTTTTTTATATTAAACTCCACTTGCCATTTCTCAACCCACTTCTCCAGCTGATTAGGATCCTGCTGCAATTTCTGTTCAAGTCATAAAGATGTACAGCATGGAAACAGACCCTTTGGTCCAATTCATTCATGGCAACCCAATCAAGTCCCACCTGCCAGCACCGGCCCATATCCCTCAATCCTTCCTATTCATATACCGATCCAGATGCCTTTTAAATGTTGCAATCGTACTCGCCTCCTCCACTTCCTCTGGCAGCTGATTGCATACATGTACCACCCTCTGGAAAAAGTTGCCCCTTTGGTCTTTTTTGTATCTTTCCTCTCAACCTATGTCTTCTAGTTCTGGACTCTCCCACCCCGGGGAAGAGCCATTTTCTATTTATCCAATCCACGATAAATTATGATTTTATAAACCTTTGTAAGGTCACCCCTCTGCCTCCGAAGCTCTAGGGAAAACCGCCCCAGCCTATTCAACCTCTCCCTATAGCTCAATTCCTCCAACCTTGGCAACGTCCTTGTAAATCTTTTCTGAACCCTTTCAAGTTTCACACCGTCGTTCCGATAGGAAGGAGACTGGAATTGAAAACAATATTCCAACAGTGGCCTAACCAATGACCTCCCAACTCCTGTACTCTATAGTCTGGCCAATAAAGGAAAGTAAACCAAATGCCGCCTTCACTATCCTAACAATCTATCTACATGCTTTCAAGGAGCTATGAACGTGCACGCCAAGGTCTTTGTTGAACAACATTACCTAGGACCTTACCATTTAAGTGTGTAAGTCCTGCCAAAATGCAGCAGCTCACATTTATCTAATTTTAAACCCCATCTGTCACTTCTCAGCCCATTGGCCCATCTGATCAAGATCCTGTTGTAATCTGAGGTAACCTTCTTCACTGTCCACTACACCTCCAATTTTGGTGTCATCTGCAAACTTAGTAACGATACCTCTTTTGCACACATTTAAATCACTTATAAGTGACAAAGTAGTGGACCCAGCACCGACCCTTGTGGCACTCCACTGGTCACAGTCCTCCAGTTTGAAAGACAACCCTCAACCACCACCCTCTGTCTTCTTCCTATGAGCCAGTTCTGTATCCAAGTGGCTAGTTCTCCTGTATTTCATGAGCTCTAACCTTGCTAACCAGTCTTCCATGAGGAACCTTGTCGAATGCCTTACTGAAGTCCATATAGATCATGTCCACTGCTCAAAAGCCATGTTGACTATCCCTAATCAGTCCCTGCTTTTCCAAATACATGTACATCCTGTCCCTCAAGACTCCCTCCAACAACTTGCCTACCACCAATGTCAGGTTCACTGGTCTATAGTTCTCTGGCTTGTTCTTACCACCCTTCTTAAACAGTGGTACCACGTCAGTCAACCTCCAGTCTTTCGGCACCTCACTTGTGACTATTGATGATATCTCAGCAAGGGGCCTAGCAATCGCTTCCCACAGAGGTCTAGGGTACACCTGATCAGATCCTGGGGATTTATCCACTTCTATGTGTCTCAAGGCATCCAGCACTTCCTCTCCTGTAATATGGACACTTCTTTTTTTTTCAAGATGTCACCATCTATTTCCCTACATTCTATATCTTCCATGACCTTTCCACAGTAACCACTGATGCAAAATACTCATTTAGTATCTTCGCCCATCTCCTGCGGCCTCACACAAAGGCTGCCTTGCTGATCATTGAGGGGCCCTATTCTCTCCCTAGTTACCCTTTTGTCCTTAATGTATTTGTAAAAACCCTTTGGATTCTCCTTAACTTTATTTGCCAAAACTATCTCCTGTGCCCTCCTGATTTCCCTCTTAAGTATATCCCTACTGCCTTTATACTCTAAGGATTCATTCGATCTATCGACCTGACATATGCTTCCTTCTCTCTCTCAACCAAATCCTCAATTTCTTTAGTTATCCAGCATTCCCTACATCTACCAGCCTTTTCTTTCACCCTGACAGGAATCTACTGTCTGTGGACTCTCGTTATCCTTCTTCAGTGTCCATGATCCCAACTATTTTAGTGTCATCTGTAAACTTATTAATCATGCCTTGTACATTCTCATCCAAATCAAAAATTAGTTAGCAAATAGTAATGGGCCCAGCACCAATCCCTGAGGCACTCCATTAGTCACAGGCCTCCAGTCTGACAAGCATCCTTCTGCTATTATTCTCTGCTTCCTTTCATCAAGCTAGTTTGTATCCAATTTGCCAGCTCGCCCTGGATTCCATGTGAGCTCACCTTCCAGAGCAGCCTATCATGTGAACCCTGATCAGTGACCTTACTGAAATCCATATCGATTGTAAACTAACAACTCTTAGTTAAAACTCTAACCCACTTCAACAAGGGGTAAGTGATATTTGGAGATTGACACCCGAGAGAAGAAGAAAATCAGTTGGATAGAGACTCCTTCCACGTCCCTTTACCTCTTCTCTTTTCCTAGTTAGTCAGTTCTGAAGAAGGCCACTGGACCTGAAACATTAACTTGTATTCTCTCAGCAAATGCTGCCAGACCCACTGAGTTTTTCCAGCAATTATTCCTTTTGTTTCTGATATCTAGCATTCACAGTTCTTTGGATTTTTTTTTATTTGCAGTGGGGATTAGGCTATTTGAAGTAGATTCTTACACCATTTCCACAAACACAATAATTGAAAAACCTAGTGGTGATTTAGATTACCAAAGAATTGCTTCCTGCTCTTAAAGAGTCAATTTTGTTTCATTTATCATGGTTAATTTTCTACTCTTGTGCAATTACTAATATTTTATCATTTTAACACAATACTGATAACCTCAAATTTCAAAAATGGATTGTAGGAGCTGAAATGAGCATTTCTAAAATTCACAACTGCTTGTACATTTTCTTTCAATCAGTACTGTTACTTCATATTAGCAAAGGATCAACAAATTACTTTATTCCAATCTTTTAGTCTTTGACCTGCAGAGAATTGGCTAATGTATCTTGCACTTAAAATGTCCTTTAAAAAATATTGGATGTTAAAAGTATTTTTGAAATAAATAACTGCAGGGATAGTGCATACATTGATTTTGTTCTTTCAAAATTCCTTGGGTTTAATTACATTTTCCAAGGATTTAAAGGTAGCAAACATAATTCTATGATTTAACAAAGGAGGAAGAGAAAAAAACATAGGCCAGTTCGCCTAACCTCAGCATTGAAGAAAATTTAAGAGTCAAAGTTTAGGTAGTTGAAAACAGAACACTTATGATCAAGCATTGACAACACATACCTTATGTACGGGAAATCATGTTCGACTAATCTATTGGGAATTTTTAAAGGATGTAACATTGAAGATAGGAAAGGGGGAATTCAGTGAATGTTGTGTATTTATATTTTCAAAAAAAATTATTAGTCAAATTGGGACTATAGGATTATCGGTTTATATTATGCCACTCTCCATCCTGATATGGAAATATAGTGCTTTGTCTTCAGTATCATTAGGTCAAATTCCTGGAACTACCTCCCTAATGACATCGTGGCTGTACTTACGCCAAGCACCTTTTCAAAAGCATAGAGGAAGTGCAAAAAAAATTACCCAGCCAGTATTCCCCACATCCCATGAGTGAATTAAGAATTGGTTTTCGGAAAGAGAATAAGTGGGATTTTTTTTTTTGAATGGGTAGGAAGAAACTAATGGGATATTTATCCTCAGCTATTTTTGTATTCTTTATTGATGATTTGTACCAGGGAACTGAGTGTGATATATCAAATGATAGAACAAATTAAAGAGCGGAATGACTGTTTTGTCTCATTTGTATCTGTACATTCAAATTTGGATAAGGTTGTGGCTGATCTTTTCGTAGCCTCAACTTTACTTTTCCATCCACCCTTATACCCTTTCACTCCCTTACAAATCTCGAAACAACAAAAAGTTTGGTGGAAATCTGCGCACTGAGAAGGATGCTGTGAGGCTGCAGAAGCATATGATATATTGTGTAAGTGAGTAAGAATGTAGCAAATGTAATACAATGAGGAAAGATGTGAAGTTACCCACTTCATTTGGAAAAATAAGAGCAAAATACACTTGAATGGTGAGCATCTAATAAATGCTTGTATTCAAAGGAACATGTGTGTCCTTGCACATGAAACTCAAAGGTAACCTGCATGTATCAGAAGCCTTTAGGGAGGCAAATGAAACTGTATGTCAGCTTTTGTCACAAACTTATGAGTAAAAAAGTCTTTCAACTATTATGTAAGGTATTAGTAATGTCACGCCAAGAATTCCATGTATGGTTTAATCTTCAAGGAAGAAACTACTTCTCCCTGAGAGAGCAATATGTTTTCACTGGATTGACTTCTATGTTAAAGGGATTGTTTTATAAGGAGTGATTATGGAGACTAGGCCTATTTTCTGTAGAGTCGAGAAGAATGAGATGTGATCTAATTGAAACATACAATTCTTAGGGGGCTTGACAAGGTGGATACTGAATGCGTCCCTTATTAGGAAATCTAAAACATACATTTCAGAAAAAATGTCAACCGTTCAGGATTGAGATGAGAAACTACTTCACTCAAAGGGTTCTGAACTTTGGAATTCTCTACCAATACAGATGCCTAGTTGTCGAGTATAATCAAAGTTTATAGAATTAAGACATTGCCACTCAGCCAGCCAAGCCTGATCAAACTCTTAGATGATTTGTACCCACAGTATCCCTTAACTTTTAATGCCAGTGAAAATCAGAAATGTATCAGTCTCAACCCACAGCCCTCTGGGAGACCTGGGAATTCCAAAGATTCACTATCCTGAGTAAAAATAAAACTTCCTCACAGAAGTCCTAAATGGATCTTGTTGTTTTTTAAAAAAATAACTCCCTGGTTCTAGATTCCCAACCAGGGAAAAGTATCTAATATGTCTAAACCTTTAAGAATTTCGTAGGTTTCAATAAGATCACCTCATTCTTTGAAATGCTATAGAAAACATCTCAATTTGTCCAATCTGTCTTCATAATTATCCTGGAGGAGCAAGTCTGATGAACCTTTCTCGCAACAGAGGGATGCGATACTACCCTTTTTTGGGTAAGGATACCAAAATTGCGTACTCAACTCTAGGTGAGAAAAGATGAAAAGTTGGAGTTGAGGTGTAAACTAGCCATCAGGTGCTAGAAAACAAGATGTGTTGCAAATATTCAGCAGGTCTGGCAGCATAGGTAGAAAGTGAAACAACGGATGTTTCAAGTTGAAAATAACTCTTTAGAATTAGAATGCAACCTTTTAGAAGATGCAATTTACTGCTCTGAACCTATATGGACGAAAGAGCTGAGTTCCAGAGGGAACTGAAACTGACTGGCCTTGTCATCAAGGCCACATTTGATCGAGTGTGCCATCAAGAAGCTCTATCAAACTGGAGTCAGTAGGACTCAGAGGGTGAGGTAGATCTCTGCACTGGTTCAAGAAATACCTGGTACGCAGGAAGATTTTTCTGGTTGTTTGAGGTCAGTCATCTTTATACAGGAGTTGTGACATCATGTTACAGTCGTACAAGACATTGGTAAAGCCACATTTGAAGTGCTGTGTGCAATTCTAGACACCATACTATAGGAAGGATGTTATTAAACTGAAAAAGGTGTATTTAAAAAAAAAAATACTTTGGATGTTACCAACACTGGAAGATTTGAGTTATAAGGAGAGGCTGAATAGGCTAGGTTCTTTTCTTTATGCTGGAGCATAGGAGGCTCATAAAATCATGAGGGACATAAGGTGGATAGCCAAGGTCTTCTCCCCAGGATAGTGGTGTCCAAAACTATAGAACATAGATTTAAGGTGAGAGAGGAAAGATTTAAGAGACCTTGAGGGGCACCTTTCTACACAGGGTGGTTGTATATGGAATGATCTTCCAGAAGAAGTGGTAGAGGCAGGTGCCTTTATAACATTTGAAAGACATAGGAAAGGATAGGAAATGTTTGGAGGGATGTGAGCCAAACTGAGGCAAATGGGACTAGTTCAATTAAGGAAACCTTGTCTGCACAGATAAGTTGGTCTAATGGGCCTGCTTCCATGCTCTAGGACTCTGACTCTATCTCAACTCAGTGACACCTCTGGCAGATTTCTTTAGGATAGTCTCTATGGTCCAGCCATCTTCAGTTGCATCAACCATGACCTTCTCTATATCATAAGGTCAGAAGTGGGGATGTTCCCTACTTGATAACTGCAAAGGGTCCAATAGTTTTTTTTTAATCTGGCTGGCAAGTTGCAAGTAACATTCGCTCCACAAAAGTATTGGGCAATGGCCATCCCCCACAAAAGACAATCTAACCATTGCCCTTGATATCATTGAACATCTCACTTTAACATTCTGATAGTTACCATTAAACTGGGCTAGTTATATTCATTCTGTGGCTACAAGAGTACGTTAGACACTTGGAATCTTGCAGCAAATAATGTCTCCTGATTTTCCAAAGCCTGCCCATTATCTATAAGCACAAGTCAGGAATGTGATTAAAAATTCTCCTTTTGTTTGGATGAGTGTAGCTCCAACAATACACAAGAAGCTTGATGCCGTTGAGGATAGCTTGATTGACACCACATCCATAACATCTACTGCCTCAAACACTGATTCTCAGTAGGAGCAGTGTGTACCATCTGCAAGATGCACTGCAGAAATTCAACACCCTTTTGAACTCTCAACTGCTAAATCAAGAAGGACAAGTGCAGCAGATACATGGGAATACCACCACCTCTAAGTTGCCTTCTAAACCACTCCGCATCCAGACTTAAAAATGTGTTGTTCCTTCAGGGTCATTAGGTCAAAATCTTAGAAATTCTCCCCCCCCCCCCAAGGTATTGTGGGTCTACTAATATCAAATGTACTGCGACAGCTCACCATCACCTTCTCAATGCTAATTGAACTTGCATCCTGTGAGCAAATATAAAAAAAGTGATGTAGACAGCGATCTCTATCATTGGAGCAAAACCTCTAGATCTTGATTTTTATTAGCCTTAATCTTTATTATTTCATATATCTGTACCTTTAGAACATAGAACAATACAGCACAGAACAGGCCCTTCGGCCCACGATGTTGTGCCGAACATTTGCCCTAGCTTAAGCACCTATCCATGTACCTATCCAATTGCTGCTTAAAGGTCACCAATGATTCTGACTCTGCCACTCCCACAGGCAGCGCATTCCATGCCCCCACCATTGTCTGCGTAAAGAACCTACCCCTGACATTGCCCCCTATACCTTAAATTTATGTCCCCTTGTAACACTGTTGTACCCGGGGGAAAAAGTCTCTGACTGTCTACTCTATCTATTCCCTTGATCATCTTGTAGTTCTCTATCAAGTCACCCCTCATCCTTTACCGTTCCAATGAGAAAAGGCCTAGCACTCTCAACCTATCCTCCTACGACCTATTCTCCATTCCAGGCAACATCCTGGTAAATCTCCTCTACACCCTCTCCAAAGCTTTCACCTCTTTCTTAAAATGAGGCGACCAGAACTGCACACAGTAATCCAAATGTGGCCTTACCAAGGTCCTATACAGCTGCAACATCACTTCACGACTCTTGAATTCAATCCCTCTGCTAATGAACGCTAATACACCATAGGCCTTCTTACAAGCTCTATTCACCTGAGTGGCAACTTTCAAACATCTATGAACATAGACCCCAAGATCCCTCTGCTCCTCCACCTTACTAAGAACCCTACCGTTAACTCTGCATTCCGCATTCTTATTTCTCCTTCCGAATTGGACAACCTCACACTTGACAGGGTTGAACTTCATCTGCCACTCCTCAGCCCAGCTCTGCATCATATCTAAGTCCCTTTGCAGCTGACAACAGCCCTCCTCACTATCCACAACTCCACCAATCTTTGTATCGTCTGCAAATTTACTGACCCACCCTTCAACTCCCTCTTCCAAGTCATTAATAAACATTACAAACAGCAGAGGACCCAGAACTGATCCCTGCGGAACTCCACTTGTAACTGGGCTCCAGACTGAATATTTACCATCTACCACCACTCTCTGACTTCGACCGGCTAGCCAGTTCTCTATCCAACTGGCCAAACTTCCCACTATCCCATGCCTCCTGACTTTCTGCATAAGCCTACCATGAGGAACCTTATCAAATGCCTTACTAAAATCCATGTACACTCTATCCACTGCTCTACCCTCACCCACATGCTTGGTCACCTCCTCAAAGAATTCAATAAGACTTGTAAGGCAAGACCTACCCCTCTCGAATCTGTGCTGGCTGTCCCTAATCAAGCAGTGTCTTTCCAGATACTCATAAATCCTAGCCCTCAGTACCCTTTGCATTACTTTGCCTACCACCGAAGTAAGACTAACTGGTCTGTAATTCCCGGGGTTATCCCTATTCCCTCTTTTGAACAGGGGCACAACATTCGCCACTCTCCAGTCCCCTGGCACCACCCCCATTGACAGTGAAGATGAAAAGATCATTGCCAACGGTTCTGCAATTTCCTCTCTTGTTTCCCACATAATCCTAGGAAATATCCCGTCAGACCTGGAGGACCTGTCTATCCTCAAGTTTTTCAAAATGCCCAACACATCTTCCTTCCTAACAAGTATCTCCTCTAACTTACCAGTCCGTTTCATACTCTCCTCTTCAACAATATGATCCCCCTCATTTGTAAATACTGAAGAAAAGTACTCATTCAAGACCTCTTATCTCTTCCGACTCAATACACAGTCTCCCACTACTGTCCTTGATCGGACCTACCCTCGTTCTCGTCATTCTCATGTTTCTCACATATGCATAAAAGGCTTTGGGGTTATCCTTGATCCTACCCGCCAAAGATTTTTCATGCCCTCTCTTAGCTATCGTAATCCCTTTCTTCAGCTCCCTCCTGGCTATCCTGTATCCCTCCAACATTCTGTCTGAACCTTGTTTCCTCAACCTTATGTAAGCTTCCTTCTACCTCCTTACAAGACATTCAACCTCCCTCATCAAACAAGGTTCCCTCACATGACCATCTCTTTCCTGCCTGACACATACATACATATCAAGAACACACTGTACCTGTTACTTGAAAAAGTTCCACATTTCAATGACACCCTTCCCTGACAGCCTATGCTCCCAATTTATGCTCCTCCGATCCTGTCTTGCAGCATCATACTTACCCTTCCCCCAATTGTAAAACCTACCCTGTTGCACGCACCTATCTTTCTCCATAACCAAGGTGAAAGTCAGAATTGTGGTCACCATCACCAAAATGCTCACCCACTAACAAGCCCATCACTTGGTACCAAATCGGGACAAGTACCAAATCCAATATGGCCTCCCCTCTGGTCAGACAATCTACATACTGAGTTAGAAAAGCTTCCTGGACACACTGCACAAACACTGCCCCGTCCAATCTACTTTATCTAAAGCGCTTCCAATCAATATTTGGGAAGTTGAAATCACCCATGACTGCTACCCTGTGGCTTCTGCACCTTTCCAAAATCTGTTTCTCTGCATCTCTGCTGCTATTGGGGGGCCTATAGTAAACGCCCAACAAGGTGACTGCTCCTTTCCTATTTCTGACTTCAGCCCACACTACCTCCAAAGGCAGATCCTCCTCGAACTGCCTTTCTGCAGCCGTTATATCATTTCTAGTTAGCAACTGTCCCTCTTCTATCCATGTTTCCGTGATGGCCACAACATCATAGTCCCAAGTACTGATCCACGCCTTAAATTCACCCTCCTTATTTCTGATACTCCTTGCATCGAAGTATACACACTTGAGCCCATCTGTGTCCACAAGTATTCCCTGTCGGTGCTACCTTCTCCACAGCTTCTCTACATTCTTGGACATCCTGAAAAACAGCTAACCTACTTGCTGGACTACAAGTCTGGATCCCATCCCCCTGCCAAATTAGTTTAAACCCCCCTGAAGATGCTAGCAAACCTACTTCCCAGGCTATTGGTGCCCTTCTGGTTCAGGTGCAACCTGTCCTGCTTGTACAGGTCCCACCTTCCCCAACACCTTTGTTCCTGTGTTGGGACTGTCACTAGCAAAGCCTAAATTTGGTGCCCAAGGAGGGATGGCAAAGGTGGTAGGGTAGCACCGTTAATTAGAGAAGAAACAAGGACAGTTGTGAGAGACTATTCAAATTCGGACTACGTGGAGTCCATTTGGGCGGAGGCTTAAAAAAAAGCAAGGGAAAGAAATTATTGGTCGGAGTATTGTATAGACCCCTAAACAGTTGCTACTCTGTAGGAAAGGCTATAAAGCAACAAATAATAGCATCTAAAAAGAATAGAGCGCTAATTATGGGTAACTTTTTAATCTTAATTGGGTAAATCAATTTTAAAGGATATCTATGATAATATGTTGCATTAATTTCCTAGAGCAATATGTCATGGACCTCTCTTGGGTCTAGTAATGAGACAGGTTTAATAAATTACCTCAGTAAAATAAAAAACCTGAGGAAGTAGTGATTATGACGTGTTAAATGTAATGCTCAGTTTGAGGATGAGAAAGCTGGGTTGGAAACAACGTGCTTAGGTTAAATAAAGGAAAATATAATGAAATGAAATACAGTTGCTAAAGTGAACTGGTGGCTGGATTAACAGGAATGACAGTAAGTAAGCAGTGGCCGAACGAGATGGGCGGGCACTATTTTGTTCAGATAATCGATTTCTGTTAATTGATTTTAAATGCTTTTCCTCTGGGGCTTGGAGTTTTAAGTCTGTTCCCCGTTCAGGACACTGCAGCAGCGCACTGCAAGTGAGACACTGACCCCAACCCCATCCAAAGCGGCCCCCCCGTGCCCAACACTGTCCCCCACAGACACCGCCCCTCAACCCCGTCCTGTACTGCCCCCCTCCCCACCACCACCATGGTGCAGTCCTCCCATCCACCTCCACCCCCTCTCTGGGGCAGTCGGACTGGACACCAACAACAACACCCACACAGTCTCACACAACCTTTTTACTGCATATTTTTGACAGGTTCCATATTTGCCCTATACAGGGCAAATGTTGGAGAGATTATCTGGGGGAGGTGGGGGTGGGGAGTGCTTAGGGTGCACCCCTCTGTAAAACTCCAGGGAAGTGTGGGAAGAGAGAGGGCGGCAGGTCAATCATTTGGAGATGGTGCCTGTTTAATCACTGTAAACAAAAGATGCAGTCACTGTTGGAAACATGTCTTTGAAGTGATGTTTCTATTGGGACCTTGAGATCGCCATCTGATTTTCGGATAATCAAGGTTCCTCTGTACTATGCAATTTTGGACCCCTTATTTAAGAAAATATTATTTTAACTGAGGCATTTTGGGGAAGGTTCTCTCTGATGATCTACAGGAAGGAGCAAATATTAAACAGGTTGGGATGGACTCTGCAAGATGATGGTGATTCTGTAGAACTGTTGTGGGAGCCTAACAGCCAAGGCATACTGGTGTTTTCTGCCATCCCTGGCCAACTTATGTGGTGGAATTATTTTGTTTAAAACCTTACAGAATACCTATTTGTTAATTTTAAGGAGTGGGAAGGATGCCAAAGGGAAAAGGAGTGAGCAAACAGCAGCAGGGAGGACACCCCCCCCCCCCCCCCCCCGCAGCACCAGGCATACCAGAGACCACTGCAGCAGCAGCCTCTCCTGAACCCCCCCCCACCCCGGGGACCTGACAGACTCATAGGAATTGGCTGCGGCAATAGACAGACTTGGGGACTGTGATTGATTTGAGGACATCAGTAGGGAGATTTGTGCCCAGGTCCAACCCATCACATCCATGCTACAGAAGCATGAGTGGGCAATCCAGGGCCTCTGGGAGCGGCTGGAGGTGGTGGAGGGCCCAGCTAAGGCTTCAGAAGTTGCAATGGAGTCCTCATCTAGTCTGATCCAGGTGCTGGAGCGAGAGTTGTGAGCCTTGCAAGACCATATCGACAATCTTGAAAATAGAGGTTGGAGGATAAATCTCCAAATTGTTGGGCTCCGTGAAGGTGAGCAGCCAGTCAGCTCCCCACTCACCCATTGTACTCTATGCTACTTTCTCTCTCCTCCTTCCCCCCCCCCCCCCCCCCAACCACCCTTCTCTAGCTTATCTCTCCACGCATCAGGCTCTCTGCCTTTATTCCTGATGAAAGGCTTTTGCCCGAAATGTCGATTTCGAAGCTTCTTGGATGCTGCCTGAACTGCTGTGCTCTTCCAGCACCACTAATCCAGAATCTGGTTTCCAGCATCTGCAGTCATTTGTTTTTACCTTCTTTGAAAGCTGGCAGCTGAAGCTTTTGGGCCTTCACATAGATTGAAAGGGCTGGTGCAATGCCCCCGCCTGGTCCTAGTGCACTTCCACTTGTATAAGGACAAGAAAAAAGAAGTCATAGAAGCCTCCAGGTTATTGGGAAATGATCCACAAGCACTGCTGTACAAGGGGTCAAAAATCAGGTTTTTCCAGGATTTCTCAGCAGGTTTAATTCAAAAGAGGCATCCAGTACTCCATGAGATACCCCGCAGTGCTCCCTTTCAGCCACGAGGACTCAGTTTGTACATTTGACCTAGTGGATAAAGCTAAAAACTTTGTAGACACTTTAAAATAGATGGACTAGCCTGAAGAATACGGTTAATGTTCATCCTCTTTTCCTCCTTTCCCCATGTTTTCCCTTCCTTTTTTATTCCTTTCTTTCTCCCTAATAATTTCTTTTTTGGAAAAGGGGAGAAATAAAACTTGGAATAAGTTGTTCCTTCTTTCTATATAACTGGATTTTATAATGGAAATTTTGTAGATGTTTTTAGTTGTCTCCCCCTTTTTTTTGTTTGAAGCCAGGGATGGGTGGAGTGCTCATCATGACTATCTTTTCTTCTGTTGATTTAAGGATCTCTATTTTTTTTTTCTGGCCTAAGGCTGGGACACAGTCCGGGTTTGAAGGAGCTGTGAAGAAGGGGATGGGTAGGATGAGTGCCACCCTATGGGCATGGTGAAGAGTCTTCCATTCAAGGTTTTAGAGTTGGTTTTCTTTGTAGTTTTTTTGGTAGTAATGGTTATTTGTAGTTATGATAGAGTAGTTTTTGTACACAATTCTTCGACTTTATTGTGCTTGGTGCTTTGTAAGCAGGGTTCAAAGGTCTCTGAGAGGCGACATGGCTAAGTATCTTATTAAATGGTGCTCCTGGAACATCAAGGGAAGTCATTCCTTTTAACAGGCGAAAGAAGTGCTTTCTAGCTTTAAGAGGGAAAGGGTTGATATTGTTTTGTTGCAGGAAACCCATCTTGATGATGTCGAACACCTGAAGTTACAACAGGGGGCTTATGACCAGGTATTCTTTTCATCCTTTACTACTAAAAGTGGCAGTACTTATCCAGAATAATCTTCCATTCAAATTATTAGAGCAGGTGAAAGATGAGCAGGGATGGTTTGTGACATTTAAAGCCCTGATATGTGGAGAGGAATATGGCATTTTAAATATCTACTGTCCTCTGGAGCATCTCCTCAAATGTTTTGATTTCTGCTTTCTCTAAGCGGAGTACCTTTGGAACATGGCACATTATTATTGGGGGCGCGGAGGGGGGGTGGGAGAAGCGATTTTAATTGTCTCTTGGATTTGACAGTAAACAGAAGGTCTAGTGGGCCACCAATTATTTCTTGGCAGGCCAAGCAGGTGGCTGACTCATGCAAGGAATTGGGGCTGGTGGATATTTGGAGATGTCTTCACCCTACTGGCAGGGATTTCACCTTTTCTTCAAATCCACATAAATGTCACACAAGAATTGATCTCTTCCTGGCTCCCTCGGCCCTTCTGGATTCAATTATGGGTTGTAAAATTGGGAAAATAGCTTGATCATGTGACAGTATATTTAGAAGTTAAGGCCAAGAGTGAGGGGCTAGGTTTGCGGCACTGGCGTTTGGATCCTTTTCTCCTTAAGGATTTCAAATTTGTGGAATACTTTGAAGGAGTTTCAGGAATTCTTGACTATTAACTCAGGCACGGCTAGTAGTCCATCTATGCTATAGGAGACTGCTAGGCCTTCGCTAGGGTATTACCTGTTTCCTATTCGGCTAGCCGGAACCGACAGGAGGAGGAACAGCCACATCTACTTGAGACGCAGTTGAAAGCCACCGAGGCGGTGCATTTTGTGCGACCTTTGGTGACAAAGCTACAATGGATCACGGCCCTCCGGGTTGCCTTGAATTCAATACTGACACAAAACTCAAAGAAAGAACTTTGTTTTCACTAGACAAAGGCTATTCGAGTATGGGGATAGGCCAGGGAAGCATGCTCCCCAATCCATTACTGCAATCAGAGACACCACCGGGGTCCTTGCATATGATGTTAAGAAGATTAATGAGACTTTTCTGAGTTTTTACTCTGAATTTTATTGGTCTGAAGGTTGCGAGGACAGGAGGGCTAAAATGGAGGCCTTTATTAAGAACCTGGACCTCCCAGGGGTAACCTTGGAACAGGCCTCTTTAATGTCCCCTTGACAGTTCAGGAAATAGGCAACTTCAGAGTGAGAAAGCGCCTGGCCCTGATGATGGTCTCCCGGGTGAGTTTTATAAGGAGTTTATAGGGATTCTGTCAGGGCCAATGTTGGAGATGTACAATCACTCGATATACATGAATGCCTACCACCATTTTTGAGAGCAGCTGATATTTCCTTTCTTAAGAAGGGGAAGGTTCCTGAGGATTGTGCCTCATACTGGCCCATCTCTCTATTAAATTCAGATATCAAAATTCTGTCTAAGGTCCTGGCACTGAGATTGGAAAATGTGTTGCCCTATGTTGTTAGAGGTTCAGATAGGCCTTATAAGGGGTCGTCGGTCCTCTAATAATATTAGAAGGTTGTTGAATATGGTCAAAGTTTGTCAACAGTGATCGATTTAGGGTTGGTGATTTCCTTAAAACAGAGAAAGCTTTTGACCGGGTGGAATGGCCGTATCTTTAATGTCTTAGAACAGTTTGGATTGGGTGTGGTTTTTGCTAGGTGGGTGGAGGTTTTATATTGCCACCCTCTGGCTGCGGTCATCACCAACAGGGTGAAGTCTGACAATCTTATCATTGGTAGGGGTAGTCAGCAAGGCTGCCTCCCCTCACCATTGTTGTTTATGTTGGTGATAGAGCCGCTGGCAAAGGCTATTCGTCAGAACGTCCACATATCCGTTCCGGAAATGGGATAGAGGGCACAAAAGATTACACTGTATGCAGATGATGTCCTTCTGTTTTTATCGAGCCCAATGACCTCCGTACCCCATTTGATACAATGTATCAATTCATTTGGGGCTATTTCAGGATATAAGATTAACTTTGCAAAATTGGAGGCTATGCCTTTGGGGAACTTCGAGGATGTGCCAGAAGTTGAAGGTAGCTCTAAGTTCCCTTATAAGTGGTCACTGGCAAGGTTCCGATACCTCGGCATTTTTGTTACCCCCAAGTTTGATCTGTTATTTCAGACTAACTTTGCTCACTTGCTCGACAATATTAAGCGGGTTCTCCAGAGATGGGAGGCTCTTCCAATTTCATGGCTGGGCTGAATATCTCTCATTAAGATGAATGTTCTTCCTAGCTTGCTTTATCCCATGCGTACGCTCCCTATAATGTTTCGCAGGTCAACGCTGCGGAAGCTTATCCGATGGTTTGGTTCCTTTGTCTGACATCGTGGGCGGCCCCTCATCAAACTTACTAAATTGCAGTTGCCTCAAGGGGGGGGGGGGGGTGGAGTTGATTTCCCAGACATCAGGAGGTATCATTTGAGTTCCCTGCTATCCTTTGTCTGCGATTGGGTAGGTAACGATCCAAACTCGATATGGCTGGATATCAAGGCCTTGCAGGCAAAGTGCCCTCTTGTTAACCTGTTCATGGGTAAGATGAGGACAGTTATGAACCATTGCCGGAACTCCATTACCATTAGTACAGTCAAGGCATGGAGGGCAATACATCAGAGTGAGGGTTGCTTATCCAAGACTTTGCCACTTACAGCTATAGTTGGCATGCCAGGGTTCTGACCAGGGATGATAGACTGAGGGTTCAAACTATGGGCTGCGAGAGGAGTTTCTAGTTTGGGAGACTTGTTTTGAGGGAGAGGTTGTGATGTCTTTTAAGCAACTGAACTGCAAATATGGGTTGCCCAGCAGAAATATTTTCCTTTTTTTTTTGCAGGTTAGGGATTTCATCCAGAAGAAGACTGCTTCTCACTGATATTTGTTATTGATTGCATTTTTCAATAACTTTATGTTTGTAAAGTTAAAAATTTGCTAATAAATATATTTATTTAAAAAAAAAAGACAGACTGGGATTCATTGGAATTTAAAAACAAGAGGTGACCTCATTGATACATATAGGATTCTTAAGGGGCTTGACAGAGTAAATGCTGAAATGATGTTTCTCCCTCATGGTAGACTGTAGAACCAGAGGACATAGTCTTAAATTAGCAACCCTTAATTCTAAGATGGAGATGAGTTTCTTTTCTCAGAAGGCTGTAAATCTTTGGAATATCATGGCCCAGAGAGCTGTAGGGGAAAAGTCCTTGTGTATATTTTAGGCTGAGATAGATTTTTGATCAATAGGGGAATTAAGGGTAATGGGGAAAGGGCAGGAAAGTGAATGTGAGGAATGTCAGATCAGCTGTGAACTAATTGAATGGTGGAGCAGGCTTGAGGTACCAAATAGCCTACGTATGTTCTTATTTCTCTTGGTCTTATGATCCATTCCTAATTGCCCTGCAGAGAGTGGTGGTGAGCATTCGTTTGAACTTCTGTAGACCATCTGTAAGTTAAGCCACTGTGTTGTTACAAAGATAGTGTTCAGGGATGTGTAGGTTAGGTGCATTAGTCAGGGGTAACTATAGGATAATAGGATAGGGAATGAGTCGGTATGGACTTGTTGAGTTGAAGGACTTGTTTCCTCACTTTAGAGAATCACAGAATCCTTCTCTGCACTGGTCAAGAAACGTTAGCATCGTTCTCATTTGAAATGTTTGCAAATCAGCTGTTGAAATATGTTCATGTTGTGGAGTCATTTAACCTTTTAGCCTTGTGACATGATTTCATGGACTGGATGAATAATATTGTTTTTCCATTTTATCCTTGTTGAGAGCTGAGCATTTTTTGGCTGTAGTAAGTAGCATTCAACCTTAATACAATAATTATGTTATTCCATTACTTGAGTCTGCTGCTAGATGGAGCTCTGACATTACTTTGTGGACCATATCTTTCGACCCTTTCAATATACTGTGAAATTTTAGGAAGCTTGATTTTCTGACACCAGCTTTAGTTTTGTACAAAAATATGATAACAATGTGACCATATGATGGGAACTGCCTGGGAGTACCCAATGGATCAGGTACTTTATTATTATTGGATTGTTTGCATCAAATCCTACTTTCTAATGTGGGAGTTTTTCTCATAATGTGATCTGAAAGCCTGAACTGAGGCTTGTTGATTCAGGAAATTAAGATTGGTCTACTCCCTTCAAAATATTTTCTGAACAGAACCGAGGCAGCATTTGCCAGGCTAGTATTTACTGTCCATGCCCAAATGTTGTGGCGACTGTGATTGCGAGCTGCCTTCTTGAACGACTACAGTCCTTTTGAGTGTAGAAATTTTCACAACACTGCTGTTCTGAAGGAAGTTCCAGGATTTTTCCCAGTGATAGTTTGTGATGTAGTTCAAAGGCAGGATGGTGAGTAGCTTAGAGAAGAGCTTGCAGGTGGTCCTTTTCCCATGCATTTGATGCCCTTGACCTTCTAATTTAAAGAGGTTGCAGTTTTGGAAGGTGCTGCTGGAGGAACCTTGGTCAATTTCAGCAGTGTGTCTTGAACATGGTTCACACCCTGTCACTTACTATGACTGTGGAAAGGATTGAATATTTAAGTTGGTGGATGGGATATCAATTAAGTGAGCAGCTTTGTCTGGGATAGTGTTGTCTGTCTTGAGTATTGTTGAAGCTGCACACTTCCAAGAAAGCAGAGAGCATATTGATAGATTCAATAATACCAAAGCCCTTAAATGGCAAGGTGCAAGAGTTAGATTTCTTATTTGAGATGGCCATTGCCTGGCATTTGTGAGCTGTGAATGTTACTTTCTACTTATCAGCCCAAGCCTGGATATTGTGCAGATCTTGCTGTATATCAGTTCAAATGCTTTGCTTTAATATTTTAGAATTGATTGAATATTACTGAACCTTGTAAAACATCTTTGAACAAACTCATTTCTGACCTTACGACGGACAGAATTCATTGATGGAGTAGCTGAAGAAGGTAGAGCCGAAGCCACGATCTTGAGGAACAACTGCAGTGATGTCTTTTGACTGAAATGAGCAGATACTGCTTTGATGTCAAGTGCAGTTATGCTCGCCTCAACACTGGAGTTCAGCTTTTCTATTCGTGTGCACCAAGGTTGTAATGAGGCCAGGAACTTAGAGAATCCAATCTGAATGTAAGGGAACAGGGTATTCCTTTGTACGTACACTTGCGATGCATTCTAGAATTTAAAAGATGTAGGTGCAGAGGTAGCAGATGCACTAATTATAATCTTCCAGAAATCCTTAAATTCTGGAAAGATCTAAGAGGATTAGAAAATTGCCAATGTCAGACATTTATTTCAGAGAAGGAGTCAAAAAATGTAATTATAGGCCAGTTAGCTTAACATCCATCATTGGAAACATGTTATACAGTCACCATTAGGACAGCTTTTTTTATTCTAGAATTTTAAAATTTGAATTCAAATTTCACTGTCCACCATAGTGGAATTTGAACCAATATTTCCAGAATATTAGATTAAGGTTCTGGATTATTGTTCCCTTATGCTTGCTATTTTGAACAATGGTCATCTTTTAGTACTGAACTGATGAGAACCTTAATTAACAGGATTATGAGACAGTCATGATCTAATTGTTTAGGGGAGCAAATTCAATGGGTTGATTAACCTACATCTGTGATCTTGATAGCACTATTGACAAACTCCTACATCACTTTGGGTAGTGTGATCATTGGCCATGTCAGGTTGTCCAACCCATAAGTGGCAGGACCATATCTTGACAATTTTCCATGTTGTTGGGTAAATGTTATCTGTATAAAGTTATTATTTTTAGGTCAAAGGTCTTCAATACTGTTGCCAGGTATAGAGCCTTCACAGTATTTCGTGCCTTCAGCCATTTCTTTATATCACATGGAGTCTTTGAAGATTGGTATCTGTGGTGCTGGGGAAATTCTGGAGGATACTGAAATGGATCACCCACTCAGCATTTCTGGCTGAAGATGGATGCAAATGTTTCAGCCTTATCTTTTGTACTAATGGGCTGGGTTCTCCATTGTTTAGGGTGAGGATATTGGTGGAATCTCTTGTTAGACGTTTAATTGTCCACCAATATTAACTTAATGTGGAGTTTCCTTGCTAAACCCTACTTTTAAAAAAATTAAGATCCTTCTTATACATTTGAATAAGTTTTTGACTCTAATGTTTCATTTGACTGTGTCTTTTTCCCCTAGTATTTCCATGAAGTGCCACTTAATGGTGTTCAATGTTGAAGCTGCACATAAAATCATAGATTGTAATTTATATTTATAATAGCTGTTTGTATGGGCTATTGTTAGTTAAGCTCAGTGTAGAAAAGAAAAGCTGAGCTCCTATTACCTTTATTAGAAACTGTAGCTGTACCTACCAACTTTAATTTTGTGCTTTTTACATAGTCACGTGGTTTGGTGGTAAACATACATAACCTTTTACTAATTGTCAACTTGCATAATATTTAATATTTTATTTTCTCAGGAAGACCTCAAGGTTGCTTCAGGTGCTATAAGACGTGAATCAAAGCAAATTGCCCATGTGGAGAGAATGCGCCAGAGGAATCCTTCTGACCGACAAATTGTTGTATCCTTAATGTACAGTGGTTATATTTTTGTGCTGGGAAAAAACACTACGTGAGTGGTGCAGTGTGACTAGACCGATATGGATAAATTAAGTAATTTATGGTTATTTGGGCTTTGAAAGCATAACTTTATCTCCTTACACTGGGTCCTGACAGTAACCTTTACCAATATAAAAGGCATATTTCACCCTCTCTGAATTACATTGAATTCTTGCAATAAAGATGATTATGATGGATTGCTGTTTAGGACCGGCTACATTTGTGTTTGCTTTCTAAAGAGTTTAAAATATTTCTTGGTTAAAATAATTATCATAGAATCATGAAATGGTTACATCACACAGAGGCCATTCATTCTATTAAATACAGCATCTTGCAAGTTCTATTTAACTCATTCAGTTCCTTTCCCCTTTCCATGTTATCCAGAAATTTTTGTTCAGTTTAGCTGCTTATTGAATTTTCTCTTGCATGCAACAGTTGAATATAGCCGTGCTACATTCTCAAGCAATGTATTCCAGATCTTAACTGCACACTGCATGTTTTTTCATTCTGTTGGTTTTATTTGATAAACTATGTTCATCCATAGCCTCTGGTTTTTTTGCCCTTCTGTTAATAACAATTTCTCTCTATCAGCTCTTTAGCAATGCACCACCATTTTGAACATCTTTTATCGAAGCTTTCAATCTTCTCTGGCTTCTGTTTCTCCAATTGAATCCCAGGAAGCAGCCTCTCCTGTCTCTCATCGCAGGAAGCAATTTTGTGAAGCCTTTAGAAAGGGTGCAGAAAGACTTTATTTCTTTCCTTAAGTATGGTGCCCGGTATAGGATTTGAGGGGAAAAAAATACATCAGTTGAAGCCTAACTAGTGTCAAGTAAACGTTTATCATAGTTCCTTGTTTCTGTTCTGTCTGTCAATGTATAAAGCCCCATTCTTCAATTTTCATTATAAAGTTTCTTGCCAGTCTTCCACTTCAGTTTGGTCTGATGTCAACCCAGTGTCATTGCCCCTCATCCAATTAAGCAAGTTATGTAAGAAATTTAGGGAAGAGATGATTTGATTAGAACATACAAAATCTGAGAGATTAAAAATATGGATGCTGGAAATCTGAAATACAAACTGAAAATACTGGAAAAATTCACTAGAGTTGGAAACAGTTAAGGAAGGGAAGAGTCAGAAATGGACTGTATGTAAATAAGAAAATGATAGAAATCAATTTCCTCCGGGTTCTCCAGTTTCCTCCCACAATCCAAAGATGCGCAGGTCAGGTTAGTTGGTCATGATAATTTATCTATAGTGTTAGGTGCATTAGTCAGGGGTAAATATAGGGTAGGAGAATGGGTCTGATTGGGTTACTCTTCTGCAGTTGCTTCATGATTGTACCCTTCATGGGTGACCCTGAGACTCTGCATCTATGTCAAGCTGTTCAAACCAAGGACATCTTGTATTCTCCTACTGGGAATTTTCACAGCTATCACTAACTCTGACAAATAACTATCTTTCTTTCGAGACCCCACCTGTGTGTCCATTTTTGTATTGTGAAATGTGTGGCTAGTATGGTAGTGTTTCTTGAGAATGCACAGTTTCCTTTGAAGATGGCTTGGCTGTCTCCTATTCCAGCAGATTGGGAAAGTTTGAAAAGAGCAGAAACAAAATGGAGAATACAAAGCTAGTATGTAACATAAGGGGTAGTTGGAGCTTCTTTAAACATATAAAAAGGAAGAGAGAAGCCAAGGTGAACATAGGCCCTCTAGAAAATGGGACTGGGTAATAAGAATGGGGCACCAGTAAATGGCAGAAGAATTGAATAAGTACTTCATCGATCTTAATGGTAGAAGGTACTAATGGTATTCCAAAAATGTACATCAAAGGGACAAAGTATGGGGATAAAATAAATATAATAGCTATCTCTCTAGAGAAAAAAAAATTAGGGCTACTAATGTGGCTGAATGCTGATAAATCACCTGGACCTGATGGGTTCCATCCCAGGATGTTAATAGAAGTAGTTCTGAGAGATAGTGAATGCACTAATAGTAACCTTCTCAGAATCCTGAGATTCTGGGAAAATAATTGACAGTTGGAAAACTGCTAAAGTAACGTCCTTTTTAAAAAAGATTGCAGACAGGTAACTGTACAGCAGATAGCTCAACATCTGTTATTGGGAATATGTTAATAATGTTAAAGGATGTCAGGTGTTATGGAAATATGTAAACTTATTAGACCACTTTTTGAGGAGGTAACAAGCATGCTAGATAAAGATGGATGAAATATGTTAGGTTCTTTAAAAGGTGTTCCATAAAGTACTACACAAGGCTACTTAGTAAGATAGGAACCCATAGTATTGTGTTAGTATATTAGCATGGATAGAGGATTGGCTGTTAGACAGAATTGGGATAAGGGGAGCATTTTCAGGATGGCAATCTTTGGTAGTAGCGTGCTACAGGGATCAGTGCTGGGGTTGACAAAAGAAGGTTGAGAGGAAATCTGACATTTTCAAAATCATGAGTGGGCTGGACAGAATGATTTGGGTGAAGCTGTTACAGCTTGTAAGAGAAACAACAACAAGAGGCAATAGATTCAAAGTGATGTGAAAATAAAGTAAGGGTGATATGAGGAAAAACTTCCTCACCTGGTGGAATGTGGAATGCAGTGTCAGGAAATGCAGTGGGGCCAAGTTTACTTCAGTCTTTCAAGAGTGAATTGGTATGCAGGGATATGGGAAAAAGGCAGCAGATTGGTACGAGGTAATAGAGCTAGTGCAGGCACAATGGACCTGAATGGCTGCCTCTAAATTTAGGCACTAACCAAAGATGTTTTCCAAATTAATTAAAAGTTTACAGTGGAATTATAATCGCTTTCTGAACTGCTATCTCTTATTCTCCTTTAAACTTCTCTTTCACCACGTTACATCGTCAGATTTCTGTCTCTGGAGTTCAAGCTTTTACGTTTCCATTTATTTTCTTCCACTTCTCCTCTTGCCAATTCCAGGATTTATTTTCTACTTCTTCTCCTGCTCTTTTCTTCCAGCTTTCTTTCTTATTCAGACTTTCTTGTTTCTCTTTTTCTTTTTGCTCCTGTTCAAGATTTTTTTCATCTGCAGCTGAACTGTGTCCAACACTGTATACTTCTTTCACTTCTTTAAATCTAAATGCTGGGTAATCATTTTAATCACATCATCCTTACATGCAAAGCACTAACAACAATAGGGCATTCATCCTGATCCTGCTGTACCATTCTATAAGATCATGGCAGATCTGATAATAAGCTCAAGTCCACATTTCTGCTTACTCTGATCACCTTTCAACCCTTTTCTTAATAAGAATCAGTCAACTTCTGCTTTGAAAATATTCAAGGAGTCTGCTTCCATTGCCTTTACAGGGAGAGAACCAAAGACACTCAACCCCTGTGAGAAAAAAACATTTTACCTAATCTCCTGTAAATGGGCTATCCCTGATTTTTAAATAGAGACCCCTATTTCTAGACTCTCTCACTCTGGGTAATCTAGTTTCCCTGTTTAGACCCTTTGGGATTTTATGTTTCAGTCAAATAATCTCCTATTGTTCTAATCTCCAGCAGATACAAGTTTAGCTTGTTCAATCTTTCCTCATAAGTCATTCCATATCGGTGCTAATGAAACTATTGATGAAAGTTATGAAGGAGAGAATTTACCTCCATTTACGTTTGATCAGGGATTGTCAGCATAGTTTTGTCAGAGAGATGCCATACTAACAAATGTGGTTGAATTTTTCAAGTTAACCAAATGTGTAGATGGGGATAGTTGAGTTGATCTAATTTCTGTGGATTTCAGCAAGGCCTTTAACAAAGTCCCACATGGGAGACTGATAAAGAAGGTAAGAGGCATGAAATCCAAAATTGGCTTAGTGACAGGAGTTGGAGGGTGATGGTGGAAGGCTGGTTTTGTGACTGGAGGCGGGAGTCCAATAGTGTACCACAAGGATCAGTACTGTGTCCCTTTATTGTTTGTGATACAGCTAAATGATGTGGATGAGAATGTGAGGTGGAGAGGAGATGAGTAAATTTGGGGATAACATGAAGACTGGTTGGTTGGTTGAGAGTGAGGAAGAACATTTTGAGTTCCAGGAGGATATATACAAATTGATCAAATGGGGAGAAGGAATTTAACTGTAAGTGTAGGTTGATGCTTTTCGGAAGCAATAACAAGACGAGGTAGTGCTCAATGATTGGTAGGCCACTAGGAAGCTCTGAAAAACAGAGGAATTTTGGGATGTTTGTCCACCAATCTCTGAAGGTGGCAGGGCAGGTTAATAGCTTATTTAAGGCATACAGGACCCTTGCCTCTATTAGCTAAGGCATAGATTATCTGTGATGAAGAGAGGTTGGATAAGTTGGTGTTATTTTCTTTGGAGCAGAGAATGTGTTGATAGGGGATCTGATAGAGGTGTGTAAGATTATGGGGGATATGGACAAAATGAATAGAAAGCAGCTTTTCCCTTTTAATTGAAGGATTGGTAACTTTTTTAAAGGGGAATTGAGGAAAGAATTTTTCATCTAGACTTTGAGGGTCAGGAATGCACTACCTGAGAAGGTAGTTAAATGGGTAACCTCAAATACTACAATTACTTGGATGAGCAGTTGATGTTATAACATTCAAGACTACAAACCTAATGCTAGAAAGTCTAGATTTGGCAGTACAGACTTAATCGGCTGAAGAGCCTCTTGCCCATTGTATGATTCTAAGGTATTGTTCACTCCACGTTAGCAAACATTTCGTGAATATTAATACCAGCAGATTTACAGACACCCGAGTCAACTTGTGCTGAGTAGGTCACCAGTTACCTGATTTACTGCAATTATTATCAGCAGGCAGCTTGTGTTCGTCCGTGAGCATTGTGAACAAAACCACTGGTTAAGATTAAATCAAGTTAAATGCTAATTTCAAGACTGGAGTAAATTTAAGAAAGTCAACCCTCAATGCACATAAAGTTTAAAAATTCTGTAAAACTATCTGCTGTTGAGCTGGCCTCATGCTACCTGTTTGATTTTTCATCATCTTCACGAAGGCCGTCTTCAAGATAACTTAAGCTTGTCAGCTGATATAACCCCTATACTCTTTCCTTCTTTGAGTTGGACCTTACATCCTAACTGTGACCAAACTTTTTTGATTATTTGTCCAAACATGACTTTGTTTGGTAACACTCCTGTAATGTGACTTGGTATGTTTTTAACTAAGTTAAAGATTAATTGTTCCTCTCATCATGGAGGTGATAGTTTAGATTTCCAGTGTTTCTAGTTAATCAGATTACCATTTAATTCACTTCTACATCTGTATGAATGCTCACCTTGGAAAAGTTCCATTTGTCTTTTTCATCTTATTCACCTTATTTTTCTTTCATTCACTCTCCAGTGTTTTTGCTCCAGTCTCTCTTGCCCTTTAACCACCTCTTGACCTTGCCCTCTGTTGTTCTTGCTTCTCCCACGTATTTCTACAGTATAAATCCACCACTTTTTCAACCTTTTCTTCAGCTTTTAAGAAATATAATGTTGGATTAGAAATATTAACTGTCTCGGTCTACACAAATACTATCAGTCCTGAGTTTCTCCAGTGTTTTCTATTTTTATTTCAGATTTTCAGCATTGGTAGTACTTTGCTTTTATCTTTTACTAAATTTTATTTTGTTTAATTATGAGATATGAGCATTACTACTACTAATTGCCATCAACAAAATGGAGCTAACTACTGAAAGCCTTGATCTAAAAAAAAGGCCTTCAAGTAGGTGATTTGGAACAATCTTTGTGCGGTTCAACCCATTTCAGTTTATTGCCACATAGTTTCATCCATAAAACAGCATCTTGGCTTTAGAACTGTCAGGAGTTTTTGCTGTTTGCAGTGTTATATTTTATCTTGGCAACAGGAAACACTATATATAATATATGAAATAGCCTTGACCTGGGGGAAAAAGGAGTTTCGACGTCTGGTTTGGTTGAAACTTTGGTGTTTCCTTCCAGATTTCTGTAACTGATGTCTTGAACTAATGTCTTAAGATTTTTTACAAGAACTAGTTCCTTGACTATAAAACAGACACAGGTTTGTGACTGAATATCAACTGCAGTTCCTGTGGAATTTCAATTGTAACGTAGGGAAATTTATATCCTCTGAAAAAATATCTGTATTCACAACATTGTGGTCACTTGTATGTTTAAATGTTTATATGTACTGAGGAAGAGGAGTTTTGCGCCTTTGGGATTAGTTTCTTCTGAACCATGCTGGGAACAGTGTCTTGTGAATTGTATAACTAAGATAATAGATCAGGCTGTAAATTGAATAGGGGTGGAAGAGATCGTGTGAGAAGTATTGTGATAAATCAAAGGAAAAGTATGTAGAAGAACAGTGGGGTAATTTAGGCAGTGGTTACCAGAATGTGACACGAGTGTGCAAACATAAGGCACATCAGCAGAAAGGATCAGACTAGAGACAATAGAAAGACAGAATTAAAGTATGTATCTGAATGCATGCCACGTTTGTGACACAGTGGATGGATTGTTAGCACAGATGGAAATAAATAAGTATAAACCTAATAGCCATTACAGAGACACGGTTGCAAGTTGACCACGACTGGAACCTAAATATGGAGTAATGTTTGTTATACTGAAAAGACAGGAAGCTAGCAAAACACATTTGGGTAGCTCTGTCATAGAGCATCTAATACTGAGTTACATCATGTGATCAAGCAGAGTCATTAAGGAAACCAAGGTGGTGGGAGAAGGTTGCTTTACAGACTGGAGGCCTAGAAAATTTTCTTTTATGCATTTAACAATTTCTCTCTATTCAAGTCCTTAACATTGTGGCAGATCCGGTCTGTTTGGAAAGTTAAAATCCCCTACTATTACAAATCTACTATTCTTACAGATAGCAGATCTCCCTACAAATTTACTTCTCAATTTCCTGCTGACTATTAGGGGACCTATATTACAATCCCAATAAGGTGATCATCCCTTCCTTATTTCTCCATTCCACCCACATAACTTCAAAACACCACTCCTCCTCCTCTCTTATCCCCTTTTCCATCCTTCCTGTAGCATCTACACCCTGGAACATTTGAGCTGCCAGTCCTGTCCTTCCCTGTGGTACGTTTCTGTTGTAACTATGCTATCCCAATCCTAATAATCTCATGTGTATTGTGTGTGTTATTATCCTTTTTTGATATACTCATGATTTTGATCAACTGGAAGGAGCAGGCAAATTTCCTCAGTTGTAGAAATAGAATTAATGCTTGTCTTCCTATTTTTACTTTATTGTGACTTAAGTAAACTATAGAACACTCAGTGGATTTGACTAGGTCCTGCTTATTCCAGGATTGAAGCTGTTGCATTATTTACAGACTTTTGTAAAAAAGTCCTGCCAGAGTGTTAATTCAGTGCAGATCTATATGAAAGAGCCTGTTTTGAGTTTTCTATTGAGCTAAGATTATATAATGTTGGTTGGTGTCTGAGAATGACCTGGTATTGTGACACTACTTATGGAAATATTTGAATCGCACTGGTTCTACTATCTCAAATTAATTTATTTTAAATATATCTAATTCCTCCAAAAAATCCAGTACTTAAGATAAAGTAATATATACTCGGGCAACATCAAGATTTATGTCTGGTAGGGAATTATTTACTAATTTTCCAGAAATATATTTTCTAGAATCTATTCAAATTAGATGTTTTGTACTTTAAAAAAATCAGTTTTTAAATTGCTCTTGTCTAGGCTGAGTCTGAATTACAGAGGGTCACAATGGATGCGACTCGAATTTCCCGACAGCTGGAAGAAACCATTGATGATTTTCAAGAAGAGAAAATTAGGGATATTAAGGTAAACAGCATGCAAAAATAATTCTTCCTCATTTATTCAAACAAAAAATATTTAGATTAGTATCCTAAAAGGGAAATTCTGGAATTGTATTTGCAAGATGGGGACAAATTTGTTGGGGTGGGGTTTGGGGTGGTAGTAAATTTCCAAGAATATCGGAACATAGGAATCGGAAGCAGGAGTAGGCAATTCACGTCCTTGAAACCCGCACCACCATTTAATATGATCATTGCTGACCTTATCCTGGTGACAACTCCACTTTTGTGCCTGGTCCTCTTAGCCCTTTATCCTGCTCTTCATGAGAAACATATTTATTTATTTCTTGCATCTGTTGATGGATTGTACCTCCACTGCATTGTGGGTAGTGACTTCCACAGATTCATGACCTGCAGAGAAGTTTCTCCTTATCTCAGTTTTGAACCTACCTCCCATCACTCTAAATCTGTGATGTCTTGTTTGAGACTGTCCTACACGGAGAAATGTCTGTTCAACACCACCTTTATTAATCCCCTTTAGCATTTTATACATGTCGGTCAGATTTTCACACCATACCCTCATTCTTCTGAGCTCCCATCAAATATAAGCCCAACTGCTCTTCGTCCAGTAGCCCTTTCATCCCTGGAATCAATCTGGTGAACCTTCTCTGAACCACCTCCAGGGTCACCTCATCCTTTTTCAAGTAAAGAAACCAAAACTGGATATACTACTTCAAGTGTGGGCTCACCAACACCTTATAATTGCAACAACACTCCTTTACTTTAATAATCCAGACCTTTGGCAATAAATGCCAAGATTCCTTTTGTCTTTTTTTTGTGATTCATGCACAAAGACGCCCAGATGCTTTTGGGGAGTCTGAAATATTCCATGCTTCTACATTTTTAAAAAATGCATTCTAAAGCGGATAGGAAAATGCCTTGAAGGTGTTGGATCTGATATTTAAAATTAAATACATTTAACTGAGTGGCAATTTGACTTTGTTATTCTGGCTTTAACAGCTTGGTTTTCATGAAATATGAATGTTGTGTATTTTTGTTCATATGATGGGCTGTCACCTTTGAGTTCAGTCAGGTGGCAATGATATCATGGGCCATTTTGAGTAGAAAACAATTTAGTCCAATTTTGCTGCTTAGGCTGTAAACATGTCCATAATAAAGCTCCTGCTGTTTAACATTTCGGCCTCCTTGGAACTTAGAACAGAAAGAAAACTCAACTAGGCTGAAATTTTGGAAAAAGAAAATTGTGTTTCTCACTGCAGATCTTGGAGATGCTTCGATGAAACAAAAAGAAATCAAAATACACCATTACTGCACTGAAGTAGATAGTGAGGAAAGGAGAAGAAAATAATTTATCCAGGGAAGAGGTGAACAGTGTAGAAAAATCTTGCTACGTGCTCCACCCTGATGGACCAATTTCCCTACACCAGAGGGAAATGTCTTGAGCTGGGTTATAAACTTAGGCAGCCTCAGAGATACCTTGTTTTATCACTTCATCTCTTCCTGTTTAAATGTTTTCTTGGTACATAATATTAAGCAGGCCATTCCCATTTATAAAAGAAAGGAGGAAAATTTTGGTGTCAAGGGACCATATGATGATAACTCAAGGAGCTGGAACTCCCACACAGATTCCTTTGTTCAAGCTAACAAAACTGAAAGAGATATTATCATCCCTACGTTCCTGAGTACTGGTGGGGAGGGATTCTTTTAACCTCCTGAGGCGTCTGGTACAGCCAGAGAAACTGGGTTCTGAAGCTTATGGAAAAAAAGTAAGAAGCTAGCAGAATTATTTTTCACCAAACCATTGGTGATTATTGAAAGGTTCAGATTTCATACACACACAAGCAGCATGATGGTGAAAGTATCAGTTCGTAACAATTCTAAACAAGTTAGCAGAAATATGCAAAGATGACTTAAATGATGCTTTCAGAAACAGACATGGAGTGTTTAAAGACGTGAAGCAAACCAAAAGAGATTACTGACGCAAAGGAACCTAGTCCTAAGGAAAGCACTGGACATAGTCTTAATGGAACTGGCAGCCAAAGAAGCTCAACAGGTAAGTTTGAGCATGAGAGTTCACAAAATGGTGGCTGAGAGATGAACACCAAAGCAGACTCCGAACTCCTATCAGTGTGGAAAAATAGGTCACAGAGCAGCAAATTGCTGATTGCAAATTGCAGAAACTGTAGCGAAAAGCATATTGAACCTATGTAGTTGAGAAAGAAACATGAACAATATGCAATAAAAATATAGAAACATAAGTCAGAAGAAAATCTATACATTACAAAAGGGGTATGAGAAAAGCCCAAACTCTTGAGTTGAACATGAGGTGTTATTAAACATAGTGGCTATTGCTGGCAACATTACCTGATCCTGGGCCACTCCCTTACTGAATGGCAAACCAGTAAGAATGGAAGTGGATAAGGGAGCACTGATTTCATTGATATCTGTAAGTGTGTATCAGAAGCAACTGAGTCACAATGTGCTGCAACACTTAAATTTATACCTGTTCTAAGAACATAAAAAGGCAAAGTGATTCCTTTAAAAGGTTGTATCATTATGTATGTCTATTCATACGATTTGTCCTTGTACAATGTCAAAGGAAACTTTCCAGCTTTATTGGGAAGAACGTGTTTGGAAAAAATCAAAACTCAACTGCCGTAATCTGAAGTAATGTGCCTGTCCGGTTCTGAGACGGATCTATGACAGATTCTAAAGAAACATGGCATTGTTTTCACTGGGGATCAAGGATGAGAATTGAGCAAAATGGTGCAAGGCCGGGTCACTGTTTTATGCAATCATACCAAATGCTGAAGCAGAATCAGAGATGCTGGTCGAGACTGAAGTCCTTGAACCCACAAATATGAGTGATTCATATGTCAATCATATCAATGATGAAGAAAGATGGATCGTTGTACATCTATAATGATATTAAGGTCATTATTAATCTTGTGCTAAGCAGTATGTTCACTTTTAATCAATGACAGAAGTGCTGGCCTAGCTGGAGGTCAGCTTAGCAGTAAAACTAGGCTTGACTAAGTACAAGTCATAGAAGTACTTGACAATTGTAACACATAAAGGACTATTCAAATTGAAGAGACTTCCATTTGAAATCACGTCTGCACATGCAGTATTTCAGTGTGCCATGAGTCAGATTTTAAGTTGATTGGAAAGAGTCCAGTGTTACCTAGACAATATTTTAGTCATGGGGAAATGAAAAAGAGCATCTGCACAATTTAAATGCAAGCTGCAGAGACCTGAATTAGCAAAGACAAATGTGAATTTAAAAAAAAATCTTCCATCGAATATTTAGGCTGTGTCATTGATGCAAAGGGACTAGACCTATCATCTTCAAAAGCAAAAGCTACAGGTGAGGCAATGATTACTTTGTGATTGCTCAGTCACTAAGTTCCAAACCTTGCAACCATTCTCAAGCAGTTGCACAAGTTACTACACCAAAATAAAGATTTAGAAATGGGTAGATCAATATGAAACACAAGGCTTTATTAAAGTCAGAACTCCTTTAGCAATGGAAGTGGCATGTGATGCATCACCCTATGGAGTGGAAGTAGTCATTTCTCACAAAACATTCAATGGTGACAAGAAGCCAATAACATTTGCATCAGGATTGTTAAAACAAAAATGAACAATGCGCAAATAGAGAAAAAAGCTCTTGAAATCATTTTTTTTGCATTTCACCAATATCTGTATGGCCAAGAATTTACCAGACTAATAGACCAGAGACCACAATAATAATTGGACTTCATACAGAGATATCTTATGTAACAGCAAGCCTTATGCAGAGATGGGCCTTGTTGCTTTAGCTCATAGCTACAATTAAGTATCATCAGTCCAACTTACATAGGAATATTTCTGGACTCTTTAGATTACCTTTCCCAAATTAGTTGACTGTAAAGAGTCTGTATGTAAACATTTTCTACTTCAGACAAGTAGAGAATAAGTAGTTCCTGGTGAAGGGCTCTTCCCTGAAACGTTGATTCTCCTGTTCCTCGGATGCTGCCTGATCTACTTTGCTTTTCCAGCATTTTACACTTGACTGATCTCCAGCATCTATGTCCTCACTTTTTCCAAGTAGCAAACACTCTGGTAATGGCAGGACAAGGTCAGAAGTACACCAGAAATGAACCACTACTAATAAAAGTGAAGGACAAACTACTTCCAGGCAAGATCACAAAACAGCTACTCCAGAACTGAAGCCATAGGAAGCTAAAATTATCCATACATACAGGACATCTCCCATGGGGAGTGATGATCATCATACTGTGTAGCTGTATGTTAAATCATCTGTGCAAAAGTCACTGCGGCACTGTCTGAATGAAGGAGATCGGTAGGAGCTATTTTTGGTTGCCAGGGCATGACTGTGAAATTGAGAAGGTGGGAACCTTTGTAGCTTGTGCAAGAGTTTGCAACTTACCTCCATTAGTGCTATTACACCCATGGGAATGACCAGAAATACCATGACAAAGAATCCACATTAACTATGCTCGACCTTTTGAGGGGAAAGTGTTTTTCATAGTGGTTAGTGCACATACTAAATGTCCTGAAGTTGTCATTATAAATGTAGCATCTTCAGAGAAAATCATTTGCAACCTTGGAAGAGATCTTGGCGGGGTTTGATTATCTGACTATTTGGTTATATCACAAGAGTTTACAGAGTATACAAAGCTGAATGAAACTTGACATATCTATTCAGCTGTTTATCACACAATCACAAATATTTGTTCTGATGGTGCAACATTCCTGAAGGACAATTCGAGGACATGGATCACTATCCAAAAGATTGAACTAATTTTTGTTAACGTATTAGAACACAACCCACTCAACTCCTCTGATTTCTCTGACACTACTCTTGGTAAAGCATCGATTACACATGGCATTTTATTTGCTGAAACTACTCATTACAAAATACTTTTTGACAGGAAACAGCAAGATCACCTTTCTCAATGAGAGAACAACACCAGATGTTGCATTTTCAAGAAGGTGAATAAGTGTTAGTGAGGAGTTACACCACTGGCGCTCAGTGGCTACCAGTTTCATTGTAGCACAGAAAGGATTGGTCTCCTACACCGTACAGACAAGAGATGATGTTGTGTGGAGAAGACATGAAGATCAACTCTTGACAACCGAATGAATGTACAAGGGACAACATTAATTGAAAATCCACAAATAACTGTGCCAAATAGAGACTTGAGGACAGAATAGTATTTGGGGTATCTGAGGGAGACAGTACCTTAATGAAGAATACTAAGACCTTATGTGAGCTTTCGAATGTTTAGTCACCTCAAATGATAGATGCTGTTCCTAGTACAAGAGCAGGTCAGTGGCTAGAAATTCTGTGGTGAATTACCTCATCTCCTGTATCCCTAGTTCCTCTTCACAATCTACAGGGCACCAGTCAGGAGGTGCCACTGACTGATGAAATTGGGACAAGAGGGCATAGCCTCAAAATTAGAGGGAGCAGATTTAGGACTGAATTGAAAAGGCAATTCTTCACCCAGAGGGTTGTAAATCTATGGAAGCCCCTGCCCGGTAAAGTAATTGAGGCTTCCACGTAAATTCTTTTAAAGCTAAGATTTTTGTGAAAAATGAAGAAATTAAGGGTTATAGTGGGAGGGCGGGGAAGTGGAGCTGACGCCATGATCTTATTGAATTATGGCCTACTCCTGCTCCTGCTTCCTATGCAGGAGTGTGATAGAATACTCATCCTTGCCTGAATGAGTGCAGCTATAAGAATATCAGATGCATAGGAACACCACCATCTTAAAGTTCCTTTTCATGTATGCACCATCCTGATTAGGAACAATATTGTTGTCAATATCCTGAAACACTCTCCCAAACAGGACTGCTGATGTCCCTACATGCTAAGGACCACTGTGGTTCATTAAAGTGCAATCATCAGCATCCTCACTTCTGACCTTCTGATGGAAGGAAGGTGATTGATGAAGCATCTGAAGATGTTTTTTTCCTATGACTGAGGAACTTCTGCAGAGATGTCCTAGGGCTAAGAAACTGATCTCCAACAACCACAGACATCTTCCAATGTGCTGACTTGTGGAGAGCTTCTACCCCCCCCAAACCCCAACCCCAACCCAATACTCACTGACTCCAGTTTTGCCAGAATCCTTAATACTATATTCAGTCAAATGCTGACTTGACGTCAAGCCGAATGCTCTCACTTCACATTTGACATTCAGCTCTTTGGATCATCTTTATGTAAGAACTAGGACCAGGAATCAACTCAGCTCCTTGAACCTACTCTGCTATTAAATATGATCATGGTTGTTCTCATCTTGGCCCTAACTCCACAATTCCTGCCAGTTCTCCATAATCATTCAACTCATGACTAATTGAAAATCTATCTACTGCTTAAATTTACTCAGTGTCCCGGTGTTTATGGTACTAACTGATAGATTCGTGACTCTCCTTGAAAATAAATTTCTCATCTCTGTTTTCAATTTGCTATCCGTTAACCTAAAACTATGATCTCATTCTAAGTTGCCTCGTCAGGCACCATCTTTCTAAGTTAGAGTGGTGCTGGAAAAGCACAGCAGGTCAGACAGCATCCGAGGAGCAGGAAAATCGACGTTTCAGGCAAAAGCCCTTCATCAGGAATAGAGGCAGGGTGCCTGCACAGTAGAGAGATAAATGAGAGGGGTGTGGGGGTGGGGAGAAAGTAGTATACAGTAGGTGAATGGGGGTGGGGATGGAGGTGGTAGGTCAGAGACGAGGGTAGAGTGGATAGGTGGAAAGGAAGATAGGCAGGTAGGACAGGTCATGAGGGCGGTGCTGAGCTGGAAGGTTGGACCTGGGGTGAGGTGGGGCAAGGGGAAATGAGGAAACTGGTGAAATCCACATTGATGCCATGGGGTTGAAGCGTTCCAAGGCGGAAGTTGAGGCGTCCTTCCTCCAGGCGTCAGGTGGTGAGGGAGCAGCGGTGGAAGAGCCCAGGACCTACATGTCCTCGGCAGAGTGGGAGGAGGAGTTGAAATGTTGGGCCACAGAGCGGTGGGGTTGATTGATGCGGGTGTCCCGGAGATGTTCCCTAAAGCGCTCTGCTAGGAGGCGTGCAGGCTCCCCAATGTAGAGGAGACCGCATCGGGAGCAACGGATACAATAAATGATATTGGTGGATGTGCAGGTGAAACTTTGAAGGATGTGGAAGGCTCCTTTCACCTCCATCCCCACCCCCATTCACCTATTGTACTCTATGCTACTTTCTCCCCACCCCCACCCCCTCCCCCTCCCCCTCTCATTTATCTCTCCACTCTGCAGGCACCCTGCCTCTAGGCCTGATGAAGAGCTTTTGCCCGAAACGTCGATTTTCCTGCTCCTCAGATTCTGCCTGACCTGCTGTGCTTTCCCAGCACCACTCTAAACTAGACTCTGGTTTCCAGCATCTGCAGTCCTTGTTTTTACCATTTTTCTAAGTGTACTTTGTCAATTTCCTTGAACATTTTATGTACCTCAATTTGATCTTCCCTCATTCTTCTGAACTCGAGAGTATTTGTCTAAAATGTTCAATCTGTCTTCATGAAACAAACCTCTCATCTCTGAATCAATCTAATGAACCCATTCGTCCTCAAGTAAAGGTGTAAAATTGTTTTCCAGGTATGATCTCACTTGTACAGTGCAACACTTCCTTCTTTTGGCAATAAATGCTAAAATTCCATTTGCTTTTTTTATTTCTTGCTGTACCTGCCCACTAGATTGCTATGATTTGGCATGAGGCCATCCAGATTCTTCTGTATTGAAGCACTCTGAAGATTCTCTCCCAAAGTTATCTTTTTATTCCTCTGACCAAAATGAATAACCTCACACTTATCATTAAGCTATGTTTGCTAAGTGTTGGTTTTTTTCATCTAACCTATCCATATCCATTCGTAACTTTTTTTTTATATATAGAGTCTTAGAGTTGTATAGAATGGAAACAGAGCCATAGGTCCAACTCATCCATGTCCTAAATTAATCTAGTTCCATTTTTTCTTTGTAACTTACTTTCCCACTTATTTTAGTGTCCCCTGCAAATTTGGCTATAGTACTTTGAATATCCACATCCAAGTCATTAATATAGGTTGTCAGTAGTTGGGACCCAAGTTCCAAGCCAAATGACACCCCACAAGCTATATCTTGCCAACCAGGAAAAGACCCATTTATCCAACTCTCAGCTTTCTGTTGGTTAGATAATCTTCTATCCAAACTAATAAATTACCCCTAACTCAAGACAAAGGCTCTAAAGCAGCTCACAGCCATATTTTCTAGGACAGTTAGGAACAGGTAATAACTTCTGGTCTAGGTAGGATGAGTGTGTCACTTGCTTATGATCAAATAATATAAAAAAGGTTCTGTTTTATATTGGAAGATTTTCAATGGTTCATTTGGGTTGTACTTTAGAATGCTGAGGAGTATTTTTCACTCCAGAGTTAATGGTAAAGGTGCTATTTGCGGAATTGTTGATTCCACTTTTGAATTGCCAGCATTTTGTTGAACAAGTGGTTAGGTTATGTTGATTTCATGGATCTTGCTCTCAAAGAAAGGGTTGGACAGGTTCAAATCCAAATTCTCAGGGAAATCTTTCTTCACTGACTATGCATAGACTTATGTTGGTTTTCTGAGCTCGGGCTACACTGTGACCATTACCTGTGTGGAGTTCTTCAGTGATATTGAAGAACAATGCAAGGACCATGCGGGTAACTAACTGTCCAGCACACTATCTGTCCCTGGAGAATTGATGGAATGTACATGGTGCCAAGAGAGTGATTTTTTTTCTATGCAAAATTACATGCAGCATTATGTCTTAACTGTGGGGATGTAGATATGTAGTGGAAACTGATTTATGAAGAAATGTGCCTGGGCATAAGAGAACAGAAATGTATCACATGCTATTTAGGACACTATATAGCTAGGAAATGAACTCCGCATATATGAATTTTGTTTAATATAAATTTAATCTTGTTTACTATTCATTTTATAAAATGCATAATGGTATTTTGCAACTTGATTCAGATGTAATTGAATGCTATTTTACAATGCAGGGATACTTTAACATTTCTAACAATGATTTGAAGTACTACACAATACTTTCTATTGATGAATTAATACATCAAATTCTTTATTATTTACTTCAAATAGAAAATTTTTGGGGACTTCATCACAATTCAAATGGCCTTCCATGCAAAAGCTTTAGAGGTTTATAGCAAAGCGTATCAGCATATACAGAATATCGATGAAGAGGCAGATATGGAGGTAAGTTGTATTTTAAGATTTTTAAGGCTCTTGTGAAAACAATATTCAACATATGCTTTTACTTTTAATAATACTGGCCTTTATATCTCAATGACCAGAGAGTTATTGGAGCAGCATAGACTGGAATTGCTCACCAGGACTGTGTTGAATTCCTGATCCACTGAACCTGTGCAAATTGTGTGGAACGTTGAAACTTTTGTTGCACATTTCCCCACCATATATAATCCTCCAGAAAACCTCTTGAAGTTGGGGACTTCAGAGGGTTCTGACTCAGTTAAGCTTAATATGATCATATGAATTAGGAGCAGATATCTCTTGAACCTGTTCTACCAATCATTAAGTTCATGGTTAGTCTAGCTGTGTTTTGAATACCCCATTTCCATTTACCTTGACAGTCCTTTGATTCTTCTGCCTAATAAGAATCTATCTACCTTTTTCTTAATCTACTCAATGATCCTGTCTCACCTTGCCTTCTAAGGTAGAGTTTGAAAGTCACACAACCTTCAAAGAGAAGACATTTCTCCTCGTCTGTCCTGACAGGGCAACTCCTAGTTTTTAAACATTGCCTGTCCTAGTTCTGGACTCACCCATAAGAGGAAATATTCTTTTCACATCAATCTTGGCAAGACCATTCAAGATCTTATACAGGTCACAGCAGTTCAGGCAGCATCCAGCGAGCAGCGAAATCAACGTTTCGGGCAAAAGCCCTTCATCAGGAATAAAATTATTCCTGATGAAGGGCTTTTGCCCGAAACGTTGATTTCGCTGCTCGCTGGATGCTGCCTGAACTGCTGTGCTCTTCCAGCACCACTAATCCAGTATTTGATTTTCAGCATCTGCAGTCATTGTTTTTATCTTATACAGGTCAGTTAAGTCATCTCACATTCTTCGAAAGTGCAGAGGAAACAGGGCCAGTCTGTCAATCTGCCTTTGCAAAACAACCCATTCAGTCCAGGTATCAAGTTAGTAAACCTGTGAACCATCTGTAGTGTACTTACACTTTATAGTTAGAATCCCTACAGCTTGGAAACAGGCCATTTGGCCCAACAAGTTCACACTGACCTTTCGAAGAGTAACCCTGCAGATCCATTCCCCTATCCTATTACTCGACATTTATCCCTAACTAATGCACCTAACCTACACATGAGTATAGGTGCATCCTTCCTTTAAATAAGGAGATTAAAACTGCATACAGGGTTTGAAATGTGGTCTTACCAATTCCCTGTATAAATCCTTACTTTTATGTTCATTTCAACTCATAGTAAAGACTATATCACATTAGCCTTCATGATTACATGCTGTACCTGCATACAAACATTTTATGATTCATGCACTTGAATACCTAAATCCCTTTGCACTTCAGAATTCTGCAGTCATTTTCTGGTTAAGTGATCGTCTGCTTTGTTTCTATTCTTCCTGCCAAAATGAAATTCACATTTTTTCCACATTATTCTCCATCTGCCATCCCTAACTGTCTCAGGCAATTTATCTGTATCCATCTTCAAATATCTTATGTCTTTAAAATAGAAGCAAGAGCAGGCTATTTGGCACTTCAACCTTGCCATCAAACATGGCTGATCTGCCCCAGACCACAACTCCTCTTTTGTAACAGCTCATCATAGCTCTCTACTGCTCGATATTTCAAAAATCTGTCTATCTCCTTTTTAAATATTTTAAGTGATTTAGTTTCTACAAATCCTTGGTATAGAGAATTCTGGACATGCAGTACCTTGTGGGTGAAGAAATTCCTTCAGTTCTCAGTTTTAAATTCATTTCCCCTTAATTTGTTATTATACTCCCTAGTTCAAGATACCCCAAAATCTACCCTGTCAATGCTGCTCTGAATCTTGATTTGGAGATGCCAGTGTTGGACTGGGGTGGACAGAGTTAAAAATCACACAACACCAGGTTATAGTCCAACAGGTTTAATTGGAAGCACACTAGCTTTCGGAGCACGGCTCCTTCATCAGGTGGTTGTGAAGTACACAATTGTAAGACACAGAATTTATAGCAGAAGTTTACAGTATGCTGTAACTGAAATTATACATTGAAAAATACCTTGATTGTTTGTTGAGTCTCTCATCTGTTAGAATGACCATGATAGTTTCACTTCTTTCATATGAAAATCACAAAACTCCTTTTAAAAGTGACATTCTCAGGTTAACTGTAACAATTGGTGTCAGCCAGATAAGATGTTAAGATGTTGAAGGTGTTAGCCCCCTGTGTGCTGCTGTCTGTGCCATAATGTTTAGACTGAGTCTAATCTTAAAAAGTGAGTTAACTCAGACTCTTACATGGATTCATGCAGTTTTTGAGCAAAGTACAATATAACTCTGCAAGTACAAATTCGCCCCATAAACATATTTAATTGGAACCACACTAGCTTTCGGAGCACGGCTCCTTCATCAGGTACACAATTGTAAGACACAGAATTTATAGCACAATACATCTGTGCATGTGGGTTTTTGTGTGTCTGACTGGGGTGAGGGGTTGTGAGTATGAGAGGGAGTGTATATGTGTGTGTGAGTGTAAAGTATCTAAGTCTGTAAGTGTGTGTGTGTGTGTGTGTGTGTGTGTGTGTGTGTGTGTGTGTGTGTGTGTGTGTGAGTGAGAGAGAGAGAGATCCCACACTCTTACAGACACACACACTCCCACATGCATCCTCTCACAGACTTAGACACTTTACACTTACACACACATGCACTCTCTTTGACACCCACAACCCCCCCATCCCAGACAGACAGACACACAAACCCACATGCAGATATATACATATACATTTGTGGGGCGAATTTGTACTTGCAGAGTTACATTGTACTTTGCTCAAAAACTGCATGAATCCATGTAAGATTCTGAGTTAACTCACTTTTTAAGATTAGACTCAGTCTAAACATTATGGCACAGACAGCAGCACACAGGGGGCTAACACCTTCAACATCTTAACATCTTATCTGGCTGACACCAATTGTTACACTTCACCTGAGAATGTAACTTTTAGAAAGAGTTTTGTGATTTTCATATGAAAGTAGTGAAACTATCATGGTCATTCTAACAGATGAGAGACTCAACAAACAATCAAGGTATTTTTCAATGTATAATTTCAGTTACATCATACTGTAAACTTTTGCTATAAATTCTGTGTCTTACAATTGTACATCCACAACCATCTGATGAAGGAGTGGCGCTCCGAAAGCTAATGTGCTTCCAATTAAACCTGTTGGACTATAACCTGATAATGTGATTTTTAACCTCTGAATCTTGTATGTTTCAGTCACCGTTCATTCTTCTAGGCTGTAATGAATAAAAGTCTCTAACTAGTTTATCTGTGCTTGATAAGTCACCCACTTCATTACAGGAATCAACTTGAATCTCTTTTGAACACTCCTATTCCTCTACGCCGTTTTCTTCAAAACCTACCTTCTGACCTTTCTGCCAGTCTTCTGCAAATATAGCTATCATGCCTTTGTTCCCCTCATCTAAGTAAAGGGTGAGATCCCAGGACAGAACCCTGTGGGACTCCAAAATCACATCTTGCTAATCAAATACCCATTTATTCCTAATGTATGTTTTGTGCCAGCCAGCCAAGTTCCTACACATTGAGCTGTTAATTTCACAATAACCTTTGTTGTGGTAACTCATTATGTACAGTATACTAGGTCTACAGGCTTCCTTTTGTCCACTGCTCTTGTTACTCCTTCAAAGAAATGCAATGTTTTTTTAAATTAACCTATTTTTCTAATCAACCTGTTCAGAGATGTTATTAAATACCTCGATAGTAGGTAATGACTTGAACATGGGCCTCCCAGTCCATGGATAGGAACACTACCACTGCACCACAAGAGCCCCCCCCAATGAAGTTGAATACATTGAATGAACGTAATTTAACACAACTATGTTGACCCTTCCCAATTACCTTGAGTTTTTTTCTAAATGTGTAGCTGTAATTTCTTTAATGATTTACTTTAACACATTTCCTATGACAGCTGTCAAACTATCTACCATGTAGTTATAGAGTCATAGATGTACAGCATGGAAACAGAGCCTTCGGTCCAACCTGTCCATGCCGACCAGCTATCTCAACCCAATCTAGTCCCACCTGCCAGCATCCGGCCCATATCCCTCCCAACCCTTCCTATTAATATACCCATCCAAATGCCTTTTAAATGTTGCAGTTGTACCAGCCTCCACCACTTCCTCTGGCAGCTCATTCCATACACGTACCACCCTCTGTGTGAAAGAGTTGCCCCTTAGGTCTCTTTTATATCTATGCCCTCTCACCCTAAACTAATGCCCTCTAGTTCTGGACTCCCCGCACCCCAGAGAAAAGTCTTTGTTTATTTATCCAATCCATGCCCCTCATAATTTTGTGAACCTCTATAAGGTCACCCCTCAGCCTCTAATGCTCCAGGGAAAACAGCGCCAGCCTGCTAAGCCTCTACCCATAGTTCAAATCCTTCAACCCTGGCAGCATCCTTGTAAATCTTTTCTGAAGCCTTTAAAGTTTCACACCATCTTTCCGATAGGAAGGAAACCAGAATTGCACGCAATATTCCAACAGTGGCCTAACCTATGTCCTGTACAGCCGCAACATGACATCCCAACCCTGTATTCAATACTCTGACCAATAAAAGAAAGCATACCAAACGCCACCTTCACTATCCGATCTACCTGCAACTCCACTTTCAAGGAGCTATGAACCGGCACTCCAAGGTCTTTTTGTTCAGCAACACTCTCTAGGACCTTACCATTAAGTGTATAAGTCTTGCTAAGATTTGCTTTCCCAAAATGCAGCACTTCGCATTTATCGGAATTAAACTGCATCTGCCACTGCTCAGCCCATTGGCCCATCTGGTCAAGATCCTGTTGTAATCTGAGGTAACCTTCTTCACTCTCCACTACACCTCCAATTTTGGTGTCATCTGAAAACTTACTAACTGTACCTCTTATGTTCGCATCAAAATCATTTATGTAAATGACAAAACGTAGAGGACCCAGCACCGATCCTTGTGGCACTCCACTGGTCACAGGCCTCCAGTCCGAAAAACAACCCTCCACTACCACTCTCTGTCTTCTACCTTTGAGCAAGTTCTGTATCCAAATGGCTAGTTCTCCCTGTATTCCGTGAGATCTAACCTTGCTGACCAGTCCCCCATGGGGAACCTTGTTGAACGCTTTACTAAAGTTCATATAAATCATATCTACTGCTCTGCCCTCATCAATCTTCTTTGTTACTTTTTCAAAAATCTCCATCAAGTTTGTGAGACATGATTTCCCATGCACAAAACCAATCAAGCCTGCTGCACTTAATAACAACCAAAAGAACTGCAGATGCTGTAAATCAGACACAAATACAGAAGTTCTGGAAAAGCTCAGCAGGTCTGGCCGCATTTGTGAAGGGAAATCAGTTTCAGGTCCAGTGATCCTTCCTCAAGCCTGCTCTGTTTGTTAATTTAAAGCGTATTGATCTTGGGCTTTACCTCCATTTCCACAGTAAATACTGATGCAAAATACTCGTTTCTTATCTCCCCCATTTTCTGCAGCTCCACACAAAGGCCGCTTTATTGATCTTTGAGGGGCCCTATTCTCCCCCTAGTTATCCTTTTGTCCTTAACGTATTTGTAAAAACCCTTTGGATTCTCCTTAATTCTATTTGCCAAATCTATCTCATGTCCCCTTTTTGCCCTCCTGATTTCCCTCTTAAGTATACTCCTACTGCCTTTATACTCTTCTAAGGATTCATTCAATCTCTGCTGTCTATACCTTACATATGCTTCCTTTTTTCTTAACCAAACCCTCAATTATTTTAGTCATCCAGCATTCCCTATACCTACCAGCCTTTCCTTTCACCCTAACAGGAATATACTTTCTCTGGATTCTCGTTATCTCATTTCTGAAGGCTTCCCATTTATCAGCCGTCCCTTTACCTGAAAACATCTGCCCCCAATTAGCTTTTGAAAGTTCTTACCTAATACCATCAAAATTAGCCTTTCTCCAATTTTTAAATCTAGTAGTTAGTTTTGTTTTTTTGTCTAACTGCTTTTTGTTATATTCCAGTCTCAGGGGAACTTTGTTGAATCTAAGAGAATTTTGAAAAATTAGCAGCATGTCTACTACCTCATTATCAATGTCTTGTAAGATCGCAGGATGAAATCCATCTGGACCTAGAAATCTCTCATCCTGCAGCTCCATCAGTTTGCTTAGTACCTCTTCCCTTGTGATTGTAATTTTGCTACCTTACTTTGCCCTTCTACTTGCTATTTTATAGCTATTACTGGAATTTTTTTTTATACTCCATAGTGAAGTCAGAATTTAGGATGTTTATTCACTTCATCCACTATTTCCTCATGCCCTATTATTAACGCACAGCAGTTCAGGCAGTGTCCAAGGAGCAGGAAAATCGACGTTTCAGGCAAAAGCCCCCAATTAGTCGATTTTCCTGCTCCTTAGATGCTGCCTGAACTGCTGTGCTTTTCCAGCACCACTCTAATCTAGAATCTGGTTTTCAGCATCTGCAGTCCTTGTTTTTACCTACTATTATTAACTCCACACTCTCAAATGCTTCCTTTATTTCCTTTTTAAGTACCTCTAAAAATTCTTATTAGTTTTTATACAGTGAGGTAGCTTACTATCGTACCCTCATTTACTCCTCCTTATTAACCTTTGTCTAGAACTACCCCAGCCAGGGAAACTATCATCCCTGCATCCAGTCCATCTAGCCCTCTTAGAATAAAGGTCTAACCTGTTTATCTGTGCTTGACAGTAAACCATGTTATTTAAGAAGTCAGCCTGGTGAATCTCTTTTGAACACTTATGTACTATCTTTTTCACATTTTTTCTGACTTATTTTGGTGTCATCTACAACTATAGCTATCATGTCTTTGCGCCCCCCCCACCAAAGAACTTGATGTGTTATAGAATCCCTACAGTGCAGAAAGAGGCCATTCAACCTATTGAGTCTGCACCAACCCTCTGAAGAGCATCCTCCCAGACCCACTATCCCAAAAGGGGTTTTCATCATAGCTAATCCACCTAACCTGCACGTTTATTGACTGTGGGAGGAAATCAGAATGTACCTTGTGGAAACTCAAGCATGACAGAAGGAGAACATGCAAACTCCACATAGACAGTTGCTTAAGGCTAAAATTGAACCCAGGATCATGTCGCTGAGGCAGCAGTACTAACTGCTGTATCACCTAACTAATGTTTCAATAAGATCTCCTGTTTTCCAGGCCTTATTGCATATGAGCCACATGAATCTGGTTCATATTCACTGGGATCAGTGCAAAACAAAGGGAATATTACAACAACACATCAACTATCTCTGCAATTACTTCTTTTAAGACTCTTGGTACAGGGCTTAAGCTCCAGGATGTGTCAGCTTTTAGTACTTAAGTTGTCTCAATACTTCAGGAAGTGAGTAAGTTGTTGAAGCTGCAAGCTAACAAATATCTGTATCGCAATGGTTTTCATCCAAGGATCAAAAGAGAGGTGGTTAGTGAGATAGTTGATGCGTTGGTTTTAATTTTTCAAAACTCTTTATTTGGGGATGGTACCATTAGAGTGAAAGATTACAAATGTAACTCTTTATTCAAAAAGGGGAGACTGAAAGCAGGAAAGTATTGAAAAATGTTAGTGATTATTAAAGAAATAAGATGGCACTTAGATAAGTTCAACAAAATCAGGCAGAGTCAACATAATTTTGGTAAAATCATCCAAAAATCATGTTTGACCAACCTATTGGAGTCTTTGAGAAGGTAACATATGCTATGGAGAAAAAGGAACATGTGGATGTGCTGAACTTCGATTTCCAGAAGGCTCTTAGTAAGGTGCGACATCAAAGATTATTGCTGAAAATAAAACCTCATTGTGTAGAAAATAGCACATTGACATGTATATAAGTTCGGCTGGTTAATAGGAGTGAGTATGTGTATAAATAAGAGTCTTTTCAGGTTGGCAAGATGCCACAGGGATAGGTATGGGACCTCATTTGCAATTTATGTAAATGACTTAAATGAAGGTACACAGGTACAGTTGCCAAATTTACTGATGACAGAAAGATCAGTAGCAATGTTGAGAACAGGACATAAAGATTACAAAAAGATATTGATAGGTTAAATGAGTTGGCAGAGATGTGGCAAATGGAGTAGATTGAGGTTAAGTGCTTAGATGTGCTGATTCGTATGTACTTTTACTCTAGTGATTGTGAATGGTTTAAGTTCTTTGCCTTTGGTTGCCTCTTCAATTTTTGCTATTTTTGGAATGCTTTTATCACATCCTATACTAATAAGAAAAATTGAATTTCCTGGTTTAAGGTCACTGGCATTTTCTTGTTTTCTATTATTAATTATTATTTCTCAATTATGTCCTTGAAAGTTTATATGAGCATATGAATAAGGAACAGGAGTAGGCCATTCAGACAGTTGAACCTGCTCTGCTTTTCAATAAGATCTAGGCTGATTTTAAACTCCAAACCACATTCCTGTCTACCCGATAACCTTTCACCCCTTTGCTTATCAAGAATCATTCAGCCTCTGCTTTAAACATATTCAAAGATTCTGCCTCTGCCACCTTTTGAGGAAGTGAGTTTCAAAGACTCAAAACTCTATCTCTGTCTTAAATGAGTGACCCCTTATTTTAATGAGTATCCCCTAGTTCTAGATTCTCCCACTAGAGGAAACATCCTTTCTGTATCCACTCTTTCATGCCCCCCTCAGGATCTTTTATGTTTTAATCAAGTCATCTTTGAGATGCAAGCTTAAACTGTTGATCCTTTCCTCCATTCCAGATATTAGTCTGAACTAACTCCAACATATCCAGCTATGGTCTCACTTCAACATATAGTTGAAGCATAACATCCCTACTTTTTATTTAATTCCCATAAGACATGGGTGCAGAAATAAGCAATGTGGCCTATTTAGTCTGCTCTGCCATTTAATAAGATTGTGGATGATCTGGTAATCCTAAACTCCACTTTTCTGCTTTATCTATGCCCGAGATGTCCTCAGTGATTAGAAATCGGTCTATCTCAGCCTTGAACATACTTAACAAACCAGTCTTGACACCCCTCTGTGGCAGATTTTCACAGATTCATCACCTCTCGGAAAGAAAAAAAGTTCCTCCTCATCCCGGTCTTAATGTTCTCTCATCTGAGACTTGGCACAAAAAAATGATTGTGGTCATTAAAGGCCAATCTCTGCTTCAGGACAACTGTGCAGGGGTTCTACAGAGTAGAGTCCTCTGCCCAACCATCTACAGCTATACATCAAGATCTTCCTGCTGTTCACTGATGATTGTATAATGTTCAGCAAAATTCACAACTCCTCAGATTCTGGAGTAATCTCTGTCCAAGTATAGAAAGACTTAGACTTGGGCTGACAAATGCCAAGTAACATAGAAGCTACAGGCAATGTAGCTTCTTGACATTTGATGGCACACCATTACTGAGTCACACACTATGAACATCTTGAGGCTTACCATTTATTAGAAACTGAATTGGCTTATTCATATGAATACTGTGACTACAGCAAATAACTCATTGTCTACCATGTACAAGGCAGAGTATGATGAAATATTTCCAATTTTCCTGATGAGTGAGCTTCGGTAACACTCAAAAAGCTTCTCCCTGTCCAGGATAAAGCTTGACTGGCAACATGTACACAAAAATTGACTTGTTCCATAGGGCAGCACAGTGGCTCAGTAGCCTCAGCACCAGATTCAATTCCAGCCTCAGGTGACTGTGTGGAGTTTGCACACTCTCCCAGTGACTGCGTAGATTTCCTCCTACGTCCAAAGATGTGCCGGGCAGGTGAATTAGCTATGCTCAATTGCCCATAGTGTTAGGTGCATTCGTCAGAGAGAAATGGGTCTGGGTGCATTACTCTTCGGAGGGTTGGTGTGAACTTGTTGGGCTGAAGGGCCTCTTTCCACATTGTAGGAAATCTAGGTAATCTAATCAAAAACCCTCTGTTGCAGGTGAGTCTCCTTAGGCAACACCTTCAACTTGCCCTTGAGTGCCAATTATATCCTCCTTGCCTCGACACATCATCTATCTTATTTGATTTTAATATATTTGAAGGATAATCCATTTACTACTTTGTTTCCCCTTACTAATACACCACTGACACATTATTTGTGTGAAGTATGTTCATAATCACTAGCCTTTTTGTAAACATTAGAATGTGACTTTAACGATGTACCAATGTTATCTATATGTTTTTTTTCAAAAGGCTGTTAGTCGATGAGTTCATTTGCTTTATAGATTTTCAGGAACACACTTCATTTACAAGACAGCCAGCCTCGTCTGAGCATAGTATCTGCAAATTCTATGAATACTATGAATGGAATAGATCCAGCTCTACGTATGTCAGGATCTTCTAAGGTAAGAGGGGTGAGCCTTGGGAGTTAGCTCAAATGGTGGAGTGTTTGCTTTACATGTGAATAATATCATGTGATTAATATCAATAATCTCCAATTACCTTGGTTTGATAATTTGTTAGATCCTCAAAAGAACACTAATAATCAGGTTGGGTAAAGAAGAAACAATATATATTAAAGTATTAAAAGGCTTGTTTAGATAATGTAGATTGTTTGTTTGTTTTTAATAAGGTGAAGAACCAATGGAATAACCCCTTGTGGGCAGCACGGTGGCTCAGTGGTTAGCACTGCTGCCTCACAGTGCCAGAGATCCGGGTTCAATTCCCGCCTCGGGCAACTGTCTGTGTGGAGTTTGCACATTCTCCCAGTGTCTGCCTGGGTTTCCTCCCACAGTTCAAAAATATGCAGGTTAGGTGAATTGGCTATGCAAAATTGCCCGTAGTGTTAGGTGAAGGGGTAAATGTAGGGGAATGGGTCTTGGTGAATTGCTCTTCGGAGGGTCGGTGTGGACTTGTAGGGCCGAAGGGCCTATTTCCACACTGTAATCTAATCTCAAACAATCTGTTGAATCTAAAATCTTTGAACTGAGATATAACGATTAGGTAACACAAGGACACTGAATTAATGAATAATATCAAAGTTTATTAACTAAAGAGAACAAACATTACATTTTAAGAATCTTGTGGCACAATGGTAGTATCTCATTCTGAACTGATTGATTAAGCAAAATACACTATTTAATAGTTAAAGACTGATTAACTAACAATAGACACAAAAAGCTATGGTTACCAAAAATAGAGAACATATTTTAAACTGGGGTGAATCTGGAGTCTAGGTTGTTGACAGGAAATGTTTCCATGCCCAATGTAAAACATGCCTAGCTATGATGCTACCATGAATCAGATTTGAAAACAGATATCTGTTCCAAAATTAAAAAAAACACTCATGCTTACAGAGCCCAAGGTTAAGATGACTCCCAAAAAAAAAAGGTTGTGTGAGAGCCAGTACCCGATCCAAGGCGAGGAATCCCTGTAACTGTTTGAGACAAATAAAGGACACAAGAAAATGGTTTCATAAGTTTCTTGTTCTACACTATTCTTGGATTCACCCACCTTTAATTAAAATTTGTTCTTAAAATCCAATTTGTTGATAACGTGGAAATAGTCAATTTGATTGGATCTGACCGTGTAAAGGCTTTAATTTAACGAAGGAGACAATGCAGCATTGAAAATGTTTGGTTCATATTACAATGAACAAATGAATGACTTAAATCTCTGGTTTTAAGACCCAATAGTCATCTTATTGATAAGGCTCTCAACAGGTTTTGTTTCTTTACTTTCCACACTTTGGATTTAAAAGTACTGTTAGAAGCAAACACTTAATAAAGGATACAAGTTCTATTAATTATATTAACTGCTAATTGTTAGTTACTTATTCTTCAGTTATAGCACAATTGAGATAATGCTGATTATTATCTGGTAACTACTTTATGGGTGGTTCCTGAAATAGAGTTACTGTGCTATATCGTGTGACAGCAAAAAAAAGGCTTCTTTCATTCATAAGGTTGAACAGGACAAGATGGAATATGGGATTTTTTTTTAAGTTTAGCAATATACATATATTGTTAAAAACACCTCCAAAATGGCTAAAGTAATCAAATGTAATTTAACACCAAAAAATCTGAAACCCAGATAAAAACAAAGAACTGCAAGTGCTGGAAATCTGAAACAACAGAAAGTCCTACAGAAACCTAGCAGGTTTGGTAGCATTTGTGGAGAGAGAAACAAAGATAGCATCTCAAGTCTGGTATGACCTCTTCAGAACTGAATGAAGCTAGAAATTAATAGTTGCATGTTGTTGACAAAGGGGGAGGATGAATGAGTCAAACAGATGGTGAAGATATCCACAGAGTAAAAAGGCAAAGGAAATTATAATGATAGAGGAGAAATACTGATACAAAATACGTGTTAATAGTATGGAAAACAGGTAAGCATTTTCTAGGAGCATACAAAACACTGAGGGAATGTAAACAAAATGGAGAACAGCTCTGAAGTTGTTGAGTTCTTGAGTCCTGTAGGCTGTAAAGTGCTTAAGTGGAAAATAAGGTGGTATTCTTCCAGTTTGTATTCGCTTGAACACTGCAACAGGCAGAGACCATACATGTTAGCATGAGAACAATATTGTATATTGAAATGACGAGTAAACAGAATGTCAGGGTTACTTTTCCAGTAGAGCAGAGGTTCCGAAAGTGGTCCTACTGGCTGTATTTATTCTTGCAATATAGAGGTGCATTGTAAGCAGCAAATAAAGAAGATTGTACTTAAAGTGCAAGTAAACCACTGCTTCACCCAGGTGGTGTAACTGGGGCCTCTGACGGTGAAGAGCAAGAAGGTGAAAAGGCAAGTGTTATACCTACTGTAATTGCATGTGTCAATGTGTTAGGAGTGACAGAATAATGGACAGGGTGTTTCAGAGGAAACAATCAATAAATCAGAGTCCAAAAGAAACTTTTCAACCCAACAAATCTGTACTACAAAACACTACGCTGACTCTACAGAAGTCACACTTAGTAGTAGGTCAATAACCTTGAATGTTGTGACATTCCAGGTGCTAATCCAAATACTTTTTAAATATTGTGAAGTTACCTACCTCAAATACTCTCCTAGGTGGTGCATTCCAGAATTCCCACCACTCTCTGGGTGAAAACAAATTTCCTTAAATCTCCTCTGAACCTCCTCCCTTTTACCCTATAAGAGTGATCTGCAGATTATCTTTTCCCTTTTCTGTAACATACTTAGAACACTGTCCCATTTAATAACTGTCCGGATTTATTCCCACAATTAGGTCTACCATGACACATTTCCTTGTTGGATCATCTCCATGTCGATATTTAAAGAAAACCCTCCTGAAGAAATTTGCCCCCCCTGTAAACCCTTAATACTATGAAGGGGAAGTTGAATTCCCCAACATAATTACCAGATTATTTTTGCATACCTTAGTGAATTGTCTATGTTTATTTTCATCAACTGCCCACTGACTATTTGGCGACCTAAAATACATTCATAAAAGTGTGACTCCCTCTTTCTATTCCTAAACTCTACCCATAAAAACTTCATTTGATGACCCTTTCAAGATATCATCCCCTCTTACTACAGCAACTGACTCCTTAACTAAAAATGCGATACACCTTTCTCTTTTACCCCTTCTGGTGTCCTGCCTGAAGATCCCTTTACCTTGGAAAGTTGAGTTGCTACTCCTGTTCCTCTTTCAACCACAAATCTGTAATGGCAGCAACATCACATTTCTACATGTCAATCAACTAGCATTCAAGTAGAGGCCATCCAGCCTTGCCTTACTACCTTGATAAACTATTTTATTTTTGAATGAATGTATTGTCCCCTGCCATGGCTAATTTTAATGTGGAGGTGCTGATGTTGGACTGGGGTGGACACAGTTAAAAATCACAGAACACCACATTATAGTCCAACAAGTTTATTTGGAAGAACAAACTTTCAGAGCGCTGTTCCTTTGTCAGGTAGCTAGTGGGGCAGGATCACAGGACACTGAATTTATGGTAAAAGATCAAAGTGTCATACAATTGATACGATGTATTGAACAAACCAAGATTGCTGTTAAGTCTTCAATCACTTAGAGTGGGTTGCAGGTTTCAATTCATTAATATGTAAATATCAGAACTTCTTTCAAGTCACATTCTCAAGATAACTTAACTCCTAACTTTAGACTTCTCCCAACACTACTAAACTCTACCACAAAGATATTGGTCCCATCTGGTTCAAAAGCAGACCGTCTCATTTGTAGTGGCCTGACTTTTCTCCGAACCAGCCCTAGTAATTCAGGCATGTAAAATCCTCTCTCCTGCACCAACTCCTGAGCCATGCATTCATCTGCCATATCTGTACTTGGTAGCACTTGGCACTGAGAGCAATCCAGAGATTACAACTTTTAAGGTCCTGTTTTTTAAATCTGCTGCCTCACTTAATGAATTCTTAATGCATCCCTTATTCTACTAATGTTATTGGTACCAAAATGTGTACTATAACCTCGGTCTTATCACCCTTCCTGTTAAGGACACCCTGCAGCTGCTCAGTGATTTTCCTGATCCTACTATCAGCGAGGCAACGCACCATTCTAGAGTCACATCTGAGGCTACAGAAACACTTGTCTGTTCTCATTAGTTGACCCTATTACTGTCACTCCTCCTCCATCTCCTCTTTTACAACCAGATCGCTTGTGAAGCGAGAGCTTGGCTCTGTGCGCACTCCCTTGAAGAACCATCACCCTCATCAGCTTCCAAAATGGAAAACTGATTCGTGAGCAGGATCCTCTTTTGACTGCCTGGTAGTCACTCATTCCATTTTTTTCCACAATCCCCTTGATCTGCGGTATGACCACTTCTCCAAAACCCAGAGCTCAAGTTTCCGCAGTTGGGAGCACTTTCCATACACTCGGCCATCTCAGATGCCAGTCAGATCCATGATACATACCACCTGGCTGGCCTCACCTGCCATGATTTAAATTGAAAACTAATTAGTCTTTCTTGCTAACTTTTAAAATTATTTAATCTAAAAAGGTACTCCCCTTAACTTTAGTGTCCTCTTATTCTCTGACAGTTATTTATCTCTAATGAAGAGTCATCTAGACTCAACATTAGCTTGCTGTCTTCTGCCTGGCTGATTCGCTGTGATTCCCAGCAATCCTTGCTTTTGTTACTAATCTCTGATGCTTTTCAGTTAATCATTGGCTAATCCCTTAGCAAGTTTACATTTTTTAAATAACTGCTATTTAGGGTTAGTCTCCAAAGATTGTTCCTTATCAGGCAATTGGCTCACCACTTTCCTGTGACACGGATTTTTCAAGTTTAGTGATGAGTTGAATGTCTGTGTCCCAGAGTCATTGATTCTTATCTCTGGTAAAATACCTCCAGGATTGTAAAGTCTCAGATTAAAGTATAAACCAGTTTATTCTGAGTAATTCCCCGGAGAAAGACTTGTGGGGGGGGGGGGGGGGAAGAGGAATCAGTTTAGGACTGGAACAAGGAGTGTTACATGTATCCCACAGAGAAATAATCATAAGTAGGACACATGTAGATATTCATACTCACACCTTTGACTTGGTGAAAGTAAAATAATTTAAAGGAGAACTTGTTCCAAGTGAGAATGAGCTTAGCTATGCACAAGAGGTGGTGCATGAAGACTGTTCAGGTCTTTAAAGGAAGAAGCTGACTACCTTCAGATTATCCTGATGGAGGTGGATGTATCAAGGTATTGTACCTCCATGGTGAAGAGGAGTTGGCTGGAGCCTGCAAACTGGAAATTATGAAATTGACAAAGCTCCAGACGAAATCACAAATATAAGTGGGAAGATATTTGATAGAGAAAAAAAAATATCAGTCAAGATAGGAAGAAGTAAGTTCAGTGGGTAATCTAAAACCCAGGTCTGCTTGCAGTGGTATTTGAATTTCCAAAAAAAAATTCAATAAAGTGCTACATAAAAGACTACTGAACAAGGTAAGAGTTGTTGAGTATTCTGAGGAAAGGTCATCGGACTCAAAACATTAATTTTGATTTCTCTTCCCAGATGCTACTAGGCCTGCTGAGCTTTTCCAGCAACTTCTGTTTTTGTTTCTGATGCACAGCATCAGTTCTTTCGGTTTTATACGAGTTGTTGTGTTAAGTTGATCTATTAATATGGATACAGGACTAGTTAAACAGTAAATAAGTGTATTTTTTTCTAGTTTCTCTAAATTGGCAAAATGTCAGTGAAGTGCTGCAGAAATCAGTGCTGAGCCTCATGTATTTATAATCTGTATTAAGGGTGAAGGAGCCTGTATATGTAGACAGATTTGCTGACAGTACAAAGACAGAGCAAGTTCTGATGAGAATACAAATAGTCTGCAAAGGGACATATATTGAAGTAAGTAGGCAATTGTTTGTAGGTGGAGCATAATGTAGAAAAATGAGAGATTGCTTTACTATTCTGGTTGCCAAAGGAGACGGAGTGTTATTTAAATGGAGAGAGACTACAGAATGATACAGTACATAGGTATCTAGGTTTCCTTACTCGAGTCATAATTGCATGCAGATAGAACAAGTAATTAGGATGGTGAAGGGAACTTTGGCCCTAATTGTGATGGGGAGAAAGTATATATGTAGAGAAGTATTGTTTCAACTGTAGAATAATTGAGAGACCATGTCTAGAGTACTGTGTAATTTTCTCTTGTTCCTTAAAAAGGGAAACAGTTTCATTGTAATAAGTAGTATAGTTAGCCATTTTGCTGATGACACTAAAATTGGAGAAGTAGTGGAAAGCAAAGAAGGTTACCTCAAATTACAACGGGATCTTGACCAGATGGGCTAATGGGCTGAGAAGTGGCAGATGGAGTTTAATTTAAATAAATGTGAGATGCTGCATTTTGGGAAAGCAAATCTTAACAGGACTTCTACACTCAATGGTAAGGTCCTAGGGAGTGTTGCTGAACAGAGAGACCTTGGAGTGCAGGTTCATAGCTCCTTGAAAGTGGAGTCACAGATAGATAGGATAATGAAGGTGGCATTTGGTATGCTTTCTTTTATTGGTCAGAGTATTGAGTACAGGAGTTGGGAGGTCATGTTGTGGCTGTACAGGACATTGCTTAGGCCACTGTTGGATCTCTTGCTACCCACCCCACAACCCCCTTCCTCACATGAACCCACCTCTTATGATTTCCATGATGTGGAGCTGCCAGTGTTAGATTGGGTTGGACAAAGTCAAAAATCATACAACACAAGTTATATTTGAACAGGTTATTTGAAAACACAAGCTTTCAGAGCTTGCTCCTTCAGATGCTAGTGAGACAAGGAACATCAGATACAGAATTTATAAGTTAAAGACCAAAGAGTCAGACAACTGATGCACATATATTGAACAAACCTAAGATAGCTGTTAAATCAGTTAGAATGGAGATGCAGATTTTGATTAATTAATATGCAAATCCCAGAATTTTTTTCACGTCACTACCCCAAGATAACTTGTGGTTTTAACAGTATAGAAGAGGTGACATATCAGGTTAGCAACGCATTGGAATCACACTTGTTTTATTTCTAAATCTACTTACTGTGGCTTTTAAGATGTCTTCCTGTCAGAGACTTCAACAGCCATGTTTCTGGAGCTTTTCTTTTACTGACTAAGCCACTTGACTTCTTTACCACCTACAAGCTTCTTGTCTTCTTCCAGGTTGTTTGGATTTTGTTACTGGATGCCTGCTGGTAGGCAATAGGTTTTTGTTTCCTCTCCTCCCCTTTTCCCTAACGTACTAAACTGTTCACCTTTAGAATTAAAGACCCCATAACAACTCTCAAAAATCTAAAATAGAACTAAAAATCACATCTTTGCCATTTTAATACAATAAAAATATAATTCCAACTTAAAGCTGTTCTTTCACTTCAGAAATCAAATATTCCGAATCATCATTGCACCAGCATTTCTTCAGATTCACCCATTTTAAATGCTTCTGCATAGTTTAAGAATCTCATATGGTACCATTTGTAAAGTCACGATGCTGTGTATAATATTCCCAACCCTTTTAAAATATAAATTGGGCTCAATTGCTTTCTCAATGAAATTATCTAATGAGCAACTAAGTGAGTCATAAAAATAGAAAAGAAGTCCAAATTCAGTGCCATGTAATATTAAAATAGCATCATCTGAAGCAGTGGTAACATTACATTGTCTCAGTAAATCTAATAAATCCAACTCAAATTGCACGTGAGAACCCAACATCAAGTCTGGGTCTTTTAGTTGGACAGCTTCTAAAAACTTTCACCAGGAAAACTTACCATTTTAGCAATTTACGTTTGAATCACATGTTCAGGAAGTATTGCTTGTGATGACAAAACAAACATTCTCTACCTGTAAGGAGTTATATTCATTTTAACTACATATTTTATCTTTCTGCTGATCAGAAAATGTTCTTAGATGTTTACTGAAATGTATAGGTCATGTTTACTTCAGAAGTCTGTGATTGTTGAGTACATCCAGAAAATTTGCATGAACTCTGTATCGACTCTTTAACGTTCTAGCATGTTATACTTTCTAAAATGTAGTATTTGGTTCTGTTCAAGTTTTTACTTATGTTAGATTAATATTTTGGAGCTAGTAATACCTGCCTTCCTTCATGAGGGAATTATAAATAGCCACATGGAATTGTGATACAATCAATCAGTAACATTTAACCTTATTCTTGGTCTGATTATTTGTTTTTGGTACAGCACCACAGTACATTATGCAAAAAAAAGATGAAAGAGGATGATAATGAGGAAGAGGAGGAGGAGGAAGAAGAGGAGGAAGAGGAGGATGAGGAGGAGGATGATGAGGAGGAAGAAGACTGAGAATTATAATACTGCTGCACAAATTAGTTTAATAACTAGACTTATTTCTGTGTATGATACATTTATAATATTCATTAATGTAAACCTGTCCAGCCTTGCAAGAAACTAGTTTTATGCATTTTACACTGCCAAATACTTAATTTTCGTATGTATGCCAAAATTTGTGGACAGTTGTCATTTTTACTTTTACAGAGAGCTGTTTCTGTAAGCACACTGTGTGAAAGTTCATCAGGTTGTGCAACATAATTAATGTTCATAATGCACAATGTGCAAATATGTACATTTCTAAAGCTGATATGCATCGTGCATAGCAAAGGTACTGGCAACTTTTAACTGTACAAAATTTGATTGTACATGTAGTACACACAAACATGTTTTCTATATCTATTGATGATGAAAGTAAGCACATTGCTTTTTTTATTAAATCAAATGGGTGGGAAATTGCAGTCACCATCATTTAAAATTTGTTTCCAGGACATAAGCATCATTAATGTTATCAATTTTACCTCTAATTATTCTGCGAAGGTGATATTCTTTAATGCAGGTCTAGAAAGCTGAATGAATGGCTTATTATAAAGTGCAGTTAAAAGTAAACTACATCTCCAAGTACTGGTGTAAAGACCAAATTGGATAAAAATTCCCTAAAAGATTTCCCTTCCTTGACAGGAGTTTGTGGACCACTTGTTTTTCCAACTACCTAATGGTTTGACACTTTTTTATCAAAACAAGCAAAACAAAAATAGATTTTGATTCAATTCAAAGTGGCAATCTGCCACTGGAATATAGGATTTAGGAGCTCAGGGAGGTCACTTAGCCCTTTGAGCCCCTCATCATTCAATAAGATCATAGCTGATTTGGGTATCGTCTCAGCCTCTTTCCTGCCTGTGCTGTAACGTTCAATCACTACTTTAGTAACTTAACTACTCTTATCGTCAGTATCTGGATTAGTGGTGCTGGAAGAGCACAGCAGTTCAGGCAGCATCCGAGGAGCAGTAAAATCAACGTTTCGGGCAAAAGCCATTCCTGATTAAGGGCTTTTGCCCGAAATGTCGATTTTACTGCTCCTCAGATGCTGCCTGAACTGCTGTGCTCTTCCAGCACCACTAATCCAGAATCTAGTTTCCAGCATCTGCAGTCATTGTTTTTACCTACTCTTATCATCAAACCTAGCCCCCTGTTTGGTTAACAATGCCAAAGTTATTTGTGTGACCTATAGAAAATATAGCTTCACAGAATTGCCATTTTAACTTGTGCTTTTCAACCATAATTGGAAATTATGAATGAAGTTAATGAAAAAGTAAACAAGGTTAAAATAAAGTAGTCGGTCTGCTATAATGCACATTTCTTCAATGTGAATTGGCTATAACGTGATTGAAGAATTTAGACCATTATTTTTAGAACGTGAACTTTCCTTACTTGCATTGGCTATAATAAGAATCCCGTACCATTGGTTTAAATGGTGCTGCTATTGCAATCCCACGTTATATAAAAAAAAAAGTGTAATAGAACGGCCTTATATCAGATTGGACTGTGATAGCTTAGAAAATTGTCAAGAAAATAAGTGTGCTCAAATCCTGTGAGATCAAACCTGTGCTTGTGTCTTTACATCTCTTCTATTGCCACCAATCACAAGCTGATACAGTTGCAAAGTCCCATCAACAAATTGGTGAATTAATAAAATTCAAGTTGAGGAGCAATCATCTGCTGTATTAAATTTCAACTGCATCCCAATTGGACATTTGCAGTTTCTGTCCAATAGCTGAACTTACCTAATGTAAAACAGAACAAAATTTACACTTCATTCATTTTTTCAGTCAACCGCTCGTGCCTTTAACATGGCAAAACAATAACAACTTGTACATTTGGTGACTTCACTTTATACTTTTTGATATTCTTAATTTCCAATCAGAAATAGAACCAGTCTTTTCAAGTTTAAGGCTATCTTCAAGGTTTGAAACATCATATCTAAAGATAGTCTTTTGAATAATAGTTGTTTGGATAAAGTACATTTTGAGATAGAACTGCGAAAAATATGCTCAAAATTGCATTTTTAATTTTTTCCAAGTTTCCATTAATTACTACAAGCAAAATCATGATTAGCTTAATCAAATATTCTTAAATATTTAAAATGTTGTCCATTAATAATGTTGCTCCTAATGTGAAGCAATTTTAAAGAACCCCCTTAAAGGCCGACAGAATCTACTAGCAGATACTGACTGAAGACTAACTCAAACAGGGGTGTGACTGTTTTGCTGCCCGGACTGTCTTCCTACTCGAAGTTTTCAGACCAATGCAGTAGATTACGGAAGCTTATATTTAAGATTACACTTTAAATAATTTGATTTTGTGCTCTAAACTGGCTGATTTTTTTGGTGGATTGCACTGAAAACAGCAGTACAACCTACAAGAATCTTCAGGCCCTAACATTGGTCCAACAGCTGAAGAAGTTTGAAAATCAAAAGGAAATATAAACAATTTTTGGTACATAACATTACAAACATGTGACCAGAAGCAATGTGAATCTGGTAAAAACTGATAACAGACAAGATAAATAAAAAAAAATTAAACTTACTAAATAATTGTTTTGTGTAAAAGAGAAAGCAGTCTGTCACACTAAATAGCTAAGAAAATTAATCAGGATCTTCTCAAAATTAATGCAAGCAAATCTAAGAGGCAATGAACAAGTAAGGAAATAGATGATAATTCTGAGAGTTCACAGAGCATCTGCAATTTTGATTTGGGAACTGGTTCCTTTTGACTGGAAAATTGATAATTCCACAATTTTAGAAAGATAACAGAGGGAGACGAATGAATTATAGAACATAGAAAAGTACAGCACAAAATAGGCCCTTTGGCCCACCAAATTGTGCAGAGGTTTAATCCTAATGTAAAATATAATAACCTACACACCCCTCAACTCACTGCTATCCATGTGCATGTCTAGCAGTCACTGAAATGTCCCTAATAACTCTGCTTCCACCACTACAACTGGCAATGCATACTATGCATTCATAACACTGTGTAAAGAACCTACCTCTGACGTCTCCTTTATACCTTCATACTATGACTCCTCATACCAGTCAATCCTGCACTGGTGAAAAGTCTCTGGCTATTCCATTCATTATCTTGTATACCTCGATCAGGTCTCCTCTCTTCCTCCTTCTGTCCAGAGAGAAAAGTCCAAGCTTATTCAGCCTTTCTTCTTCATAAGGCAAGCCATCCAGTCAAGGCAGCATCCTGGTAAACCTTCTTTGCACCCTCTCCAAAACCTCTATCTTTCCTATAATAGGGCCACTAGAACTAGACACAATATTCCAAGTGTGGTCTCACTAAGGATTTGTAGAGCTGTAGCAAAACCTCACGGCTGTTAAACTTGATCTCCCTGTTAATGAAAGCCAAAACACCCACCATATGCTTTCTTAACAACCCTATCCACTTGGGGGGCAATTTTGAGATCCATGCACTTGCACACCCAGATCCCTCTGTTCCTCCACACTGCCAAGAATCCTGTCGTTAATCCGATATTCAGCATTTGGGTTCGACTTTCCAAAATGCATTACTTTGCATTTATCCAGGTTGAACTCCATCTGCCCTTTCTCATCCCAGCTCTGTATCCTGTCAATATCGTTCTGCAGAAGCCCTCTAATCGACGACACCTCCAACCTTTGTGTCACCTGCAAATTTACTAACCCACCCCTCAACCTCCTCATCCAAGTCATTTATAAAAACTACAAAGAGCAGAGGCCTAAGAACAGAGCCCTGCAGGAACCCACTCAACATTGATCTCCAGGCAGAATACTTTCCATCTACAACCACTCTCTGCCTTCTGTCAGCCAGACAATTCTGAATCCAGATAGCCAAATCTCCCTGTATCATACTTCCTGACTTTATGAATGAGCCTACCATGGGGAACCTTATCAAATGCCTTGCTGAAATCCAGATAAAACACATCCACTGCTCGACCTGTCTTGTCACCTTCTCAAAGAACTCAATAAGATTTGTGAGGCATGACCTGCCCCTCACAAAGCCATGCTGACTCCTTTAATCACACTATGCTTTGCTAAATAGTCATAAATCCTATCCCTCAGAGTTCTTTCCAAAACTTTGCTGACCACAGACTAACTAGTCTGTAATTGCCAGGGATTTCCCTATTACCTTTCTTGAAAAGAGAAACAACATTTGCCTCCTTCCAATCCTCCGGTACAACTCCTGTGGAGAGTGAGGAGGCAAATATCCTCGCCAGCAGCTTAGCAACCTCCTTTCTCACTTCCTGGAGCAGCCTAGGATAAATCTGGTCTGGCCCTGGAGACTTATCAATCTTAATGTTTTCCAAAGTTTCCAGCACATCAACTTCATCAATCTTGATCTGGCCAAGACTGTATCCCAGCTCCTCAAAAGTTCTCATTCACAAGGTCGTTTTCCTTGGTGAAAACTGAAGCAAAAAAAAAACACTCATTTAAGTCCTTCCCCTATCTGCTCAGATTCCACGCACGAGTTCGCTTCGCTATCCCTGATTGGTGCCACCTTCACCCTGATCACTCTCTTATTCCTCACGTATGAATAAAATGCCTTTGTGTTCTCCCCAATCCTTCTTGCCAACCCTTTTTCATGCCCCCCTCCTAGCTCTCCTCAGTCCATTTCTGAGCTCTTTCCTAGCAAGCCTTTAATCCTCTAAAGCTGTGCTAGATCCTTGCTTCCTTCACCTTACGTAAGCTACCTTCTTCCTTTTGATGAGAAACTCCTCTATTCTCGTCATCCAAGGTTCCTTAATCTTACCCCTTCTTACCTGTCTCAGAGGAACAAATTCGTGCATCACTCTCAACAACTGCTCCTTAAATAGTCTCATGTCTGCTGTGCTCTTTATTTGGAACAATTACTCCCAGTTTGTACTTCCTAACTCCTGTCTGATAGAGTCATAATTTCCTTTTCCCCAATTAAATATCTTCCCTCGGTAACTGCTCCTTTCCCTCTCCAAGGCTATTGTAAATGTGAAGCAGTTGTAATCACCGTCACCAAAGTGTTCTCCCACCGCGAGACCAGTTAGCCTAACATCTGTTGTAAAATTACTAGAATCCTCAAATAAGGATTCAGTGGCTGCTAAGAAAGCCGGAATAGGCTTTTAAGAGCTATAGGGAGAGGCTGAATACACTGGGGCTATTTTCCCTGGAACGTCAGAGACTGTGGGGTGACCTGATAGAGATTTATAAAATCATGAGGAGCATGGATAGAGTAAGTAGACAAGGTCTTTTCCTAGGGGTGGGGGAATTCAAATCTAGAGGGGTTTAAGGTGAGAGGGGAAAGATTTAAAGTGAATCTAAGGGCAATCATGTAGAGGTCATATTCTCAGGAGCTGATGATTTTTTTTGTGTAACCTTTGTAGTCTCTTCCTCCAGTGTCATCTGTTGCTGTCTCCACTGGATAGAGCAAATACAGCGTGAGTTTGCAAGGCCCAACTGTGGGATGGAAGAAGAGAGGGGTACAGAGGAGAGATAGGAGCAACAGAGCCAGGGCCCTGCATAGCTTTCTGTACCAAATTGGAAATTCATGTTCAGAAGAATAAATTTGGTTAAAAAAAACTTTCACAAAATAGCATTTAAATCTCTGAAAACACATTGGCATTGTTGCTGCTGGAAATATGCAGAAGGTTTGAAATAGCTCCTTTTTTGCCTCATGGAGCTAAATGGACAAAAAGGCTGAAGAAAAATAATTTGGGGGGGTGGGGAGGTGGTGGTGAGAGGAAGGAAAAAATGAAAACAGCAAGAGGAGTGTAGGATGGAAAAGGATGATGTGGTGGGGGAAAGCAGGGGACCACAGTCCCCACTGGTTGAAGAGGCACCTATTTTCAATTGCACTGGCCTGGGTTCATTAATTCAAACTTAATTTATCAAAATATCTGTTGCCTGCTGTATGCCACTCAATCTGATGAACCAAAAACTATGATATGTTTGTATTTAATCTCTCCTACCCTCAATCCTATTCTACACCTTCCCTTTTGTTCATCCCCTTCTATCATATAACCCATCAAATCTATCCTTTAGATCAAGTGTTTCAAATCTAATGTGAATTGTTTCTCTCCACTGATGCTGCCACACCTGAACCTTTCCAGCATTTTATTTCCCAAGTTCACCATTGACAATATTTTGCGTAATTATAGGAGATTTTTAGAGTCTGAAGAAATGGCTGTACTGATTGGTATCAGGTACAACCTGCATTCAGGAGTTATCTTTGCTGAGTTGGAAAAATTGCTAAGTTATGCAAGACTGATAGAATGCCAGAGCTTCAAAAATGTGTTACTGGAAAAGCGCAGCAGGTCAGGCAGCACTGAAGAAGGGCTTATGCCCGAAACGTCGATTCTCCTGTTCCTTTGATGCTGCCTGACCTGCTGCGATTTTCCAGCAACACATTTTTAAGCTCTGATCTCCAGCATCTTCAGTCCTCACTTTCTCCTGATAGAATGCCAGGTCAAGTAGAAGACACAGAACAAATGATATGATTTATCTTGGTTGTTGCCTTGCATTTCCAATAATTGTTCTAGTTGAAGTAATAGTCTTCAGGTGACAATACCAACAACAGCCTTGAAACTGTGATTCTGAAGCTGGTGATTAGAATTCTCCTGAAAGCACATCTCTTAGTATTCCACAAGATATCCAAGGACTGGATTTTGCTGACATAAATCATAACTTACTTTTTAAATTAGATACCCACTGGGTTCCAACGAAAGAAAAATTCAACACTAACTTTAGAATGCAAAGTCTAGCTGTGAGGGTTTTCCAAGAACGAACAACAGGGTCATGCAATACAGTTCTCTTGAAAGCAAAGGAAGCAATTATGTTCAATCATCTTTTTTTAAAGCCATTATCAATCATGCATTAAATAATCTCAAGATCTTACTTGCTTAGAGTATATCAAAAATATACAACATGGTAAAGTTAATAGTAAGCCAGACAATTGGATATATAATAAAAAAGAGAAAATAAAAAAGTAAAATAAAAAAAAGATAGTAAGAACTTCTTCAAATAAAAAAGGATCAGTGACATAATTGAGATAGGCTTCATACAGAATTAGACTGAGGAGATAGTAGGGAAACAGGAAATGGCACAGGAGCTGAATAAATATTTGAAGTCTTCCTGATAGAAAACAGAAATTGAATCCAAAAAAATAATAATAAATAATTGCTGTGGGTTTGGAGAATAGGCAAAGGACGAAGTAAGAACAATAGCAATCATTAAAAGAAGTAAAAGTCTCTTGAAGATTGGAAAACAGCTAATGTAACTCATTCAAAAAAGGGAGAACAAAAACAGGTAACTAGGGGCTAGATAACGTCAGTCATTGGGAAAATGTTGGAGTTCATTTTAAAAGGGTGTAAAAGTATTTACAAATAACGTAATAAAGTAGAGGCAACATGGATTCATGAATGAGAGATCAATCCAGAAAAACAAAGTGTAAAGCAGTAAATAAACCTTTGGGTTTACAGATGGTGTTTGATAGGGTACTGCACCCAAGACTAATAGAATGTGAGCCCATGGGTAGTATATTGATAAGGAGAATTGGTTGGCTAAAAGTAAAGAGTTTGGATGAAGGGAAAATTTTCAATATGGCAAACAAAAATTCAGGATGGCAACCTGTAACTAATGGAGTGCCAAAGGGATCAATGCTGGAACAGTTATTTACAGCATGTATCATTGACTTGGATAGCAACGTGAATGTGTTATTGCCAGGTCTGCAGATGACTAAAGTATGTGGAAGGGCGAGTAGTGAGGATGACATGGGACTCTGCAGAGGAACAGGCAGACAGAATGAATCAGCAGACACTTGACAGATGGGAGTGTACTGTGGGAAAATGTGACTGTGCACTTTGGCAGGAAGAACAAAGGAGCAAAGTATTACATAAATGTAGAAAGATGCAGAAAGCTGCAGTACAGAGGAATTTGGATATACTCGTGCATAACTCAAAAATGTCATACAGATGCAACAGGTAATATGGAAGACAACTAGAATATTTCATTGTTTCTGAAATCAAATTCAAAAGTGGGTATATTTTGCTAAAATCGTACAAAACATCAGTCAGATCACAACGTCAATACCATGTACAATTTTGGTCTCCTTGTCAAGAGGAAGATGTACTGGGATTGGAGGAAGCTCAGAAAAGGTTCACTAGGTTGAGACAGGAGGGATTTTATTTTCCCCAAAGAGTAATGGGTGATATATTAAAAATCTTTGAGCAGGAATTTCTTCTCTCACAGGGTTGTCAATCTGTGGAATTTCTTTACTGCAGAAGCTTCTAGAGGTTGGGTCGTAAAAATCCAAAAGCCAAAGATACACAGATTTCTCAATCAATAAAGGGAAACAAGAGGCTTTGCAACAAGGCAAGGAGAACGGATTTGTGGATTATTAGATCAGCCATGATCTAACTGAATGATGGAGCAGATTTGATGGCCTAATGGCCTGTTTTTGCTCCAATGTTTATGGTCTCATGAAGTGTGACAAATTTGACGTCCTTATTCAAGAAAGCATGTAAGGATAGTCCTAACAACTACTGAGGTAAAAACAATGACTGCAGATGCTGGAAACCATATTCTGGATTAGTGGTGCTGGAAGAAAACAGCAGTTCAGGCAGCATTCAAGGAGCTTCGAAATCGACGTTTCAAAGCTCCTTGGATGCTGCCTGAACTGCTGTGCTCTTCTAGCAACTACTGGGCCAGTTAATCTAGCATCACTAGTTGGTAAGGTTTTTGAATCCTTAATCAATGAAAACAAAAAATTAATTAGCACTTGAGCGTGCTAATCATAATCCCTGCAGAAAGAGGCCATTTTGTCCATCGAGCCTGCATCGATCCTCGAAAAGCGTCCCAATCTATCCTCACAACCCCACATTTACCATGGTTCATCCACCTAGCCGATACATCTTTGAACTGAGTGGGGTTGAGGAAACCGGAGTACCTGACAGAAACCCATGTGAATATCAGGAGAATGTGCAAACTACACACAGCTGGAATGAATTAAGGTCCCTGGTGCTATGAGGCAGTTATGCTTACTACCATGCTCCCCTATTTATAGAAACTAAGTCATGCTTGACAAGTAAATGGAATGTTGGAGCTGCTAAGAGTAGTCGATTCAAGGAGTTGCCTGTTGAGTTTCAAAGAAAAGGTATTGACAAGATACCTTTGAATCACTATTAAGATCACAGATTTTTGACATAGATGTTAGAATATGGAGTAAAATTTCAGAATCCAAAGGAGTGATAAACCAGAATGTTATGATTTGCCTGTATTAAGAAACAGATATGCTAGCAGAATAAACATACAAATTCTGATACAGAAGTGAGAGGTGATGCATTTTGGCAGAAGTTATAGGTGTGAAGCAAAATAATAGCACAATTCGGAAGAGTGTGGAGGACAGTGATATGGGTGTACATATGTATCAATTGTTCAAGGGTGGTAGAGAAAATTGAGAGAATGGTTAACAAAACATTGGGGATTTTGGATTTCATAACTAGAGACAAGAGTGCAAAAACCAGGGAATTTGTGCCAAACATTTATAAATTTCTGACTGGACCCCAACTAATGTATTGCAGTCAGATATGGTCAAAGATGAAGGCCCTTGTGGGTGTAAAAGAGTTTGATTAAAGCCATTCCAGAGATTGGTGGGGTTGTAGTTCAGTTATAAGGGTGGAAAGATTGTCTCTCCTTGGAGCTAAAGTAAATGGAGAGATTTGATGGAGATTATGAAAAAGCGTAGATAAAAGTAGAGAAGAAAAAAAGAAATCTGACTGATTATGTCTTGAATCTGTTCCCTAGTCCTTGTACTGAGCAAGAAATTCATAGAGGACATGCAAGATATTTCTTTTTTAAGAAGTGTAAATACCTGGAAGCTGCTTCCCACGAGGATGGTGTAATGGAAACAATGTGTTTTAAAAATAATTAAAACACTTGACGAGAATAAATTTATAGGGCTACAAAACTGAACAGGGGGTGGGTTTGAGTGGATCACTCCACAATGAGTTGGCATTAACTAAATAAGGTAAACAGCCTCCTTCATTGTTGTAAATCACTCAAGGTTGGCACTGAGAGCAACTTTTCAAGGGCAAGTGGAGACAAGCTATCTTTTGAATTGCTGCAGTCTATGTTACCTAGGAATACCTACAATCTTGTTACAAAGGGACATCCAGGAGCTTGAGCCCATTTCAGTTAAGGAATGGTAACATAGCTCCAAGTCAGACTGGGGAGGGTGCTTGGAACAGAATTTGCAGGTGGTTATATTTCCATGCACTGGCTACCTTGTTCTAAATTATAGTTTTGGAAACTACTGTGGAATGACACTGTCAAGTTGCCATTTGTGCTTCTACATCTAGACTTTTGCATTTCTTACTAGTCCCAAACTTATCTTTTTACTTACATCGAAAAGAAAAGTAAACAATGTCCTACTGGATTCCACTACTTTTCCAATCCAAGCAAACATTTAGCCCATTCATTTTTTCCATTTGCCAACTAATTCTCTATTCATGCTGCTACAATTTCTCTTTCAGCCTGGCTAAATCATTCTAACAAGCCTAATGAAGGCAAAACCAAAACACACTTTTCTATAATGTCTTAGATGCTTGATCAAATTAAGTTTTCATTTAATTTTAAAAGATTTTGTCAGGTTTGGGAATAAAGTGAAGTACAGCAAAGAGTAGGGTTGAATTTAAAAAATAATCTAATTAGCACTCTACTAACTTGGGTAAATCATGCACTGTTTATGATTAATGCATTTAAAAAAAATATGGATTGCTCAGTAACTTGTGACCAAAGTTTTATTTGAACGCTTGGATTTTTTTGATCTGTCTTGTTTAGTGGCACATCAATCCATACCTTGTAAATCCCCATTAAGCTATCTGCAAGACCTACCTCTAAGTTTTAAGGCTATAATGTGCAGTACATATTTACTGTTAATGTTTATATTATATTAAATAAACTCAGACTTTAGAAAATGGCTGATAAATGTTGCCAGATTTCCCTAATAAGTAGATTCAGGATTAAGGTCTTCCCAAAGGACTGACAATATTCAATTTTAAAATTACCTAATTATATATATAATTAGATGACCCTTCCAGGATGAGAGTACAAGATAAACAAGATAAACCAAATCTTCTGTCCTCCTGTTTCCCAACCACCCTTTTCTTTGGAAATGGTGGACCATCCATCCAGACACAAATCCAGAAGAAATGCCTGAAACAGAATAATGACCACAGTAAAGACAAACAAAGAAATAATCAATTTTTACTGTATAGAACAGCTACAGGAATGTATTAAGAAGGAATGATTCTTACTTTGTTCTATGAAAGAAGCAGCATATTTTTAAACCAAGTGGTCTTCTTCAACCAGAAGTATGTTGTAAAGAAACCAATTAAATTTTAAAAGGCAATCTCTCAATTTTCAAGCCCTTGGACAGCATTCTAAATATCCAATGCTTTTGCTTTCTCCAATAGCAGAGACGTGGAGAAAACTTTTCTAAGATGATTTTCTTTAGATAATTCTCCTAATCCAACCAAAATGCTAACTTCAGATGTGAAACCATCAATATCCGTGCAGCTTGTTTGAATCTTACCAGTTTGTCCCAAAGATTCTAAGATACCTATCCTTATAATAGTGAAGGCCAAAGTTAACACAGGTTAGCAAGCCATCAAAAAGTTATACATCCTGGTAACTGTAATTCTATGTATAATGTATTCTATTTGGAAAATGTCATTAAGAAAAACAAACATGCCAAATTCAAGTGTGCCCCTCTGGCTCATTCAAGTAAAAAGGGAGTTTTTTTCAGCTGAGTCTACTGGTGGTGTAGGTAAAATATCTTGCAACTTAAATATCTGGCATTTTTGGGGGGATCAAACAAGCTTTCATTTACTTGATCAGAATGCTCTTTCAGCCTGCATGTGTTAACTGTGGTTGGATCTTAATATGCAATCATTTCTTTGTAATCTGTGGTTGTTTCCATGAAGAAAATGTTAAACAGTTGTAACAAACCAATTCTGAGCTTTATCAAATGTCATTATCTTGTAGATAAAATTCCTAGATACATTTTCCTAGTTAAGTTTTGAGATCACTTGTAATTAATACAACTTAATTCTTTAAATGGAATAAAATGCCCCAGAGAACCTTAGAGCAACATTTAAAAAAAAAATTGGAAGTGAATCCATCTAGGTCAAACAGTGTAATAATAAGTGACACAAAGCTGGGTGGCAGGGTGAAATGGGAAGAGGAGGTTATGAGAATACAGGTTGACTTGGACACTCTAGGTGAGTGGACAGATGCATGACACATTGCAGTTTAATGTAGGTAAATATATGGTTATCCACTTTGGTGGCAAAAACAGGAAGGCAGATTATTATCTAAATGGAGTCAAGTTAGGTAAAGGGGAAATACAATGAGATCTAGGTATTCTTGTGCATCAGTCAATGAAAGCAAGCATGCAGGTACAGCAGGCAGTGAAGAAAGTTAATGGCATGCTGGCCTTCATTACAAGAGGAATCAAGTATAGGAGCAAAGAGGTCTTTCTGCAGCTGTACAGGGCCCTAGTGAGACGCACCTGAAGTACTATGCGCTGTTTTGGTCTCCAAATTTGAGGAAGGGCATTCTGGCTATTGAGAGAGTGCAGCGGAGGTTCATGAGGTCAATTCCCAGAATGGCAGGACTGTTATATGTTGAAAGATTGGAGCGACTGGGCTTGTATACTCTTGGGTTTAGAAAGATGAGAGGGGATGTGATTGAGATGTACAAGATTAATAAAGGATTGGACACTCTGGAGGCAGGAAGCATGGTTCCGTTGATGGGTGAGTCCAGAACCAGAGGACGTAGTTTAAAAATAAGAAGTAGGCCATTTAGAACAGAGATGGAGAAACTTCTTCAGCCAGAAAGTGGTGAATATATGCACCAGAGAGTGGTGCCCCGGAAGGCAGTAGAGGCCAAGTCTCTGGATACTTTCTTGAAAGAGACAGAAAGAGCTCTTAAAGATAGTGGAATCAAGGGTTTTGGGGATATAGCAGGAACAGGATACTGACTGTGGATGATCAACCATGATCATAATGAATGGTGGCTCTGGCTCGAAAGGCCAAATGGCCTACTCCTGCACCTATTGTCTATAATTTTAAAATAACTGGCCTGTCTGCATTAGGGAAAGATCTAATGCTGTGTTGGAATCCAAGGTAACTGATCATTGTGAAAACTGACATACAAGGAAATGCTTCCTGGGTGATTTTCTTGCATTGTGATTCTGGCAGCGAGGTTTGTCCTTGCCTGCTTGACTCGCGGAACTCCGGTTGCAAAGAGCATTTGTGGTATTGTTGACTATGGATACTGTTGTGGAATAGGTTACTTGGGTACTCTCCTGGTACTGATTTGGAAGACAGCATAATTCACAAATCCTGTCCTTGTCCCTACTCCTCACACAGGTAAATATGAAAAGCTTCATCCTGTGTCACAGGATTGTAATGTGAAGGCCCTCATGAGACTAGGTGTCTTGAAGAGTGTGGTAGTGGCAGTACATTATAAAAAGGAAAACCTAAAGGCTGGATCCAAGAGATGGTTGATAAACAAATGCAAGACTATCTCTGTTTGATACTTTTACGTGAAGCAACAGTGCACAAGATAATTACTGACTGTTGAAATAAAAGGAAATTCTGGTGGATCCACACAATTAAGAATGGAGCACAGCTGAGAAAGTTCATGTGCACTATTTTGCTGAAGTTTGTGCCCATGAAGGGCTCTTATTTGAGGAGAATCGGTAACTAAATGCTTGAAGAGAAAAATTGGAAGATCAGAAATCTGAAGGAATGTGTTACTGAAATGAATATAATATACACACTAAGTATACTCTCTAGCGAATAAAGGTATTTATTTATTGTATCTCTGATTCAATGTTATTTATACTGTAGTTTATCTGTTAATTCATATTAATTTAAGCTTTATTACTGAAGTTACAAAATAGATAAAACTTTGCCTTTTAAAAATTAAATGGGATCACACAGTAAATTTGGTTCTTTTAGTATGTTGATTCCCACCAGGAGTATTTGGTTCACAGCTCAGAGCACCAGCATTTCTAAGTTGCATACTGCTTCATATAAGGTCACCTGTTAAAATAATTCAACTTGTCCTCTGGATTTCTTTTGAAATTAAGTATATAATTAGAATTTGAAAACAAACTGCGTATCAAGTCCACCTTAGTGTAAAATGCACCAACAATGAGGAAAAATGGTGATTCTGTGTGAATTTAGACTGTACAAAAGTTACATGTACTTTATGTAACTACATCAAAAAGAACTGCAGCGCATGAACAAAGAAATAGGATCAATGGGCCATTCAGCACCTTTGAACCTGCTTTATCATTCAACAAGATCATCACTGATCTTACCTTAGTCTCTTGTCACTTTCTTGCTTGCTTCCCATAACCCTCAACTCTATTACTGATTAGATCGCCAATATTTTTGTATTTGTCTCGCCCAAATAACATGGACATTTATCTTGTCCACAGTGATAGGGAAGGCTAATTGATGAGAGTCCCTCAATGACATGGATGCTACAGCACAAATCATGATACGCATTCCAACTAGATTTGGAACTCACGCTGACCTGGTTCAATGGATCCATTGCATCTTTACAGAAGATATCTAACCAAATAGATTACAAGGCAGATGAAAATAATCTCCTGAATATAGATCATAAACTTAAGTCCAAACCAATATCTGTTACAGCTCCCAACTGTGAATAGATCTCTAGTTTATTCAATATTTACCCTCTGATTAAGTACTCCCAACAACTATCTTCATTCTTTATATCTCACCATTTATGAAATTACTCTGCATCATTCAGGTGATATTCTGTAAAAATGTGCACAGATTCAAAGATTTCCTCAAGACTATTAAAAAGGAGAGACCAGCAGCTGACTGCACTAAAGAAAAAGGACAACTAATCCCATTTATATATGAAGATTCATGAAATGAATTCAATCATCTCAAAGTGTGCAATTCCCTCCAGTTGATGGAGAAATGTATCTTTTTTTCCCAGTATCTGCTCAAGACCGGTGTAACAAAAATTGAAAATCCATATCGTCATACATAAGAACATTTAAATTCTTTCCCCACATTTAGCTAGAAATAAATCTGAAAATGTTTAAATTTGAATAATTTGGCCAAAATTGGGGGCAAAGTCTCCATTAAGAGAAGTCATACCTGGCAAAAAGGAAGATAGTCGTGGTTGTTGAAGGACTGTCACCTCAACTCCAGGATCTCCTCAGGGTCCGTGGCCCAATCATCTTCACCTTCTTCATCAATGATCTTCTCTCCATCATTAGGCCAGAAATAGAGAAGCTCACTGATGACTGCACAATATTTAGAACCATTTGAGAGTCCTCAAATGCTTAAGCATATCATGCCCAAATACTAGAAGATCTGAACAATATCCAGGTTTGGACTGCCAAAGTGGCAAGTAACATTCAAGATATAGAAATGACAAATCATGATAATCTTCCCATGACATTCAAAGGCATTTCCATCACTAAATACCTCATTAAATCAATATCCTAGGGATTAACTGACTAGAAACTGAACTACACTAGCCAATTTGATACTGTAGCTACAGGAGCAGGTCACAGGCTTGGAAACTTGAAATAAATAACACAGCTCCTGATTCCCAAAGCCTATACACCACCTACAAGGTATAGATCAAGTATGAAGAAACACCTGGAACTTGCCCTGATAGCTAACTCCAACATTCCAGAAACTTGACATCATCAAGAACATGGTAGCCTGCTTCAATGGCACCCAATCCACAAACATTCACTCCTTCCACCACCACCACTAGTCAATAGCACCTACGAGGTGCACTGCAGAAATTCTCCAAAGGCTCCTTCGACACTAACCATCTAGGATAAAAGTCTTTTAAATCTTTCTCCTCTCACCTTAAAATTACACACTTTAGTTCTGAAATCCCCTACCCTAGAGAAAAGACCTTTGCTACTCACCTTATCTCTGTTCCTCTTAATTTATAAACCTCTATAAGATCACGCCTCAACCACTGAAGCCCCTGCCTATCCAGCCTTTTATTACTCAAACCTTCCAGTCCTGGTAACATAGTTGTAAATTTTTTTCTGTAACCTCTCCAATTTAATAATATCCTTCTTATAGTATGGTGACCAGAACTGTACAGTACTCCAAAATTGGTCTCTCCGCTGTCCTGTAAACCTCAATACAATGTCCTAACTCCTTGACTCAATGCTCTGAGCAATGAAGGCAAGCCTGCCAAACATCTTTACCACTATCTGCCTGTGATGCTACTTTCAATGAACAATGTACCTGAACACCTAGATGCCTCAATTTGATAACACTTCCCAGGTCCCTACCATGAACTGTGTACGTCTTGCCCCTGTAAGTTTTACTGAAACGCAACAGCTTGCTTTCATCTAAATTAAACACTATTTGCCAATTCTCGATCCATTGGTCCAATTGATCAAGATCCCTTTGTAATCTTAGATAACTTTCCAAACTGTCTATATCTGGAATACTGTGATGAGTTTTGATCCCCTTATTTCAGAAAAAAAATGTAATTCAAAGCATGTTCACGAGGGATAGTTTTGTGGCTCGACACTTGAAAAATCAGAGATGATCTCATTGCAACATACAGAGTGCTTACGTGGCTTGACAGGGTAAATGCTTAAAAGAGTTCCTTTCATGGGAGGTATCAAAATAAAAGAGTGCCAATTTAAGATTTAAATGAGGAAGAACTTCTCTCAGAATCTCTTTGTAATCCCTTGCCAGAGACATCTGTTGAGAAAGTGCTTTTGTATATTTAAGGCTCAGATAGATTCTTGATCAGTAAGAGAAACAAGGGTTTCAGGGAAAAGTGGACATAAAAACTGAACAGATCAGCAACAATCCAACTGAACGATGAAGCAGTCTCAAAGGGTCAAACAGCCTTAGAGATCTTATAGAAGTGACCTGGTTGAGAGAACCAATACAACATTCCCAAGTTTGACAAAACAAATCTGGATGACACTTTAAATGACGATACAAGGAGGCTTCATGATTTAGACAAATTATGAGTGAGCAAATACATGGCAGATATAGGACAACATGGCTAAATGTGAAGTTACAGAAAACAGAGGAGAGTATATATTGGGAAATGAGGATGTATAAAGGGATCTGTGTGTCTTTGCATACTCAGTCAATGAAAATAGACAGGCAGGTGCAAAAAGCAAATGGTACATTGGTATTCATTGCAAAAAGGATTGGAGTTCATAAGTAAGAATGTATTACTGAAGTTATTTTGAGCTTTAATGAGACCATATCTGGAGTATTGCATGCAGTTTTGGTCTCTATACCCAAGAAAGGATACACTTGCCATAGGATGAGTGCAGTGGACATTCATGAGACTTCTAAGAATGAAGGAGCAGTGCTCCGAAAGCTAATGCTTCCAATTAAACCTGCTGGACTATAACCTGGTGTTGTGTGACTTTTAACTTTGTACACCCCAGTCCAACACCGACATCTCCAAATTATGACTAAGAATGGCAGTACTGTAATATGAAGAAAGATTGGCTTGGTTTCATTTGTATTCACTAAAACGTACACGGATAACAGGGGATCGAACAAAAAAAAATATAAATTGTAATAGGAGAGTCTAGATGTAGGGAGGTTGTTTTCCCTGGTTGGGGTGTCTAGGATCAGGGAACACAACCTTAGGAGAAGGGGTAGGCCATTTTGGCTGAAATGAAAAAAACATTCACTCTAAAAGGGTAGCAAACATGTAATTCTCGACCATAAAACGTTTCAGAAGGCAAAATCACTAATATATTCAAGAAAAAGAGAATAATTTTTAAAAAATATTTTAAAAGCATCAGGGACATTGGGAGAAACAAAGTATGGTATGGAGATAGAACCTAATGGCCTACTTTTGCTCCTAGTTTCTAAATAATAAATTTATTATGGTAAAGAAAAACATTAGCACAAATTATTTCTAAGAAGTAAATTAAAATGTAAAAACATATGCTTGCAGCATAATTTACTAAATTTTAACTTTAACCAATTTTAATAAAAATAATTATACTTTTCACATTAAAATCACAAAGATTGAAGTTAAATTGCTGGTGTGACAAAATTCCATTGCTTGGCATCTGTTTTGTCATCCTTACTACACTTTAAAAGGCAGTGGGTTCAATGAATGAGAACTGTAGGAGGGCAGCACCAAGTTTATCTGGAAAAGGCAATGTCATCCTGGCAAAGCTTTTAACATGTTAAAACAAGATCAATGACAGATAAGCAATGCCATAATCAACTGATAAAGCCCTACAACCCAGCCACATTTAGTCAAGTAACAGTACAGAAAGTTAAAGGATTAATGTAATGAAGAGCCCAACAATCACAACCACAGAAATGTCCAGCAACCAAATTCAAAAATGTTCAACCATCATCAGCAGATTTGTGGAGTAGATGATGCTTTGTTAGATTCCAACTCAGATCTCTACTTTGCAGTTATCATCTTCAAACAATTCAGTACACACCAGAATTGGAGGAGTGTAAACAACTAAACAAAAGCTTGGACAACATCACAGTTACCACTCAAGAACTGGCTTGAAAAACATGGCTTGAAAAACAGTCACACCCCTGCCCAATTGTTCCAACCTTTGACAACACAGGTGTTTACCTGGTAAACAGATAATTGTCCAGGTATTCACTATATATAAAATGAAGACCAATCCAGAGCACATTCTCAATAATCAAAGCCATGGAAAGCAACAAAAGTACTCTCAATTATTAAACAACAATTTCCTCAATGATCCCCATTTGGATCCATCATCACTACTTGACTCCAGGCTTAATATCAACTTTGGTAAAAATATGGAAGCTAGAGTTGAATTACAGAAGCAACAGAGTGACTACCTGTCACTAAGCATGATATCAAAAGGAGACATCTCCAATAACTGGAGTCCTAATGAACACAAAGAAAAGGATTATTATTGGAAGGCCTAATAATGCTCATTCCAGGAGTGGCTCAATTTGAGTGACTCAAGCCCAAATACCTGGTTCCTCTCCACATTCCCTCAAACTTAAGTAAGGATTTTGCTAGCAATTGCAGGTTCTGAGTTCATTTCAGATAATGATAATGCAGGGCTCCCATGACAACTCAAGATTTAAGCATGATAAATAGTATACTAGTTACATGAGCAAAGTGCCAGGTAAAGGACATTAATAACAAGAAAATCTAATAATCTCTTGTCAAAATCGGATATTACTAGAGTTTTCTACCATTTTAGGGTTATCATTGACCTCAGACTCAATGGGGACAGTCAAACAAAAGTTATGTAACAGGTCAGTGGATCAATATCCCATGTGTGTGACTCATATTACATTTATCCAAAGCTTCTCCACCATCTACTTGGCAGAAGCCAGGAATGAGAACACTTTCCCCCTGCATGGATGGACACAGTTGCAAACGCACTACAGATACTAATCTGGAGAAAAATAGTATGCTTGATCAATACTCGTTCATGAGCTCAAACAAATACTTAAGCCAATAGTGTCAAATCCACATAACAGTATATTGCCAAGGTTTTGTGAACAACAGCATCAAAAGCCAATCATTTTCACCACTTAGAATTAAGTTGTTCCTGTCAGAAGTAACATTACCTTGGACGTGACATTACATTATTTCCATTACTGTGTAAGCATATGGAACTCTATGGAGTATAAATTACTGCAGCATCTTAGAAAGGCAGCCCATCACTCTCATGTCAAAGGAAACAAAGAATGAGCAATTAAAATGTCAGATTTGCCAGCATGACCACATCCCAAAGAATCATTGAAAAGATTTCCAAGCTTAAAGGAAAAAAACGTCATTTTTATCTCAAATGTTTTTGTCAAACTCATTATTGCTCTGCTTTCCAAGCATATTGATGCATACCAAAATGATGGGATTGTTTTTATATGTTAAAAAAATATGACTAAGCACTATTGATTATTCTGGCATTATCTGATAAGATGAACCATAATTTTAAAAAGTGTACACATATTTTAATTCAACTAACCTATATTTAAACATTCTTCCCAGCATTTGAACCCACAATTGGTTCCCTGACATTGATCATTATCAACCTAAGGATTATAATCACATAAAAGATTAATTTTTACCTGCGTTAGTTATATCTTTTAAACCATTCAGAAATGTAACTATTAGTGCTGTGCTGCATAAATTAAACAGAATCTATTTAGGACATATAGCTGTTCGGTAATTTCACATCTATAAAGTAGATTGGTTGGAGATTTTTTTTAAAAACTCATTTCTGGTTTTGTTCTTTAGAATTTCAGGAATGCTACATATTCCCCCAACTCTACCAGAAAATAGAGAACTGTTAATATGTGCTATTTCAGGACAACTATGATACAAATTAAAATTGCAGAAAAAAAAACGCTGTTAGTCACATCTTCACAACTTTTTAAAAATGACTTTTAAGTACATTTTCATACATGACAAACCATTTTCTATTACAAAGAAAAATGCTTACTGCTTAAACATCTTAACCATCAAGCAATACACAATGTTGGTTTTCCAGTAAACACAAATGCAAAAGATATTTAATTTTTTTTTTAATTAAAAGTTAACACGCCTACAAATGCAAAAAATAAATTCTTAGTATCATTCTGACAAGAACTGAATTGGTCAAATCCTGTACATTTAAAGAGAATGAATACTTGGACCATATATGCATTGAAATTTTTATGGTATTGCACTGTCATATTCCAAAACTTTAAAATGGAGATCTGTAAATAACTTCCTATGTTTTTAACAGATGGAATTAAGTCACAATTGGATAAGGAAAATCTTTCTGTAATTGAATAGCCTCAGTTGACAAGACAGAAATAAAACATTCACTGTTAAAGCATCAGGTAGGTTGTAGCTTATTTAGAAATGTTTAATAACCTTCTAGGAAAATCTTTCTTCAGTTGACACTTACATAAGGGACAAATAACATCAAAATTAAAAATTATATTAGTAATTTTATTCTCTGGTCTAATACTTCTTCAACCTACAGACCTGGGATTGGTTTTATTTTTCTGAAATAATGATGCACTTGTAAGCCTATTTTTGCTTATTTTAAATGTGCATATCACTATGTCCAAAACATAGACTAAGTTATCCCATGTCCATAACTTGCCTCAAGTAGAATTCGGGTAAGTGGGAAGAAAAAAAAAATCACCGTTAACAAAGTTACACAATTATTATACAGGATGTTGAGCCATTTAAAATGTTTCATTCAATCATCCTTTTACAGTGAAAAATAAAAGCAATTCAGAACTTCTTCATGCTGAAGTTCAACTATTCAAGTTTACTTCCAAACCATCTAGACAGCAACAGCTCTTAACTTTCAAACCCTATCAAAATCAAGACACTGAACAAAATTAGAATGTATTCTTGTAAACTATATCAATTGAGTCAAGACAGAATGTAATATATCCCAAAGCAGTAAACTAGAACCAACTATTTTCTGGCAACATAAATGAAAAAAATTTCAACAGGAGTGATGTTTGCCTGAAAATCACAAAAGACAACAACTCAATTTATTTATTTATTCCATTTGGTGGAACCAGTGGTCAGACAGCAACTAACTTTTACTTCAGAGAATCTAAAATTTGTTGTTTAAAACAACAGCATAGGTTCCACTGTACTTAGAGCAAACTTAGTTTGATATTTCTTTTTCCAATTGGTTTATCATTCAGTTCACGAACAGCAGCCATTGCTTCATCAACTGTTTCAAATGTAATTATTGCGTCGCCTGCAGGAAAACCCCTCTTATTGTACCGTACAATGACAGACTCTTGAATAACACGATAGCCATAGAAGAAGTCCAGTATTTCATCAACTGAAATTTTGAAAGGCAGGTTGAAAGCCTTCACAACAGCCATGCCACTGGCAACTCCAGTACGACCTCGGTAGCCTGAATCAAATCGCGATCCTAATCCCCCTCCACTACAGTCATCAAAATTGCTGTTTCCAGTGTTAAACCCTCCATAAGTTCCTTCTTCTCTGCCATACATTGGTCCTTGCATGGAGGATACAGAATCCAAATTACCAGAAGGTTCAAAGAAAGGCTTAGATAATTCATGCATATCATGAGATAATGAGTGATCACCACCACCACCACCATATGAACCAAAGTAGTCACTTTCCTTTTGACCTTTGGCTCTTTCATGCATAGAAGCGTTACCAAGTTCAAACACCTCTTCTGAAGTAACCACCTTTAGTACAACTTCTCTTCCTCCAAGCTTTTTACCATATAAGCGCTCAGCCCTTAGTACTTCATCTTCAGACTTGAACTTGACTAGAGCCTCCCCTAGTCCAATGCCATTACTATCAACAAGTATTCGGATCCCATGTTCAGCCACACCAAATCCCTCAAAGAATTTATGGATCTCAGATTTGGAGATATCAAACGGTAGATTACGAGCATAAATATACAATCTTGGGGAATGTGCTCCTTCTCTTGACTGGTACTTTTTTTCTTCATTTCTATAGGCAGATTTTTCTCTTGATCTTTGTTTCTTAACAGCATCCATCAACTCTATCACAGCTTTTTTAGCAACAGGATACAGATAAACTGCACGGTTTGCAATGTATGTCTTATGGTATCTTAAAGCTTTACGAATCTCAGAATCATTTCTAAACTTCACAAAGCATTCATTAGTATTTTTACCATGAGGATCTTCTACAAGGTAAATCTGGTCATCTGTGATATTTAGTTCATCAAAGAAATTTCGTATATCTTTTTTTAAGATACTATACGGTATATTTTTTAACTGCATCCAATAATCTTGATCTTGAGGGGAATAAGATCGTGACCTGTGTCTTCGAGGCGACCTTGATCGAGTTTGAGAATGGAAATGTTTATCTTCACGATGAGGGGAACGACCTCGATTGTGTCGGTTTAGATCCAAATGTCTATCATCTATAAACAAATCAGATCCCCCAGAAATCCACTCTAGTTCTGTAGCTCGATACACCTCTACAAATCTTTGCCCCATGTATTTTTTGTGACGTTTCAGTCCCTCAGCTGCATCCCAAGAACTGGCAAACCGTACAAAACACTCTCCATTGTTCAAACCCCGGTAATCCTTTTGTAGACGAACTGCTTCCACTTGTAAACCGTGGAAGAATTCTCTTACTTGCAGCTCTCCAGCAGAATATGGCATGCCTTGCAGATGCAAATAAACATCATCAGAATGAAAAGCTCCTTGTTCTCTCCTTTGATTATACGCAGAAACAGCAAAAGGATCCACTGACCCAGAGCCATTAAATTTATCCAAACTATCACTCATTGCTCCAGGTGTCATTCCAAATAACGCAGACATTGAGGAACTAGGAGCAACTGGAATGTTCTGCGGAGAAGATAAAGCCATTGTTGCCATATTCCCACTCATCATAGGATCCATACGAGAGCCATAGCTGTTCATATCAGAACTTCCAATTTCACCAGGATGAAACGCATCCCTATTAATTTCATGTTGCATTGCTGCAACTAAGTTTTCAGCTAGCGTAGAAGACATACTACCTAAGCCACCTGTGCCAGAACTGCTGAATCCCGACCTTCCGTAACTGGATGTTTCTCCACTGGAACGTGCATATCTCTTACGACTCATCTCAATTGTACTCTGCATTTCGTTTCTGCTACTTAATGTTAGTTTTGTTCTACTCCCTTTAAGAAATTCACCCGATCTCATCAAAGCAAGCCGTGCATCTTCATCCGTAGCAAATACAATGAATGCCTCTCCCAGTTCACCACCAATTATATGCACCCCTCCATCAGGAATGGTTAATCTAGAGAAGAAGTGACGAATATCCAAGGTTCCTGCAGAAACTGGGAGCCCCTGCAAGCGGATGACCACAGCCATGCTGAACTCTACCAATAGAAAATGTTACCTGCAGGCAAGAAAGGCACACAGGATGACGTCAAATTATATCAAAAAAGGTTCTGGATACTGCATTAACTTCCAAATATAATAAAATTAGCATTTCTGACTTATTTGTAAGAATAAAACAAATTCTTCTTACTCAGCACAAATTGGTTTAAACATTAACCTTCAATTCAAAAAGTATAACCATCAAATCTCAAACTCCCAACTCAAACCACCAAATACACTAGTTTCGAGAAGTTCTGAAGATATCCTCCAATCCACAACAGCTCTCCACAAGATCTGATAATGACTGAAATTGTCTTTAATGTGAAAAATTGATGAGGCATTTTAACTCAGCCACAGCACCTCAGTGGAATTCATCTTGAAATAAGATGATAGATCAAAGTTCGAAACTGCTGTCCAAGTAAGTGCAACTTACTAGTACTGCATTATTCCTTCTCCAAACAAGGAATGTAAAAAGGACCTAGGATTAAAATTCATCTGAAATTAGCCCAAAACTGCAACCACGATCTTTTATGTAAAGAGTCCATCACATCTTTTCTCCCACATGTAATCCATCTCTGTCAAATAACTTCACACCAGGAATGGACAAATCCTATTTATTGTATTCTCAAAAACAATCAAGCTAGTAACCCAAATTTTCTTTTCCTTTCAAGTATTCCTCTGAACTCTGATGCAAACGACTGCAGATATGAAGCAAATTCAAAACCGTAAAATCCACACTGGGGCATTTTCAAACTGTAACTAACTCCAGGCAAACTGAAAAATCCATTACTGCACATAATTCAGCAGTCCATTTGAGAAATAAATTATTTCATCTCAAAGATGGTTCTTTCAGGTAGATCACAATATTAATGTTTTCGCAAAGCTATCAGGTACAGTAGACTTGACTCTGTAGCATCTCAAATGCAGGTTCAGCTAAGAATATAGTATTTGCATTTAAAACATCTCGATTCTTTTGAAGTAACAGTCCTTAGGCTTATGACTTTGTTCCATAAAGAAGATAGAAAGTGATAGTTTTGGATTGAAAAATATGTACATTTTTAACTAATCCATAATGGACTATACACAGACTCTCACTATCTGTTCAGAAAACGGATACTGATTGAAATACTAGTTAGCACTATGGGCAACAGGAATAATTCACATAATAAAGCAAAATTACAGCAACAGTTGCGAAAAAAAAAAATTATGCACTCTGGACAGAAGTTCAGATTACTCCAATGCATTGGACTAAACATCAGTGTACAGACTGAATAACTCACTCAATTGCAGGAACCAAAAGGTCAGATTTAAATTTTTTTGGCAACTTGTCAATTAATTACAATAGTAAACCAGGAAAAAAAAACTCTTAAATATACTATGCAGGACAAAATTAAATATTAATCCTGCATTGTAAAGTATAATTTACATCAGAAGTTTAGTGAACACAGATTTTTCTAATTATTGCTTCATAAATCAGATGCATTAAAACACAGAAATTGTAATGCACAGGAAATGCAAGTGCTCTGCAGCTTGGTATGCACAGTGACAAATTCCTACACATGCAGCTGCTTGGAAATTGATACATTTAAGAAAAGTTTATTTTCACTTTCCCTTTGATTTAGAAGTTACTATTCATAACTGAATCACAACATTTGTAATAAAAAAAAGTCAGTGTTATTTGACAATAAAAGGTTAATAGTTTATCCCAGTTAGACAATTTTCAGTCACCTACCATTTGTATAACACTAACCTGTAAAAAGGTTTCTTTTAAGACACACGAATAAGTTCGTTACAATCAATTCTATAGCTGCAAGAGAAAAAAGAACAAGATCAAACCTGTAATAAATGCAATTAGAATCAAAATAATGTTGGGATTATCAAGCTATGATTTTCAAGCACCTGCTACTGAACAAACTTTACTAATTAAAACATTTCATTAAAGTCATTCCACACCAAAATTGCATGAACCAAATCAATTTTCAAATTCAAAAGAATCCTTAATGACTTAACACAAAGTAAATAGCCTCTGTCACTTCATGGATTTGTGAATATTTTCTATAACGGAAAAAAATGCATTTACAGTAGGCTACAACTTTGTTAAATTAGAGAACATAACATTCCCACTGGTACAGATATAGCAAGTGCTGATTTAAAAGTTGATAAACGGCTCTGAGTGTTAAACCAATGATTCTTCTTTCCTAGAAATGATAAAAAATCTCAAACATTCTGTGAAAATGACCAGTATTATCAGACGTTTAACATCAAACTACTTTAGACAATTGATCAAAGCTTAAGTCAAAGATTTAAGTTTTAAGAAGAGTCTTCAGGAGTCTGAAATGGTAGAGGGGTTCAGCAGGGAATTCAAGAGATGGTGCCAGCAAAGCAATGGATTAAAAGGAAGTACATCAGAAACGCTTCAATGCTTTTGCAGGTCAAAATCACCGACTGCACACACATTTCTAAATTAGCGATTATGGCGATTGAAACCAATATATAATAAAGCCTTTTCCTCTGATAAACCATTTCTTATTCAAATATACTTATTTGCCTGGGAAAACCGCATTCAAATTATTACATTAATGGGTGTGATAATAAAGCTAACTGGATAAAGCAGGCTCTTCACAACATTATCGGGAATTGTTCAAATTTATGCCATACTTAAAGAATTAAATCAAAACTCCAACGTCTCCCACATATAATCATTTAAGTGTTTTGTTCCTCCCATATTTTTAAGTTTTCGTCTATTGAAGTTGCAGATCGCCGACATGAAAGAGAGACAACTAAGGTGGAGCGGGGCGAACGTAACCTCTCTTAAGGATTCAATGTGTTCAGGACGTAGCCCGCTGAACAAAAAAAAAGGCTTAGAGCGGGCGGGAGTTGCAAGCGAAAGAGAAAAAAAATCTAAGCGACAATGAGGTAAATGGCCTGGCCCGCAGTTCCACTACATTCACTCTCCAAACTCCCCCGCCCCAGTACGGACTCGCTCCTCTGCAGCAAAGGCCCGGTTTTCCCACCCGACCCCGAAGGAGCAAGATGCCCAACGCCTCAGAACACGAACCGTTGCTTCCCAACACCCACCCCTTTGGAAGGACAGAAAAAGCCGCGTTAAAACGAGACAGGAGTCTGTCCACACCGACCAACTGACCGCCACCTCCGCCGCCGCTTGGTGCCTCAGCCACCGACACGATGGCGCTTCCGCCGCCTCCGGAGGGAGAAGTCCTGGCAGCTATGTATTCAAATATAATAAATCAAGGCCCCCTTTCCTGTACAAACATACAGTGGATTCAGGTTCAGAATTCTCCAGTATGCTTTGCATGTTTAAATCAATATTTTTTTTATCTGCACCAAAGCTTAATCATTTTTTTCCCATTGCAGTTATATTGAAGTGGAGAGCTGTCAGGACCAGCTGCCTCCCCCGGTGTATTGTGGGAGAGCCGGAGGGGGGCGGGGTGGAGTGACGGTTGGCTCATGGCCATGACAGTTGGGGAGGTAGTGTCGTTCTGGGCACCGCTACTTCTGCTACACCTGCCCTCTACCCAGACCGTCATCCTCTCTCTGCCTTTCCAAACCGTGCAACAATGCACCAAGCGAGAGTATTTTGACATTTCCCGAATGGTGTGCAGGCCGTGTGGCGCCGATCAGCAGTCAGCTAGTGATGGTGGGTAAAACTTGTCAGATGGTTTTGGGGGTTTAGGGGGGTGTTATTGATGCCCAGTGACAAGAGACCAGTTCAAACCTAACTCGCTGTTAGAAATGTTTGGTACATAGCAGAAGTTTGGTTGGCGGACAATAATCAATTTCTGCTGGTTGGGAAGCCTACTCCACGTTTTGAAGACAAAACACAACCACACAATCGCAGAGGAAGGCCGTTCAGCCCATCCAGCTCATTAATTAAGCATCATTACTGGCGACAGTCGCCTGCTCTTTGTCACCTAGATCTTTCGGAGGTGAAATTAGGAAACTGGCAAAGGGTGGTCCAATTTTGGAACTCTTCCACTGACGACAATTGATGATCATTTTAAATTTGAGAATGATGGTGTCAGATCTCAGACTAACAGCTCAGCACTCAGTCACATACTTAACAAAGCTTTTGTAGACGACTTCTTAACAGCTCTTGTTGCTGTAACCTGACCTTGCACCCCCAGATCAAGTGGCCCAAGATACACTGATCTTTGCCTTTTCAGATTCAACTACCATATGGGAGGGTCTGCCAAAGTAGGGGTGGGGGGGAGGAGGGCAGCTGAAATTTTGAGGTAGCCAGCTCTGATTCAAAAATCTCAAATGCCCTTTCCCCTCATAACACCCCACACCCCATTGATTTGTGACTATTTTCTATTCTCGCTTAATTGAGATCAAGTAGGAGAGGTTTGAGAAGCACTATCATTATGTAGTGCTGACACACTGCCACCATATATGTACTTAATTTGTTTAGTGACTTCACAATAAAGATGTGCATATGAATGAATGCTAGATTAGGCTCAAGAGGCTAAATGGTTAGTATTTCATTAGATTATTCATAACCAGCTTGATGTGCCACATTTTTTCTTCTGCACTGGAATTACTGCATTGAGACAATGAGACATAGAAGCAAAATCACAGAATTGTTTTGGTGCAAAAGGAGTTCATTTGGCTCATCATGCCAACACTGATTCTATTATCTAGTACTAGTCCCCTGCTTTATTCCCATATCCTTGAATACCATTTTTAACCAAATAATCATCCAAAATCATCTTCAATACCTCAATTGAACTTGAATACAACACATTTCCAGGCCGTTCATTCTATATCCAAACTGTCTGATAAAGTTTTTCTCGCATCATCATTGCATCATTTGCATATCGCTTTAAATCTATGCCTTCTCATTGTTCCTTGTTTTACAAATGGGAAAAGCTTCTCCCCATCTATACAGCCCACTCATGATCCTGAAAACCTCTATCAGATTTTCTCTCAGCTGCCTTCTTTCCAACAAGAATGTCCCAGTTCCTTCAATCTGTCCTCATCACTGAAGTTTCTCATTCCTGGAACTATGCTTGTAAATCATCTCTGAACTCTGCTTTCCTTTCGTGTGACACAGTTCTTCAGCTGGGATTGGACAAATGTTGTACAAGTTCAACATCATCTCCTAGCTCTTATACTCTATGCCTTATTAATGAAGCCCAGGAGCACTGTACGCTTTAACTGCTCTCTTCTCCTGTCCTACCACCTTCTATGATCTGTGCCCATAAGTACCCAGGTTTTTCTGCTTCTATTTCTTTTAGAATTGTAAACCCTATTTCATATTGTCTTTCAATGTTCTTTTGACTAAAGTGCATCACCTCACACTTCTCTGTATTGACTATCGTTTGTCACATATCCGTTCACTCCACAAACTTGTTTAGTGTCCTTTTGGAGACTTAGACTGTCCAAGTTTAGTGTCATTTGCATACTTAGAAATTTTCCCCATGCACACAAAAATGTAGATTATCAACATATATATTAGGAAAAGCAAAGGTTCGACCCCATGGAAATCCAAGCCTTCCTCCAACTTGAAGAATATCCATTGATCATTACTGAATTTCCTATCACATTGCTGCTGTCCTTTTTGTACAATAACTTTCATCGCAAGTCTGTTGTATTCATAGAATCAGAGGGCATGGAAACATACAACTTCCTTCCAATTCATCCATGGCAACCAGACATCCTAAATTATTCTAGTATTTGCCCATACCCTCCAAACCCTTCCTATTCATTTACTCATCCAGATGCCTTTTAAGTGTTGTAAGTCTACCAGCCTCCTCCACTTCCTACTGCAGCTCGTTTCATACATTCACCAACCTCTGTGTGAAAAAGTTTCCCCTCTCTCCTTAAACCTATACCTTCTAGTTTTGGACTCCCCTACCATGGGGGAAAGGTCTTGGCTGTTCACGCTATCTTATGATTTTTATGAACTTGTATAAGACCTCCCCCTCAGCCTCCGACCTCCAGAGAAAATAGCCCCGGTCTCTCCCTATAGCTCAAACCTTCTAACCCCTGCCAACATCCTTGCAAATCTTTTCTGAACCCTTTCAAGTTTCACATCTTTCCTACAACTGGGAGACCAGAATTGCACGCAATGTTCCAAAAATGGCCAAGCCAATGTTCTGTACAGCCGCAAGGTGACCCCCCCAACTCCTATACTCAATGCACTGATCAATAAATGCAAGTGTACCAAATGCCTTCTTCATTATCCTGTCTACCTGTAACTCCACTTTCAAGGAACTATAAACCTGCACTCCAAGGTCTCTTTGGTCGGCAACTCTCTCCAGGACATTAATTGTGTAAGTCCTGCCCTGATTTGCCTTACCAAAATTCAGCACCTTACATATATCTAAACTAAGCTCCCTTTGTCACTCCTCAGTCCATCTGATTAAGGTCTCATTGTACTTCTTGGCTGCCCACTACAGCACTGATTTTGGTGTCTTCTGCCAACTTACTAATCCAAATCATTGATATTTATGACAAAACGCAGTGGACCCCACACCGATCCTTGCGGTATGCAGCAGGTCACAGGTCTCGAGTCCAAAATGCAACCCCCCACCACCACTCTCTGTCTCCTACCTTCGAGCAAGTTATGGATCCAAATGGCTCGTTCTCTTTGCATTCCGTGTGATCCAACCTTGCTAATCAGTCTACCATGCGGAACCTTGTCAAATGCCTTACTGAAGTCCATATTGACCACGTCCACCACTCTGCCTTCATCAATCCTCTTTGTCACTTCCTCAAAACATTCCATCAGATTAGTGAGACACAATTTCCCATGCACAAAGCCTAATTAGTTCTTGCCTTTCCAAATACAGAGGAACCTCAATTATCCAAAGGACATGGGCTGTGAATATTTCATTCGGTTAACTGAATGGCAGATAATCGACCGGATTATATCGTTTAGCCAAGCATCGACACCTTGCAATCTTGTTCAGATATTCCGAAATTCAGATAATTGGGGTTCCTCTATATGTGTAAGTCCTGTCCCTCAGAATTCCTTCCAACAACTTGCCCACCACTATAGTTCTCTGTTTTTTCCTTCCCATCTTTCTTATATGTAACACTATATTAAACTCCTTCTGAAAATCCAGGTATATCACATCAACAGTGTTACCTTTATTGCCCATTTCTGTTACCTTTTCAAAAGAAAATTCCAGCAAGTTAGTTAAATATGATTTGTCCTTTAGAAATCTGTTCTGATTCTCCCGTAATCAACCCACCTTTTCCTATGTGCTTACTATTTTTATCCTGAATAATTGTTTGTAGATGTTTTCCCACCACTAATGATAAGCTAACTGGTCTGTAATTGCTGAGATTAACCTGACTACCTTTCTTAAAGGAGGGTGTAATGTTCACAGTAAGCCAGTTTTCTGGCACGTTCCAGGGAAGACTGAAATATAATGGGCCGTGCCCCCGCAAGTCCTACTCTCATTTCCTTCAAACTTCTTGTAGGCATCTCATCCAGTTGCAGTGTCTTGTCAACTTTAAGTGCCAACAATCTATCCAAATCATTTTCTGTACTTGCTTGCACATGGCACTGGGAGTAATCCAGAGGTGACTACCTTTGTGGTCCTGCTTGCTAAGTTTCTACGTAGCTCTCTAAATTGCAATTGCAGGACTACATCCTTTTTCCTACCTAAGTCATTAATACAAACATGGACCATAACTTCTTGCTGTTCAACCTCCCTCCAAAAAAACGTCTTGTGACTGCTCTGTGACACCCTTGACCCTGACACCAGGGTGGCAACATATCATCCTGGAGTCACATTGATGGCCACAAAAATGCCAGTCTATTCCTCAGACCCATCAAAGTATTGAAAAAATACAAACGAGAATGAAGAGCTTCTTTCTTTCTGTCTGCCTTGAAAGTGAACGGTCCAGGGTCTTGCTTGAGGAACAGCATTAGATTTTTTTTCATTTGTTCATTTGTGGGATGTGGGCATTGCTGGCTGGTCAGTATTTATTGCCTGTCCCCAGCTGCCATTGAGAAAGTGGTGGTGAGCTGCGTTTTTGAACTGCTGTAGCCCACAATGCCATTAGGGAAGGAATTCCAGGATTTTGATCCAGCGACAGCGAAGGAATGGTGATATATTTCCAAGTCAGGGTGATGAGTGGCTTGAAGGAGAATCTGAAGGTGATGGTGTTCCCATATATCTGCTCCCCTTGCCTTTTTAGATAGAAGTGGTTGTGGGTTTGCAAGGTGCTGTCTGAGGATCTTTGGTGAACTCCTGCAGTGCATCTTGTAGATAGTGCACACTGCTGCAACAATATTAAGCCTTGGTGGTGGAGGAAGTGGATGTTTGTGGATGCAGTGACAATCAAGCAGGCTGTTTTGACCTGAATGGTGTCAAGCTTCTTGAGTGTTGTTGGAGCTGCACTCATCCATGCAAATGGGAGATATGCCACACTCCTGACTTGTGCCTTATTGATGGTGGACAGACTCTGGGGAGTCAGGAGGTGACTTACTCATCACAGTATTCCTAGCCTCTGACCTGCTTTTGTAGCCACAGTGTTTATGTGGTGAGTCCAGTTGACTTTCTGGTCAATGATAACCCCTAGGTCCTGGTGGTTAGATTGTTTCTTATTGGTAATGGACATAACCAGGAGAAAGTGAGGGCTGGAGATCAGAGTTGAGAGTGGGTGCTAGAAAATCACAGCAGGTCAGGCAGCATCCGAGGAGCAGGAGAATCAAAGTTTTGGGCAAGAGTCCTTCATCATTTGAATTGTCAGGTTTAGAGACCTTGCAGGTCAGTTCCATGTGTGATATTTTATTCCTTTCATGGACCTCACGATGGGTCCTGCAGCCCCTGACTCACAGCTTGATACACCACACTCACTTTGAGTTTGGTCTCAGCCATTTTCTTTTACGTTGTGTTCTTTGAATTTCTATCTGATGAGCATTCTTTGGCTATTAGCTTCCAGCCAGCACTTCTACATATTAACAAGGCCATGACCATCCAGGTCCCCATCCTGTGAATGCCATAGACCTTACACCTCCCTAGGTTCCCATCCAGTCCATCTACATGAGCCATGCACTTGCCAACATTTCCTCCCAGCCCCTGCCACATGAAATGAACATGTTTCCCCCCCTCAACTGTGGATGAATTTCCCTCCCTTCCCATCCATGTTTTACCATATTCTCACCTTAGCAAATACTGTTACCGTCTACTTCTTAATTGTCTTCTCCTCCTTTCCCCTGCTTTCAGTCCCCACTCTCAAAGAATAGGTTCCTTGGTCACTGTCCCATAGCATATTCTGCCCCCTCACCCCAACCCCCATACCCTCACCCCATGTTCTTGAGTTTCTGTGGATAAACCCAATGGACTGTTGATAGCCCACATCCTTGAGTGACTTAATTGACAGCCCCTGACAGTAAATGACCTGATCTAATATTGATGTGTGCACATCTTGCTAACTGTGTTAACTATATACCCCCAATTGGTTGCTATAGAGCTGCAGCACTGACTGTCGCCAAATCTCTGGACAGCAAAGAAATGGGAGGCTAATAGTGTCTAAGAGGTTTTGAGAAATTTCAACAAAGTGCAGACTGTCATTAAGTAGCTTCATTAAAGGCATCTTAAAAGAAAATGTTGTAAATCTCAGGACCAACCAGTCAATTTCAAGGCCTGAGGCAGGAATTGGATGAGCCTGTTGATAATTTCATAACCAAAACTGAAAATATTGTGAAAGATTTAAATCGCTAGATTAGCCTGTTTTGGCCTTTGCACATACTGAAATACAAAATATTTTAATTGAAAAGTCAAGCTCACAATTTTACTAGCTGTAGACACTAGCATAAGTAGCTAGATGAACACACTGGCTACCTAAATGTCTAACTTCCAGTTAACTCAGGTGAAAGGCTTCAGGATTAATGCAGTGAAACAGCACCAAAAAATGCACACAAGAAATAATAGAGTTGTCACAATGTACACACTGCATGTATTTTCTTTGGAAATGTAAAGCTGGAAAATTGAAATTTGGACATGGCTGTATTGCAGAGAAGGGTCCACTGTTATTGTTTTTGCATTTTGAAGGTCAGATGTAAAACTGTGTGGCTTTTACTTACTGGTTAAACAAGATCATGTAACGTTTTTGAGAAGGTGAATTTGATACTTTTGTGAATCTAATGCCTTTCGATTGAAAATAAAACTGGCCAGCAACAGCTTTTGGATTTGTTTTAAGTTGCATTTTGTTGTAAATCTGAGGAGTAAATGCACTTAAAACTCCAGGAAGTCTGCAAGTGAAGATAGGTGTCTCTCTGTGTCCTCCTCTAATAGAAAAAAAGCAGCACTCAAACACTTTCAAAAGATTATCTCCTAACTTATGCAAAAACCTAGGTCCAACTGCCCAGCTACTAAGTTGAGGATCACTGTAGTCAACAAAAGCATAAAATAACCACCAAAACCCAAATGAACTGTGAGCAAGTCACCTCATTTCACTCTTGTGATTTGGACTCTTAATTTGTGTTTTGTTTTTACTCACACATCATACTTCTGCAAAATTCTCTGTTTTGCCCATCCTGTTTGTAAATGAATGAATGTGAGTGTTAGGATTTAAAGATGGTACAGTTTCAATATGCAAAATAATACTTAGTCCATTTTGCCACTTGTTAAAGGAAACTTTGTTTATAACACATGTATTTTGTTACCTTGTTTGTTAATAAAACCTGATGTGAGTTTCTTTTATTTTAGGTAGTGATCAATGCTAGGCAAACTAACCATCTCAGTGATTCATTTTGTAATTTATACATTTGTGACAGCTTTTTGGAAAATTGAGGCTTGACATTCAGTGCACTCTTCCGTCAGGGTCACAAACACAATGAGTTTGTAAACAGAAGAAATGTCATGCATTTGGATCAAACTTTAGAGTTTGTGGAAAGCCAAATCACTAGAAAAAATGTACAGAGTAAAATAAATGGGAAATGAGTTATCAGAGAAAGAGGTACCGAATGAGAAGTACAATAGGAAGAACCAAAACATCCATATCCTTAAAGACAGCATTGAGTTAAGAACACTATAGGTAAAGGAATCATAAAATTGCACGACATTGCTGTATACATCAGTTTACAGTGAATAGTTCACCTATCCATTCATATCAGAACATGACAAACATGAAATAAAAGATCTAGCTGTAAAGGTAGATCATCTAGAGAATATAATACCTTCAGAACTGACTCAAATTACAGACACGACCGACAAAAGCAAAGAATTACAGATGTTCTCATAGATGATTCAAGGATGGCAAGACAAGATACAGTAAGCATAACCAAGGGGTTATACTATTTTATCAGCAGTGTCATTTCACTAGATGATTGTGCTATGAATTGGCTCATTAACCATCATACTCAAAAAGGTTGAATGAAGGACATCAATGCAGATACATTTTCTAGCAGATACATGAAGGCCACGTGGGAATGGAGAATCTCAGAGGTGTGTAAATTTTCAATCGGCACATACAAAAATATCAAAGAAAGAATGTCACCTCTGTGCAGTATTATTGCTTTAAAAAGGGTGTTCATAAGAAAGGTTCAACCTGCAAATAAGCAAAATAGCAGGATGCCATCACATGATCAGAGGCCAAGGCAATTTGACATCACAGCACCCTGGAAAAAGGATATGTTCAGAGTGTAGTGATTATAACGAGGTTAGCAAGGTGGATCTCATAGAATATGAGTTCCGTGACTGGAGCTATTAACCTGGCTATTGATCAGGGAGCCCTGGCTGACATATATACAGGAGTGTTAGAGGTTGTGCTCACTTAGACCTGGTTCTGAGGAAGCTGGACCAGTGCCAAGTATTATACATGTGTAAATAAGGGGTGACTTGGCAACAGGATATCAGCCTGTGTGGAGTTATTTCAGTGGTGACGAAAGGAAGAAAAAAGCGCCTTAAGAGATTTGCTTGCAACAATCATTTTTGACTTTGAGTAAGCATTTCTGACATCATGCTATTATTTGGGAAGCTTGGCTCATTCGTCACTGCTGTAAAAGACAGGACCCAATACATGGAAAGAATGCATTATTTTTTCTCTGAAAATCACATTAGGGCAGATGAAAAATAATGAGTAATTCTCCTGACAGCTTGTGGACCAGCAGTTTTTTTTTGTTTATTCGGAACGTAAGATTTCCTGAGGCAAATACTAAAATCCTTCAAGAGTTGATGGATTTAGTCAAGCAATGTTATGATTCCAATCGTCCTGTAATACTGAGACACTATAGATTTTACTGGACAGTTTGAGAATTACAGGAATCCATGTGGGGATTTTTGACAAGGTTAAGACAACTGTCAGAGGCATGTGATTTGGTTTAACCCTTAACAAGATGTGGAGAGATTGTTGGAATGTAGTATTAATGATGTGACCATGCAAAAGTGCCCATGAGCTGAAGCCCAACTGGATTTCAAACAGGCACCACAACTGGTGTTGCCATTAGAAAATGTGACAAGTGGAGTACAGGAACTACATGCCAAAGGAAATGGATACCCTTGCCAGGTTGACTGAGCTTAGGGAACGCCACTTGAGTGAAGGCAATTGCATAGCCTCAGTCAGGCCAAATCCTGAACAGAGGGGCTCTTTGCCGAAAGCAAAGCCCCAAAACACAGGCAAGCCTCAGGTAAACAGTTAATATTTTCTTCAGAATCCATTGCAGTTGCTGCTGGTATGCAGACGTGAGACAGCAAAAGAGACCCACTTGGCCTGAATTAAGTAAGAGAACTCATAGGCCAGTTTCCAGGAGAGTGCATACCTGGAAAGCCTAAATTCATCTGGCTTGGAACAATAAAGTTGCTTTCCAACATCCAAATCAGACTCAATCAAAATAAATGTCAGGTTAAATGGTCATTGGTTCTAATACCAGTGATTGTAGAATCAGTCTTTAGTAAAATTAATTTTCAACTCCAACCCCTAAGTTTGCATAAGATCTTGACTAGACTGAGAATCTACCAGGGAACCTTCACAGATTAAGGATACAACTTCACTCTACCTCTCGTATGAGAAGCAGCTGGTTCAATTACCACTAATTGTAGCAAAAGACTTGGACCCAGACCTGATGGAGTGAAATTCAGCTTGAGATTCAGCTTGATTGACTCAACATTTTTCAATCAGAAAATGGCTGCCTGAGAGAAGTCCGAATTAAAAACCTGAATGTTCTTCAGGAAGGTTTAGGGGCCATCAAAGGAGACAAGGCCAACTTGTATGTTGATGAGGAAGCAATTGCCCGATTATGCAAGGCCCACCCAATGCCACTTACCTTATCTGTAAACATAGAGGCAGAAATTAGGAGGTTGGAAAGCAAAGGAATCATCAAATCAGTACAGTTTGCAGAATGAGCAGCACCAGTTGTACTGATTGTGAAGCCTTTGTACGGATTTTAACCAAATGGTAAACTGCTTCTCACAGCTGGATAAATACCCAATCTCATGCATAGAGGATTTACACGCAAAGCTGGCGATGGACCTGTCCTTTACAAAGCTGGATATGAGCCACGCATACCCGCAATTACAGTTAGATGAGGATTCCCAGAAGTAAGCTTAAATTATGCCCATTATTGTACCAATATACGAGAGTGCCGTTTGGGATATCATCAGCCTGTGCCATTTTTCAGTAGATGGAGAACATTTTACAATGTCTACCCCAGGTCACCCCTTATCTGGATGATGCGCGAATAGCATTGAAGACCAATAAAGAGCACATAGAGAACTTGGATATAGTCCTTAGATGTTTCTCCAAGGTAGGGGTACACCTTCAAAGGGAAACATGTATTTTCCAGGCACCCTAAGTGATCTACTTGGGCTACGAGTTGACAAGACCAGATTATATCCATTGGAAGATAAAGCGAGGGTTCCCGGGCTCTATCATCTGCACTGGAGCTTAGGTCTTTCCTTAAATTGATGAATTTTTATGTAAAGGTCATATGTAACCTGGCTTCTATCCTGGAACTCTTATATCTGCTATTGAAAAAGGATCAGCCTTAGAAATAGTCTTGTAAACAAGATATAGCCTTTAGGAGAGTGAAGAAGCAGCTGTCATCAACTCAAGTGTTGGCACACTACGATCCCAAACAAGATCTGTGCAATGTCTGCCTGTATGGTATCAGGATGGAGTTGGCTCACAGATGGCCCATGGGGAGGAATGCCCGACAGTGCTCCTATGGACAGCCCGAGGATCCCATAATCTCTTGGTGTTTAACAGACATTGTAATCTCCAGGCCTTGGGATATGTCTGTACATCCTATTAATTTGCATTCCAAAGTTATTAGATGTACTCCTTTGGACCTGTCCCAGACTTGCTTATCTCTAAAGACTGCTTGGATTCTGCACCTGTGTCAAATTCTGTTACTTCTCTTACACTTTCCTACTGTCCTAATGATATATATCGAAAAAAAAACAAGGTTGTAACTAGCTACTATAAGATCCATAGTATTAATATGTATTATAAAGTTAGTTGTACTAATGTTTTACAGCTACTTCTACGTTAGTACTATTTAATCAGTTGGGAACACTCTATTTGTTACAGGACGTGTTAGGCATCTTTTTAAAGAAAAGGAGACTAATTAACTTTCACATCAATGTTTAAATGTTTTCCCCTAATGCTTCTCCTATATTTTGGTTAAATATGTGTATCTAAAATTATGTTGAAATCTATCTCGGATTACCTGAAGAATCTTTAACTAGAACCCATGTCTTAATATTGTGAATAACCTCAAAAGAAAACAACTGAGTACCACAAAGTAACTTTAGCTGTTGTTTTCACAGCTGCCTGATGAGTTAGACTAATTGTCTTATGGACTGAGATCTATTGTCCTTTTTCTCACTGATTCTTTTCACCTAATGGGACAACATTCCTTCATTAATGAGGCTGGAATCAATCACTTGCTATAGTGTAATGAACTTGTTTCTATGCTGAGAGATCCTATTGTTGAACTGTTGCTGATGGTTGTTTGTGCTACTCCTTGGAGTAGCCCTGTTCAAAGATACCATTGTGTTTCACTTAAATGCTGGAGCAGGCATTTAATTCTGTTTTATTCCTTGTCTGCCATTTTGTGTCTGAGTGCTAGATCAGGCTGCTTAATCCTATTTATCTCTTGTTGGCCATTTTGTGTCTTCCATATGTCGGCAGCTATTACAAGGAGCAAAAGTAATTGCCCTGAGCAAAGGCTCCTGCCAGATACCAGCTGAGCTCCCCCAGGGTCATCCAGGGGTATCTAAAATGAAGATGTTGGCAAGAAGTTATGTCTGGTGGCCAGGATTGGATAGTTAGTGGGGCAATGCCTATAGTGCCAATAAAGTCAAAAGTTACCACTGGCAGCTACCCTACATTTATGAGAATGGCAGAGTAAACCCTATTGTCAGTTACATGAGAACTGTGCCAGTCATTTCATGGGGTCAACATTCTTAGTCATTGTGGATGCCTACTCAAAGTAATTAGATATGCATAGAGTTTCATTCATCAAACATGAATGATGGAAAAACTACAAGCATCTTTTGCAACACACAGGCTCCGGAGGTGTTGGTCACAGACAATGGGCCATTACTTACCAGCAGAAAATTCAAGTGTTTCCTAAAGTCAAATGGCATTTGGCATATAAGGACAGCTCCATACCATCCATCTGGACCATACCAATGGTATGGCAAAAAGATCAGCACACTGAAAGAAACAGCTTATAGCTTCAGTAGATACCAAACTGTCCCAGTTCCTATTTGCTAATCAGCCCGCCTCTCATCAATTGCAGGGATAGCTCCAGCAGAATTACTAATGGGGAGAAGATTCTGCACAATGTAAATGTGATCTTCCCGGACCTGGGAGTGGAGGGTGAAACAGCATCAGGAACGCCAATGCCAGACACAAGATTCCTCTAAGCGAGGGAGACAATTTACTTCAGGGGATGTAGTTTGATGCTGAAACTACGGAAATGGCCATGCAAGTTAAGAGGCATTGTCAATATGAGGTCAGATTCTGTGACATATAAAGTTCAGGTAGGTGAGGCAGTCCTGAATAAACCATGGACCACATGAAAGCTGCAAATTCATAAACAGGGCAGAAGTAAAGCATACCCAGTCCCTCAGAGTAGTCAGAAAGGTTGTCAGAGCACATGGGTTCTCCCCCCTCCATCTAATGCCAAGAAAACCTCAGATCCTGAGATGGATAATGGTGAATGTCGACGCCTTTACCACCTAAAGAAGAGGATGAATTTCTTCCAAAATATTCTGGGCGTAAGAGGTGGGCTATAGTCCATAATATGCTGTCCATATCTGACCTGTTGCGAAAATTCCTCAGAAGAGGCTACAATGAAAAGAACAGGCCTACATCCCCAGACTTAGAGGGGACAGATCTAGTGATTGTAACTCAGTCAGCCAAGTGGACCTCATAGAACATGATTTCTCAGATTCGGGCTGTTAACATGGTCAATCAGGGTGCCCTGGCTAACGCATATTAAACAGGTGTGTCAGAGGTTCTGTTCACTCTCAAAGCCAGGCCAGTGACAAATACAATTCTTGTGGAAATAAAGGGTGACTTGGTGAAGGGATACTGGCCTCTGTGCAGTTATTTGATGGAGGTTACTATGTACCTCTTTGTGCTCGTTTTACTCGCAAATAGATCCACCAAAGGTCTTAAAGTAATTAGAATCCCTGTACCTCATATTTGTGTTTAGATATGACAAGCAATCACTATATGACCTGAGACCACTGAAACACTACCTCTGTATTGTACCATTCTAGATATAGAGTTTATTGTCAAATCTGTAAATAAGCTGTGCAGAGGTCTTCAAGTCAAGATAATCTATGGAATTTACATATATTATCCATAGATAGCAGAAGCAATCACAACATGATGTGCAGCACTGTAGTCTCTTTAAACAAAAAGACCAAAGAAAGCAGTGATCCAGCATGAAGGCCATGGGGGGAAATTGCAGACAGCATTCAAAAGTACTCCAAAGGTCAGAAGTCCCAAAATACAGACAACAAAAGAAACATACAACAGTAAACATTACAGTTTGCTTCACAAACTGTGAGTATCTTTGAACTGGACAAAGCTAGGCAAGCAGCCAGCTGATTGAAAACTGCTCTTAAATAATGAGTTTTAATCGGGAACAGTGCAGAATCAACAGAACAAGTCCTTAAATAAGTTTTAAATCAAAAATAGGCAACATTAAATGTGTACTGAACATACACAATATATACACAAAGTAAAATGTAAATCAAAAAACAGAAACTACAACAGAAACAATGCTGAGAGCACATGCCCCATGATAATATCATAGAGTCAGAGAGATGTACAGACCCTTCGGTCCAACCTGTCCATGCTGACCAGATATCCCAAACCAATCTAGTCCCACCTGCCAGCACCCAGCCCAAATCCCTCCAAACCCTTCCTATTCATGTACCCATCCAAATGCCTCTTAAATGTTGCAATTGTACCAGCCTCCACCACTTCCTCTGGCAGCTCATTCCATACCTGTACCACCCTCTGTGTGAAAAAGTTGCCCCTTAGGTCTCTTTTATATCTTTCCCCTCTCACCCTAAATCTATGCCCTCTAGTTCTGGACTCCCCGACCCCAGGGAAAAACTTTGCCAATTTACCCTATCCATGCCCCAAGCAAAACAGAAGAACTGTTAACAATATTATCATCTTTTAACGTCTGTCAAGGCTGCCTGAGTCTGAATAGAACTAGGGAACAAGCAATGGTTACATATTTGTTAAGATATTTAGATGTGTTAGTTCACACTTCTGGAATAGATTAAACTTGAACCCAGCTCCTCTAATTTAGAGGTAAGACTACTACCACTGTGCCACATGATCCCTTATGTGTTAAATTAGAGATAATTGGATAAGAATTGGGTTTATAGATATGTGAAATGAGCAGTCACTGGGTTGGAGTTGAAGCTGTATGAACTGAAATAAAATTCTAATCTGAAAAGCATATGCCTAGACTCAGTCTAACCAACATTTGACCTTTAATACTTAACATTGTGCAGGATGAACTGTAAACCAAGGAATTCTTACCAAGTTTAAATCACTAAAAAAAGTATATAGCTATGCTTCACAGACCAAGCAGTGGCAGGATCAGTTAAACAAGCTTTGAAAATACTGATTGGCAAAGGGTCACATAGAGCTGAAAATGTGTTGCTGGAAAAGCGCAGCAGGTCAGGCAGCATCCAAGGAACAGGACAATCGACGTTTCGGGCATCAGCCCTTCTTCAGGAATGAGGAAAGTGTGTCCAGCAGGCTAAGATAAAAGGTGGGAGGAGGGACTTGGGGGAGGGGCGTTGGGAATGCGATAGGTGGAAGGTCAAGGTGAGGGTGATAGGCTTGAGTGGGGTGGGGGCGGAGAGGTCAGGAAGAAGATTGCAGGTTAGGAAGGCGGTGCTGAGTTCGAGGGATTTGACTGAGACAAGGTGGAGGGAGGGGAAATGAGGAAACTGGAGAAATCTGAGTTCATCCCTTGTGGTTGGAGGGTTCCCAGGCGGAAGATGAGGTGCTCTTCCTCCAACCGTCGTGTTGCCATGGTCTGGCGATGGAGGAGTCCAAGGACCTGCATGTCCTTGGTGGAGTGGGAGGGGGAGTTGAAGTGTTGGGCTACGGGGTGGTTGGGTTGGTTGGTCGGTCCGGGTGTCCCAGAGGTGTTCTCTGAAACGTTCCGCAAGTAGGCGGCCTGTCTCCCCAATATAGAGTAGGCCACATTGGGTGCAGCGGCTGCAATAGATGTTGTGTGTGGAGGTGCAGGTGAATTTGTGGCGGATATGGAAGTGTCCCTTGGGGCCTTGGAGGGAGGTAAGGGGGGAGGTGTGGGCGCAAGTTTTGCATTTGTTGCGGTTGCAGGGGAAGGTGCCGGGAGTGGAGGTTGGGCTGGTGGGGGGTGTGGACCTGACGAAGTCACGGAGGAAGTGGTCTTTTCGGAACGCTGATAGGGGAGGGGAGGGAAATATATCCCTGGTGGTGGGGTCTGTTTGGAGGTGGCAGAAATGACGGCGGATGATACGTTGGACATGGAGGTTGGTGGGGTGGTAGGTGAGGACTAGTGGGGTTCTGTCCTGGTGGCGGTTAGAGGGGCGGGGCTCAAGGGCGGAGGAGCGGGAAGTGGAAGAGATGCGGTGGAGGGCATCGTCGACTACGTCTGGGGGGAAATTGCGGTCCTTGAAGAAGGAGGCCATCTGGGTGGTATGGTTTTGGAACTGGTCCTCCCCTCCCCCAAGTCCCTCCTCCCTACCTTTTATCTTAGCCTGCTGGACACACTTTCCTCATTCCTGAAGAAGGGCTGATGCCCGAAACGTCAATTCTCCTGTTCCTTGGATGCTGCCTGACCTGCTGCGCTTTTCCAGCAACACATTTTCAGCTCTGATCTCCAGCATCTGCAGTCCTCACTTTCTCCTCAAAGGGTCACATAGAAACAATTCTTCTCGTTTATCTGAAGAGAACCAGACAGCTCCCATAAAGATGTGGAAAGTCCTGGAAGATTAGCTTTGTATAAGTATCAAGAGCTTAGAACTAATGACCTACTTGCAACAGCCACAGAAATCAATAGAGCAGTTTATTAGTAGATACCATAATTAATGCATTTTTTTCAAGTTAAAGGAGTTGGTGATTGCCTCAATACCTATCAAAGTATACCACTTCCCTAAAAAAGAGAAAGGTTACAGCATTGATTTACTGTTAATCAATGGGAGCAACTACAAAACCATCAGCTGGACAATAATACCAATTAATACGACAGTAAGATAAAAATATTGACAGGGTAACCAGATCGCAAAAAAGCAAGAAGGCTGTACAAAAAGTACAGTCTAATGCAACAACAATGAAGCTGTCTTGCATTCTAAGATTTATGTGAAATAAGCATCACGAGAATGAAGTTAGCTATCTAGAAGCTTTAGAACATAAGAACAAGGAGCAGGAGTAGGTCATCTGGCCCTTCAAGTCTGCTCCGCCACTCAATAAGATCATGGCTCACCTTTTTTGTAGACTCAGCTCCACTCACCTTTGCTCTCACACTATTCCTTAATTCTTATACTGTTCAACAAAATATATATCTTAGCTTTAAAAATGTTTACCGAAGTAGCATCAACTACTTCAATGGGCAAGGAATTCCATAGACTTACAACCCTCTGGGTGAAAAAGTTCCTTCTCAATTCATTCCTAAATCTGCTTCCCCTAATTTTGAATCTGTGCTCTCTTGTCCTAGTTTCACCTGCCAATGGAAACTCTCTATTTCTATCTTATCTATTCCCCTCATAAATTGATATGTTTTTATAAGATTGCCTCCGTCATTCTTCTAAATTCCAATGTATATAATCCAAATCTACTCCATCTGTCCTCATAAGCCAGCACCCTCAACTCTGGAATTAACCTAGTGAACCTCCTGTGCGCCCCCTCTAGTGCCAGTACATCCTTTCTCAAGTAAGGCGACCAAACCTGCATACGGTACTCCAGGTGTGGCCTCACCTGCACCCTGTGCAGCTGCAACATAATCTCCTTGCTTTTAACCTCAATTCCTTTAGCAATGAAAGACAAAATTCTATTTGCCTTCCTAATTACTTGTTGTACCGGCAGACCACCTGTCTCTGATTCATGCACAAGGACACCAGACACCTCTGCATAGCAGCATGTTGCAACTTTTTACCATCCAAGTAATAATCCGTTTTACTGTTACTCTTACTAAAATGGATGACTTTACATTTATCAACATTGTATTTCATCTGCCAGACCTTTGCACACTCACTTAAAGTATCTATGTTCCTCTGCAAAGTTCCACAGTCCTCTGCACACTTTGCTCTACCATTCATCTTAGTGTTATCTACAAACTTTGATACACTACAAATGTTTCCCAACTCTATATCATCTCTATAAATTGTGAATAATTGTGGCCTCAACACTGATCCCTGAGGCACACCACTAGTTGCTGATTGCCAACCAGAATAGCACTCATTTATCCTCACTCTTTACTTCCTGTTAATCAACCAATCCTCTATCCATGCTAAAACTTTACCCGTAACATCATGCCTCTTTATCTTATACAGCAGCCTCTTGTGTGGCACCTTGTCGAAGGCCTTTTAGAAATCTAGGTACACTACATCCACTAGGTCCCCATTGTCCACCTTGCTCGTAATGTCTTCATAGAATTCCAAAAGATTTGTTAAGTATGACCTGCCCTTCATGAACCCATGCTGCATCTGCCCAACGGAACAATTTCTATCCAGATGCCTTGCTATTTCTTCCTTGATAATAGACTCAAGCATCTTCCCCACTACAGAGGTTAAGTTAACCATTACAGAGGTTAAGTCTATAATCCCCATCTTTTGTCTTTATCCCTTTTTGAACAGTGGCACCACATTTGCTGTTTTCTAATCTGCCGCAACTGCGCCAGAGTCCAACGAATTTTGGAAAATTAGCACAAGTACTTGCTATTTTTCCTGCCATCTCTTTTAGTACCCTGGGATACATTCCATCAGAGCCAGGAGACTTGTCTATCCTTAGCTCCATTAGCTTGCCCAACACTACCTCTTCCGTAATAACGATTGTTTCCAGGTCCTCACCTAACTTCGTCTCTTTGTCAATTTCTGGCCTGTTATTAGTGTCAATTAACAACAATCACATCAATTGCCTGAAGTGAACTAGCAACACACACTCAAAACCATGATTGACATGTACATGGATCATTGGAATTCGATAACTGCGAGTGTAACTACATACTTTGGGTCACTCATCCCTTAACCTTACATGCTAATAATGCAATGTAGCTGCAGTAATTTAACATGGAAACCACAAATATGTTTGTGGATGAGCACAGCAGGACTACCAGCATGTATGGATTTAAAGTGTGAGCATCCAATAGAGATTGCCAAGGTACACATGATTGTCAAAGGCCAAAAAAACATAAACCGAGGTAGTTCAGAAATTCCATTAATTGTACCTGACAGGTTTGATGATGCAGGAAATTTCAAAGGTTACGTCGTATTGCACCTCAGAAAAAATGCAATTCTATCAATTAACACTTCTAGAAAGGGCAAAAAATTCACATACAGGAAATAAATTAGATGATGTGGAATGTGCATTACCACACAAACACCTCAAGGTACACTGAGCCAATTGGAAGTCTGAATAAGGATACAGACAGCAGCATAGATGTGTTAAACTTCAATCAGAAACAGCAAATGACTCACAAATGAAGACATTGTGGAAAGGAATCATTGAAGTTTGGCCTGACATGATACAAAAGGTCACAGGCATTCATAGATGATTTTGGCCTCTTAGAGAAGAACTTGGTACCTGGAGATGTGTAATCTTCAAAAGGTACTTGTACTCAGAGCTTTTTCTGCTCGGACATGTCACAACTACAGCAAAGACAAAATCACATAGAGCAGATGAGATGACTGGCAAATCAACTCATTGAAGATCCCTAGCTATAGAAAAGTTGGTGAGGATATGCGACACATGTCAAAGCCACCAGCCATAGTATCATAGAGAACCTCAACATCTGCATGAAATTGTTTCAGTCTCTTGATCCAAAATCAGCACTGGTCTTGTAGACAGCTTTATCGTAGTTGTTGATTATTTCTCCAAATTTCCAATTATCAACCAGGTGAAAAAAAGAACTCTTCAAGCTCATCAGTAGCAGACATATTGAGTGCCATTTTAGTCTGTTTGGAGCAGCTGAAAAAAAAATTTCTAACATTGGGCTGGCAGATGTTCAAGGATTTGTGTGCCAAATGGGGCATGAACCATCTAACCTTTTCACTACATTACCGTAGATCAAATTGTCTTGCCAAGTAAATGGTGCACACCATTAAATCACTTATCCTATCGTTTAGGACAACAAAACAAAGTGTTTAAAGTTGCTATTTACAGCTCGGAGCTACCCCTCTAAATAGGGGATTAACATCACCTTCAAAGATCATGTTCAGAACTTAAGTGAGAAAGGTCTTGGCATGTTACCAATGATCCAAATTCTCTTATATGTAGAATGTTTTTATTGGGACAAACAAGGCAGGATGAAGATGGTACATAACTGACATACAGATGCAGAATTGCTTCCACTACACGGAGGATAAATGGTCAGAATCACTATCATGGAAACATGCAGAAATGTGCAAAGTGTACCAAAGTCTTACAATGCCACAATATCCGACAAAGTAATGTTGAGAAGGAACAAAAGCCAGCAAAGAAAAGCACACCATATGTAAAATGAGCACAGTGTATGCAAAAACAGGCACAGGTGGAAACATTATGACAGAACAGAGGCATAACAACCAATGCACCAATAACATAGCTACAAACCAAGAACTACCATGGACTAAAATCCATATGTCCAGAAAGCTACACTACAAAAAGATCTGGAAGAGCTGTCAAACTACTGAAATCATCTATCGAATTCTTAAAATGCAATCTTTCCAGGCCTAAATGTTGTGGGCTATGGCGAGAAACTTTGGAAAACTCAGTGAGAAATCCAGTGAGGAGTTTCTCAACATATCATCCCATTTTCTAACCAAGTTTTGAATGATCAGATGAGATTCATGCTAGTGAGTAGCAAGAGGTCTAGTGGGATGTATTAAAATAATTATTATTACCTCATCTCATCTTATCGATATGTAGTTTGCTAATCTCCCAAATGCCATGTAGGAACTGGACAGTGACAGTTCCCAACATGAAAGTCATACTGGTAACCTGATGACTGATATTCACCACTTGCACCTCTGGATTCTCAACAGGTCACCAGTTTCTCAACATACACTCCATGGGCAGCAACCACACACATTTCCCATCTATTAGAACTCCACTGGCAAAGTGGGATGCCAAGTGCTGGCAAATGGGACTAGATTAGGTTGGGATATCTGGTCGGCATGGACTAGTTGGACCAAAGAGTCTGTTTCCATGCTATACATCTCTATGACTCTATGACAATGACATAACCAGAGGCAATGGGCCCTATAGCACTGTTGACAAAGGATGTGTTTAGAGATGATCGTGTTCTGTCTGTACTTGGTTAACTGTTTAAAAATGTATCAGAAATTTTTAAGTAAGTTGAATCCACATATTCATTTGTGTTATATATATATAGGCACATTACCCACTGAAATTATTATCCACCCTTATTTCTTGAGAAATTGAATCTACTTCTTGAATTGCTGCAGTATCTGTAGCTTACCTTCACAAGTTACCTTGGCATAACTAAGCACCTTAGTAGGTAATTTCAAAAGCAATTAAGAGTCCATTGTTTTGCTGTATGCCTACAGTCTCTTGTGGTATAGTGGTAGTATCCCTATCTCTGAGTTAGGAGCTTGGTTCAAATCCCACCTGCTCCAGCGATGTCTGATAACACATCTGAACAGGTTGATTAAAAATATCTTGCTGTGAGTCTGAATTCACAGGTAGACAAGAAAAAATTGCACATTACCTTCCCTAAATAACTTTTTTTAATCAATTGCACATTTAAGAACAACCATTTATTTTTATGGTTATCATTATTACAATTAGCTTTTACTCCAGAATTATTCAGAAAACTGAATTTGAATACATCTCCAGATTGTTGCTCAAACTCTCCAGGAGAAATTACTCAACTACAATACCAAGAACTATGTATTGTAAATGCCATAATGTTAGGAAGGTAGTTTAAATTTTAAGTTATCAGAAAGTTATAACTATCTGAGTTATGCTGGTGATGGGCTAGCTACCTGATAGTTATGAGTACAAATCCCACTGTAACGCATTGTGAAATTTAACTTGCAATTAAAAAAATAACTGTGAAAATTGCTGAGTTTGCTTAAAGGGACAGGTTTTTAGAAATTTGTAAAAGTTGGAAAAAGTAAGGGTAAGAGCTCTGGAGAGGAGGTTGAAAGCTCTGACTCAAATATTGGAGCAAATGGACAGCAGAATAAAAAAACTTCGAGGAAGGGTCGTAAGTTCAGTGGAACTGGTTATGGCCATCACAGTAGGAGAGTGTAATTGCAATTTGACAGCTTTACATAACTAACATTAAATGTAGATATAGAACTCTTATCATGGAAATATAGGAATTAGGAGCAAATGATTTTAAAGTGAGAAGTAAATTACATCTATATACCTGAAGCTGCCCTCAAGCCCATTTGCCCCAAATAGCACACTTTGTCTTAACACTTCACCGACTGAAGACACACCACTACTCCAACCTCCCCACCTCCCAATCCCACATCCTGCTCAGTAATCCCCATGTAATACAATAGTACCTCAACTAGGAAAATAAGTGAATCATTTGTCTGTGCACACTTACTATATACAATACCTCTTTTCCTGTTATACATTTTTGGCAACATTTCTCAAGTATAATTTACATTTCCACATTTGCAATAAAGACTACCAATGTAAAGTTGTTATACTACAATGATACTTCATTGCAGGTGTCGGACTTCAGCTTTAGACCCCAGTACCTTATCAGAGAAAAGCTTCCATATTCTGCCAAATTACCCTAAGTTTTGCTATAAATAATAATATAAAGTTATTATAAATCATTAAAAAATGTAACTATAAGAAGGGAACTGAAGCTTGTTTGTATGTTATACTTCATGTATACACTGCCCGCTGATTCCTGTTCACCTTAACAATAAATTGTATTATGACTCCATATGCTTTGCCGTAGAAGTTTGTCCTGCATGTAGTTTTGATTTGATCAAAAAATTTATTATCTTTCAGGTACATCATGTGTGTGTCTTCCTGGTTATAAATTAGTCTCGAACAATGGTGGCCCTTTCATTGAATGTAAAAAATGCCCCATTGTATATTCAGTAAGTAAATTGCTTTAGTATTTTATCTGAACTCTGATGTCTTGTGTTAATTTTCATTTCGTCTTGATGTCAAGCACAGTTGATCTGTCTTCACCTGTGGAATTCAAATCTTTAGTTCATGTGTGAGCCAAAACTATGATAATTTCTGGACCTGAATGGTAGAACACAAATTAACCATTGATGAAGAGGTTGTTGAGTAAGTGGTGCTTGATAAAACTATCAACAACACCTTTCAACAGTCAAGGGTGGAGTGCTGGAAAAGCACAGCTGGTCATGTAGCATCTAAGGAGCGGGAGAATTGACGTTTTGGGCAAGAGCCTGATGAAGGGCTCTTGCCTGAAAAGTCAATTCTCCTGTTCCTTAGATGCTGCCTGACCTGCTGTGCTCTTCCAGCACCCCACTCTCGAGCCTGATCTACAGCATCTACTGTCCTCACTTTCTTCTAGTTGATTTGAACACCTTTCAACAGTTTGCTGATGATCAAGAGCAGGCTGATTGGATGATTGGTCAATTTGTCTTACTTTTTGGCATTGTACATGTCTTGGCAATCTTCGCTATTGTCAGGCAGACATCTGTGTAGAAGCTGTACTAGAATAGTTTGGCCAAAGAGATAGCTAGTATTAGAGCACAATTGTCAATACCAATGCCGGCTGCTTTTGAGGACTGGGATAAAACCGAGGAAAAGGTCAGCGAAAAAATTCACAGAATTCAGTCAAACTCTAGCGAAAAAGTGATTTTATTAGTAAAATATCAAGAATTTTTAAGCAATATCCAGTGTTTATACACATTTTATCGATTGAATGAAATAAAGACTCTGTAAACGTGTAATTATGTTCAGTATGGCTTCCTTTGTTTATGACGAGATCAGTTATCCGAACAATCAGTTATCTGAACAAAAGGCTCCCCACCCGTCTTGTTCAGATAATCGAGGTTGTTCTGTACTAGACAATGTTGCCTGTCCCACAGTCTTTACTGTGCCCTGCATGTTTAGCCATTCCTAGATAGCAGATTGGAATGTCTGAAATTGGAATCTATTACAGCTTAGAATAAGGTCTCAGCAACTAATCTGTAGGTAATTCATAGCAACTTTAGGCAGTGCTGGTTGCACTCCATGCTGATTAATGCATGCCTGACTGTGTGACATTTTAATACATGATATAGGTTTACATTGGAGGTTCAAAATGACAGCACAGGGGTAAAATCACCATGATTGTGCCTGAACAAACCCCTTTAGAAGAAATTGAAGAGGCCTTATGGGTCCAAAAAAGGCTACAGAGCCCATTTTTGTTTCCGATAAAAAACACCTTAAAAGAATGAAAAGATTGAAAAGGCAAGACATTTAAGGAGGAATCTCTAAAATATAGGGCAAAAGCAATGTACATGTATAAATTCCATAAATGCATTTTGACAGTTCATTTTTTTGACATGGCTGTATAATTTTTTAAAAATATATTTTAGTAATTATTGTAATTATTTTCAAGGCAGTCACCCACGATGGATGGAGCTGTATTAGATGTCCCCCAGGTGCCAGTGTAGACAATCATGGAAAATGTCAGTGTCTACCAGGATACATCCTGGGTATGTGTTGCATTATGGTACTGTGAGATGGAAATATTTTTCCTTTGTGCTAATATTAGGAATTAAAACATGGTTTGTTTTTCTTTCTTTAAAAAAAGAAAAGTTCCAGAACATTGTACTGATGAAATTGAGACTCCTAATTATTGTGGAATCAAGCTCCAGCAGCTCTTTGTCATATAGAATAAATCTTTTCTCCGATGTCATCCATGAACCATGTTCTGTGCAACTGTTGATTCTTTTGTTGCCTCACACATTGTCACATCATAGTTTTGAAAGTAATCTGATTGAAGTGTGGTACCTTTTCCTCAATTAAGCCATCCCATCTGATTAATCTTCCACTACTTACCCTGTCAAGTCTATCACAATGTCCTCATGGTGCTTATCATCAAATATCACCCCAGCTAAGCCCCTATACTGCTGACATTTTCTTCTTAACTCTTAAACAAAATCATCATTTTCTACCACCATTCCAAAGTACAATAAAAATTCTCTCCCTTTGTCCTCTGCATTGAATCACTTCTCATTCTCAGCGAATTCAACATCCTCTCAACCTTACTATGTTCATGAACATAAGAATTAGGAACAGGAGTAAGTCATTTGGTCCCTCAAGCCTGCACTATCATTCAATTAGATTATGGATGGTCTGATTGTGACTTCATGTTCCCATCTACTATTGATAATCTTTGACACTATTGTTCATCAAAAAATCTGTTCTTTTTTCTCTGGGTCATCTCAAAATTCCATGCAAATTCTTCAGCCCATATTCGTGGCCACCCTCTTTGATGTTCTCATCTCACATGGACCTGCTACTACTGTGTTATCAGTAACAAGTAAAGTCGACTCTTTTTTTTCCATATGTCACTAAATTCCTTTCACTCCCACCCTACCCCAATGCCATTATAATGTGTCTGACACTTGAAAAAGACTTGCTGAATTCACTTAGAACTACACTTTCAAAGTTCCAGTTGTCTGCCTTTGGCCTTCCATTCATTACAGTATTTCTGTAGCTATTAATTTGTTTAACCACACACCCACCTTAACTTTGATACACAATAGACCCAATAAAATCATTCCTCACTCTCTCGTCCTGCTACACAACTAATGTCTATTTCTTTCAATCTAAGCAATAAAAAGTTGAAAGGATACAGCATACAAATAGTTTTTCATCCAACGCTAAATATGATTGGAGCTCATAAAATGCAATAAGGTCCTGCTCGTTTTTCTGAAACTGGTCATAATTATAGGATCACCCTGGAATGCTAAAATAACCCCTGTATCTTTTCTCTTATGCTTATAGTCTTCGTAAACCATTCACACTTGTCTCCTTGATCATCACATCTAACAATATGTACAAAAAGCTCATGAGCAGTTTTGTCAATAAGCTGGATAGCCTTTAATCAACTGTCTCTGCTGTGTCCAAGCTCGTTCACTGGTTCAAACTTATTGTAAAGATTTCTATTTTCCTGGCCCTGAACTTGTGACTTTCTCAATTTTTTTCTACAACCTTCCCACATACCAACTCTGAACTCTGTTGACATTATTCTGACTTAATTGCTGACCTTTGCTCCTCATGCTAGCCAATTTTATTCTCTTTTTTAGATGGTGACTCTTTTTCTCCTTGGTATCTGATAGCATCACTTATTTCCTCAAAAAACCCTTGATTCCACCACTTGCAAACTATGACAACCTCCCCATCTACATATTCCTTTCCTGTCCAGTGTCCATGAACTTACTGATTCTTCCCAAATCCATGCCCAGCTTTCTCAGAACTCTAAGTTTGAATTTGTCCAATCAGGTTTCCACCCTTGCCATAGTATTGAAATGACTCTTATCAACATTCTAGACTGTTGCATACGATTCATTCTTATCTAGCTTATCATTGCTCAGGTATCACTTGTCATAACTTCTCTGTCCACCGCTCTGTTTTTGCAAAATATAACTTCTGAAAGTGCTTCACAAGAATGTTACAAAACACAATATCACCACCTTCTCAAGGTCAATGAGAAATGGGCAATAAATGCTGGCTTAACCAGTGATGACCACATCACATTAACAAATTAAAAATATATGGCCCCAAGCTACAGATGGAAATATTAGTCAGATGACCAAAACCTGATATAAGTTAAAAGTTAAACAATATTTTAAAGAATAAATGAAAGGTAGAGAAGTAGAATGGTTGGGAGAAGGAGTTCCAGTTGCTGGTCCAGACACAGCTAACTGCATGGTCAGCAATGTTAGAACAGTTAAAAATAGGGATATTTTTGAGGTTGTAATTGGACAAGTTAGATTTTACCGGGGGTGAGTGACTGAATGAGAATACAGAGTTAGGAAGTTGTGAGGCCATGATAGGATCTGGAAAAGAAGATGGCAGTTTGAACATCAAGACATTGCCTGACCAAGAACTAATATAGGTCAACTCTAGAAAAGAGTGAGCAATGAGCAAGGTTGTCTGCTTTCTGCTTCTGTTATAGTTGTGTTATGGCAGACTACTATCCATGTTCTACTAACATTAATATAGATTATACTAGCTAAAACAGATGCATTCTGCTGAAATGGTGGTAATGTTGATGATGAAAGCCTTCAAATAGAAATAATCGAACGATGGGTCTTGAAGATTTGAAGTGATGGGACTGTGACAAATTCCTTTGTCAGCTTGTTCCACTGCTGTGAAAATAAAATGCTGCAGATGTTGGAAATCTGAAATAAAAGCATAAAATGCGAGACAAACTCAGCTGATCTCAACTATGGAGAGAGAAATAGAGTTAATATTTTGAACCCATCCATTAATTCTGCCTCTCTCCACAGATACTGTCAGACCTGCTGAGTTTCTTCAGTACTATGTTATCGTTAAACTGCGGGATTGCTCTTGGGAAGAAAGATTGTTGATACATGGTCTTGGAAACAAATGGCCTTTGTAGATTGTATGAGTGGATACTTCGTGTTTCGTCATTGCTGGAGGGTACTAAGTACTTGTGTTTCTCAATTTCCACCAGTCTATTCCATTTTTATTGATCATGGTACTTGTTGTGGTTCTGTTCACTGAGCTGGGAATTTGTGTTGCAGACGTTTCATCCCCTGTCTAGGTGACATTTCTGATAATGTCCAAGAATTCCTGTGTTGACTGTATAGAGTGTCTGGATCCGCTGATCAGGTGTTTCAGTTTCTATTGTAGTTCTTTAGCCAGTTTGTGTGATGGTGTCCCTGGTAGCGATACGATGGGTCTGAGCAGGATGTCAGGTTTGTGCACTTTAGGTAGTCCAGAAATATAACATTGGACTCATAACAGCACACAAACCAACAGCTACTCTCAGACAACAACTCACCAGGACAAAGGACTCAATACCCAGCATGATTAAAACCAATGTAGTGTACAAAATCCCATGCAAGGACTGCACAAAACACTGCATAGGACAAACTGGAAGACAGCTAACGATCCGTATCCATGAACACCAACTAGCCACGAAACAACGTGACCAGCTATCCTTAGTAGCCAATCACGCAGATGACAGGCAACATGAGTTCGACTGGGACAACACTACTATTATAGGACAAGCCAAACAGAGAACAGCCAGGGAATTCCTAGAGGCATGGCACTCATCCACAGATTCTATCAACAACCATATTGACCTGGACCCAATATACCGGCCACTGCAGCGGACAGCTGGAACTGACAACCGGAAGCAGCAGAGACAAACCACTATAAATGCCGGAGGAAACAACACAGAAGCACTTCACAGGAGGCTCCCAAGCACTGAGGATGTCACCTAGGCAGGGGACGAAACGTCTGCAACACAAATTCCCAGCTCGGCGAATAGAGCCACAACAACGAGCACCCGAGCTACAAATCTTCTCACAAACTTTGATCATGATACTTTACTATCTCCATTGTTGTAGTGACTTCCATTTCGAAGCTCTGATCATGTATGCCAGAAGAAGTGGTAGAGGCCAGTGCAGTTGCAACATTTAAAAGACATTTGGACAAGTACATGGATCGGAAATGTTTAGAAGGATATGGGCTAAACGCAGGCAAACCCAAAATAGTTCAGTTTAGGAAACTTGGTCAGCATGGACAAGTTGGACCAAAGGGTCTGTTTCCATGCTGTATGACTCTATGACTCTATGTGATGTTAGTGTGTTTCCAGTTCTGATTTGTGCAGCACGTCTTTGGATCACCACAACCTTATTGATATTTCTCATCAAATGAGAATCCCACATACCATTTGATTATACCAGGTTTAGACAACAAAATGTTTCATAAACAACAACTCAATAATATTTTTGTTCCAGTACCAAAAGTTCCTCCTCAGAAATACATGAATCCATTTGTTTTGGATACTACCTGATAAACGTGGAATCCCCATTGAAGATGGTTTTCATGTTGTGAAACTTGAATGGGCTCAGAAAAGATTTACAAGGATGTTGCCAGGATTTGAGCTATAGGGAGGGGTTGAGTAGGCTAGGGCTGTTTTCCCTTGAGTATTGGAGGCTGATGGGTGACCTTATAGAGGTTTATAAAATCATGAAGGGCATGGATAGGGTAAATAGACAAGATCTTTTCCCTGGGGTGGGGGAGTCCAGAACTAGGGGGCATAGGTTTAGGATGAGAGGGTTAAGATATAAAAGTGACCTCAGGGTCAACCTTTTCACACAGAAGGTGTGCAATGGGCTGCTAGAAGAAGTGGTAGAGGCTAGTACAATTGCAACATTTAACAGGCATCTGGATAGGTATATGAATAGAGTTTGGAGGGATATGGGCCGGATGCTGGCAGGTGGTACTAGATTGGGTTAGGATATCCAGTCGGCATGGACGAGTTGAACCAAAGGGTCTGTTTCTGTGCTGTACATTTCTATGACTCCATGACTCTATAAACCATCAAGTCTGATTGTGCATCTATCTACTGGAGAATTTGATTACAAATTTAGAGCCATCGAATGCCATTTCCGATTTGCCCTCCCATATTTGCATTTCCAGAAGATCATTTTGCATTTTTCTCAATTCATAAACCACACGGTCATCTGCAAATAATTACACCTTTCTTTAAAATTGTTTGGAAGACCACTTACGTATGGCAGAATGTACAAAGGTCCCAAAACAGTTCACTGGATACTTCTTAAAGGCCATCCCTAGGAAAAGATGCTTGCCCTTGTATATTAGTCTTAGCTAAGAAAAACTAGATCAAATTTAATAATGTGGTAACCAGCTTGAGAAGCTGGCTGGTGAACTGTATAATGGGAATAAGATCTTCAACGGTTCAATTCTAAGATTCACTGATTAAATTTGAACCTAAGAAATGTGCAATTTCACAAGTTGTCATGTTGAGGTTGTACAGGACATTATTTTGGCCTCTTGTGGAGTACAGTGTGCAGTTTTGATTGCCCTCCTATCAGAAATATCTTACTAAGTTGAAGATGGTTCGGAAAAGACTTAGCAGTTACTTCCCGGTATGGAGGATTTGAGTTCTAAAAATATGCTGCATAGGTCAGACATTTTTCACTGAAACATAGGAGGTTGACGAGTGGCCTTATAGAGGTTTATAAAACGAGAGGCATAGGTAACGTGAATAGCAAGGGTCTATTGAATAGACTCTATTCCTATAGTAGATGAGTTTAAAACTAGGGGCATATTTTTAAGGTGAGAGGAGAAAGATTTGAAAAGAGGCAACGCTTTTACACAGACAGTGATTCATGTGTGAAATGAACTGCCAGAGAAAGTGGTGAATGCTGATAGAATTATAAAATTTAAAAGGCATTTGAATAAATACATGAATAGGAAAGATTTTGAGTGATATGGGCCAAACGCAAGCAAATGGGACGAGTTTAGTTTGAGAACATAGTTGGCATGGACTAGTTGGACCGAAGGGTTTGTATCCATGCTCTCTGATTGTAAGAGAGACAGGCTTATTTCAGAGAGGACGGTACTGCTAACGGCCCAGCTCAAACATATGGATTGTTGCCAATAATATCCTTTCTCAGATGGATAGAGCTAAATAGAGAGTAAATATTGTGAGAATTTGGAAAATGGTGATTTTAATAAGGCAAATTTTTGTTTGATAAAATCGCTGAACAGGTTGAATAGGACAAAAAATATAAATAATGTTGCTTGAAATTAACACAGGCTAGTTGATCTTCCTTGTTTGCAGTGAGTAATTGCCATCTGGGTGCCTTTCAAGTGTAGCACCCTCACTGCTAGAATGTACTAGTGGGGTGAGATCTTTCTGCCAGCTCAACACCACCCCATTAGATTTGCTGTTGCACTTGTGCAAAAACTTAAACCTGGGAACCATGATTGCATAAAAGAAACACCCAATCATCCCTAAATGAAAGTGACCCTTGCTTCTAGGCCTGTTGCTGGACTACACTTCTAATGGAAGATTTTGCCAAATGTCTTTGATTTTCTTTTCTTCATTTACTTATCAGTGCAAATTCCTGGACTAATGAATCTCAATAGTGCTAAACTAACAATAATCATTCAATCTAGAACTTTGTTTCAAGTTTTACAGAAAATATCTAATCTCAGAAGATAATTTGCTGCTAAATATGCTCACTTCCAAATTGCAATGGTGCGAAAGTGGTGACTGAATCTCTTAGTTTCAAGTTTTAAAGAAATGCCAATAATATTTATCCTAAAATGCATTATTGTCAGTATGTACATCGACACTTTTAACAGGTTAGGCAATGAACTGAATAATGACTTTGAGCATCAGATGAGAACATTGGATAATTTTATACAAGTAGTTTAAACTGCTCGCTTTGTTACAGCTATTTAATATTTTAGTGAAAACATGCTAACTATATATTGTGTTTGTTGACAATGTTTAAAGCTCTGGCTATTGCACTAAAGGAGTATTATTTTACTGAGCTAAGAGTTCTATATTTATGTGGTGCTATTTATTGACTGCAACTCTGATCGGAATCTGACATTTTTAAAGTTTGGGTGAACTTAATCATAATGATCCAAACTATTTATACTCAAGAAGTTATTACAATTAAAATTGTTTAATATGGAATTTTTATTCCTTTTAAGTGGAAAGGCATATTAATGGACCACCATTAAAAGAAGCAAAGTGTGAGCCATGTTACAATACTGCCCCATCTTTCTCTACGCCAGATGTTTCTGCAAAACTGTACGTAATACTTACCAACATTCTCATATATTAGCAATGCAAATTTTTATATTAAATATCATTTAAACTTTTTTATGAGTTATAGATTGATCATTAGTGGGTATTTTCTTTTTGAATGAATGTTGTCAGAAAGAAAAATGAAGTAAATGGCCAACTATTGATACTACTGAAAACATGGTTGAAAACATGGAAAAGTTTTATGTTCAAGTTATATTTTTTCAGTAAACTATATTATGGTAGATGGTACTTTATTTATGTGTTTGAAAGTTGAAACCGTAATCCTTGGCATGCCTACACTGATCATGATAGAGCTTTGAGACCTAATATGAGCAATTGTAGTACAGCCCCGACTAGATCCTGTGTGGCATTTCTCTCCATAAAACTATTGACAGCTTATGCAAACCACAGGGGTTTAAATGGCATTGCAAGCAAATAATGTATCAGGCTGCTTTAATTCCTAAAGGAGCAGTTCCTATAATAGTACAACAGCATGATTGAAGTGAAGGTTCATAGATCATTCCTGTTGAAGACTCTACTGAAAGGAATGTTGCAGTGCTCCAGGGATTGGGCTATTCTGGAGGCCAGGAGAGGTGCCCTCATTGTACCAGTGACATGAAACCTTCACAGAAGGGAGGGTGAGCAGATGGCATGATCCAGGATGTCATGCTGACAAGACTGTAATGTTGAGAAAGCTTAAGGACTTGACTAGAGTGGTCAAATGGGTGACCACACTGTTGTTGGAAATCTTCTAGAGTCTAAAGAAGAAATAAGGACATTTAGAAAAGCTTAACACAATCAAACAAGAGTCAACATATTTTCATGACAAGGAAATCATGTTTGACAAGTTTTCCAGAGTTCTTTGAAGATAGAGCAAGCAGTTGATAAAGGAGACCAGTAGATTGAAACCGTTCAGAAAAGATTTACAAGACTGTTGCCAGGGTTTGAGCTATAAGGAGTGGCTGAATAGGCTGGGAATGTTCTCCTTGGAGCTTCGGACGCTAAGGGGTGACCTTATCAAGGTTTATCAAATCGTGAGGGGCATAGATAGGATAAAAAGACAAGGTATTTTCCCTGGGCTGGAGGAGTCCAGAATTAGAGGGCATAGGTTTAGGGTGACAGGGGAAAGATTTAAAAGGGACCTAAGAGGCAAATTTTATGCAGAGGGTGGTGCGTGTTTCGAATAAGCTGCCAGAGGAAGTGGTGGAGACTAGGACATTTAAAAGGCATCTGGATGGGTATATGAATAGGAAGGGTTTAGAGGGATGTGGGCTAAATTCTGGCAAATGGGATTAGCTTAGGTTAGGATATCTGGTCGGCATGGACAATTTGGACTGAAGGGTCTGTTTCCGTGATGTACATCTCCATGATTCTATGTAGCGCATTTGGGTTGCCAGAAGGAATTTGTTAATGCTCTACATAAAAGTTTATTTCACAAGATAGGACCTCAGCATATCAGGAGTAATGTATTAGTATTGACTGAGGATTGATTAACACACAGAAAACAGAGAATTGAAATTAATGGGTCTTTTTCACGTTGGAAATATGCAAGTCGTCGTGTTCCACAAAGATCCATTCCAGGCCCTCAATTATTTACTATCTACATTAATGAGTTAAGGAGGGGGACGGTGTAATGTATCCAGATTTGCTGATGATAGAGAAATTGGGGGGAGTACATAAGGAGATAAGGAGCCTGTAAAGACATATATGTAAGTTGTGTGTGTGGACAAAAACATGACAGATGGAGATGGAGTTTCATGTAGGAAATGGAGAGAGCCTGCCACACACTGCAGCATAGCCAAATTTGGCTGTTCTTGTGAATGAAATACAAAAAATATCGGCATGCAAGTACAGCAAATAATCAAGAAGGCAAATAGAATTTTGGCTTTTATTGTCTGAGGTTTGCAGTTTAAAAATAGAAAGTCCGATTAGAATTGTGCAAGATGTTTGTGAGGCAGCACTGGGAATACTATATTCAGTTTTGGTCTCTATTTAAGAAAGGATGTACTGACATTGGAGGTAAGTCAAAAGAGGGTCAGTAGGCCTATTCCTTGGATGAAGAAATTGGCATTAAGAACAGATAACCATTATTCATTAGAGTTTAGATTACTTACAGTGTGGAAACAGGCCCTTCGGCCCAACAAGTCCACACCGCCCCACCGAAGCGTAGCCCACCCATACCCCTACATCTACATTTACCCCTTACCTAACACTATGGGCAATTTAGCATGGCCAATTCACCTGGCCTGCACATCTTTGGACGGTGGGAGGAAACCGGAGCACCCGGAGGAAACCCACGCAGACACGGGGAGAACGTGCAAACTCCACACAGTCAGTCGCCTGAGGCGGGAATTGAACCCGGGTCTCAGGCGCTGTGAGGCAGCAGTGCTAACCACTGTGCCACCGTGCCGCCCACTAAAAGAATGGGGATGATTTAAATATTCAAGATTTACAAGAGGCTTAACAGCTTGGATGTGAAGAAGATGTTTCAACACGTGGATGTGGTTACAAAATAAATCCACCATGAGAGGTGAAGGAATTTCTTCTCACAGAGGGTAATGAATGGCTGGAATTCTCAACTCTAGACAGTTGTGGAGGTAAGATGACTAGAAGTGTTTAAAGCATAAGTCAACAGATTTTTGAAATATTGAGGAGTTGAGGGTTTTGAGGAACTGGAAAGAAAGAAGGTTTGTAGCCTCTGGCAGATCAGCTTTGATCCTACAGCTTGAGGGGCTGCTCTTGCTCCTATTTCTGATTTTCTTATGTTCTTTGCAATAGCCCTCCCTTATAACTTTGGGCTTTCAGTTTGTTAAGAACTTACATCTTCTCAGCTTACAAAGGGACATGGAAAATGCAACCCATAGACCTGTGTAGAGGGGACACTACTGTCTGACCTTTAACTCAGAGTCACTAGTTCACATTTAGGGGTTAGCATAGAGTCACGATCAGCATGTGAAAATTCACCAAGCACAAGTGAGATGCAGCCAGGCCAGGAAATAGATTGTCAAATGTTGTAATGACATCACAGCACTTAGTGGGATTAATCCTTACAGTTGCTTGAAAGAGTCAAGAGTGCTTGAGACAAGGATTTGTGGTCCACACAGTAGGTTAATGATGAAGGTTCATATAGTATGTATTAATCACAGGTGTCTTTCACCTGTACTTTATAGGTGTCTGTGTCCTGTGAAGGGCCTCTCATCATTTGAGATTGGCATTTTCCTCTCACAGAAGGAAACAATTAATCCACCCACTTCACTTTTTTTTTATTCAATCTCACTTAGCCAGCATTTATTGCTCATCCATAGTTATCCTTGAGAAGGTTCCAATAAGTTTACCTTCTTTGAACTCCTGCAGTTAATTTGGTTATTTACACCCATAATGCTTAAGACACTCTTGAGAAATGTCTCTTTAAGTTCATAGTAGAATGCCATAGAGAAGCAAGCCATTGTTAATGACAGAAAAACCATCAGAATCAGGACAAAAGTCTGAAAAAGGCAAAGAAGTACATGGAAAAGTAAATTAAACCATTATCCAGCAGCTGCAGAGAAGCTGGCTTCCCACTTTGCCTCTCTGCCAGCCTCCCAGATAGTGATACAGAAGAACATGCTGCTGGTAAGTCCTCTGAAGAGCTGTGAACAATGGGAAGTTAACGCTGCAAGTGGAAGAGATATATTGGGGTTAGGGAGGAAGTGGGAGATAAAAAAATTAAACGTTTGTGCTTAACTGATTAAAAGGGACACCACGAAGAACTTGCAGGAAGGGCGGGGTGATGTAGAGTAAGTGGGTCTTTATACCACAGCTCTAAGAATAGCTTCTGAGCATGTGTGAAAGGAACTATATCATAACAACGTCAGATCATAGGGAACTGGAGCTAGTAGGATTCCAGAAGACACCCTTTTTCACTTGTTAATGTTTAAAGACCTTAAACAGAGTTTGTGCAAGAAAATGGTATTGAAGATCAGCCATGATTGTGATGAGCAAAATGGGATCAAAGTGCTGAATTTTTTTCGGTTCGTGTGTGCTCCAGTTATGTGCCAGTTATCAAGTCTGAATATTGTTCAGGTCTTGCTGCACACGGACCTAGACTGCTTCAGTATCTGAAGAATCCCACATGTTGTTGAACATAGTGCAGTCATCAGCAGACATTCCCATATCTGACTTTATAATGGAGAGTAAGTAATTAAGAGGGCAGCTGAAAGTGGGACACTACCTTGAGGAACTGCTGCAGTGGAGCCTAGGGACTGAAATTATTGATGGACAACAACATAAATATCTTCCTTTGTATTAGGTATGACCTTGACCAACAGATATTTTTCCCCTGATTTCCTTTGACTCTAGGTTTGCTTGGGTTCCTTATGCCCATGATATTCCTTTACTTATTCAAATGCTGTTTTGATATTAACAAGAGTTTGCTTCCATCTTTCCTCTGGAGTTCAGCTCTTTTTTGGATCAAAACTGTAACAAGGTTAGAAGCTGAATAGCCTTGGCAGAACCTGAACTGAGTAAGTGCCATAATAACGTGATGTCAGCATCTCTTCCATTACTTTACTGGTGATCAAGAGTCGATTGATCGGACAGTAAATGGCATTGTTGGATAGTCCTACATTTTGTGGACACAACATAACTGAGCAATTGGAGGTAATGGCCTATGGCATTATTGCTGGACTGTTAATCCAGAGACCCAGGTAATATTCCGTTGATCTGGGTTTGAGTCGTGCCACAGCCGGTAGTGGTACATGAATTCAATAAAAATCTGGAATTAAGAGTCCAATAATGACCATGAATTCATTGTTGATTGTCACGAAAATCGATCTAGTTCACTAATGTCTTTTATGGAAGAAAACTGCCATGTTTACTTGGTCTGGCTGACATGTGACTCCAGATCCATAGCAATGTGGTTGACTCTTAACTGCCCTCTAGGCAATTAAGGATGGAGAATAAATACTGGCCTAGCCAGAGACACTCTCATCTGTGAATGAATAAAAAAAATCTTCCCACATTGTCGGCCAGATGTTAGTTTTGTAGCGGTATTAGAACAGTTTGGCCAGGGGTGCTGCTATTTTTAGGGCAGATCTTCAGTAATATTGCTGAAATATTGTCAGGACTTATGGAATTTACTGCATCCAATGCCCTCAGCTGTTTCCTGATATCATGTGAAGTGAATCAAATTAACTGAAGACTGGTAGCTGTGAGACAATGAACCACAGAAGGAGGCCCAAGATGGGTTATCTGCTTGGCATTACTGTCTGAAAATTGTTGCAAATGTTTCAGCCTTGACTTTTGCATTGTTTTTTGCTGAGCTCACTGCTATTGATGGAGGTAGCTGTGAAGTCTTCTCATCCCCCTGTTTTTTTTTAACTGTCCACCACCATTCACAACAGGATGTCACAAGACTGCAGAGCTCAGATCTAATCTGTTAGTTTGATGTTATCACCTGCTGCTTCCACTGTTTGGCATGATAGTCTTGCATTACAGCTTCACTTGGTTGACAGCTTTTTTTTTGGATATATCTGGTGCTGCTCCTGACCTGCTTAATGCACTCTTCATCAAATGTCCCTGCTTGATAGTAATGGTAGGATGGGGGTAAGCCAAAACCAAAGGTTACAGATTGTGGTTGAATACAGTTGTTCTGGTCCTGATGGCCGACAGCTCCTTGTGGGTGCCCAGGTTTCTGTTGGAAGATCTGATGATTAGGGATGGATTAAGCACCCTACTAGGTGAGTACAGATGGGAATCGGTTGGTGGATATCAAAACGATAGAAGAGCACATGTCTCTGTCACGTTCTTTATTATCATCTATGGAGTAGATAGTGAGACTAAGTAAGCTTGTGGACTGCAAAACGCAAAGAGAATGCAAAGCATTCCAAAGCATTTTTGCTGTATGGAAAATGATAACTTTTCATTATACGTAATAATAGCTTGACTGCAGATTAAATTTTATAATATGTAGTCAGTCTTGATAAGACGAAAACGCCTGAAAACATTATTTATTTCTCTGTGGTTAATAGACACAATAATTCAAATACAAATGTGTTGCTTTTCAGTATAAATAAGTTAAAAAATGGATACAATAAAGTAATTCTATAATTCTATGTTGTCAGTGTTATACGCAAACAGGAAGAAGGAAGGGTGCAAACTACAGATAGAAAATAGTGGCTAATTGCACTAGCTGTAAACACTCAAGTGAATAGATAATATTAACTTGTTTCGACTGTTTATAAGGGAGATGAGAATGAGGGCAAAGACTGAAAAAATTACATTTCATTTTGCATTATTCACTTTATGTATTATTGATAATTGTAAGAAAAGCCTAAAACCCTTGCATTAAATAACAATTAACATTTATACACCTACTGAAATTTGCATTTAGTTTTAAAGTGGAATTGTGTTGTATAACATTTCTAGGCTTATTCCCTGGATTCCAGTGGGCAGTGTATTACTGATTGCTCCTTGCATGGCTTTACTGCCAAGTAAGGAAATCACAGGTGAATCCATGCCATACATTAGAAAGTTGCAAATCAACAAAATTATCACATCATCGAGTCTGACCAACTGATGAAAAAGCTAGAACCCCAGATTTTCCATCCAAGAAAGATGAAGCAATAGTCGCAATTGTTGCCAGGGGCAGGGTTTTCACAGGGGTTTCATCTTAAGTGGCCTGTAGTCAGGCTCTCAATCCTATATGTCCATAAGAAATAGGAATAACAATAGACTATTCGATCCCTCAAGCCTTCTGTGCCATTCAATAGGATCATGGCTAATCTGGCTAATAACTCACATCCAATTCCTGCGGTATCTCCATAACTCTTGATTCCTCTACTCATCAGGAATCTATTCTTCTCAGCCTTAAATATACACAAGGACTCTGCCCCAACAGGGCTCTGTGGCAAGAAGTTCCAAAGACTCACAACCCTCTGAGTGAATAAATTCCTCCTCACCTCAGTCTTAAATTGGCGGCCCTTTATTTTGAAGAGCTGCAGGGCCAAATACCTTGTAGATTGAAGAACATAAGAAAGTAGCAGCCGGTAGTTGAAGGCAAGATTAAAAAGAGATGGAACTCCAAGAAGAAGGCGCTCACCTGCCAATTTTTTTAAAGTTTGAAATTAAGAAATAGATCAATCACTGGTGGGCAGGAATGGGATTAATAATGAGAAGGCTACTGGCAGTGCAGCCAGCAAAGGCCTTCAATCATTCTTAGAGTGCTCATCCTCCAGTGGGCGGCACAGTGGCACAGTGGTTAGCACTGCTGCCTCACAGTGCCAGAGACCCGGGTTCAATGTCCCGCCTCAGGTGACTGACTGTGTGGAGTTTGCACGTTCTCCCTGTGTCTGCGTGGGTTTCCTCCGGGTGCTCCGGTTTCCTCCCACAGTACAAAGATGTGCAGGGCAGGTGAATTGGCCATGCTAAATTGTCCGTAGCGTTAGGTAAGGGGTAGATGTAGGGGTATGGGTGGGTTGCGCTTCGGCGGGGCGGTGTGGACTTGTTGGGCCGAAGGGCCTGTTTCCACACTGTAAGTAATCTAATCTAATCAGTCTGCTGTGGGGACACCAACTCCAGGCACCTAAACTAACCACTGTCATCTAGAGGAAGTGGAAGCAGACTGGAAAATCCCAGATATCTTTCATTGGTTTTTCTATTACTGAAAAGGGAAGACTCTGAAAGCAGTAATGAACATGGGAAGACTTCAAAGGTGTAACTGAATTTTTAAAAGGAAGATTTGAAGATAGGCCATCTGCTAGATTTCAAAACTCTTCCAGAATAAAACAACTGGAAAAGGACAACATTCCAGAGACAGATAACAAAGACCTCAGAAGACTTTGATAACAAAGTGATAGTGCAGAAAGACTCCAAAAGGCATAAAAAAGAACCTTAGAAGAGAATTGAATCATAACAATGAACTAGCAAATCTCTGGAGAGGAAAAACATAATTGGAATGTCTCAACAGTAATAAGGAAAACCCAAAATACTCACCTGGGTCAGTCAGATGCAGTAGTTTTTTCAGTTGGTATGTCAGATAGACCATTTGATAATGTGGAAGGAAAACTGTAAGGCCAAAAGTGGGAGCTCTGGAGGCAGCCATTTTAGCACTTGATGCGGGAGAAGCTAGTTCAGCACTGGTAGTTGGCTTGCAGTGGTTGAAGTCTGTGTAAGTCAGATCAGCAAACATAAAACTCCAAGGTCTAACAGACATAGGCCTTCACATTGAATTGTAAATAACCATGGAGAACACAACATCATTGAGACATTATTTGCACACAGAAATTAGAATACCTTATTTTGAGCTGGAATGCATGTCATCCAGTTGTGTTTGAGAGAATTGATGCAATACTTCAGAATGAACTCAGGAGACAATTTCACCAAGAATTTCAAAAGCTAGTCAAGTGTTTAGGTCATTGAAGTAGGAATTTCATGGTATACAACAAGAACATGCTAAACTAATCAGCTTTTACAGTCCCAGGAAGTTTCCTCATTGTTTGTTAGTAACTGATTGAAAGAGGAGTCATATGTCCCATCGAAGAACATAGGAATAGGAGTAGGCCATTCAGCTCCTCAAGCCTGTTCCATCATTCAAACAAACCATGACTGATCTATGGCCTAACTCCACATAACTGCCTTTGGCCCAAATTCCTGAATACCTTTGCTTACCAAAATATTATCTACCTCATATTTAAAATTAACAACTGATCTTGTATCAATTGCTGTTTGAAGAGAGTTCGAAATCTCTATCACTCTTTGTACAGAAGTGTTTCCTAACATCTCTCCTGAATGGGCGAAATTGAGGACTTCAGATGCTGGAGATTAGAGTCGAGAGTGTGGTGCTGGAAAAACACAGCAGGTCAGGCAGCATCTGAGGAGAAGGAGAATTGAAGAGCTTTTGCCCAAAACGTCGATTCTCCTGCTCCTTGGATGCTGCCTGACCTGTCGTGCTTTACCAGTACCACACTCTCGACACTGTTTATCTTGCCCTCCTTGCATTCAAGTTGATGCTATGTTCTTGGATCAAAATCTAATTGTCATTCTAATTAATTTGCATCTCTTCTTTAATGTATGGTCTGCATTCTTTATTGATTTTAATGCATGCCTGATCTGCTGGGTGGGGGAGGGGGTTAAATCCTTCTTCATTTTACCATATCAAACATATGGTAAATACTTTTGTTTTCCTTTCAGGATTCAGGACACTGATTATACCAAGGGCACATAGGAGATAATTGAATGTAGTCAGTAATCTTGAATGCTTTGTTAAGCTTTAGTTGATTTTTAAAAAAGATGGATTTTCCTTACTTCTTGGTATAACTGAGTAAGTACCACACACAATCTTAGTGCTACATTGTCTTAGGAACAGTTACTAGGCCTGAGCACCAGTAAGTTTACAAAAATGATACCTGGATATCAGGGGTTAAGCTATGTGGAGGGATTATACAGATTAGGCCTATTTTCTTATTATTATCTTTTTCTTATCCCAGATCCAACCTTCTAACCCGGCACTGCCCTCTTGAACTGTCCTATCAGTCAATCTCCTTTCTCAACTATCCGCTCCACCCTATCACCTTCACCCCCCCACCTCCATCTACCTTTTGCATTCCTAACTACCTTCCCCCAGCCCCACCCCCATCCCATTTATCTCTCAGTCCTCTTGGACGTCCCTCATTCCTGATTAAGAGCTCATGCTCAAAACATCGACTCTCCTGTTCCTCAGATGCTGCCTGACTGGCTGTGCTTTTCCAGCACCACACCTTTTGATTGTAAAGGGAAGCTCAAGTCAAGAAAGTTTCTGACTTGGCAGACCCATCTGCATGGAAATGAACTCTTACAAATATAATCAAGTTGAACCATCTCCTTCCAGAGGCAGTTTCAGAGCAGTTACAGGCCAAACATCTAAGTAGGCTAGTCAGAAGGACCACTTCAGTTCTCTGACAATCAGCCTGGTTCTATAAAAGGCTGTTATACCTTTAATCTTTTTCTCTACAGCACCTTAACACTCACGTGACCTACATTCCTGTTTATATTATCCATGGCCCCTCAATGATTCCTTATAGGTCTTCTATGAACCCATACTCCCTTGCATTTACCATATGTTTGAGTTCATAACCATTCATTGAATAACACTTTGTTCGATCTCATGAGTCATGTGAGGATGAAAGTAAACATCTAACTATGTAAGACTGCTCTTGGTCATTTATACATGATACTGATAAGCCACATAACCCACATTCTCATTGAGTAGATCGCCTCTGTTCAGAGTTGATATAAGCTTGGAAATGGCAGCTCAACTATAAATTCTGCCTCAGGCGTCGTTTGACTACTTTCGTAATGTGGATAAAATCTCAACAGTAGATTTCCAAAAAAGGAGTTCCCTGTTGAACACTCCCCTCAATTTAAACATGAGGAAATGTATCATCCACAAGTTGCTTATTTATTTTGATTGCTTGCCTTTTTTACATTTGCTGTTATCCATCATATAGAATCTGCACATGGGCAGACAATACCTTGGTAGGTCTCTCATCAACCTCAAAAAGGATTAGGAAAAATACCCTTCCTATTTACCACTCTCTTTCCATGAAATATCATTCACCATGAAAATAGTCTAAACTTAAACATTTCTAGGTGTTTTAGATATGCAGAATATACTTACAGAAATGATACAGCTGGAATGCTGTGTTCCATTGGTTTGCAATCAGTTATCAAAGTCAGATATATAGTACAGAAACTAAGTATTGCTAAAAAAAGACATATGCTATGGAAGCTTTTTGTTTGTGCTCATCCAAATTGTAAGAATGTCAAATTGCAAAGGAATAGCAATTTACATTGCGTGGTATTGTGTTCTAATGACCCCAATTATTGTGGGGTAGAGTCCAATTAATGTTAGTACCAGATATGCCAGGTCCCCAACAAGAAACTGGCTAGATAGATCATGATTTAAAGTGATCTTTTAGTAAAACATAAGCAAACAATGTTGCGGTCTTTGTTTTAACAACAGAAATGAAGATAAATCAGAAAAAAAACACACGTTCAATTCTGCTATAACCCAGATTCAAAGATTTTTAAATGTACAGTAGAATAATACCAGCACTCTTAATAGATTTAACAGAAACCACACCTTTGTATCAGAATTGTCACACCCTGATTCGGCTTTCAAACATTGTTGCAATTCTAATTATATCTCACGCTGTTCCTTAAGCAGGAGAAACAGAGAGAAAGAGATTCTTCTTTCTCTTTTGTATTTTTAAAAATTTTGATGGGCCTGAAGTAATTAAAATTTCAACTGATCTGCTGGAGCTGTAGATAGTCTTTCTTACCTTTATTATTGCACTCCTGATTTAGTTTCCTTCCAGTGCTACACTATTTATGAAAAGCTTCATTTTCCCCCTCTTCTTTCTAACTTGAAAAGTCTTAATTTCACTTCTTTTCTACCAACTGTGTTCTCACACTGGTTTGGAATTAATAGTAACTCTTTATTTTATGATAATAACATTACTTTAAACTACTTTTCTTTAGAACACTGCTTGGCACATGTTGCTCTCTTGAAATACTTCTTGGCACTTCAGAGCTTGATGTATGCTTCTGTCTTTCTCCCTCAAAACACTTTCCAGCAAAGACTGAGAAATGAAAGTCAGAGTCTTGGAAGTTCTCCCCTTAACCCTATCTCTTCTGAGTAGTTCCCAAGGAACTCTAAGTTACTAACATGCAATCAGAAACACAATTGACAGGTTTAAAATCGGCCTAGTTCTAATTAGACTTAGAGCTGGTAACACAAGACCACTGACAAAACATCTATTTTGTGTGGTTAGACTTTCAATGATCCACCAGTTGTAAATGAAAGTTTGAATTTAACTCTTCAATAAATAAATTTTGCTTGCATGGCTTGTATGTTGGAGGATTACATGCAAAATGTTCCTTGTATGTTTTAAGAATGTAAATGCAAGATCAAGATTTTCTCCTCAGCCAAACGTTCCCGAGTAATTTACACTCACTGGAAACAGCAAACCTTATGGATTTTATATGGATCTTCTATTGGCCTTAAAGCGATCAAATTTATGCTTCAATGAGCAATCTAAAGTTGATGAAATGTTTGTTTGGCACAGCATTGGTGGATGTAGGGGTGGAGGATGGTGCAATATGCATATTTGGGGGTGGTGGACTGAAGGTAGTGGGGCGCAGGATGGCAGGGTATTAACTTAAAATTGTTTTAAATGTTTTCGCTCTTTCCACCAGCTGCATCAGATGTCATGAATCATTCATCAATACCACACACTCTTGTGATTGCCAGTCAAACATTCTGGTAAGAAAATGTTATTCTGAAATTATCTCACAACTATGCTGTAACTACTAGGGGTAAAAGGTTTGCTCCTCATTCCTCAAGTTGTGCACCAATGTATGGATTGGAAATCCACTTAATAGCAATGTTATTTTGTCAAATGTACAAACATATGCTTGATTATGATACACTGTATCGGCATACAAGTATTTAAAATCTATTTATTTTTCTTCCACTCTAATATCATTGTTTTAAAATTCAGGATATGATTATTTAAAATAATATGCTCAATGGAGGAACAAACCTGAGAGGAGAACTACAGTTAACTGATCTATTACCAACATTACTTCTGTTTGTTTCTAGACTGGAGGATTGTGTTTTCATGCTGATCCAAAAACCTTGACTTCTTCAGTTATTACAAATATTATCTATAGAAAGGTGAGCATTACAAGACTTAACAGTGGTGCCGAAAGCAAATGAATAGTCTCAGCCAAATTTCTGTAACATTGCAACTGTACACTTAGGTATGGAGAAGAGCTTATATCTTTTAGCAATAATTGTGGAAAACATATTATTGATATTAATGAAAATCAGGATATCTGAATATATTTTTCCGTGCATGAATATCAGGAGTGGCAATTTTATTATTTTAATAATAGAACGATTTTTAAAAATGCAAATAATCATCATTTGTGGATAACTCAATGTCCATGTACCATCCGTTCTTAACTAAAAATGTTAAAGGTAGTACCAAGCATAAAAAAAGCATAAAATCATGCAAAGACTTATCATGATATGAAGATTGGACAGAATATAAAAACATATATAAATAAAATAAATATATGCAATTCAAAAATGACTAAAAGAAGCAGGAAGTTATGTAATGAGAGAAAGCTCGACAAAAATATAAAAACAAACAGTAAACGTGTTATAAATATTTTTAAAAGGAAAAGCATTAATAAAGTGAACGTTGACCCTATAAAATATGAGTATTGAGAATAGATAATAGAAAAGAAAGATTTGAACGGAGCAGGTGTTTTACTGGTTTTCTCTATAGAGATGAGTGACATCCCAGAAGCAGCTAAATCTGGGGATGTCTGGGATACAGAAACTCAGAGACATTACAATCTCCAGAAACGCAGTGGTACTGAATAAATTGTTAGAACTGTTGCTGACAAGCATTGTAGGATTTAAAGGAAGTGGCTAATGAGGTAGTTCGTGCATTGTTTTAAGTTTTCCAAAATGTCCTCAATTTCAGGAAGATCCCATCAGATTTGAAGATAAAAAATGAAACTTCTTTATTCATGGAAACATAGAACAATAGATAAGTTACAGCAAAAGTTGGTGTTCGTCCTGTACCAGTACTTGCACTGGCTGAATAAATTAATAGGCATTCCAATCACACTTTCTAACACCTCGTCTGTATGCGTTAGAAACTGTTGCACTTTAGCTACAGATCCAGATTCCTTTTATATAGATTGAAGGTGTCCACCTCAAGGACCAAACTGGGTACCAAATTCTGGAGACCCACTACTCTGCGAGTGAAAAAGATTTTGCAAAAGTCCCCTCTCGTTCTTCCCCAATCACTTGAATCTGTACCTCTAATAATTGACCTCTGTAGGTGGCAGATCTTGCCTGTCCACTCTATCCAAATTGGCGAAAGTGCATACTGCAGATGCTGGAGATTCGAGTCAAGATTAGAGTAGTGCTGGAAAAGCACAGCAGGTCAGGCAGCATCTGAGGAGCAGGAAAATTAATGTTTCAGGCAATTATGCTACCTCTGAACTTACTCTGTTTTCAGGAAAACAACCTTGGCTTATCTAATCGCTTCTCTCAGCTGCAGCTTTCAAGCCCCAGATAATATTTTTGTAAATCTCACTGCACCCTCTCAGAGCAATAATATCCCTTCCTGTAAATATGGTGACTTGAACTGTATACAAAATTCCAACTCTAACCAATATCTTGTATAGTTCCAGCATTACTTCCTACTTTAGTATTCAGTACCTGACAAATGAAGCAGAGCATTACATATGCCTTCTTTATCACTTTGCCTAAATGTTCATCCACCTTCAGGAACCAGTGGAAATGTACTCCAGATCTGTAACTTTCTCTGCCCTTCTCAGTACTTGATTTTTATGATTATTCCTTGTTTTGTTTATTCTCACCAAGTGCATAAGCGGACACTTTCCAGATTAAAATCCATTTACAACTTTTCCACCCACTCAACCAAGCTATTGATATCATCTTGCAGTCATCAGACACTGTCTTCACTATCAATCACCTAGCCAAATTTTATGTTGTCTGTAAATTTCCCCATCATGGCTCTGACATTTAAGTCTAAATAATGAAGATATAATAACAAGAGACCCAATACTGAACCCTGTGGAGCACTACTGGAAACTGCTTTTCATTCACATATGTCAGCTGTCAATCATTACCCTTTGTCTCCTTTCACTAAACTAATTTTGGATTAGCGCATCACATTCCCCTGTGTCCTTAGGGATTTAATTTTTCTGACTTGTCTGTCATGTGGGACCTTGTGAAATGCCTTTCTAAGAACAATATAGACAACATCCATTGCTCTGCATTCAAAAATTCTCCTGTAACTCCCTAAAAACATTCTACTGAGTTTATAAGACATGACCTTCCTTTAAAGAAATGATGTTGATTGTCCCTGATTAATATATGCCTTTTCAAGTTACTGATAATCCTTTCTCTCAGTATTTATTCTAATTTTTTGCTCATTAATCACCTATAATTATTCAGCTTATCACTTGCACCCTTTCTTGGTTAGTAGTGTGATGTCTGCAAACCTTCAATACTCTGGTATTTCAGCTCTATCTAGTGCAAATTGGAAAATGATTCTCAAAGCATGAGCTATTTCCTGGCAACATCTGTGGACAGAAAGCAGAATTAATGTTTTGAGTCTGGTTATTCTTCTTCAGAACCCATTTGCAATGTTAACTCTGCTTTCTTTCCACAGATGCATTCAGACTTGCAGAGTTTTCCCAAGTATTTCTGTTTTTGTTTCCGCCACAGTTCTTTTTTTTATGTTGTATTTCCTCCTCGGCTTCTTTTAAGAGCCTGGATACTATTCATCCAGCCTTCATCATTTATCCACCTTTAAGAAAGCCAATCCATCCAATACTTGCACACTTCATGAGAACTGCAGGTATAAAGTAAAGGGTGGGTCTGGTTGAGATGCACTTTGGAGGGTCACTGTGGACTTGATGGGCTGAATGGCCTGCTTCCACACTGTAAGGACTATAATCTATTAAGATTGCGATCTACAAAATAGTCACCCATTGTACCTTCATCCGCTTAGAGTCATAGAGTCATAGAAATGTGCAGCATGGAAACAGACCCTTTGGTCCAACCCGTCCATGCCGACCAGATATCCCAACCCAATCTAGTCCCATCTGCCAGCACCCGGCCCGTATTCCTCCAAACCCTTCCTATTCACATACACATCCAAATGCCTTTTAAATGTTGCAATTGTACCAGTCTCCACCACTTCCTCTGGCAGCTGATTCCATACACGAACAACTCTCTGTGTGAAAAAGTTGCCCCTTAGGTCTCTTTTATATCTTTCCCCTCTGACCCTAAACCTATGCCCTCTAGTTCTGGACTCCCTGACCACAAGGAAATTACTTTGTCTATTTATCCTATCCATGCCCCTCATGATTTTGTAAACCTCTATAAGGTTACCCCTCAACCTCTGATGCTGCAGTGAAATTAGCCCCAACCTGTTCAGCCTCTCCCTATAGCTCAAATCCTCCAACCCTAGTAACATCCTTGCAAATCTCTTCTGAACCCTTTCAAGTTTCACAACATGTTTCCGATAGGAAAGAGACCAGAATTGCATGCAATATTCCAACAGTGGCCTAACCAATGTCCTGTACAGCCGCAACATGACCTCCGAACTCTTGTACTCAATACTCTGACCAATAAAAGAAAGCATACCAAACGCCTTCTTCACTATCCTATCTACCTTTCAAGGAGCTATGAACCTGCACTTCAAGGTCTTTTTGTTCAGCAACACTCCCTAGGACCTTACCATTAAGTGTATAAGTCCTGCTAAGATTTGCTATCCCAAAATGCAGCATCTCGTATTTATCTGCATTAAACTCCATCTGCCACTTCTCAGCCCATTGGCCCATCTGATCCAGATCCTGTTGTAATCTGAGGTAACCCTCTTCGTTGTCCACTACACCTCCAATTTTGGTATCATCTGCAAACTTACTAACTGTACCTGTTATGCTCACATCCAAATCATTTATGTAAATGACAAAAGGTATTGGACCCAGCACCAATCCTTGTGGCACTCCACTGGTCACAGGCTTCCAATTTGAAAAACAACCCTCCACCACCACCGTGTCTTCTACCTTTGAGTCAGTTCTGTATCCGAATGACTAGGTCTCCCTTTATTCCGTGAGATCTAATCTTGCTAACCAGTCTCCCATGGGGAACCTTGTCGAACGCCTTACTGAAGTCCATATAGATCATATCTACCGCTCTGTCCTCATCTTTGTTACTTTTTCAAAAAACATAATCAAGTTTGTGAGACATGGTTTCCGATGCACAAAGCCATGTTGACTATCCCAAATCAATCCTTTCCTTTCCAAATACATGTACATCCTGTCTCTCAGGATTCCCTCCAAATTCCCCCTACCACCACACCCACTCCAGTTACTGACTCCACCCCCTCCCAGCTCCACGCCTACACCAGGTCCTAGCTCCCAGTCCTGCCGAGTTTTCACCATATCCCCCTGAGGTCGAATGATCAGTCCTCAACAAAGGCCTCACCTTTATCCTCCTCCGCTCACGCATCAATGAATTTAATACATGCCGTGACATCGAACACTTCTTCCGCGCACTCCTCCTCTGAGCTTACTTTTACAATCAGGACTCCCGTCCATCTTCAGAGGACCCCTTTGCCCACCTCCAGCACCACTCCATTCACCTGGACTCCCCGTGCTGGGCTATTACCCACCCTCGATCTCTACATTTCCAACTGCTGCCGAGACATTAACTGCCTCAACCTGTCTACCCCCTTCCCCCACTCCAACCTCTCACCCTCACAACGCACAGCCCTCCACTCCCTCTGCTCCAAACCCAACCTCACCATCACACCAACAGATAAAGAGGGTGCAGTGGCAGTTTGGCGCACTGACCTCTACACTGCTGAAGCCAGATGCCAACTCAAAGACACCTCCTCCTATCACCCCCTCGACCATGACCCCACCCCCATCACCATACCATCATCTCCCAGACCATACAGAACCTCATCACCTCAGGAGATCTCCTACCTACAGCTTCCAACCTCATAGTCCGGGAACCCCGCACTGCCCGGTTCTACCTCCTTCCCAAGATCCACAAGCCTGACCACCCTGGCCGACCCATTGTCTCAGCCTGCTCCTGCCCCACTGAACTCATCTTTACCTACCTCAACACTGTCCGATCCCCCTAGTACAGGAACTCCCCACATATGTTCGAGACACCACACACGCCCTCCATCTCCTCCAAGACTTCTGTTTCCCCGGCCCCCAATGCCTCATCTTCACCATGGATATCCAATCCCTCTCCACCTCCATCCGCCATGACCAGGGCCTCCAAGCCCTCCATTCCTTCCTCTCCCGACGTCCCCAACAGTACCCTTCCACTGACACTCTCATTCATTTGGCTGAACTGGTCCTCACCCTGAACAATTTCTCCTTCGAATCCTCCCACTTCCTCCAGACCAAAGGGGTAGCCATGGGCACCCATATGGGCCCAGCTATGCCTGTCTCTTTGTTGGCTATGTAGAACAGCCCATCTTCCGTAGTTACATTGGCACCACTCCCCACCTCTTCCTCCGCTACATTGATGACTGCATTGGCGCCACCTCGTGCTCCCGCAAGGAGGTTGAGCAATTCATCAACTTCACCAACACATTCCACGCTGACCTTAAATTCACCTGGACTATCTCTGACACCTCCCTCCCCTTCCTGGACCTCTCCATCTCCATTAATGATGACTGACTTGACACTGACATTTTTTACAAACCCACCGACTCCCATAGCTACCTGATTACACCTCTTCCCACCATACCTCCTGCAAAAATGCCATTCCATATTCCCAATTCCTCCACCTCCGATGTATCTGCTCCTAGGAGGACCAGTTCAACCACAGAACACACCAGATGGCCTCCTTTAGAGACCGCAATTTCCCTTCCCACGTGGTTAAAGATGCCCTCCAACGCATCTCACCCACATCCCGCACCTCCGCCCTCAGACCCATCCCTCCAACTGTAGCAAGGACAGAACGTCCCTGGTGCTCACCTTCCACCCGACCAACCTTAGCATAAACCACATCATCCGACAACATTTCCGCCACCCCCAAACGGACCCCACCACCAGGGATATATTTCCCTCCCCACCCCTTTCCGCCTTCCGCAAAGACCGTTCCCTCCGTAACTACCTGGTCAGGTCCACCCCCCCCTACAACCCACCCTCCCATCCTGGCACCTTCCCCTGCCACCGCAGGAACTGTAAAACCTGTGCCCACACCTGCTCCCTCACCTCTATCCAAGGCCCTAAAGGAGCCTTCCACATCCATCAAAGTTTTACTTGCCCATCCACTAATATCATTTATTGTATCCGTTGCTCCCGATGCGGTCTCCTCTACATTGGGGAGACTGGTCGCCTCCTAGCAGAGCGCTTTAGGGAACATCTCCGGGACACCCGCACCGATCAACCACACCGACCCGTGGCCCAACATTTCAACTCCCCCTCCCACTCTGCCGAGGACATGGAGGTCCTGGACCTCCTTCACCGCCGCTCCCTCACCACCAGACGCCTGGAGGAAGAACGCCTCATCTTCCGCCTCGGAAAACTTCAACGCCAGGGCATCAATGTAGACTTCAACAGTTTCCTCATTTCCCCTTCCCCCACCTCACCCTAGTTCCAAACTTCCAGCTCAGCAGTGTCCCCATGACTTGTCCGGACTCGTCCTACCTGCCTCTCTCCTTTTCCACCTATCCACTCCACCCTCTCCTCCCTGACCTATCACCTTCATCCCCTCCCCCACTCATCCATTGTACTCTATGCTACTTTCTCCCCACCCCCACCCTCCTCTAGCTTATCTCTCCACGCTTCAGGCTCACTGCCTTTATGAAGGGCTTATGCCCGAAACGTCGATTTTGCTGCTCCATGGATGCTGCCTGAACTGCTGTGTTCTTCCAGCACCACTAATCCAGAATCTGGTTTCCAGCATCTGCAGTCATTGTTTTTACCTCCTTGCTTTTACATACATGTGGTTTCATACAGTTAAATTCCTGTGCTGTACACCTTTTGACCTGTGCTTCTTCTATCTTTCAGTCACTCAAAATATTGTCACTTCATTTCTTGCTTTGAATTTGTCATCAGTTTCTCAAACCCTGCCTATCCAGCTTAAACCTTCCCAGACAGAACAAGCGCATCTCCCTCAGATGTAGATGATCTAGCTTGTATAGGCTCCATATTCCCCTCAACCGGTTGCAGAGAACACAAATCTGACTCCCACCCTCCCATACCAGTTTTCCAGCCATGTGTTCAATTGGTCAATTTCTAGCACATGCGAGTTGGAGTAACCCCACACTACTTCTTTTGAGTTCCTGCCTTTCAATCACCTACCCAGTGATATGATTCCATCTGATGGTACTATTAAACAAACAAGATCCCAGAATGAAATCTGGCTTGAGGCTTAATATCGGAGAGGGGTTGAAAGAGATGACAGATTACTGATCTCTGTTACTATAACAAGACCTTCAACCTCTTGACTTTACAGGGATCCCTAGACCAGTCTGCCTCAAGGAAACAGCGTCCCTCAACCTTTAAAATCTCTATGCCAGCCATTTCAGTGCTCCACAGGATGCATTAATGGCATGCAAGATGTAAGGATGCCATGTTCTGAAGGATCAATGATGTAATCAGTGTCTCAGATATTATTGCCAAGTGAAAAGATCAGTTAGCTTCAGCATTATCCAGCAGTTCCCACAAGTACATGGGTAAACGACGACATGCACATGCCCATTAAGGCTCACTGGAAATAATTAACTGCATTTGTAAGTCAAAAGAGATTTCACTCATTTAATGTTCAAGTTGTCTTTGAACATCAGAACTATATAGATATGTACTTGATTCCAGAGAGCTTCCATGAAACATACATCTAAAGGATTGGATACTGCATAATGTGGGCAATCCCCTCTGATCAGGCTCTTGGTGCCAGTGCATCATTCCCAGTGCCTGCAGAGGAACATTACAATGCTAAACATTGCTTAACACAAGCAAGTAAATTGGACATTAGGATTGTCTGAGTTGCATTTCTGATACCTTAACTGGTCCAGCAGATCTTTACAGAAAGTGGCTTGCATGATATCAGGATTGTTTTCTGCCTTATCTTGCATGACATTGCAGAGATAAGGAGAATGCTAGTTGAGGACATGGAGGAACCTGTAACTTTCTTATATGAAGATAAGGGGAAGAAATATGAGGATAATGAAGACAGAGATGTTTTGCCAGTTCTTCCAGGGCCATGCCAAGTTTCTGTGAGGGACTAGCTCATCTTCAGTTCTGGAAAAGAGTGAGGACTACAAATGCTGGAGAGTCAGAGTTGAAAAGTGTGGCACTGGAAAAACACAGGCAGCATCTCAAGAGTAGGAGAGTTGACATTTCGGGCAGAAACCCTTCATCAGGAATGTGGAGGGGGACAGGAGCTGAGAGGTAGAGGGTTGGTAGTCGGGCTCTTTTCGACTCACCTTCAATTCTCCCAACTGATGCATCTGACAGACCTTAGTTTCCTCCCCTGCAAACCTCTGCCTGCTAGGATTGTATAAGCATCTCTGCTAGCCTCCATGCAAATCTATCTCAGTACAGAGTACTTCTTCCATTAGAAGATCGAGTGGGTTGACCATTCTCAAATGGCTTAAAAGAGATTATTTCCCTAGAGAGTGCCAAATGTCAAGATTAGGTTACTTACAGTGTGTAAACAGGCCCTTCACCCCAACAAGTCCACACCAACCCGCCCACCCCCCACCCCCAACTCAGACCCATTCCCCAACATTTACTCCTGCCCCGAACACTACGGGCAGTTTAGCATGGCCAATTCACCTAACCTGCACATTTTTGGACTGTGGGAGGAAACTGGAGCACCCGGAGGAAACCCACACAGATACAGGGAGAATGTGCAAACTCCACACAATTAGTCGCCTGAGGCGGGAATTGAACCCGGGTCTCTGGTGCTGTGAGGCAGCAGTGCTGACCACTGTGCTACCGTGCCGCCCACAAAGATGTTTCGTATGTTCAAAAAACGATCAATGTATTTCCTCACATTACAAATGTCAAAGGTTGTAGGGATAATGCAGGAATATGATGTTAATGTAAGATATCAGCCATGATCTCATTGAATGGTGGAGTAGGTTCAAAAGGGTGAATGACCTCTTCCCACTCCTATTTGTTATATTTATATTTCCGTCAGGCTCCTTTATTCAGCAACAGTTGCCAAATGTGAAGTCTCCTTGACATCTCACTTGTGCAGGCAACAATGTAGTAGTGTATTAGAGATTAGTTGCTGTTGGATGTTAATATGTGTGTATGAGATTTGTATGCTTGAAGCAATGTGACATGTGTGCACGGACATCAGTTACTGATATCTCCATACATGATGAGACAAACTAGTTAGTTGGAGAAATTGACAAATGTGAAAAGTAATGTGATTTTGTGTAATCAGGGCTTTGACAATGTGGACAAGAAACAGCAAAATCATTCATGATAACTTCACTGACTATGCTTTCAGTGCAAAATTGGCACCCTCCAGGGGAGTCGCCTCTTTTAGACCATTTGAAAATGGTCAACCTACTTGATTAGGCACATAACAGCTTTGTGCGGTCTGATACGCCTTTGCTGGTCCTTCCACTATGAAAAAAATCATTGATTTAGTAGATTATAATTGTAAAACCACAATGGCTGTAAGAGTGCAAAAGAAATGTGTTATTGACACAAAGCTCATGATGACTAAAATACCAAGAGAAAAAAAAAGTATAAAATTGGATAAGGTATACCTTATAACACATACTTAATTGTATCTTCAATGATTTTCCATTTGTTAATTTCTGCCTAGCAAATTTGGACAACCATTTCACACATATAATTTATGTTTGTAGCCTTGTATAGGAGCACAAAAGAAGCGATGCCCAAGATGTCTTTAACACATAAGTAAAGGCTGATAATGTAAGAAAGTTGCTGCTGGCCATTATCACTTAATGCCAATATGAGTTATAAAATAATGGAGTTCTACTTGAATAGACTATCAGACTCATGACCAATAAGGAATTTTGCTTATGTGAGAGAATGCCTAATTAATTCTACTCCTGCATGAATATTGGTGCTTTCCTCCTATCAATTTAATATTTAGTTCTTTGCATTTCTTATTGCTTGGCTTAAACCAGTCTTGTTAACAGCTTTTCAACAATAACGTGTGAGTAATAATATCTCAATTTTCACATAATCATGTTGCTGAACTTAACATTTTTGTTCTGTAGTTATTTTAATTCTTCCTTCGTAAAGCAATTTTCATGGAAGCAACTAAAACTTGTAACATTCATAGCTACAAATCTAAAGATAATGTTATTGCATGCATATCCTGTTATTGGGCAAAACTTGAAACTTTATTTAAAAATATTCAAAAATCTTCGGTAATTCTGAAGTATTCGTTTCAAGTTGACTAAGACTTATGTTTTAACTTTACAGAACTTAATAGTGTCATCTGCCTGGTTTGCCAGCAACTTGAAAGCATCAGCTATTTCATGTTTGGTAAGTTCCAGGAAAATATTTTTGGCAGAATTTTAACTTTAACATTTTGAAATCTCAAACCTGAGTCCAACCTGCCTCCGACACATCATATTGTAAAAGTGGATTCTGGATCACTAAGTGTGTCAATCGTCTGCCTTTCAGACAGGGAACAGCCAGTAACAGTTTTACAGAAGGATTCCTGCCACCCTTTTGACAGGATTTTTTTGCTAACCAATGGAGGCTGAATTTTCAGAACCAGCAGGAAAAGAAGCCAAAAAAAGGTCTGATGCAAACATCAAACGCATTTACAATGCTGCTTGAGACCAGTGAGAACAGGAGTATTTCCTGTTGACCCAAGTTTACCTCATTATAGATCCAGTAATCAGTCCATTCTCCAAACAAACCTCCAAAGCACTGAGTATGTGTAGGCCTCCTCCCAACCATATCTTTCTGAACCTGAGCAATCTCCAACTCCACCCCTGCCTCACCAGCGATTTCTTGCTATCCCATCTCTGTAGTCTCCACCACCACTGTGATCACTTACAATTCCCAGCTATCCCTCCCTAACCCCACATCCACAATACCAGACTCACCCTGTGATCTTTTGCACATCTTCCCCATGATATCTAATACCACCCCTCTTGCAATCTGATTTATCTCATCCTTCCACAATATTCAACTTCCAATATTCAACTCTCAACTTCTGACATCTCTTCAACTCCGTGATCCTTCGTGTCCATTAAGAACATCAACTCTTCCAGGCTGACAGAGCCTCCAACTTCTTCTTTGTTCCTAACCTCAAAAACACAAGAATACCAGAAATGCGAACAATCATCAACCATATAGAGTCATAGAGATGTACAGCATGGAAACAGACCCTTCGGTCCAACCTGTCCACACTGACCAGATATCCCAACCCAATCTAATCCCACCTGCCAGCACCCAGCCCATATCCCTCCAAACCCTTCCTATTCTTATACCCATCCAAATGCCTCTTAAATGTTGCAATTGTACTAGCCACGAACACATCCTCTGGCAGCTCATTCCATTCATGTACCACCCTCTGCGTGAAAAAGTTGTCCCTTAGGTCTCTTTTATATCTTTCCCCTCTCACCCTAAACCTTAACCCTCGAGTTCTGGACTCCCTGATCCCAGGGAAAAGACTTTGTCTATTTATCCTATCCATGCCCCTCATAATTTTGTAAGGTCACCCCTCAGCCTCCGACACTTCAGGGAAAACAGCCCCAACTTGTTCAGCCTCTCCCTATAGCTCAAATCCTCCAACCCTGGCAACATCCTTGTAAATCTTTTCTGAACCTTTTCATGTTTCACAACATCTTTCGGATAGGAAGGAAACCGGAATTGCGTGCAATATTCCAACCGTGGCCTAACCAATGTCCTGTACAGCCGCACCGTGACCTCCCAACTCCTGTACTCAATACTCTGACCAATAAAAGAAAGCATACCAAACGCCTTCTTCACTATCCTATCTACCTGCGACTCCACTTTCAAGGAGCTATGACCTGCACTCCAAGGTCTTTTTGTTCAGCAACACTCCCTAGGATCTTACCATTAAGTGTATAAGTCCTGCTAAGATTTGCTTTCCCAAAATGCAGCATCTCACATTTATCTGCATTAAACTCCATCTGTCACTTCTGACCCCGTTGGCCCATCTGGTAACCCTCTTCGCTGTCCACTATACCTCCAATTTTGGTGTCATCTGCAAACTTACTAACCGTACCTCTTATGCTCGCATCCAAATCATTTATGTAAATAACAAAAAGTAGAGGACCCAGCACCAATCCTTGTGGCACTCCACTGGTCACAGGCCTCCAGTCTGAAAAACCCTCCACCACCATCCTCTGTCTTCTACCTTTGAGCCAGTTCTGTATCCAAATGGCTAGTTCTCCCTGTATTCCATGAGATCTAACCTTGCTAATCAGTCTCCCATGGGGAATCTTGTCGAACGCCTTACTGAAGTCCATATGGATCACATCTACTGCTCTGCCCTCATCAATCTTTTTTGTTACTTCTTCAAAAATCTCCATCAAGTTTGTGAGACATGATTTCCCATGCACAAAGCCAATCAAGCCTGCTGCACTTAATAAAAACCAAAAGAACTGCAGATGCTGTAAATCAGACACAAATACAGAAGTTCTGGAAAAGCTCAGCAGGTCTGGCAGCATTTGTGAAGGGAAATCAGTTTCGGGTCCAGTGATCCTTCCTCAAGCCTGCTCTGTTTGTTAATTTAAAGCGTATTGATCTTGGGCTTTACCTCCATTTCCCAGATCCCCTCACCATATCCCTTGCCTTCCTGAAAAACCAAAAAATCTATCTGAGCTCACACACTTCTGCAGCAGCAATTCACAGTTCTGAGGAAGGGTCAGTTGACTCCAGACATTAACTCTGATTTCTCTTCACAGATACTGTCGGCCATGCTGAGATTTTCCAGCAATGTCTGTTATTGCTTCTGATTTACAGTATCCACAGTTCTTTCAGATTTTATTTAACATCAATATGGAGTCTGACTTTGGTCTCCCCTCCACCTCCCACCCCAACTGAACCAACCCAGTCGTCATAACCTCTCTCCCACTATCCACTTCTAATAGCCCTCCAATCTTTTCCTCCCTCTGCTCTACAGCTCGCTGTGATCTTCTATCACAGGTTTAGATTAGATTACTTACAGCGTGGAAACAGGCCCTTCAGCCCAACAAGTCCAGATCGACCCACCGAAGCGCACCCACCCACACCCATTCCCCTACATTTACCCTGCACCTAACACTATGGACAATTTAGCATAGCCAATTCACCTAACCTGCACATTTTTGGACTGTGGGAGGAAACCGGAGCACCCGGAGGAAACCCACGCAGACACGGGGAGAATGTGCAAACTCCACACAGTCAGTCACCTGAGGCGGGAATTGAACCCGGGTCTCTGGCGCTATGAGGCAACAGTGCTAACCACTGTGCCACCCACAAACAGGCAATCTGCTCCTCTATCAGGCTGGTTGTCAAGAATCCTTGAAGAAAAATGTTTAAAAGACAGGTTCTATTAATTTTAGTAAAACATAAGGGGATTCCCTGATGGAAATCTCTCCACCAACAACCTCAGCTCTCTTCACTATCCTGTTTTAAATAACAAAGCTTTTGAATTCAATATCAAGCTATTGAAACTTCTAAACTTTTGTTTGGATAGACACTTAAAATAAATTCTGACAAAGTAAGAAAAAGGCTGCAATGTACGAACTATAGCTTACTTTGTGTAATGTTCCTTTGTTTGCTATTTGAGCAGACATTAATATTTTAAAATTATCTGGTTAAAATAGCCAAAAAAGCCAATAACTATGTTTAGTATCGTACACCTACATCAGACACAGTAAGTGTTAAGTTTCATTTTATTCACTGTGTCATTAATTAGTCTAATGAAATAAGTGAAATTTTATTAAGTTGGATCTATTAATGGTGATTCCCTTTCATTCAAAAATTTATTGTTTTACTTCACACTTCTATGTTTATATTTTCAGAGATTTGCAAATCTGACTGCTTGCCAGGTTTTGGGAAACATGTGTGTCATGACAATGAATTCAATAAACATTGAAGCACCACCTAATGATGCTTGTGGACTTTTTCAAACAATACATAAAAATACTGTACACCTTGGAATTACCCATTCAGTATCTTCTTGGTAAGTTGGAAGAATTTTCCTTTGCCTGACATTGAATAGTCAGCATTTTGATCATCAAATAAGATGATGTATTAAAATCAATGTGTGTTTCTGGGATTCAGCATGTAAAATAAAATAAGAATTGCAAGATTAACTCGACAGGTCTGATTGCAACTGCAAAGAGAGAAAAATGGTTAACATTTCGAGTCCAATAGCACTTCTCCAGACTCTTCTTTGGAAGATGTTTAAGACAGTGTCTTGAAGACAGAGATACATGGGTTCTTGATTGGTAAAGGGATCAAGGGTTATGAGGAGAAGGCTGGAGAATCAGGTTGAGAAATATATCAGCTATGATCAAGTTGCACTGAAAGCAAAAAATGCTGTAAATCACAGTGAGTTACGCAGCATCCATGGAGAAAGAGCAAACTAACACTTCAACAGCTCTGATGAAGAGACATCTAGATTCAAAACATTCGCTTGCTGTCTCCAAGGATGCTGCTTGACTTGCTGTGATTTCCAGCATTTTTTGTTTTCATTACGGTTTGTAGCATCTGCAGTATCTTTTCCTGCAGAGCAGACTTGATTGTCCAAGTGTCCTAATTCTGCTTCTATCTGTTATGGTCTTATCTTTCTTCTTGAGTTCTGAAGAAATCATTGAACTTGAATTTTAATAGTGTTTTTCTCTCTCTACAGAAGCTGCCAGAACAGGTGATTTCTCCAGTACTTTCTGTTTTTATTTCAGATATCCAGTATGCATAATAGTTTACTTTCATATTATATTTTACTTTTATATTATCTACTTTTTTGTTTTCTGTGTAATATTAAAGGAGAATACTGATGCCAACGCTGCCAGTAGGTCAGTCACACTTTAATAGGCTATCCCTTAATGAAATTATCCACAGGCATGGGATCAGCTTTCACATGTACGCTAACATCTAGCCCGATCTCTCTCTCAAATATCTCTATAGTATCAGATTATTTGTCAGGCATCAAGTCCTGGATGAATCACAACTTTCTTTTGCTCAACATTGGGAAGTTTGAATATATCACCTCAGAACTCCACACTTCTGGCACTGAAACCATCCATCTTTTCTTTCAGGCTATTAGCTATTAAGATTATTTGCAAACTTGGTTTCCTGTCCTGTTTAACTTGCGATGATCTTAAATTCTGCATCTACAAACTAATCAGTTCAATCTCTGCAGCATTGCTGGCATCCCTTCATACTTCAGTTACTTCGTTACTGAAACTATGATTAACTTTTGATTTGCTTATTCCTTTCCAAATTGAGCCCCCATCTGCAACTCTTCATTAACTCAAACTCAAAACCCTAACTGAAACTTTTGTTGCCAATATCCTGTTTCAAATTATTTTCCAATCACCAATTAGTCCATTTTACTGATATGTTTTGAAATATATTCACCAACTGCATTTGTTTAAAATTATGTCCACATGAATAAACTATAACTTTACTTACCTTTATTTGTTCATGGCCAGTCCTTAAAACTGCACTGTAGTACTTCAGGCACCGAAGAAGTTTGAGATGTTTTCTAATCACCTGAGATGTTATTATATGTCTCTGGAGCAGGTGGGACTTGAATCCGGTCTGCTGGCTCAGGGGTAGGGACACTAGCACCGCACTACAAGAGTCTACTAAAGAAACTTTAAGGTGGTTAAGGAAAATTGAAATACCAATGTAACTCAGTCAAAAATCATACAACACCAGGTTATAGTTTGCGGTTTCAAATAAACCTGTTGGACTACAAACTGGTGTCGTGTGATCTTTGACTTTGTCCACCCCAGTCCAATACCAGGACCTCCACATCAGTGTAACTCAGGTTTAGTGAAAAATGCCACTGGGAGCTTTGCAGGAGTGACCATCTGGAGAGTTGATAAGGGGCTGATTATCTCAATAAACTGACTGCAGAATATTTTGATGGAAAGTGCTTAACTTAATGTACTTTCTGAAAAGCATCAAGCTGATTGGAACAATTGAATTGCAGACTATCTTGAACTTTAATTAACAGTGTACTTGTTTTTTCCTGTTCAGTTCCTACTAGAGATTTCAACAGAACTTTTAATAAACATTAGGAGAGTTATGGTGCACTGTTAAACTTCACCAAATCTCTTCACATTTATTTTGGAAATTCTCTGAGTACTTCTCAGAAAAAGAGCAAGTGATGTGCTACTCCTTCTTCAAAAACAGAATTGCTGGTGAAACTCAGCCGGTTTGGCAGCATCAGTGAGGAGAAAGCAGAGTTAATGTTTTGAGAGCAGTGATTCTTCATCAGAGCTCATCATTGACTCTGATTTCTCTGCATAGATACTGAAGACCCAATGAATTTTGCCAGCAATTTCTGCTTTTGTTTTGAATCTCCAGTATCCACAGTTCTTTTGTTTTATTATATCATGCTACTCCCTCTCATTGAACACCTTATACAAATCACCGGGTAAAATGTTTGTTTAGCCATCTTGTTGCAAGCCCCTTGGTCTGCAGAATGAATGTGAGGAAGACGTTAAATTAGGCAGTGCAGGACTAGCTGCTGCAAGAATCTGTTTCTTGAAATAGTGAAGCTGTCCTACAAAGAGAGATAGAGAAGACTGTAATCTGTGGAGTTTAGACTAATGAAGTTATCTCATATAAACTTACAGAATTCCTAAAGGAATTGAGATACATAGAAAAGGAGGTTTCTCTTGGCTGTAGACTCTGGAGCTAAAGAACATAATCTCAGAACAAAAGACAAGCCATTTTGCAATTAGCTGAGGAGGAACTTCACTTAGAGGGTGGTGAATGTTTGGAATTTCTCATCCAAGAGAGTTGTGAGAACTCAGTCATTAATAAGTTCAAGAGAGAGAGATTGATGGATTGGTAACCAAGACTCTTTCCAGAACCTCTGCTTCCTTTCTTCCTGGCACTCCCTGTTGATCTTATCAGTACTGAGTTTTACAATGTTTCCACGCACCACTTTGAATTACAACTGCATCTCTCAACATCACCCCTTGAACCCCATTCCTATAGTTTAGCCATGCTAACCATCATGTTGCCTGTTCCCCATTGAGCCTATGGTGGTGGTGACCATGAATGAAACCCTTCTCACAGATGTTAGTGGGTATAATAGGGCCTCTCAACAATGTGAGATTCTCAACTTGCAATTCAACACTTGCTTTAAATGTTGAGAATTTCATTTTTGCCACTCTCACACAATTTTCCCAATTTTCTCACCGATGTCCACATTGTTCTGGACTGGGAAGAGTCCAGGTTCTGGATTAGTGGTGCTGGAAGAGCACAGCAGTTCAGGCAGCATCCGAGGAGCCTTCTTCAGCTTTTGCCCGAAACGTCGATTTTACTGCTCCTCGGATGCTGCCTGAACTGCTGTGCTCTTCCAGCACCACTAATCCAGAATCTGGTTTCCAGCATCTGCAGTCATTGTTTTGACCTGGGAAGAGTCCACTCTAGTTATGAATGATATCAATGGATATGGAGATAATATGTAAATATTGCATTGAGGCAGATGATCAGCCATAATCCAGACTGATGGAGAAGGCTCATGACGTTGAATGGCTTATTACTACTCCTATGTTCAGGTGCTGCTGCTTGTTTCCAGCGAACTCCACATCTTCAGTGGAAGTGAGTAAGTGGAGTGCACTGAGACTGCTCAACTGAAATAGTTTCTAACCAGCACTTAAATGCTGAATCTGCAATTCGTTTTTAATCATGATAATCATCAGCAAATCTCAAAGCTCCATGCTAATGCTATACTTTCAAATAAGAAGTAACCATCTGCACAAGAGAAAATCTAACCATCGGTCCAAGATGTTCAATGAATTGCCATTTCTGATTCTACCACTATCAACACCCCGAGGAGACCTTAAACTAAATTGGATCAGCCATGTAATAATGTGGTTACAAGAGTAGATTAAAGGCTATGAGTTCTATGATAAACCAGGGTGATTAAGAAGGCCTTTGTGACACTCTTGCTTTAATCGTTCAGACCTTTGAGTGTACGATTTGGGACATTGTGTTGAGATAATACTGGAAGTTGAGACTATACAGGATGGAGTACTTCTGCAGTTGTGGTCGCCCTGTTATAGGAAATATATTATTAAAGTGAAGAGGGTTCATAAAGATTTACCAGGATGTTGGCAGGAGTTGAGAGTTTGAGTTATAAAAATCGGCTTTCACTGAAGATTGATAGGTGACCTTGTAGAGGTTTATAAGATCATGAGGGGCATAGATAAGATGAATAGGAAATGTCTTTTCCCTGAGGTGGGCGAGTTCAAAATTAGGGTGCATGTTTTTAAGTTGAGGGATGAAAGATTTAAAAGGACATGAGGGGCAACTGTTTTATACAAAGAGTGGTTAGTGTGTGGAATCAACTGCCAAAGATTTTGGATTTCAGTACAGTTTCAATGTTTAAAATACATTTGGACAAGTACATGAATAGGAAAAGTTGGAGGAATATGGACGAAATGCAGGCAGGTGGAACTAGTTTAGATTGGGAGCTACAAGATGCTCTGCTGTGACTTACCAAGTCTCCTTTAACAGTGTCTTCCAAAACCACAACCTCTACCAATTAGAAGGACAAAAGCAGGCACAATCCAAGAACCAAAACAGTTCAAGAAGATAGATCTCCATACCTTCTTCAGGGCAATTAGGGATGGACAATAAATGCTGGCAGAGCCAGCGATCACCACATCCAATGACCAATTTTTACATGGCATGTAATGATCACAGAACTCATTAGCAACAGTTTTAGCCCTTTCAAAAATGTTACCACGTTGTATTTAAAACTGTTGTGGAGCTTGAAATTATTGCCTTAATATCTGAATGCTAACAGGTGTATCAAGTTTGCATGTTTAAAATGGGTTAAAATTATGATTATCTTATGGCACCTCATTGTGTTTAAAATTGTTATGGAGCTTGAACCAGTTACTTTTAGAGCTGAATGCAAACAGGTATATCAAATTTGCATGTTTAAAACGAGTTCAAATTATGATTAACTTAAAGAACATTGAGAACTGCATGTGCTACACTTTATGCTTCTAGCAACAAACTGTATCTAACTATATGTAAATATATTACAACAATGCAGTAAAATCTACCTTTTGTACAGCATGAGTGATTACTTAATAGAATGTTATAAGAATATAATATCTGTAACCAAAGCACTGTAGAAACTAAAGGGAACATTAGTTAGTAAGAGAAAAGAGCCAGAGTCATGAATGGCATTCAGGAAAGCTATTCAGCCTATCATGTCCATGCCAATTCCCCTGACAATAATACAGTTCATAAGACAAGAAGTTGTAGGTCCATGAGTAGGCTATTCAGCTCATCATTTAATGAGAAAATGGCTGATCTGATAATCCTCAACTTCATTTTCCTGCCTTTTCCCCATAACATGCAATTTTTATGTTGATCACAAATCTCTGTGTCTCAGCTGTGAATATACTTCATCCAGCCTCATCACAACCCTCTAGGGTAAAAAAACATTCACAAGCTCATTACACTTTGAGAGAAAAAGTTCTTCCTCCTCTCTAGCTTAAATGGGCAACCACCTTGAGATATTGCCTTTGATCATTGGCACTTCAACAAGCAGCCACCACCTCCCTTTCCTGTCAGTCCTCCCTAAGAAGCTTGTATCTTTCAATAAAATTGCCTCTCACTATTTGAAAGTCCAATGATTATAGGTCTTAGCTACTCAACCATCAAAAAAAAGAGTATTAGTCATCTGCTGAGCAGTTTAGTCACCATTACTTGTGGTTTATTTGTTTCATAAAAGGGCTTCACGCTTAAAGTTTTGTCCTGATTCCTTCAAATTGTTCTTTGGAATTTCAAATATCTTTTAAAATACTGTTGGTTTCTCTGGGATTCCAGCATGTGGAATATTTCACATAGCTCACAAATAGATGGGTAAAGCATGGGCCAGAATCATTGTTCTGAAGAAGGGTCACTGGACCCAAAATGTTAACTCTGCTTTCTCTCTGTAGATGTTGCCAGATCTGCTGAGTTTTTCTAGCAATTTCTGTTTCTGTTCCAGAATTGTTATTCTGTTTTTTTTATCTCTCCACAGATGCTAACTGACTTGTTGAATATTTCCAGCATTTTCAGCTTTTATGTTACAAACCTGTGATGGCTATCTCTATTTAGACCATATTTCTTATTCTTTACTTATGAATTTTAATACTTTTCCCAGACTGATAAGTTTATAGTTTTCTTAGTTAGGTTTCTGGTAGGTAGCTGGTGACATAATGGTGATACCACTATGCTAGTAATCTCGGCCTGGCTAGTGTACAAAGGGTATAGGTTCCAGCCCTTACTATTGCAATGGGTAAGTTTTAATCAGTAGATTAATTTTAAAAGTTTGATGTTGGAAGTAAATCTCAATAAAGACCATAAAACTAGCATGTAAGAATTGATCTGGTTTACTCATGCCTTTTAGCAATGGAAGCCTGCTTATTTGTAACAAATGCATTGAAAATGATCTTTTCTCAGGCGTAGGAATCTGCCCTGGTTGTACTATGAAGGCCACACAGATGGTTTAGCACCCAGAACTTTTCATCAAGATCCATTTCCAACAGTATTTTATTTCAAGACATTTCAAGTTAGTGTATCAGTTTTTTTTAAATTTTAGTAAATTTGATCGTTGATGAGTCAAAATGGCATGAAAGGAAATTAAAATAAAGTTCCTTATATATTGAGCAGTAAATAATAAGGATTTACCTGCTCCAAAACCTGGTTTTTGCAAAGCTAAAGTCACTTACAGATTATCATGACAATGTGAAAAAGAGTAAAGATTTTAATGTTTAAACGTAGCTGGTACATAGTGGATTATAATGATTCCCTTGTCAAAAGTATTTACCAGTATATGCCATTAGTGATAACACTGTAAAGACATAAAGACTTAACCCTGAAAATACATGGCTTAGAAGCACAGTGCATTAAATCTTTGTGTATTGTTGTATAATTTTGTTTCATATTAACATTGTTCATAAAATAGTTTCAATATATCCATTTAATGTTGTAAGTTTTTTTGTAATCACTAGTTTTTCTGTATTAATCCAAAATCTGGTCTCACACCTCAGAACCGCAATTGTTATGGTGCAGAAAGAGGCCATTTGGCCCAGCATACTTGCATTAACTGTTCAAATAAGCATTATTAACTAGTGCCAGTGTCCTGACTCCATATTTCCAGGCAGTGCATTCCATATTTCCATGTTTTGTGTGAAAACCTTTTATGAAAGGGACCAGCTTTAAATATCTACTCCAACCAGCCTACTCATGATTTTGAAAACTTCTATCAAATGCTGTCTCGGCCTTCTTCTCTCAAAGAAGAAGTGTCTAACTTCTTCGATTCATCCTCGTAATTGAAGTTTCTTGTTCCTGGAACCATTCTTGCAAGTTATTTCTGCACTCTCTTCAGTGCATTCACATCTTTCCAAAAATGTAGTGCCCACAACTGTGCCCACAACTCCAGCTGAGGCCTAACAAGATCTCATACAAGTTCAACATATCTCTTTGCTCTGGTACTGTATGCTTCTGTTAATAAAGCTGAAGACACTGTATGCTTAATGAACTGGTGTCTACCTGACCTGCTACCTTCAATGATCTGAGCACAAATATACCTAGGTCTCTCTGCTCTTGTAACCCCTTTAGCATTTAATGTTGTCTTTCAATGTTCTTCCTACCAAGCGCATCACATCACACTTACGTGTATCGAAGCTGCTACCCATCCATCCACATCACCAACTTGTCAAAATTCATTTGGAGTTCCATACTCTCCTCTTCACAGTTTACAATATTTCTAAGTTTTGTGTCACCTGCAAACTTTGAAATTGTCCCCTGCACACCAAGACCCAGATTATTAATTTATGTTAGGAAAAATGTCCTTTTCACTCGTGTTTGTGCCAGTTCTCTCATTTATCTTCTCCCATTCCCACCTTGTTTTCTTACTTTTAAAGTTCCCCAGTATCCAGTACTACAGCTGGGAACTTCAGCTGCTTTACTATATCTTCCACTAGGCTTCCAGAATATTTTCTGCCCCAGCTTCTGAAATGGCTACTGGCCTTGAACCAGTTCTTGGCCTTGAACAAGCTCCTGGCCTTGAACCAGCTCTTGACCTGCTGTCCTTGGCCTCAGTCTCTGTTGTCGCTGACTTCTAAACTGCACTTTGTTCTCACCCTAGTTCTAGGATCTATTCTTCACATCTGGCTCTTGGATGCTGGGTCCTATTTTGAACTGAGTCTGATATCCTGGGCTCAGTCTATGTCAGATGTTGGCCAGTAAAACATTGTTCAAGTTCTTTAATTTCTACCTGTAATGATCAACTTCTACTAGAAATCACCTTGTCAATATTAAAATAATGTACAAAAACAGAAATTGCCTGAAAAAAGTTAGCAGACCTGCGGAGAAAACACAGAGTTAAAGTTTCAGGTCCAGTACTGAAGGGTCACTGGACCCAAAATATTAACTCTGTTTTCTCTCCACAGATGTTGCCAGACCTGCTGAGGTTTTCCAGCAATTTGATTTTGGTTCTGATTTCTAGCATTTGCAGTTCTTTAAGTTTTTTAAAAAATACTGTGCTGTGAGGGAGTGGGGAAAGAGGGAGGTCAGTCGCTCAATCAACTGCACAGCTGATTGCTAAATTGTTAAAGTTAACTTGAGAATGTAACTTTTAAAAACATTTTGCAATTTACATATGAAAGAACTGAAACCAACATGGTCATTCAACCAATGAGAGACTTAACAAACAATCCAGGTCTTTTTCAATGTATAATTTCAGTTACATCACACAGTAAACTTTTGCTATAAATCCTGTGTCTTACAATCTTATACTCCACAACCACCTGATGAAGGAGCAGCACTCAGAAAGCTAGTGCTTCCAATTAAACCTGTTGGACTACAACATGGTGTTGTGTGATTTTTAACTTTATACACCCCAGTCCAACACCACCATCTCCAAATCATGCTGGGAGCTGGTTTGCCATGCAGAGTAAAATCAACAGTGTGGTTATGATTCCTCACCAAACGCAGTTGCCATGAAAGGTTGTATCTTCTCAATGTCACCCAATCACAGATGACCCTCAGGTTACACTAACACCAGTCATCTCTCTCTTTCTCTCTCTCTTTCTCTTGCTCTCTCGCTCTCTCGCTCTCTAATGAGAGACTGGTCCTTTGGCGATATTACTGCAAGGAAGTAATGATTTTGCCATGAATTGTATTGTTTTTGTGATGTAATAATGTATTTGGCAATCTATTTCAACTAACAATGCATAGCGTTATACACACGCGACTCAATATATTTTTTTTTGCCAGATGGGAAATGTGCAGAGGAACATAATCCTAGCATTAGCATTAACTTCTATGGTAATCTATGATTTACTTAAAATTGTTTCACTGAGAATCATGGGAGTCTCTATACGATTGAGGACTTCAGCAGTTACGTTATGACCAGGGGTTAGACAAATTAGGCCTGTTTTGTCTAGAATTTAGGAGATTAAGGGGTGATCTGATCAAAGTCTTCAAGATATTAACAGAAAAAGAGACAGGGTAGGTAAAGGTAAACTATATTGACTGGTTGGAGATTCTAAAACCACGGGCAAAGTCCAAATATTTGGGCAAAATCATTCAGGAGAAATGTTAGAAAGGCTGGTGTGATTTGTAAGTATCTTCCACAAATGGCAGTTGTTGCTATATCAGTTGGTAATTTTAAATATGAGATAGATCATTTTTTGTTAAGCAAAGGTATTTAAAGTTATGGGCCAAAAACAGACATCTAGAGTTAGGCACAGATCAGCCATGGTTTCATTGAATTTGGAACAGGCCTGAGGGCGTGAATGGCTACTCCTGTTCCTATGTTTCTAAAATGCAGTAACAATGGAAAATTAGATTCTTGATGTTAACACAAAACATCTGACTTTCTGCAAAACATTTTAAAAGAAAACCTTTTATATGGTAATCTTGTTATTAAACTGCAAGGGCAATATGCAGGTTGCTATTTTACTAGGCAGTGCAGAGAAACTATCCAGTGACAATTTTTAAAAATTTATTCATGAGATGCAGATATCTCTTGGCAAAGTCAGCATTTATTGCCCATCCGTAGTTACATTCTCCAAAATTTCCATAGACAGTGTCTATCAGCACTTCACTAGCTACAAATTTTGGCATTAGCAAAGTGTTAGCTTTGTCATATCATGTAGGTACATCTCAAGCTCACTTATAACACAATTCACCACTTTGAATACTGAATTTTAGAGCTCACTAAAATCTTTCATTACAACGTGGTGCCAGGCCACTTTGCATACATGGCCAGGTACCATCTTATACATTAGAACAAAGTGTATCTCTGGGCTCTTATGTTGTTTTCTGAGCATTCACTCATTTTGTACTTACTTGGATGTCCTCAGCATTTCTGCTTTACCTTACCTTTTACATTGCTGCTTCATTCAGAACTTATAAGTTCACAGTAATTCTGTACTGCCTTGCCTTTTAGTGATGACAGAAAGCCAGGTTATAGTCCAACAGGTTTAATTGGAAGCATTAGCTTTCGGACTTCTCCAAATTTCTCACCATATCAGTGGCCTTTGAGAACCCTCTTGTCCCCAGGACTTACTGAGGCCTATGTCTGAACTGATTTGAGAGGACTGGCCTGACTAAAGATGACTTGGATCTCAAACTGATCTCTGCATCAAACTGATGCCCAACTGACTGATTTGCATTCCCAGGATTTCAATCAAAAACTAACCTGTTGGTATGTAGAAGAGTTAATGTGAAGAAGCGTAACTCAATATAAGTCAATGGAAGATGATAGAGCATTGGAGGCATGAACTACTGCACCAGTGTGTGGTCATCAAAGGTCACCCTGGCTAGATTGAGGAAGGGCAGTGCACAACAATGTTGGGCATCACTAAGCAATAAGCTAGTAATCAACATTTAGATTACAAATCCTGGACACAAGGAATCCTGACCATGACATTGATTGTTACAAATTAATCCCACCATCTCTGTGACTTATGAAATGTCACCTGCAGTTCACAGATCATAAATATACTGTAAGGCCTCATATGCTGCACATGGGCCCCAGCCACCTTTCTTAGATCATTTGGAGATTGGGGCTGGTTCCTCCCTCATTTACAATATTTTACTGTTTATATTCAGCATGAATTGTAGACCTTAAATCTAAATAGATCAAACAAATGTTAAAGATCCATGTAGTGGCATCCCATGGTGCTCATTGTCAGAACTTTCCATCTCCTACTGTATTTGAAAACTATAGCAGACTGTCATTTATGCACACTGCAACTGCTGACTGATCACATTATTGAGGAGTTTGGTGAAATCATCATTCATTGACTGTAAATTTAGTGATAGTTGAAAGGCAAGCGGCTCCTGTTATTCATATTTTTGGTTTTTTTGTAAGTATATACTTGGAAAATAGAAGTTTGGAATGTTTGTTGTAGAAGATGAATCATTTATCTGTATAACTTGAAGTAAAAGTGGAACTTTCTGCAGAAGCTAGCCTTGCCAGTGTTCATTCAAAGTAATATGTGGCTATATGTTCAAAGATGAAGAAAGAACTGGTGGCTGGCTAGGCTGGCCTTTGGGAAGCTGTTATTAGGATGCTGCTGGTGTCTGCAGAATTCAAGAAAGGGAGTGAGCTGTGCAAAAACATTAGAGTTCATGAGTTCAGAGTTGTGAAGATGGATACCTTCTACTGTGTTGTGTGGCACTAGCTCCATGCTAAATGAAGGATAGAGTTCCAACTGTTCCATCATATCAAGATTGGGCATCCTTGAGGTGCTGTGGGCCATCAACAGAAGCAGAATTGTGATCTAACACTATCTGCAATGTTATGGCCCAGCATAACAACCATTCAACCATTATCATCAAACCAGTCTAAAGAAATGGGCATACCTAGAGCAACAAGCAGGCATACCTCAAACTGAGTTGTCAACCTGGTGAAACTATAAATCAGGAGTACTGAGTGCTAAACAACACTGACAGCAAATGATCAGGTAAGCAATTGCACAACCAAAGGATTGGGTCAAAGCTCTGCAGTCTTGCATTATCTAGTCATGAATGGTGGTGGACATGTAAGCAATTCATTGGAGGAGGAAGCTCCTCAAATATCCCCATTCTCAGTGATGGAGGAGTTCTCTACATTAATGCAAAAGATAAGACTGAAACATTTATGATAATATCTAACCAGAAGTGCCAAATAGATGATTCATCTTGGCCTCCTCAAGAGGTTCCCAACCATCTTACATGTCAGTCTTCAGCTAGTTCAACTCACTTCACATATGTCAAAAAATAGTTGAGGGCGCTGGATGCTGTAAAGGCTCCAGTTCTCAAAATAATATTTGAAGAGGTGTGCTCCAGAAATTGCTCTGTCCCAAACAATGTGGAAAATGTCCCAGGTATGTCCCATACACAGAAAGGAGGACAAATCCAACTCAGTCAATTACGAATACACTGATCTACTATTGATCATCAGTAAAATGATTGAAGGTGTCATCAACTATTTTCAAGCAGCATTTGGTTAGCAATAATCTGTCCACTGATGCTCACTCCCTGGCTACCACCAGGACCACTAGTTTCCTGACTTCATTACAGCCTTGGTTTAAGCATTGACGAGAATTGAGTTCCAGAGGTGACATGAAAGTGACTGCCTTTAACAACAAGGTTGTGTTTGACTAATAATGGTATTGAGGAGCCCTAGCAAAACTAATTTCAGTGAGAGTTGGAGGAAATCTCTTTGCTCGTTCAAGTCATGTCTAATACATAGGAAACTGATTGTGGTCATTGGATATCAAACATTTCATCTTCAAGACCTCTCTACAGGTGTCTTCAGGATAGTTCCCTGGACCCAAACATCTTCAGTTGGTTCATCAATGACCCTGTCTCTGTCATAAGGCCAGAGGTGGAGATGTTTGCTGATGATTACATTAGACAGCATCAGCAACTAGCCTACAGAGGCTTCATAATCCTTTTAAATAATACGAGCAAGCAATAAATATTGTTTAACGTTTCCTGATATGATGTCAAGTTAGAGCTTCAGTGTGAAATTCAGAAAGTGAAGTGAAGGCTACAAATCAGCATTATTACTGACTCATGTTGTTATCACCCTGTTCTGTGTGTCGCCAGTGGTCATTAGGCATGTATTTTCACATACTTGCACCAAAATGGTGTCTTGCTCACTTCTACTTGGAAATTTTCTTATGCACATGGGATCCTATCTTTTCCTTTTTGAGCTTGATGCAATCACACAGATTCTTTTTAAAAAAGAGGTTAAATAGACTAATTGAATTATTAGTATGTTACAGGTAGGTACCTTTGATGGATTTCACTCAATCAGTTACTTGAAACATTATCCTGCACTCAGACTTTGCACACAGCAAGTTACCATATTTAAATTGATTCAAGTTAATTGTTTTTGATTGTGGATTGATTCATTGAATCATTTTAGGCATGGACCTTGTAAAATTCCCTGATCACTTTCAAGATGTTCCACAGTTCTTTTATATTCTCTGAAAGTGAAGATTTGTCCTAATTTTCAAAGGTTTTTCCAACTTATAACTTGAGAAGACCTTTTCTTATACTAATGTAATTAGTGAAGACTGGTGAGACAATTTTAATTCATACATATAATGGGATGACGGATAAACAAATAGAAGGTGTCTATAGCTCACTCACAGTCTGGTAATGAGACCTGAGTTATTTCATGCAGCAAGTGTGGAAGACAGAAATTTAATCAGATTGCACACTAGGCTCATTGATGGTTGGAGGGTGGAGAAAATAGGCTATCCTCTTTTCTCTCTTGTTCTTCACTTTTCTCGCTGGAGAGTTATTCCTGCTATATAACATAACATTTGCTTTGCCAAAATAAAGTATGAATTGATCAGAAATACAAAATCTGCGTTTTCTATATTTGCTTCAATTATTTCTTATTTGAAGATAAACACACAAGCTAAATTGCGGTTCTGAGAAGGTACACAATTTTTAAATTAATAAATAATATCACAGCTGGTCAGTTGCAGTGTATTAATCATCTTGAATCTTATCTTCCCTTTCTTCTGATTGTTTCTGTAAATACCATCCATAGACACTATAATCTACCAACTAGATTAGTCATGTCCTTCACAAAATGTTGGTAGTTTAATTTGACCATCTGATACTTTTCCAAATGGTTGTCTATATTGTGTGGTACCTTTAAACTTAAATATAAGAAAATGCTGTGAACCATGATTACAGTTATTCATTATTATTAACTTTTTTCTGCTGACAGCGTATGAAATTACAGTTTATTATTGCCAAATTTGATGCACGTGGCTATTTTCTTGATTGGGAAAAAGTTACTGGAGGCACTCTACAGGTATTCTTTGTAAAATATTTATTATATAAGGTGTTATTTGGATGACCTTTACTTTTTATTAAATTTCAAACGTTAAGTCTTAAAAACTCACTTAGTTACTAACTCATTGATTTCTTGTTAAATTTTATCATAGTTAATTGTCAAATTATTAAATATTAGGAAGTCTAGAACCATTGTTTTCTATTCATGCCACTTCCAAATTGACCACTCTATCTCTCACTGGCAACAGTGTGATTAAGCCAATCTGTTCTCATCCTTATTTTCACATTTCACCTCTGAGCAGAGGTTCTGATCTCATATTTGCACCACCACCGATTCTTCCCTTTTGCCACTGGAACATTGCCCAACTTTACTCTTATTGAGAATCGCAAAATTGTTACAGAAGGAGGCAAGTTGGCCCCTAGTGCCTACACCAGTTCTATTGCCTTATGTCAATCTCCTTCCTTTTCCCAATATCCCTGCACACCATTTCTATATAAAGAATAATCCAATGCTCTGTTCAGTACCTGAATTGAACCTAACTCCACCACATTTCCAGACATTGCATTCCATACCGTAACTATTTGCTGTGTGAAAAAGTTCTTTTTATCATACATCAGCCTTGCTTCTTTTGAGCATCATGATAAATCTATGCCCTCTCATTCGTTTCTTTTTCATGACAGGGAATAGATTCTTCCTTTCTACTTATTCATCACACTCATGGTTTTAAAAACTTCTATCAAATCTCCTCTCGGCCTTCTTCTGTCCAAGGAAAACAGTTCCAACTTCCTCAGTCTGTCCTCATAACTGAAGTTTCTCATTCCCAGAACCACTTTTGTAAATCATTTCTGCACTCTGTCCAACACAATTCACATCTTTACTATGATATTAGTACCCAAAACTCTACACAATACTCCAGCAGATGTCGAACAAGTGCCCTGTGCAAGTCAACATCACCTCCTTTTATACACTGTCCTGCAAACGTTTCGTCCCCTGTCTAGGTGACATCCTCAGTGCTTGGGAGCCTCCTGTGAAGCGCTTCTGTGATGTTTCCTCCGGCATTTATAGTGGCCTGCCTCTGCCGCTTCCGGTTGTCAGTTCCAGCTGTCCGCTGTAGTGGCCGGTATATTGGGTCCAGGTCGATGTGTTTGTTGATAGAGTCTGTGGATGACTCATCCACACTCATCCACAGATTCCATCAACAAACACATCGACCTGGACCCAATATACCGGCCACTACAGCGGACAGCTGGAACTGACAACCGGAAGCGGCCGAGACAAACCACTATAAATGCCGGAAGAAACAACACAGAAGCGCTTCACAGGAGGCTCCCAAGCACTGAGGATGTCACCTAGACAGGGGATGAAACGTTTGCAAGACAAATTCCCAGCTTGGTGAACAGAACCACAACAACGAGCACCCGAGCTACAAATCTTCTCCCAAACTTTGAACACTGTCCTTTTAATATGGGGTGGGGGGAAAAGAGAGTGGGGGGAGGTTGGCATGGTCTTGGACCAAGTAGTCTTAGGTTAGTAATGTCCTTTAGGAACAGAAACTGCCATCTTACATGCTCTGGCCTACATGTGACTCTCAATCCATAGCAATGAGTTTGACTCCCAACTGTGCCAAGAAGTTGTCGAGCAAGCCATGTAATAATCAGTGCAAAGTCTTAACAGAGAAATGAAACTGGCATCAACCTAGGCAACTGAGAAAGTGGCAGCACTGAAACAGCTCCTTACCCAAGTGCCAAAATTGAAAGCGCTCAGAGACTATTCATCTGACATACCTTACAGTCAATGTCCCAGACACCACCATCGCCAATAAAAGTGAGTAAAGGCCAGGCATTGCCCATCTTCAATTCTTGAGAATCCATCCACCACCATTCATGGCATTAACATCATGTAATCCCTCAGTATCAACATTCTGAGGATTACCATTGACCAGAAACTCAACTGGACTTATCACATAAATGGTTTCTACAAGAGCAGGTCAGAGGCTAGGAATACTGCAGTGTGTAACCCATGTTCTGACTCTCCTGTCCGCGATCATAAGGCACAAGTCAGGAATGTGATGGAATACTCTCCATTTGCCTAATTGAGTGCAGCTCTAACAACACTCAAGAAGCTTGACACATGCAGGACAAAGCAGCCTGCTTGATTGGTACCACATGCACAAACATACGCTCCACCCAGCACTGATGCTCAGTAGCTGCTGTATGTACCATCCATAAGATACACTGAAGAAATTCTCCAAAGATCCTTAGACAGCATCTTCCAAACCCACAACCACTTCCAGATAAATGACAAGGGCAAAAGATCCTTGGGAGCATCACCACATACAAGTTCCCCTCCAAGCCATTCACCATCCTTAGAAATATTTCAAAATCTTGAACTCTGATGGCATTGTAAGACTATTGTACAGTGTACACCACATGGGACGTAGCAATTCAATAATTGCACCACCTTCTCAAGGGCAACTAGAGACAGATAATAAATACTGATCCAACCAATAATGCCCACATCCCACAAGTGAATATAAAAAAGCCAAGTGCACTGTATGCTTTATTAACTGCTCTCTCAACTTGTTTTGTTATCTTCAAATGACCTGTACAGATACACATCCAGGCCTCTCTGCTCCAGCAGCCCCTTTAGAATCATGCACCCTATTTTGTATCGTTTTTCACAACCAAAGCACACTATTTCACACTTCTCTGCATTGAAAATTTTCTGACACCTATCTGTCCACTGCACCAACCTGTTAATATATTTCGGGAGTTTTACACTGTCCTCCTTACAGTTTACAAGTTTTCTAAGTTTTGTTACATCTGCACAAACTTTGAAATTATCCCTGGCATACCAAACTCCAGATCATTTACATATATATCAGGAAAAGCAAAAGTCCTAATACTAACATACTAACTCCATGGGGAATTCCACCACAAATCTTCCTCCAGCCTGAAAAAAATCCATTGACTGTTACTCTCTGTTTCCTCAGTTTGCCAAATTTGTATCCATGTTGCTTTTATCCCTTTCATACTCTGGCTTTCTTCACAAGTTTGTTGTGTGGTACTGTATCAAATTCCTTCTAAATCGAAATATACCACATCAACAATATTGTACTCATCAAATACTTGCTGTTGTATCTTCAAAAAATCTCAGCATGTTAGTTAAATATGATTCTCCCTTTTAGTAATCTGTGCTGACTCTTCTCAATCAATCCAATTTTTTCCAGGGATTACCAATGGGGATCCACAGGGATCAGATCAGGGATTGCAACTGACCCAGTATAATCTGGAAAAATGTGATGTTGTTCATTTTGGAAGCTATTTAAAAAAACAGCATAGTAACTGTACAAATCTGCAATACACCAGGACTTGGTGTACTTGTGCACAAAACACAAAAATGCAGCAGGTAATCAGGAAGACTACTGGAATGTCAATCCTTATTTCAAAGCAGTTGGTGTATAAGAGGAAGGATGTTTTACTGCAACTGTACAAGATGCTGGCTGAGACCATATCTGGATTACTTTGAGCAGTTTTGATCTCCTTATTTAAGGAAAGATATTGATTCATTGGAGGCAGTTCAGAGAAGGTTCACTTGATATGGAAGGATTGTCTATTGAACAAAAGCTAAAGTTAAAAATCACACAACACCAGGCTATAGTCTAACAGGTTTATTTGGAAGCACTAACTTTCAAGGCGCTGCTTCTTCATCAGATGGTTGTCCTGATGAAGAGACAGCGCCTCGAAAGCTAGTGCTTCCAAATCAACCTGTTGGACTATAACTTGGTGTTATGTGATTTTTAACTTTGTCCAACACCGGCACCTCCAAATCAGAACAAAAGCTAAACAGATTGGAATTTAAAAGAATGAGAGATGATCTTATTGAAGTGTATAGGATTCTTAAGGACCTTTCCAGGGTAAATTCAGACAGGATGTTTCACATCATGGGAGAGTTTAGGACCAGAGGGCATCTGGGGATAAAAGGGTGACAATTTAAGACCAAGATGAGGAGGAATTTCTTCTCAGGCTTGTGAGTCTTTGGAGCTCCTTGCCACAGAGAGCTGGGGCGAGAGTTTTTGTGAATATTTACGACTGAGAGATAGATTCTTGATCAGTATGGGAATGAAGGGTGAAAGAGAAAAGGCAGGAAAGTGGATGTGAGAAATATTGGAGCAGCTGTGATCCTACTGAATGGCTGAGCAGGCTACTCCTGTTCCTACTTCTTATGGTCTTATGCTCTTACTAATTCTATCCCGACTAATTGTTTCTGGAAGTTCCCCACTGCTGAAGTTAAACTAATCATTCTGTAATTATTGGAATTATCCTTACAATCTTTCTTGAACAAGGTTGTAATGTTACAATCCTCTGGGCGTCTGGCACTTCCCCCATGTCCAGAGAAGACTGAATGACAGTGACCAGTGCATCCACAATTTCTATCCTCACTTCTTTAAAATCCTTAGGTGCATCATTCTGATCCCAGCACGTTATCAACTTTAAGTGCCAACAATTTATCCAGGATTTCTTCCTTAATAATTTTGAACCCTTCTAGAGAGCGAGAGAGAGTAGATTTTATTTGTCATTTCTACCATATACAACTGATACAGTAAAAAACGAGACCGCATTCCTCCAGGACCAAGGTGCTACATGGACAGCACAAACCACACAATCGTACAAAAGGCGGCATAAAATGCATAAGAAGTTCTAGTTCTCGTTACGGAGTTTCCTCCTGTGACACCATGGCTTGGACAGCACCCTCTTTTGTCAAGAGAGATGCAAAGTATTCACTTAGCACCTCAGCCATGTCCTTGCCTCCATGTGTAAATCCCCTTTTTGTTCTCTGATTGGCAATACTCATCTTTTAATGACTGTCCTACTGGTTTTGTGCTGAAAACTTGCAGATTTTGATTTAATTGCTAGTCTATTCTCATACTTCCTCTTATTTACATTTTCACTTCCCACAAACCTTCGGTATTCCAATTGATTCTTCATTCCACTGGTGATTAAACATTTTCCCATAAAGTGTAGGAGACTAAGGGATGACCTCATAGATGTTCATAAAATTATGAGGAGCATAGATAAGGTGAATAGCCAATGTTTTTTCCTCAGGGTAGGACTGTTCGAAACTAGAGGACATAGGTTTAATGTGAGAGTGGTAAGATTTAAAAGGTGCAATGTTTTCATACAGAGGGTGGTGTGTATATGGAATGAGCTGCCAGAGGAATTTGTAGAAGTAAATACAATTTTAGCATTTAAAACATTTGGATAGATATATGGATAGGAAGGTTTCTTGGGACAAGGGCCAATAGCAGCCAAATGGAAATAGTTCAGTTTAAGAAACCTGGTCACATGGATGAGGTGGGCCGAAGGGTCTGTTTCCATGCTATGTGCCTCTCTGACTTTATGGCCTTCATTTAACCAATTGTTATCCATACTGTTGACTACTCAGTGCAATCCTGTCTGGTCTCCCATGTTCTGTCCTTCAAATTGCTGTTGGCCATGACTTAATTTGAGTCAAGTCCTATTTACCTCGATCCAGCTTTATTTACCGATCTACTTTGGCTCCAATTCAAGCAATTTCTTAATTTTAGAATAACCATCCATGTTTTCTAATTCCTTCATGTCTTTCCTTTGCTCTATCTTCTCCCTAATCTCCAAAGGCTTCCAAACTATCTTCACCTACTGACTATCCTCGATTTGAATTGCCTAGGCCTTCTGTTGTCATAAATTCTGGAATATCCTTCCTGTTCTACCTCTGAGACACTCATTGAAACCTATCTCTTTGAACAAACATTTGGTCACATTACCAAATCGGCTGGATTATGTGTTCCCCTGCCAAATTTGAGGATGGGGTAGCATGCAAAATTCAGCAAGCGTCTTGCTGAATTGAGCATTTACCTGCCTGTACATAGCTCCACATCAATCAAATGAAGACAAAGGCTTTGTCAGGTGTCTCATCCTCCCCTTGGCTGCTGAGACTTCTACATGACCAATTTATGGAAGTCACTAAAGAGGATGGTCCATGCCAGTCAGTGAGCCTTGCAGCCTTACTCATTTCAGACAGATGTTGGGCAAGAATGATCTCTTTTAAAGTTACCCTGGGATAAACAGACATATCTCCAGTTATTCTTCTCATAATGGCGAGCAAGAGGGGATTTAGCTTTAAATTGAGGAGTGATAGATATAGGACAGATGTCAGAGGTAGGTTCTTTACTCAGAGCAGTAAGGGCATGGAATGCCCTGCCTGCAACAGTAGTAGACTCGCCAACTTTAAGGACATTTAAATGGTAATTGGATAAATATATGGATGATAATGGAATAGTATATGTAAGATGGGTTTCAGATTGGTTTCACATTTCTGCACAACATCAAGAGCCTGTACTGTGCTGTAATGTACTGTGTTCTTTGTTCTCCCCAACCCTTGCTTCTGATACCCACCTTCTCCCCATCTCTCAGTCTTCAGTGCCTACTAGAACTTTGGACCCAGATTTGTCTGGACTTCTCAACATATACTTTCTGCAATGGACACTTCTCCCAGTGATAGCAGCTTTGTGGTACAAGCCTTTTTCCCAAGTGGGGCAGAATGGGGATCTTATTTTAGGTTTAGATTATAGAATCATAGAATCCCTTCAGTATGGAAACAGGCCCTTTGCCCCAACAAGTCCACATTGACCCTCTGAAAAGTATCCCACCCTACCCTATTACTCTACATTTGTCTCTAACCTACACCTCCCTGAACACTGTGGGCAATTTAGCATGGCCAATTCATCTAACATGCACATCTTTGGATTGTGGTGGGAAACCGGAGCACCCGGAGGAAGCCCACGCAGACAAGGGGAGAACGTGCAAACTTCACACAGACAGTTGCCTGAGGCTGGAATCAAAACCAGAGCCCTGGCACTGTGAGGCAGCAGTGCTAACCACTGAGCCACTGTGCCGGTGAGAGGCATGTCATGAGAGGCATGGATAAGGTGAATGCACTCAGTCTTTTTCCCAGGAATTGAGGACTAGAGGGTGTTAGTTTAAGGTAAGAGGGGAAAGAATAAAAGGGGACATGAGATGCAACATTTTTACACAGAGGATGATATGCATATAGAATGAGCTATACAACATTTAAAAGACATTTGGATAGGAAAGATTTAGAAAGATGTGGACACTGTGCAGGGAAATAAGGTTAGTCTGGATGGACATTTTGGACAGCATGGACCAGTTTGAGCATGTCTCCATGCTGTAGGACTCTATGACTGTATAAGTCATGCTAACAACTAGTTAATGCTTAACTGAGACTACAGTAATTGGTTACTGACTAAATTCAACCTAACACCTGATGTGGCTAGATGTGGTATTGTGTTCTATAAAGCTGTTCAGACAGACAGGAACATTTTATTATTTTGGAGATGCTAGATAAGTTTGGGTTGTCCTTATTAATTTGCCTTGAGGCCTATTTCATCACATTAATCCATGTAAAATATTGTGAATCTCCTTTAGATTAAGAAAAACGCATCACTAATATTTCCAGTTTCCAAACTATCTAAAAGTAGGAGATACAATATTAATATATATATATAATCAGATGTCTTTTGTTTTTAAGTTACTAGGTTTTAAGTCTATCTATACTTACAGTCTAAGTATAGCCACAGTTTATTTTGATATGAGAGTAAATGTTTTATTTATTGTTCATCCTTACAGTTGTGCCCAGATACCATGGCTAAACTGAATGCTGCATATGTCTTTGGAATTACGTATCAGCAGCAAGTGAGTGGAACTAATGCTATTCATTACTAAATGATATCCTACTTTTTATGCTATATTTAATCTATAAAGATATTGAAGTTTATTTGTTTTAGACTTGTAACACCACCTTTAAAGAAATCAAAGACAGGGAAAAGAGGGAACTGCAGGCAAGTTAGTCTGATACGACACATGAGGAAAATGAAGAAACCCATTCTCAATAAAGCAGTAATAGCACTTCAAACTTCAGTAAGCAGAGTCAGCATGGTTATTTAAGTGGAAAATTGTACTTGAGAAACTTACTAATTTTTTTTACGATATAACTCACATCATACATAAAGGGGACCTGATGGTTATAAATTTTTGAATCTTCTAAGTTATTTGACAGGATGCAATATTGTAAAACGTTACACAAGACCTCAACTCTACATTCCTGCCTAAACCCAATAATCTTTCATTCCATTCCTTGTCAAAAGTCTATTTACTTCCATCTTAAAAATATTCATAAATAATGCCTGCTTTTGAGGAAGAGAATTCCAAAACGTCACAACCTCTTATTTTAAACAATGACCCCTATTTCCAGGGAATTCCAGTAGTTTGATCCAATGACAATGAAGAAATGAAGATGCATTTCCAAGTCAGGATGGTTCAAGGGGAACTTGCTAGTGGTGGTGTTCCCATGTATTTGCTGCCCTTATCCTTCTAGGTGGAAGTGGCCATGGGTTTGGAAAGTCCTGTTGAAGGATCTTTGGTGAATTTCTGCAGTGCTTCTTGGAGGTAGTACACACTGCTGCGACTGAGCATCAGTGATGGAGGGAGTGGATGCTTGAAGATTTGGTGGCAATCCAGCGGACTGCTATGTCTGGATGGTGTCAAGCGTCTTGACTGTTGTTGTCGCTGAATCCACCCAGGGAAAAGGAGAGTATTCTATCACACTGAAAATGTGTTGCTGGAAAAGCGCAGCAGGTCAGCCAGCACCAAGGAACAGGAGAATCGACGTTTCGGGCATAAGCCCTTCTTCAGGAATGAAGAAAGTGTGCCAAGCAGGCTAAGATAAAAGGTAGGGAGGAGGGACTTGGGGGAGGGGCGTTGGAAATGCAATAGGTGGAAGGAGGTCAAGGTGAGGGTGATAGGCCGGAGTGGGGTGGGGGCAGAGAGGTCAGGAAGAACATTGCAGGTTAGGAAGGCGGTGCTGAGTTCGAGGGATTTGACTGAGACAAGGTGGGGGGAGGGGAAATGAGGAAACTGGAGAAATCTGAGTTCATCCCTTGTGGTTGGAGGGTTCCTAGGCGGAAGATGAGGCGCTCTTCCTCCAACCGTCGTGTTGCTATGGTCTGGCGATGGAGGAGTCCAAGGACCTGCATGTCCTTGGTAGAGTGGGAGGGGGAGTTGAAGTGTTGAGCTACGGGGTGGTTGGGTTGGTTGGTCCGGGGGTCCCAGAGGTGTCCTCTGAAATGTTCCGCAAGTAGGCGGCCTGTCTCCCCAATATAGAGGAGGTCACATCAGGTGCAGTGGATGCAATAGATGATGTGTGTGGAGGTGCAGGTGAATTTGTGGCGGATATGGAAGGATCCGTTGGTGCCTTGGAGGGAGGTAAGGGGGGAGGTGTGGGCACAAGTTTTGCATTTCTTGTGGTTGCAGGGAAAGATGCCGGGAGTGGAGGTTGGGTCGGTGGGGGGTGTGGACATGAAGAGGGAGTCGTGGAGGGAGTGGTCTTTTCGGAACGCTGATAGGGGAGGGAAGAGAAATATATCCCTGGTGGTGGGGTCCGTTTGGAGATGGCGGAAATGACAGCGGATGATACGCTGTACATGGAGGTTGGTGGGGTGGTAGGTGAGGACCAGTGGGGTTCTGTCCTGGTGGCAGTTGGAGGGGCGGGGCTCAAGGGCGGAGGAGCGGGAAGTGGAAGAGATGCGGTGGAGGGCATCGTCGACCACGTCTGGGGGGAAATTGCGGTCCTTGAAGAAGGAGGCCACCTGGGTTGTACGGTTTTGGAACTGGTCCTCCTGGGAGCAGATGCGGCGGAGACAAAGGAATTGGGAATATGGGATGGCGTTTTTACAGGGGCTAGGGTGGGAGGAGGTGTAGTCTAGGTAGCTGTGGGAGTCGGTCGGTTTATAGGAAATGTCCATGTTGATTCGGTCGCCAGAGATAGAAATGGAAAGGTCTAGGAAGGGGAGGGAGGAGTCTGAGACGGTCCAGGTGAATTTGAGGTCGGGGTGGAAGGTGTTGGTAAAGTGGATGAACTGTTCAACCTCCTCGTGGGAGCACGAGGCAGTGCCGATACAGTCATCGATGTAGCGGAGGAAAAGGTGGGGGGTGGTGCCAGTGTACCTGCGGAAGATGGACTGTTCCACATCTCCTACGAAGAGGCAGGCATAGGTGGGGCCCATGTGGGTGCCCATGGCTACTCCTTTGGTCTGGAGGAAGTGGGAGGATTGGAAAGAGAAGTTGTTCAGGGTGAGGACCAGTTCAGTCAGTCGAAGGAGGGTGTCAGTGGAAGGGTACTGGTTGGTACGTCGGGAAAGGAAGAGGTGGAGGGCTTTGAGTCCTTTGTGATGGGGGATGGAGGTGTACAGGGCCTGGATGTCCATGGTGAAGACCGGGGAAGCGAAAATCATGGAGGAGGTGGAGGGCGTGGGTGGTGTCCCAAACGTAGGTGGGGAGTTCTTGGACTAAGGGGGACAGGACCGTGTCGAGGTATGCAGAGATGAGTTTGGTGGGGCAGGAGCAGGCTGAGCCAATGGGTCGGCCGGGGCAGTCAGGTTTGTGGATTTTGGGCAGGAGGTAGAAATGGGCGGTGCGGGGTTGTGGGACTATGAGGTTGGAGACGGTGAATGGGAGATCCCCTGAGGTGATGAGGTTATGGATGGTCTGGAAGATGATGGTTTGGTGGTGGGAGGTGGGGTCATGGTCAAGGGGGCAGTAGGGGGAGGTGTCTGCGAGCTGGCGTTTAGCCTCAGCGGTGTAAAGGTCGGTGCGCCAAACTACAACCGCGCCTCCCTTGTCTGCTGGTTTGTTGGTGAGGTTGGGGTTGGAATGGAGGGAGTGGAGGGCTGCACGTTCCGAGGGTGAGAGGTTGGAGAGGGTGAGAGGGGTGGAGAAATTGAGGCGGTTAATGTCGCAGCGGTAAAATCCACAGCCCGTTTCTACCTCCTTCCCAAAATCCACAACCGCCCGTTTCTACCTCCTGCCCAAAATCCACAAACCTGACTGCCCCGGCCGACCCATTGTCTCAGCCTACTCTTGCCCCACCGAACTCATCTCTGCATACCTCGACACGGTCCTGTCCCCCTTAGTCCAAGATCTCCCCACCTACGTTCGGGACACCACCCACGCCCTCCACCTCCTCCATGATTTTCGTTTCCCTGGTCCCCAACGCCTTATCTTCACCATGGACATCCAGTCCCTGTACACCTCCATCCCCCATCACGAAGGACTCAAAGCCCTCCACTTCTTCATTTCCCGCTGTACCAACCAGTACCCTTCCACTGACACCGTCTTTCGACTGATTGAACTGGTCCTCACCCTGAGCAACTTCTCTTTCCAATCCTCCCACTTCCTCCAAACCAAAGGAGTAGCCATGGGCACCCGCATGGGCCCCACCTATGCCTGCCTCTTCGTAAGATTTGTGGAACAGTCCATCTTCCGCAGGTACACAGGCACCATCCCCCACCTTTTCCTCTGCTACATCGATGACCGTATCGGCGCAGCCTCGTGCTCCCACGAGGAGGTTGAACAGTTCATCCACTTTACCAACACCTTCCACCCCGACCTCAAATTCACCTGAACCGTCTCAGACTCCTCCCTCCCTCAGTTTCTATCTCTGGCAACAGAATCAACACGGAATTTACTATAAACCGACCAACTCCCACAGCTACCTAGACTACACCTCCTCCCACTCTGCCCCCTGTAAAAACACCATCCCATATTCCCAATTCCTTCGTCTCCACCACATCTGCTCCCAGGAGGACCAGTTCCAAAACCGTACAACCCAGGTGGCCTCCTTCTTCATGGACCGCAATTTCCCCCCAGACGTGGTCGACGATGCCCTCCACCACATCTCTTCCACTTCCCAGTCCTCCGCCCTTGAGCCCCGCCCCTCCAACCGCCACCAGGACAGAACCCCACTGGTCCTCACCTACCACCCCACCAACCTCCATGTACAGTGTATCATCTGCCGTCATTTCTGCCACCTCCAAACGGATCCCACCACCAGGAATGTATTTCTCTTCCCTCCCCTATCAGCGTTCCGAAAAGACAACTCCCTCCGCGAATCCCTCGTCAGGTCCACACCCCCCACCAACCCAACCACCACTTTGGGCACCTTACCCTGCAATCGCAAGAAATGCAAAACTTGCGCCCACACCTCCCCTCTTACTACTTCCCTCCAAGGCCCCAAGGGATCCTTCCATATCTGCCACAAATTCACCTGCACCTCCACACACATCATCTATTGCATCCGCTGCACCCGATGTGGCCTCCTCTATATTGGGGAGACAGGCCGCCTACTTGCGGAACGTTTCAGAGAACACCTCTGGGACCCCCGGACCAACCAACCCAACCACCCCGTAGCTCAACACTTCAACTCCCCCTCCCACTCCATCAAGGACATGCAGTCCTTGGACTCCTCCATCGCCAGACCATAGCAACACGACGGTTGGAGAAAGAGCGCCTCATCTTCCGCCTAGGAACCCTCCAACCACAAGGGATGAACTCAGATTTCTCCAGTTTCCTCATTTCTCCTCCTCCCACCTTGTCTCAGTCAAATCCCTCGAACTCAGCACCGCCTTCCTAACCTGCAATCTTCTTCCTGACCTCTCCGCCCCCACCCCACTCCGGCCTATCACCCTCACCTTGACCTCCTTCCACCTATTACATTTCCAATGCCCCTTCCCCAAGTCCCTCCTCCCTACCTTTTATCTTAGCCTGCTGGACACACTTTCCTCATTCCTGAAGAAGGGCTTATGCCCAAAACGTCGATTCTCCTGTTCCTTGGATGCTGCCTGACCTGCTGCGTTTTTCCAGCAACATATTTTCAGCTCTGATCTCCAGCATCTGCAGTCCTCACTTTCTCCTATTCTATCACACTCCTGACTTGGGCCTTATCGATGATGGATAGATTTTGGGGAATCTGCAAATGAGTTACTTGCCACAGTATTCCTAGATCCTGACCTGCTCTTGTTGCCACTGTGTTTAGCCAGTTAGGTTTCTGGTCAAGAGTAATGTTAAGGATGTTAATAGTGGGGGATTCAATGATGGTAAACCGTTGAATGTCAATGGATGCTGGTTCTATTGTCTCTTACTGGAGATGATCATTGCCTGGCATTTGTGCAGTTACTTGTCCAGTAGTAACATCAGTTGGGATCATAACATTTTCCATTTGAAGCTTCCTTGATTCTGTATCTCTTTACTCTTTCTTCCTCTCCTCTCCAAGTTTTTTTAAAAATTTCTAACTGTGTCTTAGCTCATTGCAGTTGTGACATTTCAATTTCAGATTTCTCTTCTACCAATTCTAAATGTTGGCTATCCCTTGGAGTATTTCTTCCTTATGAAATCCTACTTTTATTTCCATCATCGATTTATCTGCTAACTCTCTCAGTTTAGCTTCAGACAGAAATTTAAAATAACCTACTGTTACATCTTCCATTTCTTAACATGCAGATCATGCTCAATAGGCTATTACAAACTACTCCTGTTACCATTTTTTATGATCTTACGTTTCTAAACAGTATCTGTTTCCATGCTGTACATCTCTATGACTCTAAGTTTAGTATTTTGTACATTTTATGCTTCAATTTATCTTTTTTGTAAAATAGTTAAGTATAGATTAATTAAAATGTAATTTAACTCCGGTCTGGAAATGTAACTTATTTAGAATGGTAACATGCTTCTTCAGTACTTACTAAATGTCTTTACAAGTTTAAATCAATAAAAAAGCTGCTAAATAAGCTATTGCATTGTAGCATAATATGATAAAGTTCCAAAATTGTTACATTATAGAATAGTTGTACAGCTATTTACATCTTCAATACCAAGCAACTTTCAAATGTGTCCCAACAAGAGAATAAATCAGTTACTTACCCATATACCTCTTAGAAATCTTTGTTGACTGATCCAAGTTAAAGCATATTTCACTAAATGCTATTTAGGAAAATATCATGGATTCTCATAGCATTCTAAGAATTTCATTTTTTAAAAACTGTCCTGTAATTTCCTGAAGTATCTGTTTCACTTTCTCAAGAAAAAAATTATAGTTGTAACATGGCATTTTGGCAGAATTTCCTTGCAACTGATTTCACAATTTACAGTCAGAGACCACACAATTTATTTCCCAGTTTTCGTCAGTTAGTTTTATAGACCTAAGACTCCAAACCCTAGATTGCCTAACTTGTGTAAATGCTTTGGCATAGTTACTCTTAAAATGTTTAACTCCAGTTAACTTTTAAGCGCAGAGAAAAACATAACTTACATTTATATCCTGCCTTTCTGACCCTTGCACAGCCTGAAATATTTTTCTTTTGCCTAATATCTGTATGTATTTAATAGATTTTTGAAATAGGACAATTAATGTGCCTAAAAATTGAAGTAACGTTCTTAATCATGATCCAGAAATTAACACATTTTCTAAAATTCTGTAAAGTATGAGGAAAATGGGGGACTAGTAAGCAATGGGATATCTTACATAAAGTTGTTTAAAAATTACCTAGAATGAATTCAGGAGGCCAGTAAACCAGATTTTGGGTCAGAGAGGTAAAAACAATGACTGCAGATGCTGGAAACCAGATTCTGGATTAGTGATGCTGGAAGAGCACAGCAGTTCAGGCAGCATCCAAGGAGCTTCAAAATCGACGTTTCGGGCAAAAGCCCTTCATCAGGAATAAGGCAGAGAGCCTGATGCGTGGAGAGATAAGCTAGAGAAGGGTGGGGGTGGGGAGAAAGTAGCAGAGTACAATGGGTGAGTGGGGGAGGGGATGAAGGTGATAGGTCAGGGAGGAGAAGGTGGAGTGGACAGGTGGAAAAGGAGATAGGCAGGTAGGACAAGTCATGGGGACAGTGCTGAGCTGGAAGTTTGGAACTAGGGTGAGGTGGGGGAAGAGGAAATGAGGAAACTGTTGAAGTCCACATTGATGCCCTGGAGTTGAAGTGTTCCAAGGCGGAAGATGAGGCATTCTTCCTCCAGGCGTCTGGTGGTGAGGGAGCGATGGTGAAGGAGGCCCAGGACCTCCATGTCCTCGGCAGAGTGGGAGGGGGAGTTGAAATGTTGGGCCACAGGGCGGTGTGGTTGATTGGTGCGGGTGTCCTGGAGATGTTCCCTAAGCTCTGCTAGGAGGCGCCCAGTCTCCCCAATGTAGAGGAGACCACATCGGGAGCAACAGATACAATAAATGATATTGGTGGATGTGCAAGTAAAACTTTGATGGATGTGGAAGGCTCCTTTAGGGCCTTGGATAGAGGTGAGGGAGGAGGTGTGGGCACAGGTTTTACAGTTCCTGCGGTGGCAGGGGAAAGTGCCAGGATGGGTGGGTGGGTTGTAGGGGGGCGTGGACCTGATCAGGTAGTCACGGAGGGAACGGTCTTTGCGGAAGGCGGAAAGGGGTGGGGAGGGAAATATATCCCTGGTGGTGGGGTCTTTTTGGAGGCGGCGGAAATGTCAGTGGATGATTTGGTTAATGCGAAGGTTGGTAGGGTGGAAGGTGAGCACCAGGGGCATTCTGTCCTTGTTACGGTTGGAGGGGTGGGGTCTGAGGGCGGAGCCGCGGGATGTGGACGAGCTGTGTTGGAGGGCATCTTTAACCACGTGGGAAGGGAAATTGCGGTCTCTAAAGAAGGAGGCTATCTGGTGTGTTCTGTGGTGGAACTGGTCCTCCTGGGAGCAGACACAGCGGAGGCGGAGGAATTGGGAATACGGGGTGGCATTTTTGCAAGAGGTAGGGTGGGAAGAGGTGTAAAAGTTGAAAAGGAAGATTCTAAATAAATGATTGACAATGTACAGAGGAGTGAAAAGGCAAAAATGCAACAAATGAGAGTTCTACAAGTTGAATATGGAATGAACCACTGTTGTTAGAGGGGGAGAAAACTTAGAAACTTAGGAACAGAAATAAGCCATTCAACCCTCTTTGCCTGTTCCACCATTCAATGACATCCTTGCTGATCTGTGGACTACTTCCAGATATCTGCCTTTGGTCTGTATCCCTTAATACCTTACTACCTTTGCTTAAAAAAAGTACAAGGACAAGATGTAAGATATCAGTGGAAAGTGCGTGCGTAGATGTATAACTGGAGGAATTCATAGAAATTGATCAGAGACTGCTGATGAATTTGAAAGTGAAGATGAAGACCTTAACATTGATTCTCTCAATACAAGAAGTCAATAGAGTTCAATATTTTCAAAACAATGCAATTAATCACATGGGTAAGAACTTATATTATAAGCAGAAGTAGAAACTTAGTTACAAGTTCTTTGGAGAAATCAGTCATAAGCTCATAAATGTATATATTGGGAAATTGGAGAGCAATATTGGCCTGACAATATTGTACAGGATCATGGTTAGGAATGTTACTTCCATTTTTAGGCACCTTAATTGCTCTATTTCAAAAATCTATTAAATACCTACAGGTATTCGCTAAAACACTTGTTGGCAAATTACATGTAAGGAAAGAAGGTGAGTTTGAGAGTCAGGAAATATGTTTAGTTCCATAGCTTGGATTAAATTCTTGGAATGGATATTATTAAATAACACAAGTCCTATAATGTCATCTGAAGATTATTTTCCCTTCTAAGAGAATTTTTACACATTGTGTCATTTTTTAAACTTGTTTATTTTCTTTCTTGAACAGTGTATAATTCCTATTTCCAAGCTTTTATCTGATTACGATGACATTCAATTTTATGACTTATACATGCTTTACGAAGGGGAAGATGGCGAGGATAAACTTCATCCTATTGCAGTTCGTAACTTAAACTTTCAATATAATGGACAATTCATTAACCAAGGTAAACATGAGACCATTATATAGCATTTATTATTGAATTACCGAAGTTTAATTCACAAATATTTCTGACTTAACCAAGCGCAAGATAATACTGTAACTTTATCGAATTAGACATTAAAAATATTTGTTCCTATTTGTGAGCCCTTTTTATATAGGAGGTCTTGTGGCACAACATCCTTGCCTCTCAGCCAGGCATTCTGGGTTCAAGTCTCACTCTGTGCCGTGCAAGGGCATTTGTAACCTAGCTGAACAGATTGATTGTCAGCCAGCAAATACTTTTAACATACTATACTTCCACCACCTCATCCCAGATCTAACCCTCCAACTCGGCACCGCCTTTTTGAACGGTCATACCTATACATCTTCCTTCCCACCTATCCACTCCGCCCTCCCCCTGACCTATCACTATCACCCCTCACCTGCATTTACCTATTGCCTTCCCAGCTGCCTTCTCCACACACATACTTCTGATGAAGGGATTGTGCCTGAAACGTCAACTCTCCTGCTGCTTGAATGCTGCCTGACCTGCTGTGCTTTTCCAATGCCACACTTTTTGATGCTGTGGTTCCTATCCTCGATTAATGGGGATGGTTAGCAGTAGGAAGGACATCAGCTGTAAAGCCAGCCGCCCAATTCAAGGTGATCTGCCAGCATTATGGTAACTCTATTTAACATAGGACAAAGTTAAAAAAGGTAAACAATTGAGAGAGATTTTGGAGGAGCAGTACCATCAAATACATGTTCCTTTCAATTATGCAACTAAAGTAACTGAAAAGTTTGATTTCTTTGCTGACTTTTAAATAATAGAGGTTACTTGTCCATTTGTTATATTCTTAAATCATTTTATGGTATAAACTGCTTTGTTTAGTTGGGAAGAGAAGTAGGCTATTTGGCTCTTTCTGTTCTGTCATTTGATTAAATGATGACTGATCTGTCTTTTTTAAACTGCTCATGCAAGTTAGTTCAGATTGTGCATATTTTGAGGATATTAAAATAAGTTATTAAAGTAAGTTACTCAGATTTTATTTGTGAATTACGAGATAATGCTTAATTTGGCTGAATACAAATGTCTCGATAGAAAGGTTGGCCACTTCCATGAAAAGCAAGGTTCACAAAAACATTCAGCAGTGGCTGGAAATGTACACAAACCTGCACTCCATCACTTTAGCTATTGGTGCTCAGCATCAATGGCAAGGGGATCGAGGAATCTCAACCTCACTCCAGATGCGCTCCAGAAGCAATGTGGTGATGCGAGCTGGTTCCCGCAAGAGAAGGAACATCATATAGGCCTCCCAAAAGACTCCTCTCAGAGCATTCCAGACTGTTCCATCTTAATTAAAGGGAATGTCAAGACTAGGAGGGCATCTGGTAGAGAATGAAGTCTATTTGTTGTAGATCACCTCTCAAAGAGGAAAAACAATTTCAAGAGAGAAGAGGTACTTTTAAAACACCTGTCATATAGTTGTGGCTCTTTTGTGCTTTTGACAGTTTTTATTTCATTCATTTTATTATGAGAACAACATTCCAGCTTCCCAGAAAAATCACATATGCCTGCATGATCTGAGCCCTCCATTCACAAGTGCCCCTGGGGACCATCCGCTCAAACCATTAAGGACAGAAAACTCCAATATAGGACAGAGCACCCAACCATGGAGGCTGTGACTATACCTAGATATAGTTGAAGGGTAAAGAAAAACTGATCTCTGAGGGCACATAGGTGGCACTTCATTGTACATGGAATATCATGCTTGTATAGATATTGGCACTTTAAATTTGATAATTATTTTAGTTGCAGCTATAAGGATGAAAATACAGAAGCTATAGTATAGAAACTAAACATGTACTGATTCACCTTTACCACTTTGCTTGTTACAACTTCAAAGAATTCTAATAATTCAAACACTATTTCCTCTTTATTAAACTTGACTCTGCTTCATTGTTTTATGATTTCCAAATTGTCCTGCAACTATTTCCTTAATGATGGATTTCAGCAATTTCCCAATGAAAGATTTTGAGTTAACAGACATGTAGCTTCTTGCCCTTCATCTTCTTACTTTCTTGAATGACATGTTACATTTGGGGTTTTCCAATTCCCTGATACCTTTCCAGATCCTGGCAATTGTTTGAAGATTACAACCAATGCATCCACTATCTTTGCAGCCGTTTGTTTTACGTTCCTAAGCTGCAGGCCATCAAAGCATGAATGTACATCATTGGGAAATTGTGGAAACTCAGTTTTCCAGCCTTTAATTCTAATAGCAAGAAAGTGATAGATTGTGGAGGTCAGTTTCATTATTATTTCCAGTATATGCCTGGAATTAAAAAACTTTGTGCTTGTTTTTGAATTATTTTTCAAACTGTTTTTCATTTCACAGTTAATACAGAGAATAACTGGCGTTTTACTAGACGTATTTTCTTGGTGGATACTTTATCTGGTCGTGAAACTAACCTAAAGAACCAACCAAAGGTGATTAGAGTTGCTAACAGTATAAAAATCAGGTGAGAAAAAGCTTTGGTATGAATGCAGACTGGAAATGTTCAGTTTTCATGTAAGTTGCCTAACATACTTTTGAGATGCCCTGGTTAGCCAAAGAGGGTGAAAACCTTATGGAGTAGTGTTTTTCCATCTTCACTATATTTAGGCAATATCACTTTGCTAGACCCAGTTGAGAATGAAGCCTATCTTTATCTCTCTATACAAAAAAAACTAAAATTATTGTTTTTATTTCATTCCTTTTATTATTAGAACAACATTCTAACTTCCCAAAAAAGTCACATATACCTGTGTGATCTGCTTGTGGTCGGGATTTGCACATCAGGCAATGGGTCCCCTTCCTATCCACAAAGGCATCTCAGATGAAACCTTGGTGACCACAAGAATCCAGTCTGTGATTCCCCCCTACCTGCACCTGATGGAAACTAACCACTATTCTCTCAGTCTGAAATAAAAGAAAACAGCATAGATCCGTTGATAATCTGAGAAACGAACCTCGTAGAAAATAGTTGAGAGCCAAAATCACCTTTAATACTATTGGTGTTTTTAACTTTTAATTCTCAATTCCTCAACAGTGCATTTTATTGGTGCTTTATCTGTTGCATGCCAAGGCCACTGAGGTAACACACAGCAAGAAACTGATAAGGTGGAAAGGCTTTGATCAAAAGCACGAAAGAGCCACAGCCGTATGAGAGGTGTTTTAAAAGTATCTCTTCTCACTTGAAATTGTTTTTCCTCTTTGAGAGGTGATCTGCAACAACTCAGAAGGCAGTTCACCTGTCTAGCTCTTCACTCTTCCCCAACTGCTCTGCTTTGCAGCCAGCCTTATCAACAGCACAGATGCAGCTTGTGCATCTGTATCTTTTACTTCAGGTAGAGGGACAAGATCAGAAGCCACATTACTTCCAACTGCACCAGCAGGAACAACACTAGGAGCAGCAGTTTCTTTCTCCTCAACAGGGTAATTGGATGAAAGTGAAGAAGGTTGTAGTTGTAAGGAGGTGAAACCTCCTCTTTGTAGGCACACTACCTGACTGAAAATTACCAAACTCTGACATCTCATAGTCATACTGGTTATAAGGCTGGTCTAATTCAGTTTCTTAGCGTTGCTAACACTGAGGATGTTGATAATGCAAGATTCAATGATGGTAATGCCATGTAATGGCAAAGGAAAATACTTAAATTCTTTCCTGTTGAAGACGGTCATTGCCTGGCACTAATGCAATATTCATTATCTCCTTCCTTGCCAGCACTCAATATCCTATAAGTCATTTTACGTGCTCAAAATTCTGAATCAATCAATGGACTCCATATTTTTATGCTTAAGCTTGAGAACTCAATGCCAAACTCATTATAACTTCCATGATGTGAGTGTTTCTTGCAATTCACTAACCCAAGTGGAATGTTGTCAAGGTACTGGAAGAGCTTGACTAGGGATACAGCTAATTCTAGATCACAACACTGAAGTTGTACGGCCAAAATGTTATCAGGGACATATTTGCAATATCCAGTGTCAGTAAATTCTTGACATTACAATGGAATGGATCAAATTATTGTTGTTATTGAATTTTATTTTAAAGTGTCTTCTTCTGGTTAGTTGTTTTAATTGTCTACTACCATCCACAACTGCACGTTTGATTTGAACCATGGTTGTGAGATCACTTAGCTTTGTCAAATTGGCTGGTTTTGTTTGACGCAGATGAGTCAATATAAGTTTGTATCAAAACTTACAACATTGTTGTAAAATAGCTGCCTCCGAAGTTCCAGTCTGAACTTGCCCATAGAGCTTGTATCCTGATGCCAAATGCAATTTCATAGTATAAAAGCACAATAACTTGTATTTAACTTGCACCTTTAATATTGTTAAATTCTAAAAGCATTTCACAGAGTAGATAGAAACTGGTTAGTAATAGTTAAGTCAGAGAATGTAACTGAGAATATTGATAAATTTTAGATTTTGAGGAGGTTTTTAAAGTTAAGTAAGAGTTTGCAAGTCAGAGGAGTTTAGTAAGGGAATCCCAAAGAAAAGAAGTCCTTTCATTAGAAATAGAATGTACAGGGTGTTGAATCAATAAACCAAAGGAGTAGAACTGTGGTGAAGGGTTTGAGGAGGTTGCATCAATGTGGCCATGTTTGGCTAAGAACAGATTTGTTAAGTGAAAACAATTAGTTTTATTTCACTATACTGTGGGTCAGCAAACTCTTTTCAAGGAGACATCTAGGGATCAATTTTTGTGAACTGAATGGAAAGGTGTATCCATAGAACCTAAATAGTTTCTTTTCCTGGCAACCTTACAGGGACTGCTTGGCTGAGCAACAAGATTGGCAAATACATTCAGTTCAACAGACATTTGAGTGATAATTTTGTTTGATTGATATCTTTATTACCCTATGATAACCTGATCTTTTTAAGAGTTTTTTTCAATATCTATGTATTTATTTACACAAGACCAATAGATGTGATTATGGATTTTTTTTGTCCTTGATGCTATGAACATTTTATGAGAAGTGATGAGAGGCAAGGTATTTCAAAGGCAATGTTGAAAAGTGTTTAGTCTGTTTCTGACTCAGGACTATGGATCCCCTATTGTTCAGAACTCCTCTGAGGTGCCATGATCTACTAACAGAATATGCTCAGTGTCATCAAAATTGTTGAAATATCTGAAATGCCTCAAATGGATCTATGAAGGGTAAAAGTGCCATTGAGCTCATTGGCTGCACCATTATGCCATGCTGACAAAAATAGGCGAAAATAGCAATGGAGTTAGGAATACAGGAATCACGCCTTGCCCATCATTTGATCCAGTCCAACTCCAAGATAGGCCATAAATTTAAGCATTTCTGTAAAATGGGAGCACTACATGCTGCCTATCAGAATTTCAGTCAACTAATTTACTTACTAAATTTAAAGAAAATAGTAGATTTAATTTCTTATTAGATCATAATTTGTAGCTGAATTTGTGAAAACATCCAAATGGATTTTAACTTTATTGACATCTTGTTACAGGGTCAATCTTGTGCCTAACACTGTACAAGGAAATATCTATCCTCCTACTCTGATTGTCTCCTACAAAACTATTAAGATCCAAGATCCAGATCAACAGTCTGTTTCAGTAAGCAAAATTTCCACTTCAAAAATATTCAAAGAGCAAAGTGTAGATGAACAAAATTGACTCTGATTCTCATAGTGGCACACTTTTGTGGCCAGCAGCAAAACAATATCATTTGCCACTGACCTCAGAGAAAGCTGCCCACAAAAAGCAATCTTCAGGGTATCCATTTTACCTTTCCAATGTTAATTTGAATCTGACATTGAGAACAGTGATCTTATCAAGGGAGATAACCAAACAAATTCTTTCAAGTATTCTCATATACAACAAACCATGAAATAAAATGTACTGTTGTGACCATGAATTATGAGCCATGTAGAGCAGCACAAGAGGAGGATTATTTGATAAATCCCTAGTTCTTATTAAGGAGTAAATGAACCTTATGAACAGGGAATTTAGAATTTTGTTTATTTGGATTCCAGTAAAATTATTGAATAAAGCATCAAACACAAGACTGGTTGACAGGCTGAAAAGCACACCATAGATCAAGTATTAAAATGGTTAGAAAGTTAACTGAAACAGGAAGAAAGCAAAGTCTATTTTTAAGGACTAGACTGGACACCCTCAAAATACATTAAGAATAAAACATGAAGTCTAACCTTTTCTTATTTTAAAGGCAAGTGCCAATAGTTTCATTCCAGATGCAATTCAATTAGTCAAATTACCAGTCTTGAAGCAAAACAAAACTTTATTAATTCACAATAGTTAAAACACAACAAAAGAAAGAAGCAATTAGAATAACTTAACTCTATTGGAAAACTTACCAGAATGATGGATTATTTTCCTACCAAACAGCATTTATTCCAATGTAGTAACATCCTATAAATGCACCCTTAGTAAAAGGCAAGTTTGAAGAACAGGTTGTTTCACATGCAACTCCAGCAGCAGGAGGGAAACAAAACATCAAGAGACAACTCTGAGAGAGACAGTAGCAGGGAGAAATGTACTGTAGCCTCCATCCAGTTTCAAGACCCAGCAACAACTGCTGAAAAACTAAAAAAAATCCTGTTTTTTTGGGAGCTTGTCCCACTCATTAAGGCTGCTTCTGTCATTCCTGCTTTAAAAATAAAATCCCAAGGTCTCACAAGCTGTTTACTTGAAGATATTTCAATAGACAGCTCGGTATCTCTGCCTTAAACCCTCTCTTAAAAAAAAAGGAGGATAAAATATACCTCTTAAAGCCATAGTATCATCACACCCTGGAATTGAATTTATACCCAAAACGTCGATTCTCCTATTCCTTGGATGCTGCCTGACCTGACATGTTTTTCCAGTGCCACACTTTTTGATTCTGATCTCCAGTATCTGCGGTCCTCACTTTCTTCTGAATTAATGCAAGCCCAGTTACTATTTTTAACGTGCGTAGATAACATGCAAGTGAAGGCAGAAACAAACTTTTTCAAATTTGTTAATGCATTAAATTGAGGGTGTAATAATCAATCGGGAATAAGGAGTTTGAACTAAGGAGGAACTAGATACTTCGGGTAGTTGGGCTTGCATTCGTAATGTCATCAATTTTGGCTAAATGTAAATATATGTAATAGTAAATGAAATAGGTATCAGTAAAAAAAACTATAATAATGCAAGTTCATAGTTTTCTACAATGCAAAACCAGGAGAGAAATTTGAGCATATTGATACACAGATCCATGGGTAGGACTGGCAATAAGAGGGACTGCACTGGGAAACCATGGAGTAGAGCAAACATTTTATTAAATGTTTAAGCTTGGAGCAGAGCATTCTTACCAAGAATGCTATGTTAATCATAATCTAAGATAAAGAGATGCTTGGGCCTGCTTTCATACAAAAAGAACAGGTTTGGAACTGATACTTTAGTATCATGACTGTATCAACAAAATACATAATAAGGCATAGTAAATTGGAAAGAAAAAGGGGACATTGCTTCAAAATTATAAACATTGTGGTGCAAAGATCATTTACATTGAACTACCACAGTAGGCAATAGCATAGTGATATTACCAGTGGACTAGTAATCCAGAGACCCACATAATGCTCACAGTACTTGGCTCAGGCTTCAGATCCCATGACAGCAGATGGTGGAATAAGAATTCAAAAAATCTGGAATTAGAAGTCTAAAGATAGCCATGAACCCATTTGTAAATATCTAGCTGGTTCATTCATGCCCTTTATGGAGGGTAGTCTGCTGTGCTTACCTGACTGACCCCACACCAGAAGTGTAGCAATGTGGTTGACTCTTAGCTGCCCTCTGAATGGCCTAGCAATGACTTAGTGGTCAAACTGTTTAAATGTCTCTAAAGAATAAAATCAGGCAGACCATCTGGCAACAACAATGGAATTAAAACAACATCAGCAATTCCAGTCAATTGACCCTGCAAAATTCATGGTATGAACATCTGGGAACTTGTCCCAAACGTTGGGACATAGACTAGTCAACAACAGCCAAACACTGTCATACTCAGAATCATCTCCAGATGCCATCATCACCATCCCTGAAGAAATAGCAAAATAAGATCATAAGATATTGAGGCAGAAATAGGCCATGTAAGTCTATCAAGTCTGCTCCACCATTCAATGTGATTGAGCAATCCTTGACTCCACTTTTCTACTTTTCCCTATAATCCTTGATTCCCTTACTGATTAGAAATCTATTTATCCCAGCCTTCAATCTTCTTAACAACCCAGACTCTGCAGCATTCTATGGTAAAGAATTCCAGCGATTCAGACATCTCCATCTCAAATGGGCGAATCCTTACTCTGAGATTATGCCCTCTGGTCCTATTCTCCCACACATAGAAACAAACTTTCCATAGCTACCCTGTCAAGTGCTCTAGGAATCTTATATGTTTCAATAGATTGCCTCTTATTCTGAAAAACTGTGATGTGTACAACCCCACTCTATTCAATTCCTTTTCGCAAGAAAATCCTTTCATGCCTGAGATCAATCTAATAAATGTTCTCTAGAATGGCTCCAATTCCATTATATCTTTTCTGAGATAATGAAACCAAAACTGTTCACAGTATTCTGGGTGTTGTCTGGCTAGTGCCATATGTAGTTATAGGAAGACTTCTCTATGTTTATATGCTATTACCTTTGATATAAAAGCCAAAATTTGCTTACATAGTGCAGATTGGAATTATTTGTAATCATGACATTATGCATGTCAAAATACATGCAGTGGGGTGCAAATGGTATCCATAAGCAATCATGACCAGATTGAAGTAGTATTTGAATAGTCATAATCACAGGAGACCTTAAAAGTGGGACCAGTGGCCACAAACTACAAAGTTAATGCAAAATCTCATTGACTGTACAAGGCAAGGAACATACCTCTCAACTTCAACTGGAAGTATTTTGCAGTATACTCTTATATACAATTATGCTTTTCTTAGATGATGCGGGGCTGGGAGTACAAGGTCTCAGTACTCATGTAGTACTTAGATTCTTTTACTGTTTCTTTGCGATGTTACTGCTGCTGTATTCATTGGAATAAGGTCCAATATCATGCAAAGCCATTCTGTGGTCCTCATTGTCAGAGTGCTCTATGTCCACTGTGTGGAGGAGTATATTAAGTTGTCATGTGTGAGCGATGTGAATGCTTTATTATGGAGCTACGTTGTAGACCAGACCAAATCTGCTAAAAGCATGTCAAGGAGATAACTGAGACCCTAACTTGTTTTTAATTTTAAAGGCAAGTGCTAGACATTGCATTTCGGTTGCATCAATTGATAAAACAATCAGGTTTGAAGCAAAACAGCTTTATTTATACACTACAGATAAAATACAGATAAAATAAAAATTAAAGAATTGCTTAACTGTAACTCTATCAAAGTACTTAACAAAATAACAAACTACTCATTAACTGTTTCAGTATAGTAATATTCCATAAGCATACCCTTTGCAAAGTTAAATTCAATAAACATAGATTTTCTCACATACAATTCCAGCAGCAGGAAGAGAACCCAAACATTTAGCTGTAGCAGAGAGAGAGAGATGTTGCGGCCTTCACAATTTCAACAGCTACAGAAAGCTGAACTGAAATCCTGGTTCTGTGGGTGCTTGACCCCACCCATTCAGGCTGCTTCTATTGTTCTAACTTTCAAAAAAATACCAAAGCCACAGAGTGTTTACTTTATTGGCTTGAAGCAGATTCTTGAATCTTCTGTCTCAACCTCTCTTCATTAAAAAAAGGACAAAATACACCTTTTAAGGCCATAGTGTTGTCATACATCCCCTCTTAAATAAAAATAACCATCAACATACAAAGATAGTTTTATTTTTCATCACTTTAATCTTAAGCTATTAGTACACTACAATATATTTATATTACATTGACTCTAAGCAATCACTACTACTGTCCATTTCAGTCTATCTTTTCCTACCACCAAACGTCTCTGTTATCCTTCATCAAATTCGCAACAGCACATTGGCAAGTACATTTTCTCGTCCGGCCACAGTTACAGCGTGGGTTCGTGAAAGGCAGGTTATGTTTAACTAGTTAGTTAAACAAATTATGTTTAACTTTACTGTAATTCTTTGAGGACATTACAAGTACAGTGGACAACAGGGAACTGGTGGATCTGATGTATTTAGGTTTCCAAAAGGTATTCAACAAGGTGCCGCACAAAAGGCTGCTGCAAAAAACAAAGACAGATAATGTATTAGCATGGATTGAGGTTCGATTAACAGACAGAAAACAAAACGTGGGATTAAATGGGTTTTTCTGGTTGCAGATCAGTGTTGGGACCACAATTGTTTGCAATTTACGTAGGATAATTTGGAGTTGGGGACCAAGTGTGTGTCAAATTTCGCAAATGACACTAAGATAAATTGTAGAGCAAAATGAGCAGAGGACACTGAAAGTCTGCAGAGCGTATAGGTAGGTTAAGTGAGTGGTGTCTGGTGTATAATGGAGTACAATATTACTAAATATGAGGTCATCCATTTTGGTAAGAATAACAGCAAAATGCAGTATTGTTTAAATGGAGAAAAATTGCAGCATGCTGCTGTGCAGAGGGACCTGGGTACTCTTGTGCATGAATCTCAAAATGTTGGTTTGCAGTGCCACAGGTAATTAAGAAAGCAAATGGAATATTGCCTTCATTGCTAGGGGGCTGGAGTTTAAAAACAGGGAGGTTATGCTGCAGCTGTATAGCGTGACACCTGGTGTATTCTGTACAGTTTTGGTCTCCTTACTTGAAAGAGGATGTACTGGCACTGGAGGGGGTGCAGAGGAAGTTCATTAGATTGATTCCAGAGTTGAGAGGGTTGGTTAATGAGGAGAGATTGAGGAGACTGGCATTATACTCATTGGGATTTAGAAGAATGAGGGTCATATAGAAACATATAAAATTACGAATGGAATAGATAAGATAGAAGCAGAGAGATTGTTTCCACAGGCGGGTGAAACTAGAAGTAGAGGGAGCGGAATTAGGACAGAGCTGAGGTAGAGCTTATCTCAAATGGTTATGAACCTTTAGAATTCCCTGCCCAGTGAAGCAGTTGAGGCTACCTTATTGAATGTTTTTAAGGCATATATTTTTAAACAGTAAAGGAATTAAGAGTTATGGTGAGTGAGTGAGTAAGTAGAGCTGAGTCCACAGAAATGATTAGGCTTGATCTTATTGAATGGGGGAGCAAGCTAGCGGCACCTGATGGCCTACTCCTGCTCCTAATTTGTATATTCTTTTTATGTATAGTGTCCAAATTGAATGGCTGCAATAATAAGTTCCATTACATAGTCTGGATTTTTTAACCTTAATATTTCCAGAAACTGTAAGGGGTTATGATCAATATGTACAATTATTGAAATGTAACGCCAACACAAACTCAAAGTCTTCTTCTCAATTCTGGAATATTTCTGTTGATGATTATTCAATTCTCTGTAAAAATAGCTGGTACTTCTTTCTATCTTCTCGTCATCTTCTTGCAAGGGTACAACTCCAATACCTACATCACTTGCATCAATAGCCATTTCAAATGGATTCACATAATTAGGTGTGGCTAACACTGGGACAGTGGTTAACACAGTTTCAGGCTGTCAAATGCCTTCTTACAATCCTCCATCCACTGAAATTTTCTGAACTTCTTCGACAAGTCAGTTAATGATGCAACCACACTGCTAAAGGTTGGTATGAACTTGCGACAAAAACCATTCAATCCCAAGTTAAAAATCATACAACACCAGGTTATAGTCCAACAGGTTTAATTGGAAGCACTAGCTTTCAGAGCGCCGCTCCTTCATCAAGTGGTTGTGGAGGACACAATTGTAAGGCACAGAATTTATAGCAAAACTTTACAGTGGGATGTAACTGAAATTATACATTGAAAAATACCTTGATTGTCTGTTGAATCTTTTATCTGTTCGAATACCATGATCGTTTCACTTCTTTCATGTGTAAATTACAAAACTTTTTTTAAAAAAGTTGCATTTTCAGGTTAACTGTAACAATTGGTGTTAGCTAGACAATATGTTGAAGGTGTTAGCCCTCTGTGTTCTCTGTCTATGCCATGATGTTTAGATTGATTCTAATCTAAAAAGTGAGATAAGAGTTTTACAAGAATTCATGCCGTTTTTGAGCAAAGTACAATGTAACTCTGCAAGTACAAATTCACCCCACAAAATATATGTATATGTGTGCACGTGTGTCTGTGTGTCTGTCTGGGTTGGGGGGTTGTGAGTGTGAGAGAGAGTGTATATGTGTGCGTGTGTGAGTGTAGACTGTCTTAAGTCTGTGAGGGGGTACATGTGTGAGTGTAGGAGTGTGTGTGTGTATGTGGGGTGGGGGGTTGTGAGTATCTGTGAGAGAGAGTGTATATGTGTGTGTGAATGTAGAGTAGTCTAAGTCTAATGGTGGTCACCTGTAGTGTGACATGAACCCAAGGTCCTGGTTGAGGCCTTCCCTATGGGTATGGAACTTAGCTATCAGCCTCTGTTCGGCCACTTTTCGCTGCTGCCTGTCCCAAAGTCTGCCTTAGAGGTTGGTCGCCTGAAAGTCCGAAATCGAATGTCCTGGACCGCTGAGGTGTTCCCCAACTGGGAGGGAACACTCCTGTCTGTTGATTGTTGTGTGGTGCCCATTCATCCATTGCTGTAGCCTTTACTCAGTTTCCCCAATGTACCATGCCTCAGGGCATCCTTGCCTGCAAGGTATAAGATAGACAATGTTGGCTGAGTCATATGAGTAGCTGCCACGTACATGGTGGGAGGTATCACCACGTGTAATGGTGGTATCCATGTCCACACTCTGACACGTTTTGCAGCACCTACCATGACAGGGTTGTATGGAGTTGTCCTGAAAACCGAGCAGCTTGCTATGAACAATGATCTGTTTTCGGTTTGGTGGTTGTTTAAAGGCAAGCAGTGGAGGTGTGGGGAAGGCCTTGGCGAGGCGCTCATCCTCTTTGATAATGTGTTGCAGGTCACGATGAACATGGCGTAGTTTTTCAGCTCTTGGGAGGTACTGAACAATGAAGGGTACCCTGTCGGTTGCAGCACGTGTCTGTCTCCTGAGGAGGTTATTGCGGTTCCCTGTTGTGGCACGTCGGAACTGGCTGTTGATGAGTTGAGCATTGTATCCTGTTCTTATGAGGGTATCCCTGAGTACTCCCAGGTGCCCGTCACGTTCCTCCTCATCTGAGCAGTTCTGGTGTACGCATAGGGCTTGTCCATAGGGGATGGCTGTTTTAATATGTTTTGGGTGGAAGCTGGAGAAGTGTAGCATTGTGAGGTTGTCTGTGGGTTTGTGGTAGAGTGTGGTGCTGAGGTGTCCATCCTTGATGGAGATGCATATGTCCAAGAATGAGACAGATGGTTGAGAGTAGTCCATGGTGAGCTTAATGGTGGGATGAAACTTTTGACATCACTGTGTGATATCACCCATCACTCGCCATGGGTCCAGAGGAAGAAAATGTCATCAATGTGCCTGATGTATAATGTTGGTTGGAGATCCTGCGTAGAGAAGAAGTTTTGTTCAAACCTGTGCATGAAGAAGTTGGCATATTGGAGTGCAAATTTGGTCCCCATGGCTGTTCCGTGTATCTGGATGAAGAACTGGTTGTCAAAGGTGAAGATGTTGTGATCGAGGATAAAGCGGATGAGTTGTAGGATGGTGTTTGGAGATTGGCAGTTGTTGGTGTTGAGTACTGAGGCTGTTGCCGCGATGCCATCATTGTGGGGGATGCAGGTACTAAAACATCCATTGTGACAAGGAATGTTCCCAGTTCGACTGGTCCGTGGGTGCTGAGTTTCTGTAGGAAATCCGTAGTGTCATGATAGAAGCTGGGGATCCGCTGTACAATAGGTTTCAAGATGCCTTCAACATAGCCAGAGAGATTCTCACACAGGGTCCCATTGCCTGATACGATGGGACATCCTGAGACCTTGGGTTCATGTCACACTACAGGTGACCACCATTGCATTACACACACACACACACACACACACAAACACTCTTATACACACACATACTCACGGACACACATATACACAGACATGCACACAGACACACTCGCACACACCCTTACAGACACACACATTCCCACACTCACACATGCATCCTCTCAGAGACTTAGACCACTCTACACTCACGCACACACATATACACTCTCTCACAGACACTCACAACCCCCCACCTCAGACACACACACACTCCTACACTCACACATGTACCCCCTCACAGACTTAAGACACTCTACATTCACATACCACACATATACACTCTCTCACACTCACAACCCCCCAACCCAGACACACACACAAAAACAAAGACCCACATGCACACATATACATATATTTTATGGGGTGAATTTGTACTTGCAGAATTACATTGTACTTTGCTCAAAAACGGCATGAATTCATATAAAACTCTGTATCTCACCTTTTAGATTAGAATCAATCTAAACATCATGGCATTGACAGAGAACACAGGGGGGCTAACACCTTCAACATATTGTCTAGCTAACACCAATTGTAACAGTTAACCTGAAAATGCAACTTTAAAAAGGAAGTTTTGTGATTTACACATGAAAGAAGTGAAACTATCATGGTATTCGAACAGATGAAAGATTCAACAGACAATCAAGGTATTTTTCAATGTATAATTTCAGTTACATTACACTGAAAAGTTTTGCTATGAATTCTGTGCCTTACAATTGTGTCCTCCACAACCACCTGATGAAGGAGCGGCGCTCTGAAAGCTAGTGCTTCCAATTAAACCTGTTGGACTATAACCTGGTGTTGTGTGATTTTTAACTTGAACACCCTAGTCCAACACCGGCATTTCCAAATCATTCAATCCCAAGAATTATAATACTTTCCTCTTTATTGGTGGTATGGGAAACTTCCCAATAATCTTTGATTTTCATATCCCATGGAGCCATTTGACCATGTTCAATGACATGGCCCAGGAGTGTGAATTGAGCTTTTGCAAATTAATTCTTAGCCAGTTTTATCACTAAGCCCACCTCCTGAAGTTGATCGAACAATTCTGATAGATGCTGCAAATGTTCCTTCCATGAGCACTAAAAATCACCAGATCATCGATATACACCACAAAATTGGGTAACCGTGAAATTACCTTTTTGGTTAGTCTTTGAAATATGGCTGATGCATTTTTATAACAAATGCAATGACTTTGAACTGGTATATGTGAAAGTGAGGACTGCAGATGCGAGAGATTAGAGTCAAGAGTGTGGTGCTGGAAAAGCAGAGTCGGTCGGGCAGCATTTGAGGAGCAGGAAACTTGACATTTCGGGCAAAAGCTCTTCATCAGGAATGAGGCTGGGAGCATTCGGGTGTGGAGAGGTAAATGGGAGGGAGGTGTGGCTGGGGGGAAGATAGCTGAGAGTGCAATAGGTGGATGGAGGTGGAGGTAATGGTGATAGGTCAGAGGGGAGAGTGGAGTGGAAAGGTGGAAAGAAAGATGGACAGGTCATGAGGGCAGTGTTGCGCTGGAAGGTTGGAACTGGGATAAGGTGGGGAGGGAAATAAGGAAACTAGTGAAATCCACATTAATACCCTGGGGTTGGAGGGTCCCGAGGCAAAAGATGAGGCATTCTTCCTCCAAGCGTCGAGTAGTAAGGGAGTGGCGATAGAGGAGGCCCAGGACCTGCATGTCCTTGGCAGATGGGGAGAGGGAGTTGAAGTGTTCAGCCACAGGGCAGTGGGGTTGATTGGTGCGGGTGTCCCAGAGGTGTTCTCTGAAGTGCTCTGCAAGTAAACGTCCTGTTTCCCCAGTGTAGAGGAGACCGCATCGGGAGTAACGGATACAGTAAATGGCATATGTGGAAATGCAGCTGAAACTTTGATGGATGGGGAAAGCTTCTTTGGGGCTTTGGATGGAAGTGAGGAGGAGGTGTAGACACAGGTTTTGCAATTCCTGCAGTGACAAGGGAAGGTGCTGGGAGGGGAAGATGGGTTGTTAGGGGGCATGGACCTGATGAGGTATTTGCGGAGGTCTTTGCGGAAAGCGGATGGGGTGGAGAGGGAAATATATCTCTGGTGGTGGGACCCATTTGTCAGTGGCAGAAATGGCGGAGGATGATGCAATGTATTCGGAGGTTGGTGGGATGGAAGATGAGGACAAGGGGTTTTCTGTCCTTGCTGCGGTTAGAGGGGGTGAGGTTCAAGGGCGGGAAGTGGATGAGATGCACTGGAGGGCATCATCAACCAAGTGGGAGGGGAAATTGTGGTCTTTAAAGAAGGAGGCCATCTGGTGTGTTCTGTGGTGGAACTGGTTCTCCCGGGAGCAGATGCAGCGGAGGCAGCTCTATGAGGCCCCAGTGGCCCAATGGATAAGGAGCTGGCTTCCTAAACCAGGGATTGTAGATTCAAGTCCCATCTGGATAGGGCATGAGATTTGTTCCCCACAGTTACACCACCACCACTCCCCACCTTTTCCTCCGCCACTTTCATGACTGCATCAGCACCACCTCGTGCTCCCACGAGGAGGTTAACCACTTCATCAACTTCACCAACTCATTCCACCCCGACCTTAAACTCACCTAGACCATCTCAGACACCTCGATCCCCTTCCTGGACCTCTCCGTCTCCATCAACGGTGACCAACTCAACACTGATATTTTCTACAAATCCACCAACTCCCACAGTTACCTGGATTCCCAATTCCTACACCTCCTGCCAGGAGGACCAGTTCCACCACAGAACACACCAGATGGTCTCCATCTTTAAAGACTGCAGTTTCCCCTCCCTCGTGGTTGATGATGCCCCCCAGCACATCTCAGCCACTTCCCGCACCTCCACCCTCGAACCCCAACCCCTCCAACCACAACAAGTACAGATCCCCCCAGTGATCACCTTCCACCCCAACAACCTCCGTATACATCACATCATCCTCTGCCATTTCCGCCATCTGCAAACGAACCCCACAATGAGAGATATATTTCCCTCCCCTCCCCTATTCACTTTCCATAAAGACCGCTCCCTCCACGACTTCCTCGTCAGGTCCACAACCCCCAACAACCCACTCTCCCCTCCCAGCACCTTCCCCTGCTACAGCACAAAATGCAAAACCTGCACCCACATCTCCCCATCACCTCTGTCCAATGCCCCAAAGGAGCCTTCCACATCCATTAAAGTTTCACCTGCACTTCCACACACATCATTTACTGTATCCATTGCTCCAGATACAGTATCCTCTACATTGGGGAGACACAACGCCTACTCACAGAGCACTTTAGAGAACATCTCTGGGACACATGTACTAACCAATCCCACCATCTCGTGGCTGAACACTTCAACTCCCTGTCCCATTCTGCTGAGGATATGCAGGTTCTGGGCCTCCTCCATCACCACTTCCTTACCACCCCACGCCTGGAGGAAGAACGCCTCATCATGCGCCTCAGGTCCCTCCAATCCCACGGCATCAATGTGGATTTCACCAGTTTCCTCATTTCCCTTCCCCCCACCTTATCCCAGTTCCAACCTTCCAGCTCAGCACCGCCCTCATGACCAGTCCTACCTGCCCATCTTCCTTCCCACCTATCCACTCCACCTTCCCTTCCAACCTATCACCATTACCCTCACCTCCATCCACTGCAATCTCAGTTACCTTCCCCCAAGCCCCATCCCCCTCCCATTTATCTCACCACCCCCGAGACTCCCAGTCTCATTCCTGATGAAGTCTTTTGCTCAAAACATTGATTTTCCTTCTCCTCAGATGCTGCTTGACCTGCTGTGCTTTTCCAACACCACACTCTTGACTTTTAACTGGTACAGTGTACTCGGTGTCACCAAAGCCGAAATTTCCTTCGCTTTTTCGGATAAAGGCACCCGCCAGTATCCTTTGAGTAAGTCCAACTGAGAATTACAAGTTGCTTGTCTCACCTTCTCAATGCAGTCATATGAATCAGATTTTGCATTGTCTTTGCAATAGTCCACACATAATCATTGTGGATCATTTCGGGCTTTTGCCCGAAACGTCGATTTCGAAGCTTCTTGGATGCTGCCTGAACTGCTGTGCTCTTCCAGCATCACTAATCCAGAATTTGGTTTCCAGCATCTGCAGTCATTGTTTTTACCACATAATCATTGTGTACCATCTGGTTTTGGCACTATTGCAATGTGTGAGCTCCATCAGCTGCAACTCATTTCAATTATAATGTCTTCAAGAATGTATTCAATCTCTTTTTGAACTTGTGCCAACTTTAAAGGATTAAGTCTGTAACCATATTGCTTAATTGGAAAAGCAGTTTCCTATTTCAATATCATGTGTAATTAGATTTGTACTTGCCAGCTTATTCCTACAAATCTCTCCATGTGATTGTAATAACTCTTTCAGGTCATTTCAATTTTACTCTGAAAGGTAATTCAATATTTGTCACAATTTTTGAGAACTTTCTCAGTGTTGAATTTAATTTCAGGAATGTCAAATTCAGAATCCTTTGAACTTAGTTCTTCACTTTGTGTTGTAACCAGTAACACATTCTCCTTTTGCTTTTCTTCCCAATCAAAATACCTTTAGAGCATACTTACATGACACACTTTGTGAGATTTCTTTCTCTCGTGTTTTTATCAAATAATTCACTTCAGTCAATTTCCTCTCAATTTGATAAGGCCCACTTAACCTTACCTTTTAAGATTCACTGACATTGGTAGTAAAATTAACACATTATCATCACTGGCAAAATTACACACTTTATTTTTGCTTGTCGACTTCCATTTTCATCACATGCTGCGCCAATTTTAATTGCTCCTGATGAATGGCTTTTGCCCAAAATGTCAATTTTCCTGCTCCTCGGATGCTGCCAGATCTGCTGTGTTTTTCCAGCACCACTCTAATCTTGACTTTAATCTCCAGCATCTGCAGTACCCATTTCCGCCTACTTTTAAATACTGTCTAGTCAACTTGCCAGCTGTATTTTATCTCTCCATAAAATTTGACACATAGTCCACAAATGTGGTCTCTGAACTGAAATTCACCAATTTTCTTTAATTAATTTTAGTGGTCCTCTCACCTCATGCTCAAAAACAAATTCAAATGGACTGAATTTAGTTGATTTGTTAGGTGCATCTCTAATTGCAAAAAATACAAATGGACTTTCTTTATCTCAATTCTCTGAATAGTCTTGATCATAAGCCAGCAACATAGTTTTTAAAGTTGGATGCCACTGTTCTAATGCTCCCTGCGATTCTGGATGGTTTGCACTGGATTTGCATTGTTTTACTCCTATGCTATCCATAACTTCCTTGAATAATGTTGATGTAAACTTAAGTCCTTGGTCCAATTGCATCTCTGTGGGCAGTCTGTATATGGTAAAAACAATTGACTAACTCTTCTACAATCCTTTAGCCATGGTTCTGTGTAATGGAATAGTCTCTGGAAATCTAGTAGACATATCCATTATGGTCAACAAATACTGACTCTCACTTTTTGTTTTAAGTAGCGGTCCTAAGCAATCAATTATGAATCTTGTAAAAGGTTCCTCAGTTGCGGGAATTGGTATTAAGAGCATTGGTTTTATCACTGCTTGAGGTTTTCCAAATACCTAACGCATATGACATGTCAAGCATTAGTCAACCACATCCTTATGCAGTCCAGGTCAATAAAAATGTTTTTGTATTTTGGCTTGAGTTTTCCTTATTCCCAAATGACCTCCTAATTCATGGGTTATCCATAACATCTCCTTTCAATATCCTACTGGTAATACAACTTGATGAACTTCTGCCCATTTTTCATCTGCCTGAATATGTGATGGTCTCTGTTTCCTCATCAAGACATTTTTTAGGATATATTTGAGATAGTGACATTCTGGGGTACACTCAAATTATTTTTCTGTGTATGCTTTTTGATAGAACTGCTTTAGTTTTTTTTAATCTTATCTTTATGTTGTAGTTCAGTTAATTTCTCTGAACTAAAACATCCAATTAGCACTTGTTTTTTCCTCAACATTTTTTCATCAAATATGGTCTCTGGTAATTGTACTTCAACTTCATTATCTTAATTCCTGGATTTCTCCTCCTTTCTGCTCCTCCTGTGGCTTTGTGATCTTGTTACTACACAGTAAGGAATAATTCCTGCATATACTTCCTGTAAAACTTCATTTGCCTGAGTTTTCACTGGCTTGTCAATCACAGCAGAGAACACTCTCACCTGTGATCCAGCTGTATCATTACCAAGGATAAGCTATATTCTGGAACCGAGACTTTCTCTTATTACTCCTATCACCACTTCGTTAATTTTCACCAGATTCTCTTTCTGAATTACACATCTTTTCATCTCCTACCCCATCAAAAACTCACTTTGTTCCATATATTTTAAAATTTTAGTTTCTCTTGTACCTACTTATCCTTGTATCCTTACCCAAGCAAATAACTTCTTCTCAACCAACCCCTGATCATGTTGTATGTTCTTTGTTAGCTTTTTAGTTTCAACTGTGTTACCTTTTACCACTTAAACAAAGCTCACTATCTTATCTTGTTTTCCCATATCTGTCGGCCATGCTTTGAAGAAGGAGGCCATCTGGGTTGTACGGTATTGGAACTGGTCCTCCTGGGAGCAGATGCGGCGGAGACGAAGGAATTGGGACGGTCTTTGAAGAAGGAGGCCATCTGGGTTGTACGGTATTGGAACTGGTCCTCCTGGGAGCAGATGAGGTGGACACAAAGGAACTGGGATTGAAGAAGGAGGCCATCTGGGTTCTCCAGTTTCCTCATTTGCCCTCCCCCCACCTTGTCTCAGTCAAATCCCTCGAACTCAGCACCGCCTTCCTAACCTGCAATCTTCTTCCTGACCTCTCCGCCCCCACCCCCACTCCGGCCTATCACCCTCACCTTGACCTCCTTCCACCTATCGCATTTCCAACGCCACTCCCCCAAGTGCCTCCTCCCTACCTTTTATCTTAGCCTGCTGGACACACTTTCCTCATTCCTGAAGAAGGGCTCATGCCTGAAACGTCGATTCTCCTGCTCCTTGGATGCTTCCTGACCTGCTGCGCTTTTCCAGCAACACATTTTCAGTTCCCATATCTGTCATAGAGTCATAGAGATGTACAGCACGGAAACAGGCCCTTCGGTCCAACTTGTCGTAGCGCTCTGCTAGGAGGCATCTCCTCTACATTGGAGACACTGGACACTTCCTAGCAAAGCGCTTTAGGGAACATCTCCGGGACACCTGCACCAATCAACCACACCGCCCTGTGGCCCAATATTTCAACTTCCCCCTCCCACTATGCTGAGGACATGGAGGTCCTGGGCCTCCTTCACCGCCGCTCCCTCACCACCAGACACCTGGAGGAAGAACGCCTCATCTTCCGCTTCGGAACACTTCAACCCCAGGGCATCAATGTGAACTTCAACAGTTTCCTCATTTCCCCTTCCCCCACCTCACCCTAGTTCCAAACTTCCAGCTCAGCACTGTCCCCATGACTTGTCCTACCTGCCTATCTTCTTTTCCACCTATCCACTCCACCCTCGCCCTGCCCCCGACCTATCACCTTCATCCCCTCCCCCACTCACCTATTGTACTCTATGCTACTTTCTCCCCACCCCCACCCTCCTCTCATTTATCTCTCCACACTTCAGGCTCTCTGCCTTTATTCCTGATGAAGGGCTTTTGCCCGAAACGTCGATTTTACTGCTCCTCGGATGCTGCCTGAACTGCTGTGCTCTTCCAGCACCACTAATCCAAAATCTGGTTTCCAGTATCTGCAGTCATTGTTTTTACCTAATACTAGGTTTCTTTCATTCTCAGCTGGATGTAAAACATCACACACCTTGTGGAATAGTTCAGACTTGGAAGTTCTCCCTCGCTTTCTTGCTAACATAAACACAATGACTTAATTTGGTCCACTTTATTACAGTGAAAACACCTGACCATTTTTACTTCTCTTTCCCCATCATGGGATTCCTTTTTACCTTATGGTAAACCCATCTTTACTGTCGTCAATGAGATCTCCTTTCCCTTAACACCTGAGGATTTCTCTTTTTCCCAATTTCTTTCCCTCACAGATTGAAATTGTGTTTGAAGCTGAACTTTGATTTATGAACCAAAACATAATCATCTGGCATTTCTGCTGCTATTGTCACAGTCTTAACTCTGTGCCCTTCAACATGAGTTCTCACTCTTTCAGGAAAAGACTTTTGAACTCCTTCAAAATAATAATCTTTTCACAAGTGTCATATGTCTGATTTATTTTCAATGCCCTTATTCACCTATCAAAATTACTTTGTTTAATCCTTTCAAACGCAATGTAGGTTTGACCGTGGTTCCTTCTTAGATTCCTAAAATGTTGTCTGTAGACTTCTGGTACTAGCTCATATGCACTTACAATGGTAATTTCACCTCATCATAATCCCCAGATACCTCCTCTAATAGTGATGCAAATACCTCACTAGATCTATAAAGAACAACACAACACAGGAACAGGCCTTTCAACCCCCCAGTCTGCACCAATACATTTTGCCCTTCCATATTGAAAGCGTCTTCACCTACAGGATCCGTATCTCTCTATTCCCTTCCTATTCATGTATTGATCCAGGTGCTTCTTGAATGGTGCTATTGTGTCTGCTTTCAGCACCTACTCTGGCAGTGTGTTGCAGACAATCACCATCCTTTCTGTGAAAAAGCTTTCCTCGCACATCTCTTTTCCATTCCCCCTCACACCTTGAAACTGTGCTCCCTAGTAATTGAAAAAAGCCTCATACTTTCCACTCTATTCTGACAAAGAGCAGCACTCTGAAAGCTTGTACTTCCAATTAAATCTGTTGGACTATAACCTGGTGTTGTGTGGTTTTTAACTTTGTCCACCCCAGTCCAACACCAGTACCTCCACATCATTCATAATTTAATAAACTTCTATCAGGTCACCCCTCAATCTCCTGCATTCCAATGAAACAAACCCAGTCTATCCAACTTTCTTTCATAGCTAAAATCCTGCATACTAGGCAACATCCTGGTAAATCTTTTCTATACCTAGTCCAAAGTCCTTCTGGTAGTATGGTGACCAGAAATGTATGCAATATTCCAAATGTGGCCTAACTGAAGTTCTACAAAACTGCAGCATAACTTGTCTATCCTTATACTCAATGCCCCTTCCTTATACTCAATGCCTTAAATCTATTTTACTACCTTACCTACCTGTGCTGCCATCTTCAGTGATCTGTGGACCTGCACACCCAGATCTCTCTGCATGTCAATCCTCCTAAGGGTTCTGCCATTCACTGTATAATTTCCATCTGTACTTGACCTTCCAAAATGCAACACCTCATATTTGTCTGGATTAAACTCCATATGCCATTTTTCTGTCCTTGTCCCCAACTGCTGTATCCTCAGACAATCCTCCTCACTATCTGCAACTCCACCAATTTTTGTATCATTCGCAAACTTACTAAATAGACCAGCTACATTTTTCTCCAAATCATTTATGTACATCATGAATAGTAGAAGTCCCAATACTGATCCTTGTGGAACACTACTAGTCACAACCCTTCATTCCGAAAAGCATCATTGCACCGATACCCTCTGTCTCCTATTACTAAGCCAATTCTGTATCCATCTTGCCTGCTCACCCCTGATACCATGTGACTTCACTTTTTGTATCAATCTGCCACGAGGGACCTTTTCAAAGGCTTTACTGATGTCTGTGTAGATAAGATCAACTGCTTTTGTCTCATCAATCAACTTTGTCACGTCCTCAAAAAACATGATCAAGTTAGGGAGGCACGACCACCCCAGCACAAAACCATGTTGTTTATCATTAATCAGTTCATTTGCTTCTAAGTGCTATTAGATCTTGTTCCTGAGAATCTTTTCCAATAATTTCCCTAACAGTAATTTGAGGTTCACAGGCCTGTAATTTCCTGGATTATTTCTATAACTCTTTTTAAACAACGGGAGAACATCTGCTGTTCTCTAGTCTTCTGGGATCACATCTGTGGCCAAAGAAGATATAAAGTTGTCCGTCAATGTTCCAGCAATTTATTTTCTTGCCTCCATCAATATTCTGGGAGAGATGCCATTATGACCCTGGAGCCTACCTATCTTAATCATTTTAAGACGCAGAATGCCACTTCCTTCTTAACAGCAACTTGGCTTAGAAATTCAACACTCCCTTCCTTGAGATCAGCCTCCACAAATTCCTTCTCTTTCGTGAATACTGATACAAAGTATTATTCTAAGACCTCACCTATCTCTTCGGGATTTGCATATACATTCCTTCCTTTGTTCTTGAGTGGGCTAACCCTTTCCCTGGCTACCCTCTTGTTTTTTGTATATGTATAAAAAGCCTTGAGATTCTCCATAATCCTATTTGCTAATGACTTTTCATGACCACTTTTAGCCCTTTTAATTCCTTCCTTAAGTTATTTCCTATTTTTCTTATGCACTTAAAGGACTTTGTCAGTTCCCAGTCTCCTAAACCTTACATATGCATCCTTTGTCTTATTTTATTGTTTAGCCACTTTCTCAAATAAAACAAAATGAAAATGTCTTCTACACACTTCTCATCAACCTTAAGCAATGCTTGGACACACTAGGCCTTTGGCTACAATGGGATTGCTCTCTGTCACTGTCTTCATCAGTATTCCTACTTCTTATCCCCATCTCCATCATTTCAAGTTGACTTTGAGTTTTCAGTTCCAACCTCTGAAGCTCAAAAGCTCCCTCTTTCTCCCTTTCTTCTGCTCGACCATCCCTTCCTTTTCGTTTTCCTCTGCTTTTAATCATAATTCAAATGGTTTCATTTTCTTTTCTCTGTCTTTTTGGTCTGCCAGGGCCATTTTTATTTTGTCCCTCGTCATTGCCTCTAATTCAAGCAGCTTCATATTCAATTGAATTTTAGCAATCTCCAATGATTCTGATTGCTGGCAATTGTAAATGCTGTGCTATTGCCACAATTATTATCCCTTTCTCCACACATAGAGATAAGTCCAACTAAAACTTGTTTGCTAATGCTGAAAGTTTTGCCTTGCTCACTTTCTGTAAAACACGCAAAGTGACTTGTCTACACACAGAAAACTCTTAGCGACTGAAAGAGCCATTATTACACAAGGCACACCCTGTTTAAACCAAGTGAATGTGACATCTGAAATTAAAAAAAGGACCAACATATGCCACTCACTGCTTTTGAATCCAATAATCGTAAACCCAACCTGGAATTACAAATTTTGATCCCAACAAGAGCCCCCAATTTGTTATGGACCAGACCAAACCCCTTCACACCACATCAAGGAGATCACCCAGACCCTAACGTTTTCTTATTTTAAAGGCAAGTGCTAGGCATTGCATTCCAGATGCAATTTGATTTGGTCAAACTATCAGGCTTGAAGATAAACACACTTTATTCATACACTCTAATTAAAATAAGACATAGGGTCTTGTTTTTATATAATGCTTTTAATGTAATAAAATGCCAAAATGTGCTTCTTGGAAGCATTGTAGGAATGCACATATATATATGCAATGAAGTGTAAGTTGTGCTGCCATTGCGTTCTGATGTACATTACCTTCTGGTTGTTGTTTGAAAACACCCACAGTGGAAGAAACTCTGGACTGCTAATGCTTAACCAAGTGAATGGCTTGGATGGAAAGATGGCATCAGTGCCATGGATCCTAGGATATCCCAGTGGTGGCAAGAATTTCTGTCCATCATGAATGACAGCCTAGGACAAGTGAGGTACCATAGGGATGTGGTTAATGAGTTGAGATTGTGATAATAGTGTGTGAAAACTTGCTCGGCACCTCAAACAGAAACTTTCTGAAACTTGAGAAAAATCACTGCCGATTTCTGATATAACTCAACCCAAAACATATCTGAACAGATGATTATAGGTTAAATGAGAGGGCAAAGAAAAAGGGCATATGGAATGCGATGTTGAAAAATGTGGTTATCTACTTTGGCTATAGTGCAAAGGAACTTAGATGTCATTATGCACAAATCATAAAAGGTCTGCATGCAAGTACAGAAAGTAGCTAATAGGCAAAGGAAATATTCACCTTTATTGAAAAGAGGATGGAGTTTAAAAGTTGATAAATCGAGCTACAGCTATACAGGGCATTGAGTTAGATCTCATCTAAAATACTGTGTGTAGTTCTGATCACTCCAGTTAAGGTGAGATATATTGAAATTGGAGGCATTTCAGACAAGATTGCCTAGGCTGTTTCCTGGGATGGAGGAGTTGTCCTATGAGGAAAGAATCTGCAGATTGTCCTAAATACATTGGAATTTAGAAGAATGAGAACTGACCATAATAATAAAAAATAAGATTCTGCAGTGCCTTGACAGGGTAGGTGCTAAATAAATGTTTCATGGGGAATCTTGAATAAAGGGGCAGTGTTTAAAATTAGGGGTTCTCCCATTTATGATTGAGATGAGGTGGATTTTTTTTCACTAAGAGGGTCATCAGTGTTTGGAATTCTTTTTGCAGTGTGCAATGGAGGCTGGGTCATTGTACAGGCTGTCTTAAATTATTGATCAACAAGTGAACCAAAGTTTATGGAGAGAGGCTGGAAAATTGAATTATAGCCATAATTATACTCTGGTGGAACACCTCAGAGAACTAAATGTCCTAATCTCGCTCCTATTTCTTAAAATTTTCTTAAAGCCATTGATATTGGTCAATTAGCACATACCTATTCCCAAAATTCTGATTGTCCTCATCAAACACAACAATTGGCATCTAAGTTTGCTACTTAGATTTTTAAGGAATGAGCAATTAGCTTGAAATAAACTTTGGATGCTTTATTTGATTTTTTTTCCCTTATGTCCAACAGATATCTTTTTCAGTTGAATATGAAATGGACTTGACATCAGCTTATCAGAATACAGAGGTAGGTTTCTGTTTGAAAGAATTATTCTGTTATTTCAACTAAAGATTCGCCTTAGTAACCAACAGTTTGTTCTTGTCACTGAAACTTTAATCATGATAATCACAGTTGTTTATGGTTCACAATGAACCTTAACAATAATTAACTTCAAGGTGTTCAAAGTGAAGGTAATTGAAGTAATAAAAAATCTGAAAGCGGAACAGAATGAGACTTGACCTTTACAATACAAGTGAGCTACAGGTTTGTCCAACAGATTCAAAGATCAGATTACCATTATAACCCAATTACCAGAGTTTGAGATTAAAACAGAGCGTACTGGAGAAACTCAGCTGGACTGTCAGAAAGACAGAATTAACTTTCCAAGTTTAATATAATTCATCTTCAGAGCCCACAGATGCTGTCAGATAAGCAACTCAGCCATCAGGATTCACTCTCTTTGCTTCAGAAAATAGTGTGAATCTCTCTCATTATACTGTCCGCTGCTACCATTACATTCTTCTTTGCACCACACCCCCTCCCCTTAATGACTTCACGTACCACAAAGCCACTAACAGAGCTAACTATGTCCTACACACAAAAAACAGGATAAATCCAACCAGGCCATTTACTGACACGCCTGTCTACTCTCAATCATCAGTGATGTGATGGAAGATGTTATCAACAGTGCTATTAAACAGCACCTGCTTAGCAACAACCTGCTCATTTACTCCTAGTTTAGATTCCGCTGAAACCGCTCAGATCCTGACCTCATTACAACCTTGGTTCAAAGGTGGACAAAAGAGCTAAATTCCATCGATGAGGTGGCAGTGACCGTCCTTGACATCAAGGCTGCATTTGACCAATTGTGGCATCAAGGAGCACTAGCAAAACTGAAATTACTGGGTAAAAGCAAACTACTGTGGATTTGAAATCACTGGAACTAAGGAGACATAAGAAGATGGTTGTAGTTTTTGGAGGTATGCCATCTCAACTCCAGGTCATCTCTGCAGGAGTTTCTTAGATTAATTCCTATGAGTTCCTAGGAATTAAGGCCATCAGAAGGTCAGAAGGGATTTTTGATGATGATTGCATATTGTTCAGCACTATTCAAGACTCCTTAGATACTGAAGCACTCCATGTTCAAATGCAACAAAATCTGGACAATATCCAGGTTTGAGCTGACAAGTGGCAACTAACATTATGCCACACAAATGCCAGGCAATGGCCATCTCCAATAAGAGACAATCTAACCATCTCAACTTGACATTCAATGTTGTTACCATCACTCTCAGCCTCCTGGGGTTACTATTGACCAGAAAATCAACTGGACTCACCATATAAATACAGTCGCTATAAGAACAGGTTAGAGGCTAGGAATACTGCAGTGACTTACTCACCTCCTGACTCCCAAAGGTTTGTCCACCATCTACAAGGCACAAGTTATAAGTGCGGTAGAATACTCACTATTGCCTGGATGAGTGCAGCTCTAACAACACTCAAGAAGCTTGACACCAACTAGGACAAAGCAGCCTGCTTGATTGGCACTACATCCACTCCACCATCAATGAGCAGCACACAGCAAATATCCTTAGACAGCATTTTCCAAGTCCACGACCACGACCAAATGCAAAGGCAGCAGATACCTGAAAACAACTGGAGGTTTCCCTTCAATCCACTTACCATCCTCATTTAGAAATAGATGACTGTTCCTTCAGTGTTGTTGGGTCAAAATCGTGGAATTTCTTCTCTAAGGTCATTGTGAATCACATGGATGGCAGCGGGTTATAAAGGCAGATCACCACCGCATTCTCAAGGGCAACTAGGGACGGGCAATACATTCTGACCAACTATTGACAGCTAGATCCCACGAGTGAATATATAAATAAAAAGTTGGTTTATGCACCCTGCAGCCTTCCCTCTCATCCAAACAAGGTGAAAAAGCTCAAATCCTTTGGACAATTGCAAAGGCTGAGGCTCCTACCCTGTGGCTTCCTGTCCCTGTCTCACTTGAAGTTACACCCTCCTATCCCTAACAACTGGCCAAAAAATTGCTATGTTTGATTTTCATTTCACCATTCATTCCACAAGTAAAGAAATAACTACAAAGACCAGTGGTGTCATGCCACTCATGTTTGTGGAAGAGTTCTTTGATCTCTCTGCAGATATGCTCAGTGCTGCTGGGGCACCTGCCAGTAATATATTGAATCTTCTTTGCTCCTTCTCCATCGATATGAAGTTTCTGAAAACCTCAAAGGATAGCATCTGTGTCCTGCTGAGTAGGGCTTGGCAGCTCTTGCAGTACTCCACATACTATCCAATTCTGACTCTCTCCGTAAGCAGCATTTGCACACTTTAATGTGTGAGTCATCAAGCGAACACTCAACAATGATGCTGTAATCAAGTTAATAAGAATGAACAAAACAAAGAACTGCAGTTGCTGGAGATCTGAAACAAACAAAAACAGAAAGTTCTGGAAAAATTGACAGGTCTGACAGCGTCTGTGGAAAGAAAAATACAGTTCATGTTCCAAGTCCAGCGACCTTTGTCAAAACTGAAAGCAGCTGGGAAATGTCAGTATTTATGCTGATGATGGGGTGGAGGAATGATATGGATAGTTGGAGACAGTGTCCAGAGAATGAAAGAAAGGGAAGCAGACAAAGGGATTGTTGATGGTAAGCCAGGGAAGAAGGGAAGCTGAATAGCTGCTTTGAGTGGCTGAAAATGGGTTGGCTGTGCTTGACATCCTCAGGCCCTTTAAGGACTTCATTGCTTCTAATCTGATGATAGCACCTCGCTCAGTTAAGCCTCAAACATACCACTTCTTTCTCAATCAAAGATTCCCCAATACCATGGCCACCGACCTGGGGCCTCAGCTATGTCCAGCCATCTCCCAAACTTCTGTCACCTCTTTCCTTCCCTCCCACAACAATGCAAGAGTACCTCTTGTCCTCACTTTCTACCCCATCAGCTTCCACATCCAAAGGATCTTAAGCTGCCATCTCCAACAGGAAGCCATCACCAAACAGATATTCTCCTCCTCTTCCTTGCCAGCATTCCACAGGAACTGTTCCCCCCAGGACCACCCTGGTCCATTCTCGACCGCTCCCAATACCTCCCAACACCCCATGGCATCTTCCCATGCAATCATAGAAGGTGTAATACTTCCCCATTTACCTCATCCCTCCTCACTATCCAAGACCCCATACCTAACTTGCAGGTGAACCAGTGATTTTCCTGCATTTCAACCAACCTAGTCTACCATATTCACTGTTCTCAATACAATCTCCCATACACCAGGGAGGTAAAATACAGGCTGGATGGCTGCTGTGAAGAACTCATATGCTCTACCAGTAAAAATGACTCTGAGCTTCTAGTTGCTTTCCACTTCATGGCCCTTCATGTTCCTATGCCAATATTTCTGTCTCACACCTGCTGAAGTGCTTCAGTGAGGCTCAACACAAGGTGGAAGAACAATACCTCATCTTTTACTCAGACACCTTACAGCCTCAGGACTCAACATTGAGTTTAACAATTTTAGATGATGAATACATCCCACCTTATTCATAATTTACCCCCTTCTCCGTCCCCACAAACACATATCTCCAGGGCCTGTCCTGTCCTTGTTCGCAGCACAGCCAACACATTTTCAACCACTCGTGGTCCCCGTTATCACCTGTTCAGCATTTATTCTTCCCTGGTTTACAATCCACTTGATTACTTCATTTTTTTCTTTCTTTGGGCGCCATCTCCATTTATTCATCTCAGTCATTGACATAAATACCACCATTTCCTAGCTGCTTCCAGTTCTGACAAAGAGTCACTGGACTCAAAATGTTAACTCTGTTCTTCCCTCGACAGATAGATAAGTGGTCTGGTCTGCAACTGTTAAGTTTGTTAAAACTCCACAAATGTCCAATGGATCTTTCTCTTTGGCTTCCAGTTGAGAGATAACAATAGGGTGTTATGGACCAGGTCAGACCCTCTCAAAACATTTCAAGAAAGTAGCCTGGACCTGAACTTTACTAGTTGTTTTAAGCAGGTGTACAGTGGATATTCCAGAAGTGATGCAGCTGACCCAACCACTTAGTTTTAAACAAAACAGAATTTTTTGCAAGATTACCAAATGTAACACAAAAAGGAGAACCGAATAAAGAATAACTTAATCTATAGAGTCATAGAGATGTACAGCACAGAAGCAGATCCTTTGGTCCAACTCATCCATGCCAATCAGATATCATAGCCTAATTTAGTCCCATTAGCATCTGGGCCATATCCCTCAAAACCCTTCCCATTCACATACCCATTAGATACTTTTTAAAAGTTATAATTCTGAAAACCCAACAGATTATCCCAGTTTAATAATGCTGTTCCAAATCCCTCCAACAATCCTCATAAACACCCCTTGACACAAAAGGTAAAATTAAACACAGGGTCTTAAAAGAGAGATGTCAGAGAGATTCTGCATAGAACACCTTCCATGTAGCTATTTCTTTGACCAGTTGCCTCAAAACTGAGTGACTGCTTTCTCTGAACAGCCAGACTGCTAAAAACAAACCAGAGAAAAGCTGAGCTGGGAGAACTGGGCACTCCCTTCTCATTGTGCTAGTGTTTAATTTTAAACTTAAAAGCCTTTTTCCTGAGGCAGTAAATGTTAGCTATAATCATCTTGGCCCTAAAACCTAACCAAACTAGACCTCTCAGCAACTCTGCCTTGTACAACACTTTTGAAAAAAACCAAGGACAACATACCTTTTTAAAGGAGCAGCATCATCACAAGGGCCAGCTCCAGCTCCCTGACTCATGAAACATGCTTTCTTTTCTAAAGAGAGAAAGAATAGACATTTAAGAGAAAATAATGGCATGAATTGAATAAATGAATGAAAGAATGAACAAATGAGACAGATGCTCCTGATAGATAAGTTGATTTGAGGAGTGACATACTGGAGTAAGCTTGAAAAGGCATACTGCTGGGATCATTCATATTATACTATAAGTGAGTGTATCTCTGCATTCCTGCTTTTAGATTTTATTCAAGGAGCAATGCACCAGAGTCCTGCTGAAGACCACATGTATTGCATCTACCCATGCCTCTTGCTTTCCCTAGTTCACCTCTTGCTTCCATCAGTAGGAAGCAATAGCTCCTTATGCACCCTTATAGCCCCAGCGTCACAATCAAGGTGGAGTCACTAAAAACAAGGCACAACCTTTGAAATGTGTACTACACTTCTTCAGATTTCCTGAATCAGGTTATCAATATACTCCCTCAAACAAATTTGGTTGCAAAACCAAGAAATAAAATGGTAACAAAATGATCGACTTATAAAGTCACTGATAGATGGACTCCAATTACTCCTTGGCAACAGGGAAATGGAATCCTGACATGAGAGAGAAGAGAGGCTGAGATAGAATTAGAAGACAATAGTAAGTGAGATTGGAAGGAAGAGGAAACAGAGTAGGTAAGAAAAGAATAAGTTTAGCAAGGGTAAATGGAATATATTTAGATGCAAGGAACCTGAGGAATAATATAGATGAGCTGGGGGTACAGTTAGGCACATTTGACTATGATTTTATAGCTATGCCTGAAACTTGCTGAAAGATGTCAGTAATGACAGTCCAGCATTCCTGGTTTATAGCATATTTAAGTGAGATAGAGAGGGGGATAAAAGAGAACAGTGAGGATGGAAGGTATCTTGGAAGAATCATCAAATTTTGCCATATGGGTATAAGAAACACACAAAGGGCAAACACACTTGTGGGTGTTTATATTGGCCTCCAATTTCAGAAAACGGTAAGAATATTAAAGCAGTAATATAAAGGGATTTTAACCACCCAAATATTCACTGAAATAGATCTAATGTGCAAGGTCGGGAATGGACAAAATTCTTAAATCGCATCCAGAAGTACCTTTTTTAGCCAGTGTGTAGAAATCTCAAAAGGACGGGGGGGCAGTTCTCAACCTAATATTCAGAAATGAGCCCAGACAGGTTGAGGACATATCCGTAGTGAAGAAATCTGGAGTTTGTGGCTATAATTTGGTTATATTTAGGATAGTTACAGAAAAGGATAAGTATGGGCTAGGAATGAAAGTTCTAAACTGGAAAAGGCTGATTTGACCAAGTTAAGTTAACAATAACTTAAGATCCATGGGTGACATGACAAATTGGATCCAAAATTGACTTAATGGTAGAAAACAAAGAGTGGTAATAGAGACGGTTTGCATGACTGGAGACTGGTGTCTAGTGGCATTCTGCATGGATCAGTGCTGGATGCTTTATTGTTCTGTGTGGGGGAATGATAAGCAAGCTTGTGGATGACGTGAAGATCGGCTGGGTAATTAACAGATCGAAAGAAGGTCTTAGGAATTTGTTAAGTGAACAAAAAAGTGTGACTTGGAATTTAACCCTGAAACGTGTGAGGTGATGCACTTTGGAAGAAGTAGCAAGATAAGGGCATACTTAGTTAATGGTGGGACCTAGGAAGCTCAGAGGAACTGAAGGATCTTAGGGTGCTTGTTCACAGATCTGTGAAGTGTAGGGTAGTTAAGGAAGTTTATTAGACACTTGCCTTTACCAGTTATGGCAGATTATAAGAGCAGAGAGGTTATGTTGGAACTAAACAAACCTTTGGTGAGGCAAGAGTTGGAGTACAGTTCTGGTTACCACAGTATAGGAAGGCTTTGGTTGTACTGGAGGAAATGCAGAGGAGGTTCACCAGGATGTTGCTTGAGGTGAATTTTTTAGCTACAAATAGAGGCTGGATAAGCTCAGGTTGCTTTGTTTGGAGCAGAGAGAACTGAAGGGGGACCTGATAGAAGTGTATAAAATTATTAGGGGCATGGAAAGGGTGGATAAAAAGCAGCTTTTCCCTTTAGTTGCAGGATCATTAACAAAGGGGCATAATCTTAAAGTGAAAGACAGCAGGTTTAGAAGTGTTTTGAAGATTGTTTTTTCACCCAGAGAGTGGTGGGAATCTTTAATGCGCTGCCTGGGAGGGTGGTTGAGGAGGGTTACCACATAACCTTTAAAATGTATTTGGATGAGCGCATGAAATGTGATCCCATTCAAGGCTATGGTCATAATGCTGGACTTGTGCAGATTATAGAGTAGTTTTAATGGTGCAGACTCAATGGATCAAAGAGTCTCTTTTGTATGGTATGATTCTGCAATTTGGCCCAGAGTAGCCTGGGAGCAGCCATTTGCAGATAAAACTGTCAGAGCAATGGGAGGCATTCAAGCACGAAGTAATGAGAGTACAGGCAAATATGTTCCGGTAAAGACAAAGGATGAGACTAGGACCATGGACTCCTGGGTGTCAAGGGTCCTTAACGTTTGGATTAGGTAAAAAAAATTCTTTTGGCAGATCTTGACAGCTCAGTCTTGCAGACTCCTAAGAGGAATGCAGGGGTGATCCACTGTGGTTGTTTTCCTTAGAGTCTTGAAGGTTGAGAGGGGACTTGACAGAGGTGTATAAGATTATGAGGAGCAGAGATAGGGTGAATAGGAAGCATTTTCTCCATTAGTAGAGGGGTGAATAAACAGGGATCATAGATTTAAGGTAGGGCACTAAACAGAGGAGTTGAAGCAAATTTTTTTTCGCTCGAGTGTGGTCTGTGTCTGAAGCTCATATCTTGAAAGAGTGGTTGAGTCATAAATTCTTGTAACATTTCAGCAGTACTTGGATATTCACTTGCATTGACATAGCCTGCAGGACTATGGGCTAAATGCTGGAAAATGGAATTAATGCAGTCAGATCTTTGTTCACCAGCATGGAAACAGTGGACCAAATTACATTCTTCTGTGCTATAATCGTTTATGTGTGTGTGACTTACAATCATCCCATTTTTAATCTTTGGGCATGATGATTGCAGTTTTTCCCTTGTATCATTCTGAAAGAGTTGCAGGAGACTAATTTCAAGAAGATACAAATCTGTATAGACTTTATCTTATAAATGACTTGTCAGTGTCTCTTTCACAAGGGGTGAATAAACAGGGATCATAGATTTAAGGTAGGGCACTAAACAGAGGAGTTGAAGCAAATTTTTTTTCGCTCGAGTGTGGTCTGGGTGGCACGGTGGCACAGTGGTTATCACTGCTGCCTCACAGCGCCAGAGACCCGGGTTCAATTCCCGCCTCAGGCGACTGACTGTGTGGAGTTTGCACGTTCTCCCCATGTCTGCGTGGGTTTCCTCCGGGTGCTCCGGTTTCCTCCCACAGTCCAAAGATGTGCAGGTCAGGTGAATTGGCCATGCTAAATTGCCCGTAGTCTTAGGTAAGGGGTAAATGTAAGGGTACAGGTGGGTTGCGCTTCGGCGGGGCGGTGTGGACTTGTTGGGCCGAAGGGCCTGTTTCCGCACTGTAAGTAATCTAATCTAAACCTGATTCATAATACCTTATTCATTATTTCTTATTTGATCCATCTGTATATGACTTTTGAATAGTATGTTAGGTGCAAGTAATGTTTCAAAGTTTTTTTTAAGCTTTGTTTGCTGCATACAGTAAATTACATTTATGATGATTTGGGAAAATTATCACAATTGTTTTTTAATTCACTCATGGGATATGAGTGACACTAGCTGGGCCAGTATTTATTATACATCCCTAGTTACCCTTGAGAAGGTGGTCATGAGCTGCTTCTGCAGTGTTTGTGCTGTTGGTCCATCACTATTTCATTAAGGATCATCCATGATTTTAATGCAGCCTCAGTGAAGGAACAGTGACTTTTTCTTTACATATCTGGATGGTGGGTGGCTTGAAATGAAATTTGCAGGTGGTGGTATTCCCATGTATTTGTTTTTCTTCTCCTGGATAGTAGTATTTGTGGTTTTGGAAGATGCTAATGAAGGAAATTTGGCAAATTTCTGCAGTGCATCTTGTACACCATGCTGCTGCCACGTGTCAGTGGTGAAAAGAGTGAATGTTAGTGGACGCAGTGCCAGGAAAGCTTTGTCCTGGCTGATGTAAACATTCTTGAATATTGTTAGAGCTGCACTAATCAAGGCGAATGGAGAATATTTCATCACACTCCTAATTTATGTCTTGTAGATGGTATAAAGGCTTTGAGGAATCAGGAGGTGAGTTGCTCACAGGATTCTTTGTCTCTTACATACTCCAGTTTAGCTTCTAGTCGATGGTAACCCCCAGGATGTTGGTAGTGGGGGATTCACTGATGGTTGTGTCTGAATGTTAAAAGGTGATGTTTAGATTCTTTTTGGTTGGAGATGGCATTGCCTGGCTTTGGGTAGTGTGAATGTTATTTGCCACTTTTCAGCCCAAGATTGTCCAGGTCTTGCTATATTTGGACTTGGAACTGTTTCAGTACCTAAAGAGTCATGAATGATGCTGAACATTATGCAGTCATCAACAACGTGCCCACTTCTGACCTTATGATGAAGGGAAAGCCATTGATGAAGCAGCTGGAGATGGTGCAGTCTAGGACATTACTTTGATGGTTTTCTGCAGAGATGTCCTGGAGCTGAGATGACTGACCTCCAACAACCATATTAGTAAGTCACTGTTGATGGAACAGGTAAATATAATTATGAGAAGAATTATTTCGCAATATTTATTCTCCAGTTACTCAATTGAAATTGCTATGATACTGATACTGTTTTCAAGTAGGTTTTCCTTTGCTTTAACATCACTGGCTCTCAGGTCTCACCTATGCACTTCTACTTTAACGACTTATCAATACACATTTGTACAGTTTTTAAAAATGTGTTTTAGAAGGAGTGTTTAGAGGAGATAGCCATAATATCAGAATCAGTTGTCAAATGGTTTTTGTTGGCTGCCCATAACCACTGATCAAATTATCTGAATAAAAAAGTTATTTACAAAATGCATATTGGGTATTGGGTTTGAGGGTCAATACATTTAAATTTAAGTAATATAGAATATAAAGCATTTTGGAAATTCTTTGGTAACTATGGTAATCAGCAGGAGGACCTGTCTTTCCTACCATCCATCCAAAATAAAACCTCAGTTCGAGAATTAAAGGGGTAGATTCTCACAATGCCATCCACTTTTCTTTTATGAAACATTTGTTAAGAGTGCTGCATTTATATAAAAAACTAATGTACTTATTAGGTTGACTTAAAAGAGATTTTGTTTGAGTAGCTGATTAATTAATTAGGTAAAAACAAGGACTGCAGATTCTGGAAACCAGATTCTAGGTTAGAGTGGTGCTGGAAAAGCACAACAGTTCAGGCAGCATCCGAGGAGCAGGAAAATCAACGTTTCGGGCAAACGCCCTTCATCGGGGGGGCCTGCTCTGATTAATTAAGTAGTAAATTCAAGACCTTTTCTGTTATCCAGCTTCTCTTGAACAAAAGTTTAGTAGGGCTGATTAGGTCATCTGAAATTGACAGGGAGATAAAGCGGAACAAGGAGGGGACTTTACACATGGGAAAGGAGGAACTCACTTGCCTAACTACAGTAATGCAAAGTCCAGATTATGCAAGTTAGCCCTATCTACTCTCATAATCAGTGATAAAAATATGTTGACAAAGTGCAAATGTTGGAGTTGGGGGTTGAGGGTCAAGGAGAGGTGTGTGAGTGGATGATGCAAAGTAAAAGACAAGAAAAACTTTTATAAACTGAATTAATTGTTCTTTGGTTCCTTTTTCTCCTGCTTTAGATCGCATTGGGTTTCCTGTGTGGCTTATCAGTGATATGCTCTGTTTTGAAGACAGCCAGTTGGAGAAGACGAGTTGGATATCAAATGATTGACGTTCCAGTAAGTGTGCATTTAAGAAGTTTTTTTATTATTGTGTACCTCTTATGGGAGAACCTAGTAGAATTTGGAGAACTTGTGCATATAACCATCCTAAATTTCTAATATGTATTTGGGGCATGAACTTACGAGAGCTCAAGTCTGGGAAATTACTTTTAAAATGAAATTTTTTTTTATTATCTTCATCAATTCAGTTGCTATTTTGTTTTCTCCTTTAGTGTTCCTGACGCCATGTATCATTCCTGAACTGAGAGGGTGGCAAACAAATCATTATGTCTTTGCATAATTACTTAGTGGCTTGTGGGTTCCTTATTATTTGTGATATTCATTTGGTGTAAATGAGAAAGTGGGGGGGGATGATAAATCCGTTTGTGGATGACACAAAGACTGGCCAGGTGGTTGACAGTGAGGAAGGAGTTGTTAGGTTACAGGAAGATAGAAACCAATTGGTTAGATGGGCAGATCATTATTAGATGGAAATTAACTCTGATAAGTATGAGATGACACACTTTAGAAGAAGGAACAAGACAAGGGAGTACTCAAAGATTGGCTGGACAGTAGGAAACTCAGAAGAAAAGGGGAATCTTGGGGTGCTTGTCCATAAATCCGACAGTCACTGGAGCATAGAAGGTTGATGGGTGACCTTACAGAGGTTTTTAAAGTCATAAGGGGCTGAGATAAGGTGAAGAGCAGAAGTATTTTTCCTAGGTTTGGAAAGTTTAAATTAGAGGGCATAATGATAAGATGAGAGGAGAAAGAAGTAAGAAGGATCAGAGGGGCAACTTTTTCACACATAGGATGGTTTGTGTGTAGAATGAACTGCAAGAATAAGTCGTAGATGCAGATACAGTTACAACATTTGAAAGACATTTGGACAGATACATGGATAGGAAAGGTTTAGAGAGATATTGGCCAAATGCAGGCAAATAGGACTAGTTTAGTTTTGAAATCTTGGTTGGCATGGACTAGTTGGACTGAAAGGTCTGTTTCTGTGCCGTATGATTCTATAATTCTATGACAGGTTAATTATGGAAGGCCTAAATTATAAGAGCACTGAGGTCATGTTGGAGCTGGACAGAATCTTGGTTAGGCCACTCATACAGTTTTGACCACCACATTATAGGAAGGGTGCAATTGCAAAGGAGATTCACCAAAATGTTGCCTGAAGTGGAGCATTTCAGCAATGGAGAGAGGCTGAATAAGATCAGGTTGCTGTATTTGGAGCAGAAATGTTTGTGGGGAAACCTGATGGAGATGTATAAGATTATAGGGAGAATGGACAGAGTAGATAAAAAGAAGCTTTCCACCTGAATCAAAAAGTCAGGAAGAAGAGGGCATAATTTTAAAGTGAAAGGCAAGAAATATTGAGGGGATTCAGGAAAACACTTTTCACTCAGAAATTGGTGATGGTCTGGAAATTACAAACTGGGAGGGTAGTTGATGCAGAATCCTCACAACTTTAAAAAGTACTTGCATGAGTACAGGAAAAATATTCAAGGCAAAGTGCTGAGTGCAGGAAAGGTGTAGGTAGTGGCATGTTCTCTCTCTCTCTCTTAAAGCTACAGTACAGGCATTCAACTTCATAACACCTCCCCCTATTTTGGACAATTCAAAAACGATGGGCCGAAGGCACTCTTCTGTGCTGTATTTTCTATGATTTATGGGGAGGTGTTAACATAGTGATCATGTCATTGGACTATTAATCCCAAACCCTCGACCTATATTTAAGAGCCAAGTGGTCACATCCCATAATTGTAGATGGTGAAAGTTGAATTCAATTTTAAAATAGTCTAGAATTAAAAAGCCAGTCTAATGTCAACCATGTAACCATCATCAACTCTTATAAAAACCCACCTGTTTCAGAAATGTAATTTAGGAAAGGAAACCTGCCATCCTTAAACAGTCTGACCTACATGTGACTTTAGACCCCAGCAATATGGTTGTCTGTTAATAAATGCTGACCTAGCCAATGGACCCATATTCCCGGAACAATATAAACTGAAATTTGGCCTCCAACATGTACAGTAGTCATAATCAGCCAGTATCTTTTCCTAAATTCTGTGATTGTCTTGCCTAATGTTGGCCTCAAAGGGAACCTAACCTCTGGGGACAACCTTAACCTAAAATAGATAGTTGGCTCAGATGGATAAGTGGTTTATGGTTTATAAGACAGTTAGTGTCTGAAAAACATTAATTGACATCAAAAGATAAGCTCAACCATGAAATGTAAAAGATTTTTCCCATGAGATGCAAACAAGACTTCTTTCCTATGAGTTCTGCAGTGGTAACATCATTAGCCTGTCATTATACAAGTTGATGGTAGCAATATGTTTCTAAAGATTTCATTTAGATGTAAAACCATGAAATGATAGAAATGATACAGCACATTAGGGAGCCATTTGGTCCATTTTCTCCATGAAGACCAAAAGGCACACAGATACCCTTTCTAATCCCATCTTCCTGCAAACAGTTCATAGACCTGCAGCTTACAGCACATCAGGATTTCTGAAGGAGTTTAGGGCTTCTGTATCCACCACTAACTCAGGCAGCGAATTCCAGACACGTGAGGTTTTTCCTCATGTTCCATCTCGTCCTTCTGCCACTTAGCTTAAATCTATGACCCCTAGGTTTTGAACTGTCTGCTAAAGGAAACAGGATCCTTTTGTCTATCTCTACCCCTCACAATGTTGTATACCTCAATCATGTTGCCCCTTAGCCTTCTCTGTTCCAAGGAAAACAACCCCAACCTCTCCAATCTATCCTCATAGTTACAATTCCTCAGTCCAGGCAGCATTCTATTGAATGTTCTCTGCACTCTTCCCAGAAGAATTATGTCCTTCCTGACCAGAACCGCATACAGTGCTCCAGTTATGGCCTTGCAGTGTCTTATACAGTTTCATCATTATATTCCTACTTTTGTAATACCTCTACCAATGTAGAAGAGCATTCTAAATGCCTTCTTTTCAACCTGATCTACCTGTACTGCTACCTCTACTACTATCACTTTCATGCCAAAATCTGTCACTTCATCTACCCATTTATATCATTTGGTACTTACAGCTATCCACTTCACTATCTACTACAGGACAATTTTTGTGTCGTCTGCCAATTTCCCAATTACAGACGAAAGTGGGTACTGCAGATGCTGGAGATTAGAGTCAAGATTAGAGTGGTGGTGGAATAGCACAACAGGTCAGGCAGCATCCGAGGAGCAGGAAAATCGACGTTTTGGGTAAAAGTACTTCATCAGGAAATTGTGCCCCACATTAAAGTCCAAATTGTTAATATAATAAACAAACAGCTGGGGTACCAACACCAAGCCCTGTGGAACACCACTTGAAACAGCTTTCTATCTGCAAGAACAGACATCAACCATTACCTTTTGTTTCCTATTGTTAAGTCAACTTTGGAGCCAATTCACCACATTATGCTGTATCCAATGGACTTTTACCTTTTTGACCAGTCTGCCATGTAAAACCAAATGCCTTACAAAATTTTATGTAGACAACATCCACTGCACTACCCTCATGATCCTCCTCCTTCAGAGCATCTGCTATTTGCTCCCTGACCTCTAGGAAACAATTCACAAGACCCTGGCAATTTATCTACTCCAGCTCCTCGAACACTTCCTCTTTTGTTATGATTTCTTTGTCCAATATGTCATACTGCTTCTCTTGGCTGACTGTATCTACACCATCCCCTTCTTTTGTGAAAGCTGTTACAACATGGAGATGAACCTTTTTTGTTAATTAACCAAACACCCGGAAAAGCTCACCTCTCTTTGTAATCTGTTGAAATATGAATGACAGAAAACTCCCAAATTCCACTATTTAAAGAAAGTAACATCAATTTATTTTCTAACTGTAAAAGAGAACATTAAACAAAAATTATTCACAAATCTAAGCCCGCCTTTCTCTTAACTGCTTACTATCTGCCTCCAACTCTATAACAATATGGTATTCCAATAAGACAGTTTTTAAAATTATATCAACTTAATTTCAAAACCACATAGTCCCTATATTCTTCTGTGCCTTCGCTCTGGCTGTGGATCTTTCTGGATCATCTTCTTTCTTTTTACTATGATTGTGTTTCACATGAAAAGGTACCTTTGATAGAGAGTGTTTTTCTAGTTGCTTGGAGAGCAAGATGTTAGATGGGAAATTCGCTGTCCAGTTTCTCTCTCTATGGGAGTTGCTCTCTGACCAAATTTCAAAATGGCTGCATTTTTATAGACCATCTCCATTGGTTCGATGTTGGCAAAACAATAAATTCAAACTCGATTAGGTTTTAGTATCCTAGGGCATAATTTAATCTCATTGGTTAAATTTGAATTGTTAGCAAAACAGCAACCAAAACTCAGATATCCATTTCACAGCCAAATGTTATATAGTTTCAACTTTCCAGTACATCTAGTCATATACACAGGTGCTGCACGTTCTTGGTTCAGAACAGCATTCTTTCTGTCTTAAAGGTACAGTATATGCCTTCAACTTCATAACACCTCCTCCCTTAAGAAGAAAAATGAACCATCATAACTTTTTTCTCTAATTCTTAATCCCATTTATATGAACAACATATGTCATTCGTATAAGTTATACTTTACAATTTAACTTCTGCACACATATATAACATTGAAATCTGTCAAATCTTATCTGCACTTTTTCTTTAAATCTGCCATAATGCATCTTCTATCACATTTTTACAACCCGCAACATGGACAATTTGTAAATTAAAAGTCTGTAACATAAGACTCCAATGAAATAGTTTCATATTTTTGTCTTTAAATCTTTCCAAGAATGTAAGAGGATTGTGGTCGGTGTACACAACCATCTCTGACACATTGTTCGTCACATAAACATTAAAAGACCAGCACCAAACTCAATAATTCTTTTTCAATGGTAATTTCTCTGGTGGATGTTGAGGTTCTTTGAAATGTAACCAATTTTCTGTTCAATTCCATTATCATCTTCCTGTAGCAGTACAGCTTCAACTCCTACATCACTAGCATCAATTGCAACTTTGAAGGGTTTCACAAAAATTGGCGTAGCTAAAACTGGTGTTCTGGTTAGTATGACTTTTAAATTCTCAAACACCTCCTGGCATTGTTCTTCTTTAGTAAATCCATCAGCAGTGCCACCATACTGCTGAAGTTTGGAATAAACTTCCAGTAAACTCGGCTTAGTCCTAAAAATTGAAGCACCTCTTTCTTCAAGGATGGTCATAGAACTTCCTTGATGGTCTTTTTCTTTCATGTTCCCTGGGGTCAACCTTCTATGTCCAATGTTATGTCCCAAGAACAAGACCTCTGTCTTTGTGAATTGTGTTTTCTTTAAGTTATTACCAGTTTTGCTTCTCATAATCATTCAAAGAGCTCTGCCAACTCTACCATGTGATCTTTCCATGATCACTAAAGACCACTCCATCATCCAGATAGACTGCACAATTTGTTAATCCACCACAACTCTGTTCATGAGTCTTTGGAATATGGCTAGTGCATTTATGCATGGTGGCACAGTGGTTAGCACTGCTGCCTCACAGCGCCAGAGACCCGGGTTCAATTCCCGCCTCAGGCGACTGACTGTGTGGAGTTTGCACATTCTCCCCGTGTCTGCGTGGGTTTCCTCCGGGTGCCCCGGTTTCCTTCCACAGTCCAAAAACATGCAAGTTAGGTGAATTAGCCATTCTAAATTGCCCGTTGTGTTAGGTGAAGGGGTAGATGTAGAGGAATGGGTCTGGGTGGGTTGCGCTTTGGTGGGATGGTGTGGACTTGTTGGGCCGCAGGGCCTGTTTCCACACTGTGAGTAATCTAATCTAATCTAAGTAATCTAATTCTTCATTCTAAAGGGTAACACTTTGAATTGATATAGCCTATTTGGGGTTACAAATGCAGTAACTTCTTCCACTTCCTCTGATAAAGGTACCTGTCAATAATGCAGTAAGTCCAACTTCATGATATAAGTGGCTTGACATACCTTCTGTATACAGTCCTCCAACCTTGCTATTGGAAAGGAGTCCAATTTTGTTACAGCATTCACCTTCCAATAGTCCACACAAAATTGTCAAGTCCCATCAGGTTTGGGAACTAACACAATCAGCAAACTCCACTCACTCTGACTCAATTCAATGATATCTTCATTGACCATCTCATCCACTTCCTTCTGGACCTGTGGGGCTTTGAGAGGATTAAGCCTGTAGGGGTGTTGTTTTATTGGAACAGCATTCCCTACTTCCGCCTCATGCACCATAGTATTAGTCCTCCCCATCTTATTCCTGCATATGTCCTCATACTGCTGCAACAAACCTTTCTTTACTCTTGAGACAGATAGCTTTCTAACCTATCCCACTCCTCAAGGACTTCCTCATTATTTAACGTATTTTGAGGCATAAACGCCATGACATCTGGATTTGATTCTCCACGCTGCAGGGCAGTAACTAACATTTATAGTAGTTCCCTGTCTCCACTGTAGTAAGGTTTCAATATATTCAATTGATGTACCTGATACAGTATTTTCCTATCGACATCTTTACCAGATAGCTCACCTGACTGAGCTTTTTCTCAATTTGAAAGGGACCACTAATTTTGGCTTTGAAGGGCTCTCCTACCACTGGTAACAATACTAATACATCATCCCCACAGGAAAACATCTGAATTTTAGAGTTTTTATCTGCCACCTGCTTCATTCTATGCTGTGCCCTCTTCAGGTGCTGCTTAGCTAGCTCACCTACCTGATTCAATCTCTCCCTCACCTCAGATACGTAATCCAGGTGTGAGATCTCTGATTTTGGCCTAATCATTTTTTCTTTAATTAATTTCAAAGGTCCTCTCACTTCATGGCCAAATATTAACTCAAAGGGAGTACCTGAGTAGATTCATTTTGCACATCTCTAATGGCAAACAATATGAATGGGATACCTTTATCCCAATCGTTCGTGTAATCCAGACAGTATGCTCTTAACATGGTCTTCAGGGTCTGATGCACCTTTCCAAGGCTCCCTGGGACTCAGGATGGTACACATTTGATTTAAAGTGCTGTATACCTAAGCGAACCATGACTTCCTTAAACAGCCTAGCAGTAAAATTAGACCCTTGATCTGATTGAATCTCTGAGTAGCTCATACTGGAAAAAGTGAGCTGCTAACTCCTCTTCCACCTTTTTTGCCTTAAAACTCTGTAATGGAATTGCCTTTCGAAACCTGGTAGACACATCCATTATGGTTAGTAAGTACTGGTTCCACTTTTAGTTTTTAGGAGGGGACCTACACAATCAATCATAACCCGGGTGAAAGGTTCTTCGAATGCAGGAAATGGCAACAAAGGTGCTGGTTTTATTACTGCATGTGGCATTTGCCATATATGTCAAAATTTGGCAGTTTTGACACATATGGCAAAATTTAACCACACCTTTGTGCAGTCCAGGCCAATAGAAGTGGCTGTGTACATTAGCCTGAGTCACTGATTTATCCTTTAGCAGTCCTGTCCAGTCTATCTCAACCAAACTACTTCTCCATTTTGTAAGATTTGGCTTCACCCAGTTTAAAACTTTTACTCCTGATTTTTGGCGGCCTTTTATTATTGTATCATTGTATTTCACAATGTAGTACCAACACTACTGTCTCGTAAAATATGTCAGCAGTGTGATATCCTAAAAAAAACTTCAATTCATCAAAAGTCATATGCTAGATAAAAAAAAGTCTTTAAAAAAGTGTCCCTTGAAATATTCAATCATTTAGGAACACATGGAGCATGTCATACTCTGCAAAGGTAGCAGCCAGAAGTAATAACAGCTCCTAGAAATGTGAACCAGCCAGAAACAGTGAAAAACATTGATGAAGCTCATATAGACCAGGGAGATTTTTCCAAAGCTGCAAGGAAAAAGGCCAAATCATAGTCCAGGATACAGTGGTTGATATTGGACACCTTAAGTAAATTTAGTCCCTTAAAGGAAGGGTCAAAATTTTTACATTGAAGTAAAATTTCTAAGATGAGACACTAGTGGAGCGTTAAATTGCTATATTAATAATCATACATTGTTAAAATCGTCTAAAATTATTGAGAAAAGTAACAAAACTTCTTTGCAAAAAATGACACTCATTAAGAAAATCATTGGAGCAGTGATCCAATTTGATGAATAGGAGTGAGGTATATATATAATATATATTGTTAAACTGAAATTATTGCTTTAAGATGTCAGAGCAGTGTGACACCATACTCTTTCCAATATAAAGTCATGCAAAATGCTTGAAGAAGCACACCAATATTCTCGGCAGTGTCAAAGGGTGCAAAGATCACCAAGAGAAGTGAAGAAGGTGCAAAGTTACAGTCTTCTGCATCTTGGGCAAAAATAAAAAATCTCTAAATTTTAAAGCATTTTAACAATTTTTAAAATACTTTTTCAGCAGAAATTAGAACATAGTCTGGAAATATTTGGAAGTTTTCCAAATTTAATTACTAAAAATTAAAGAAATTTCTGGATAAAATAAACTAGGAAGATAGGAATTAAGATTCTTCCTTAAAACAACAAAACATATGTACAAAGCTTTATTCACAAATCATTTTCAGAATACATCAATTAAGAATACTTACAATATTCGAAACAGAAAATATTTTTAAAACATGCTTAAAAATCAATATTCATACAATTTTACTAATTGAATAATTTAAAACACTGAAGATCACAATTATCTGTATTTAAAAAATTAAAAAAATCTTGCAACAGCTTTCAAATCATTGAAATAGGGGAAACAACATCCATGAAATAGAATGACAATGGAGAAGGACATTACATTTGCCAGCAAATTTAATATCACAAGCCCTTCAGACAAGGAATTGAACTGAATTTTATGATACAGACAAGACAGAAACGACAAAAGAGAAACGTGAATGCCTGAATAGTGTAAAAGCAAAGCTGCAGATCTATTATTTAAATAATAACTATAGATTAGTTACAGCCTTAAATGAGACAAAAAGTACAAATAATATTTTTTTTTAATCCAGACAATCTTGAAGTTCTTGCTGTTTTATGCTGGAGACTTGGCGAATGCCTTCTTTGTTGTGTTATTTGGAACAGGCCTTTACTGGCTTATATTTTTCAAGGTATCTGTAAACATATAACACTATAATTTAATGTGTTACAATTATAATATGATTACAAGTTATATGCTACATATCAAGTAATATTTATTTCAATTTGTCACCATTTCTAAGTGTTTTGATTAAACCTAATATAAGTCACATATTCATTCAAAGTACATTTATTTTTCTAAAGATACCGTATCTGACTGGTTTCTCGGCATAAGTTCAGTGCATCAGCTGTTTATTACTTACACTGTATATCTTGTAGTAAGACCTTCCTTCATAAGCATGTTATTTGCTATCAAAATAAGTTAATAACGAACACATTGTGGGTCGACCTACACCAAATGCACTGTAGAAGTTCAGAAAGTCAGCTGAGCAACATTTTCTCAAGGATGTCCAGGAAAAGGCAATAGATGTTTGTCCAGCTAGCAAAGCCAACATCCCACAAATGAATGTTTTTAAAAATTACATTGATACTTGTTTAGTTATTATTTGTTTCTTCAGGGTCAACGGATTGCTTCTGTTTTTCTGCCTACACCTAGCCAAGAAAGACACTTTATTGCTTCTGTGGTCAGTGCATTTGCCCTAAAGGTATGTGCATAAAGGATATCTTTGGGTTTGCACTGCAATGTATCATCAAGTCAATGTATTTTAACAGATGTTCTTTCCCAACTGCCACTGATCAATGAAAAAGCATAGAATCGGTTGGAAGACTGGAGGATGTTACAGAGCTAGACTGGAATAGGCCTATATGTAAATGAAGATGTGGATCTTAAATGCGATATCCTTGAACACAGATGCAGATTCAAAGATAGTGAATGTATCATATAAATATCAAATACGCAAAGAGTAGGAGGTCCTCACTCATTCCATCAAAACATGTTTCCTGTTGAAACTGTCAAAAGGTTTAGCAAGCACTAAACCTTGAAGGAATCCCATGAGAACCTGTCTATTTGGATATACATGGTATCATTAAAACTGAACTTGACTGCATGAGATCAATCATGAGAAATCCTTTTACTCAATGAGTGATTAGGATTTGGAATTCACTACTCAAGAATGTGATGGTGTCAGATAAAATCAGGGCTTACAAAAGGGAATTGGAAGAGCCTAGACAGAAAACAAATGCAGGCAACAGGTAAGGGTGGGAAGTGGGAATAGATGAGTTGCTCTTCCAGAGAGCAAAAAGTGGGCCATATAATATTGGTCCATGCTATAAGCATTCTATGATTCTATAATATGTAATGATCCAAATGTACCATGAAAAACACACACACTGCAGTTAATCAAGTATATTTATTGCTCAATGTATTATCTTCACAATTCCAGATCCCATCCCTAAACTGATATTACTGTAATCCTTTTATTTCTATGTTTTACTTGTTCATCACATTGTCATGTTTACTCTGTTCAATTTATTTTAACATCAAACTTATTATTTATTTTTATTTTCACCACTTTTGTTGTCAATTCTTAGTTTATTCAGCTTTTACATCAACTGGGAATACAATTAACTATGGATATCTTTTTCATTGACTGGGAAAGACCCAAGGGTAAAATTGTTAAGTCCGTTGCAGGTAAATATTACACTTTGTCATCTATATTTCCTACTTTGCTATTTCATTCAAATACTCACTTTTAAAATGTTGACAGATTTATTAATTATTTTGTGCATTTCTATTGTTGTTATGATTCCGTTTTTTAAACCATATGAAATTTAAGTCTGAATGTCATCCACTGGAAGATGCTTACAGGACTAGAACATACACTTTACAATCCCATACTGTTATCTTTTACAGCCTGCCAATCAGAGATTCTCTTGACCTGAAATGAGTTTCATGCAGTATTAAAAATTATGACCAGGGAACTGTAGGCTCATTAATTTAATTTCAAATATAATTGATTAATTCAATTATATGTTTGTAGTTATACGCTATGGTTGTCTTATTCAAAAAAAAAGGTTGTAAAGATCAGTCCAACAATTACAGATTAGTTAGTTTATCATCACTGATGGAGAAATATCTAGAAACAATTACTCGGGATAAAAATAACAGTTATGTTGGAAAATTTAGTTTGATTCAGAAGGGTCACCGTGGACTTGTTAAGGGAAAATCATATCTAACTAACTTGCTGAAGATTTTGATGAGGGGAAGACTGTTGATGTGATAAACATGGACTTCCAAAATGCATTTAAAACAGTGCCACACAACAGACATGTGAGAAAAATTATAGTCCATAGATTGAAAGAAACAGAAACAACAGTTTCCTCCAGCGGTCCGGGGCTGTGCAGGTCAGGTGGGTCGGCCATTCGAGGATTGCCCCTAGTGTTGGGTGCATTGGTCAGGGGTGAATGGGGAATGGGGGACTGGTTAGTCTTCGGGGGGTTCTTGTGGACTTGTTGGGCTAAAGGACCTGTTTCCATTCTGTAAGAAATCTAATCTCACTGGGCCACCATGCCACCTTGTTTTATGAAATGATGGAGTAATTGTATCAGAGAAGCTTGTATTAAATTAGATTCCCTGCAGTGTGGAGGCAGGCTCTTCGTCCTGGCCGGTCTGCGCCAACCCTCCGAGGGGTGGCCCATCAAGACCCACTTCCCTCCGGCTGGTGCGCCTAACACTACAGGCAATTTGGCATGGCCACGCAGACACGGGGAGAGTGTGTGGACTTCGCATGGGCAGTCGCCCGAGGCTGGAATCGAAACTGGGCCCCTGGCTGGCCACTGAGCCACTGTGTCGCCCTAGATTAGATGATTGCAAAGCTCACACTGGCTAGTTAGAGGAGGCTGGAGAGATCAAGAGAGGCAAGGTGATGAAGGGATTTAGATGTGCAGATAAGAATTTTAAAATAGATTCAGGAATCAATGTAGGTCACACAGCACAAAGTGAAGTGAATGATGTCCAAAATAATACAAGGGCATATGTGGTTCGGATGGCCTCCTGTTTATGGAGGGTACAGTGTTGTTCATTGGCAGCTGTCTCGGTGAGCTACCATTTGTGAAGCTGCACATTGTGTGAGGTTGTGGATGAGGAGCAAGATGGAGTGTTTTGGAGATGTTTGTTGCTTGGTAAGGAATCCAGGTTTGCCCTTCCCCTGCATCATGACTCGTCCTTATCTGTGATGAGTGTGTTTGCAACTCCATGCAGTGCTAAACTTGTAAAACCTGTACTTAATTGAAAGGAACTAGTGTAATGTGCTATCAGTACTGAACCCCGCTTTACATATTTAGCAGTCACAGAATGCCTTCTTCCTCATACTTGGCCTTCAATATATAACTACCCCAGCTTTCAATACCAGCCTCCCAGACTTGACAATCACTGATACAGAACTTTCCATTCAGACTCCCAAACTGATGTTTATAGGAATGTTATGAATTTACATAATGACAATATTCTTGCTGATTGAGTGATAACATCATTTTACCCTTATCAAACCTGTTTTCTTTGTGCGCTACATAATAAGGGAGAGGTGATGGTATCATCACTGTACTGTTAATCCAGAGACCGAAGGAATGCTAGATTCAAAGGGGTTTACAGCATGGAAACAGGCTTCCCAGTTTTCATAATTAAACTAGACACATTTCCTCCGTTTGATCCATATCTCTCCATACCTATCCGATCCATGCATCTCTTCAAATATTTATCTTTTTAATAGAATCTCTACAACGTGGAAGCTGGTCATTCGGCCCATCAAGTCAACTCAGACCCTCCAAAGGGGATCCTACCCAGACCAACCCCTCTACCCTACCCCTGTAACCTTGCATTTCCCATGGCAAACATGAGGACTGCAGATGCTGGAAGCCAGAGTTTAGATCAGAGTGTTGCTGGAAAAGCACAGCCGGTCAGGCAGCATCCAAGGAGCAGGAAAGTCAAATTTTTGGGCAAAAGCCCTTCATCAGGAATGGAGGCAGGGAGCCTCCAGGGTGGAGAGTTAAATGGGAGGGGGGTTGGGGCTGGGGAGAAAGTAGCATAGAGTACAGTAGGTGAGTGGGGGTGGGGATGGAGGTGATAGGTCAGAGAGGATGGTGGGACCAGGGGTGGAGGATTTGAGCTACAGGGAGAGGCTGGGCGGGCTGGGGCTGTTTTCCCTGGAGCATCGGAGGCTGGGGGTGACCTTGTAGAGGTTTGTGGAATAATGGGGACATGGATAGGATAGGGGGACAAGGTCTTTTCCCTGGTGTCGGGGGGTCCAGAGCTGGAGGGCGTGGGTTTGGGGTGAGAGGGGAAGGATATGGGGGACAACTTTTTCGCGGGGAGGGTGGTATGTGTATGGAATGAGCTGCCAGAGGATGTGGTGGAGGCTGGTACGATTGCAACATTCAAGAGGCATTTGGATGGGTATATGAATAGGAAGGGTTTGGAGGGATATGGGCCAGGTGCTGGCAGGTGGGACTAGATTGGGATGGGATATCTGGTTGGCATGGACAGGTTGGACCGAAGAGTCTGTTTCTGTGCTGTACATCTCTATGACTCTATGACTCTAAGTACAAAATTGGCTAAAGGCTTAGAAACAGAGATTAATGGTTAATGGATACTTTTTAAGTCTGAAGACAGTTGATGTAGAGTTCCCCAGGAACTAGTAGCGAGACCATTGCATTACTTGAGAAATATAATCTAGCTCTTGGTTTGCAGTGGACAGTTTCAAAGTTTCAAATTACATAAAACTGGGAATGTTGTAAGAAGAGAGATATAGATCAGATTAGATTCCCTACAGTGTGGAAACAGGCCCTTCGGCCCAACGAGTCCACACCAACCCTCCGAAGAGCAACCCACCCAAACCCACTCCACTACATTCACCCCTGACTAATGCACCTAACACCACGGGTAATTTAGCATGGCCAATTCATTTAACCTGCATATCTTTGGACTTCAAATGTGCATTAACACATTGTTGAAGTAAAAACAATGACTGCAGATGCTGGAAACCAGATTCTGGATTAGGGGTGCTGGAAGAGCACAGCAGTTCAGGCAGCATCCAAGTAGCTTCAAAATCGACGTTTCCTGATGGAGGGCTTTTGCCCGAAACGTCGATTTCAAAGCTACTTGGATGCTGCCTGAACTGCTGTGCTCTTCCAGCACCACTAATCCAGAACATTGTTGAAGTAGCTGGATAATTGGCAGATAAAGTTCAGTGTGGAGATGTGTGAGATGATGTGCTTTGGTACAAAGAATATGCACAGACAGTGTAAAGTATAGAATATTATTCTAAGGGCTTAAAGGAGCAGAGACACCCAGGTGTGTATGTGCATATGTCATTAGAGGCAGCAGTACAGATAAAGAGAGCTGTTAATAAAGCATTAATTTCATTGATATGGAGATAGCATACAGAAAATTATGATGAACTTAAATAAGCCATTGATTAGATCTCAACTGGATTACTGTGAACAATCAAATAATCAAACAATCTAAAGGCATAATACTGAGATGTTGGAAAATTTGAAATAAACCCAAAGAATGCTGGAGAAACCCAGTAGGTCTGGCAACATCTGTGGAAACAGGAACAGAGTTAATATTTCAAATCCAGTATGACCTTTTTCAGTATTCTGAAGAAGAGTGGTATGGAGAAGAGTCATACTGAACTGGAAACATAACTCTGTTTCTCTATGTTCAGATGTTGCTGAATTTCCCTAGCATTCTTTGTGTTTGTTGCCTTGTACAGTTCTGGGTGCAACAACAAAGGAACAAAGTGAATGAGTTGGAGAGAGTGGAGAAGACGTTTGAGAAAATAGTGAAACTCAGAAGGTCTGGCAACATCTGTGCAGAGAGAAACAGTTAACATTTTGTATCTGTTATGACTGTTTTTAACATGGAGAAAGAAATGGAGGCCAGGGAACTCAGAGAAATAAATATTGATGTCTTGAAAAGAGTCCACAATACAGAAAAGGAAGTGCTGGAGATCTCAAAAAACATAAAGGTGAATAAATACCTCTAAATATACCTCTAAAATCTTCCTATTCATGTATCCATCCAGATGACTTTTAAATGATGTAATTATACCCACCTCCACCACTTCTTCTGGCAGCTCATTCCATACATGCACTACCCTATGCATGAAAAAGTTGTCCCTCAAGTCACTTTTAAATCTTCCACGTCTCACCATAAACCTATGCCCTCTGGTTTTGAACACACCTACCTGGGTAAAAGACATTTAATCATCCTATCATAAAATTACAGAACATCTACAGTGTGGAAGCAGGCCATTCCACCATCAAGTCAACTCCACCCCTCCAAAAAGCATCCCATTAATGCCCCTACCTTATCCCTGTAACCCTGCATTTCCCATGGCTAATCAATCTAGCCTGCACATCCCTAGAAACAATGGGTGATATAACATGGCCAATCCACTTAACCTGAATTTATTTGGACTGTAGGAGGAAACCAGAGCACCCGGAGGAATCCCACGCAGACATGGAGAGAATATGCAAACTCAATACAGATAGTCACCTGAGGCTGGAATTGAACGCAGGTCCCTGCTAACCACTGAGCCACCATGCCACCCTAATAAGGCTGTGTGATGTTTATACAATTAGATTACGTGCCACGATATGGAGTAACATCCTGATCATGCCCCCTAAAGCAATATCACACACCTACTGTGAGATGTAACACATCTCCCTTTTTCCAAAGAAAAGCAATCCCAACAGATATATGTCATTCATACATGTCAATTCAATGTGTTGTCGATTATGCTGTCAATTCAACAATTTGACATACATGTAAAAACAGAATTAACAAGATTAATAATTCAAACTTTGATATTATATCTTGCCGTGATGAATCCACTTGGCACTTCTGTCTGAAGATGAATAAAAATACTTAAGCACCATCTTTTGCACTTATCTGCTCAGCTCCCCATGATTAAAGGTGGCATTTAAGATGTAGTTTCCATTTCCAGGGAGTTGTTTAATGGCTGTATTTGTTGACACCAATGTATGTTCTCTATGCATCACTTTAAATTAACCTTTCCAGTTTTCCAAGTAGAGGGGTGGGGGAGACGTAGCTGGTGATGAATGGAGAAATCAGGAGTGGTGAGGGGTGGGCGGAATTAGGACACAGGGTTGTTGGGGGTCTTTTCTGTGGAGGTTAAGGAGACTAGCATGGAGACAAGGAGAGGGAGATTGAGACCGAGAGAAAACTAAAGGGAATGGGGAAGAGAGCCAGGGAGTACAGAAAGGACACTCCAATGCCTTCCTTCCGCCACGTCTTCTCAGATCTTAGGCTCTCCATGTCTCCTCCAGAATCCTGAAATCTCCTTCTCACCACCCCATGCTGTGGTTTCTGTGCCTTCTTCCCTTCTTATTCCAAGGGTTTTCCCACTCTGCCACCACTGAACCTCAGTTCAAAATCACACGTTCTTCCTTCTGCATGCTCAGTACACTATACTCCTCATGATTTTATAAGCTTCAATAAGGTTCTGTCTCTGAAGCTCCAGCGACAAAACCCCAGCCTCTCCCTATAGCATAAACCCTCCAATCACAGCAACATCCTTGTAAATTTTTTCTGAACCCTTCCAGGTTTAACAACAAATTTCCAATAGCAGGGAGACCAGAACTGAATGCAGTAATCTGAAAACAGCTTAACCAATTTCAGTGCTTCCAGATCTTTTTCCTAGGTAACCCCATTTTCATGTCTCAGACTTTGGAGACTCAGGATGAATTTCTTTTGGGGAAGGGAGTGTAGCAGTGTCAGATGGTGGGGTGCAAGAAACCTTCATTTGTTACACAGAGTGGTAGGGTTCTTCAGAGTATCACAGAATCCTTACAACATGGAAGCAGGCCATTCAGCCCATCACGTCTACATGACCCTCCAAAGAGTATCCCACCCAAACCCATCTCCTACCCTATCCCATAATTCTGCATTAACTATGGCCAATCCCACCTAACCTGCACATTTTTGGACTATGGGACTAAACCGGGACACCCGGAGGGAACCCAAACAGTTACAGGGAGAATGCGCCAACTCCACATTGACAGTCACCCAAGGTGGAGTTGAACCCTCATTCCTGGTGTTGTGAGGCAACAGTGCTCACCACTGAGTCACTGTGCTGCCCCAGTTGTGCTGCATCAGTTGTAACCCTTGAGTGAAAGGAGTGGGTCATGCCCACCCCCTTCAATTCCCATTTCCCCCTCTTTTTCACCCTGCTCACCCAGCTCACATTTCACCCTGCCACCTTTCATCATCTGTATTCTTATCTTCCCCCACTCACTCCCCTCTGGGACAACTGATGAAAAGGCAAGTGGAATGAACTTATCCCTTTTCAGATGCTGAGAATCGAGTCTTGAAGTGGTCAATTAAACCATATCCAGGAGAAGCCTTTTTTAAAAGAGCCTTCCAGCTGTCACAAATTAGCCTAATTCCGCTGCAGCCATTGGTGTTTTAGAGCTAAAACCACAAAATCCTGTCTGCCAGTTTGGGAAGCCCTGTACTGAGAGACTAGGAAGTCTAGATGTCCAAAGAGACCTGGGTGTCCATTTTCATGAGTGACAAAAAGTTAAAGATTTGAGTTCAAAAAAAAGTTCTGTTGTTGCAGTGGGGCCATGTTCTTTCGATAGGGGCAGACCATTAAGACAGAAAGAAAGGAATTTCTTGACAGGGTGATGAATGTTTGTAATTGACTACACCAGTGGACCATGGAAGCTGAATCATCCAGTATATTCAAGACAGAGATTGTTAGATTTCAGGAAACTCTTGACATTAAAGGGTCTAAAGAGAGCACAGCAAACGGATAGTGGAACAGCCTCTTTGTGCTGAATTGCCAACTGCTGCTACTCCGTCATTCAAGGAGAGTGGTGGGAAAGGGGGTTTTGATGTCAATGCAGTGACTGAGGCACAGAGCATTGCCTGAGTTGACCCACCCCTCGTCAACCCAGGCCACCCGACTGATCCCAGGCTTGTCGATCTCACTTGACTCTCCTCCACCATCCTGTCAATCCCATTTGTACATCTCTCCAACCTCCCCCCGCTACCACACACCTGATGCTCTCGATCTCACTTGTCTCTTTTTTTCCCCGCCCAATCCTGTCGATACCGCATATTTCTTCCTCAAACCAACAGTCCTCATCACATTCTGTCAAAGCCACTTCTTCCCATTCCCCATCTGGTCACTCCCACAGCTATCAATCCCGCTTCTGTATCCCACCCCTGATCTTATCAATCCTGCTTGCCTCTCTTTGCACCCTTCTTCCCTGATCCCATGCATCCAGCCTATTGACCCTATGTCTGTTCGCCCTCGATCCTGTCTGTCTCAAATCCTGCCCTTTATCCTGTCCATCCATGCCTATCGATTTTGCTTCTCTTCCCCTGTTTCTATTTCGCTTGTCTCTGTCCTCTAACCCCATCCTGTCAATTCCACTTGTCTCCCTCGCACTCACCAACACTTCATGTTGTGCTTTTATTTAAGAAAGGCTGTAAGGAGAAGCCTGGGAACTGTAGACTTATGTGTCTGACATCAGTGGTGGGGTTAAGTTGTTGGAGGGGATTCTGAGAAATAGGACTTATATGCATTTGGAGAGGCAAGGACTGGTTAGGGATAGTCAGCTAGCTTTGTGCATGGGAAATTATCTTACAAACTTGATTGAGGTTTTTGAGGATGTAAGAAAAACAATTACTGAAGGTAGATGTTGTGTACATGGATTTTAGTAAAGCCTTTGAACAAGATCTCTTTACAATCTTAGATAACCTGTTGACTACACCATCAATTTTTGTGTCATCCACAAACTTACTAAACATACTGCCTAAATTCTCATCTGAATCTTTTACATAAATTATAAACAAAAGTAGGCCCAGCACTGATCCCTGCAGAACATCGCTAGTCACAGGCCTCCAGTCTGAAAAAACACTCTACTACCACCCTCTGTCTCATACTGTCAAGTCAATTTTGTATCTAATTGGCAAACCCTCTCTAAATCCTGTGTCATCTAACTTTACTAATTAGTCTATCATGCTGAGGACTCAGTTTTCAGCTGCTAGATCTGCAGTGAATGCAGAAAGGGTGGCACAGTGGCACAGGGATTAGCACTGCTGTCTCACAGCGCCAGGGTCCCAGATTCAATTCCAGCCTCGGGAGACTGTCTGTGTGGAGATTCCACATTCTTCTCGTGTCTGCGTGGGTTTCCTCCGGGTGGTCCGGTTTCCTCCCACAGGATGTGCAGGTTAGGTGAATTGACCATGCTAAGTTGCCCATAGTATTAGATGCATTAGTCAGAGGGAAATGGGTCTGGGTGGGTTACTCTTCGGAGGGTTGGTGAGGACTTGTAGGGCCAAAGGGCCTGTTTCCACACTGTAGGGAATCTCAAAAAAAATTACTTTGCATGGTAGTAGTTCTATAGAATGCTCAGTGTGAAGACGTCTCCACAAAGACTCTGCAGTGTCACTCCTACTACTGCTGGTGGAAGGAAGCATCACAACAGATAAATAACTGAGATGAGGAAAAAGCTTTCCATCTTTGTTATCTCACTACCTACTGCATTCCCACTTCAACAATAATTTCCTTCAAGGTGTGGAACCGAACCAATCTTGCTGATAGACGTTGACATCCACCTCCACCTCCCCACCCCCCCCCCCCCCCCCCCCCCCCACACACACACACAGAGTGGAATACACTTTTAAAAGGTTATTCTACAAGATTGCTAAAACTGTGTCTACTTATAGCTCCTCTGGCTTCTTATCTTACTTAATCTGTTGCATTTTCATAGTTTTACCACAGTGATTAAAAAACCTGCTACTATTGTTTCATAAAAGGTTCAGCTGTGGTCTGTATCTTTGTTGCTTTTCTGTGGCTTCCTATGCCTTTAGCAACTTTCAGAAGCTCTGAAAGTTCCTGCATTCCTCTATTATTAGCTGTATTTTTATGCAGCTCTGACACCACTTTACAACCATGCAGAGTAACAGTCTGGCTCATATTGTGTCTTTACTAAAGTAGTGTATGAGGTTGCCTACAGTAATGCTGCACATACAGGTCAAATGATCATGGCAAGTCAGGACAATCATTAGTACAGTATTGTATTTCTATCCAAAACAATGCACTACAAAAATTAATTTAATGTGTTGTCTGCTGCCAGACTAATAGGAGTGTGAATCTTACCCTGTCCCACGGCATGTCCATTTTTGGCTTGATCAAATTTCTAGGCCATTGCATCTTTCTGATACAAATGTTTTATTTTGCAGTCATTATTAATTTGTGGGTGGAGGAGGCATTGTATTTGGATTTTCAGAAACATTTGTGAGTTAGTTTTAAAACTTAGTTCTCTACAAAGATAGGATTTTGGTAGGAAGACTTTAGACTGCATTAGTATTAGCTGGTTTCCTGCAGACTGAAAGTGTGATTACAGCAGATTTTCTTGCAGGCCAGTTCCAAGTGGTCAATATTGTGACCACTCCCTCTTGTGATTTTCATTAATGATATGTATGTTGGAGGAATGGTATATAAGTTTGCAGTTACAGAGTCATGCAGCACAGAAGCAGACTTTTTGGTCCAACTCATCCTTGTCAACCAAGTTTCTCAAACTAAACTAGTTCCATTTGCATGCATTTGGCTAGTATCCCTCCAAGCTTTTCCTATTCATGTACCTGTCCAAATGTCTTTTAAATGTTCTGACTATACCTGCATCTACCATTTCCTCTGTCAGTTCATTCCACATACAAATTATCCACTGTGTCAAAACTTTGCCCCTTAGGTCCCTTTTAATTCTTTCTCCTCTCACCTTAAAATTATGCACTCTACTCCCCAACCCTAAGGAAAACCCTTCGCTATTCACCTGATCTATGCTCCTCTTGATTTTATAAAACTCAATCTCTTATGCTCCTTCAGAGATCTGTGGAGAAGCACACAAAATCTGTGAGTATAATAATATTGGATAAAAATAATGCAAACAGACCTTGATATGGTAGGGGAATGGGCTCAAGTTTGGCAAATTGGCAAATCAATAGGCATATGGACGTAGTTAGTGCAAAATATATTTATATCCAAACAAATCAGAAACCAGTATTAGAGAAATTATTTTTCATAACTAAAGCCATAAGTACTAGCAAAAGCAAATAGAGTATTAAGTTGATTGCTAGGAGCTTTGGTCTTTTTAACCTAAGAAAAGCTGGAATAGCATTAGAAGCAGGTCAGGAAATGTTAAATTTACAGATTCCTTTACTGAGGTTATGTTATGAGGACAGTTTAGACAATTTGAGCCTGTATCCATTGCAGTTTAGAAGTATTGGAGTTGATCTTATTGAAACATCAGCTCCTGATGTTAATTGACAAGATGAAATCTAAGAAAATATTTCCCCTTGTGGGAGAGACTGGAACTCTGGAACATAATTTAAAAATTAAGGATCATTTAAGATGGATATGTAGAGAAATTATTTTCTCAAAGAATATTTCATCTAAGGAATTCTGTTCTCCAGAGAGCATATTTTGAGATAGATTCTTCATTGTAAAAAGGGACAATATGTATGGGATAGACAGAGAAGTAAAATTGAGGCCACAATTTCATCAGCTACAATCTTATCAAATAGTGGAGCAGACTCAAAGAGCCAAATGGCTTACTCCTGCTTCAAATTCATACGTTCATATGATTCACTATAGAAGGAAAGATAGAATGATGGTCGACAAAGGGAAAAAAAGCAGTTGATATTTTCAGCATAATCTTATGCCAGAGATAAAAATTAAATATGAACAGTTTGGTCAAATTGGAAAGTAAGAGTGGGGAAAGATAAAAGATGACAGGTCAATTATTAAAGTAACTTTATAAAAGATTATTATAAAAGTGGGATGCTTTTAGATAATATGAAAGGTTATCTCTGCATTACATGAAAATACATTAAAATATTAAAAGAATTTATACATTGGTAAAAGGAAAGGCACACAAATGGAAATAAATAATGAATTTACAAACTGATATAAATAGAAGGCTTGAATGAAAGCAGAAAATGCTCGAAAAATAATTATGTCCATCTGTCTTAAAAATCTTAAAAGAAAACAAACTCAAGTTTCATTCACTCCTCATCAGAACTGTACTCTGGCAAAATTTTATACACAGATTGTCATTTCCCAAACAGAAACAGGATCTTTACTTCTTCAGTACTATTGCTTTCTGTAAAGAAAAGTGGAAGTGTAGCTTAACCCACGTGTTACTAAAATCTATATTCTGACTTCAATATTGCAGCGGGTCCAAGTGAATTATGAAATACTGCTACTGAGCTTAGTAACATGTCTTTCCTGTGTTTAAAGCTGATTATTTTGTGATGCGTTTTCTATTCTGTGTCTGTTTTGGATTTTAATACTTTTTAATTCATATATAAATCAAATTGTTTGTTCATTGCTTATAGGTGGAGGTGATATAAAGACTGCCCCAGCTCCTGTGAGCATTTGGAGGACATACTTTGTCGCAAATGAATGGAATAACATCCAAACAATCAGAAAAACTAATCCTATTTTTCAACTTATTACTGTTATTTTCTTTTTGAAAGTAAGTTTAACATCAAATAGGTGAGGAAAAGAACAAGCATTCAAAAAATTGAAATAAAATTAAATCCAGACAAAGTAAAATTAAATTCATTTAAATTACTTTAACTGAATAATATACTTGAGATTGCTACAATCACAAGAAGCTGGGGACAAAGACACGCCTGAGAAGGGGAAAGATATATGAATAATTTAGATTATATTCCATTATGTACATGGTGATATCTAAGATAGGCAGCCAAATGAGAGATTGGAGGTCCATGCTTGAGTATGCATTTGAGGAAGTGGGTGATTAGGACGATTACTGTTTCATACTTGAATAACAATAAAATGCTGAGGATGATGAAAATCTGGAATTAAAACAGAATGTTCTTGGAAAGGTCTGACCCTATCAGGCAAAAAGAGAAACAGAGTTAACATTTTGGGTCCAATGTGACTCTTCTTCAGAAGTTTAGAGCAGTTCTGAAGAAAGATGTTATTGGATTCAAAAGGTTAACTCTGCTTCTGTCTCCACAGATGCTGCCAGATCTGCTGAGATTTTTCAGCATATTTTGTTGTCCTTTGGGATTTAATTTGCCTTTTTCTAATCTTGTACTTTCCTAGATTTCAAAGACAAAGTACAAGTTGTTACTGTTTATGATCACCTTTATGAAGAGGAGAAGCCTTTGTACGTTTTTGGGCAATACAGTTAGTTATCAATTCAGTAATTACTCAAGATATAAACATTTTTATTTTTCCACTTTACCTTACAGTTTCTCGCCTTTTCTGAAGAAATCTGTATTAGTTTCCAGGCCCTTGCATGGAGCCAATGGTTAGTGCAAGCATCAGGTCCTGTAGCATTTTAGTTGAGGCCTCAGCAATTTCTGAGCAAATTGCTAAGCCAGAATTCTGGTGTTAATGGTTGTCAAAGAACTGCTAACAAAGGATATTAGGAACTTTAAAGATCATGGAAACAGATCGAAGCTATGGCCCAGAAAGAGGCCATTCAGCCATTGTATGTATTGGCCAAAAACAATTTCAAGTGCCCATTCTAATCCAATGTTCCATACCTATTCTGTAGCCTTACATGTTACAGCAGATCAAAATACCTCTCAAATGAGCTGCAGGTTTCTGCCTTCATCTCAAAACTTGGCAGCTAATTCCAGATACCAGCCTTGCTGTGAATGAAAAGATTCCTTTTTCCGTCCCCTCCATTCCTTTTGCCAATCATGTTAAATCTGTGCCCTGTTAATTTACCTCTCCGTGGGAGGAAACAGGTCTTATCTGTCTACTCCATCTTGGTCCCTAAAACTCTGCTAAGTTACTAAGTTACATCTCAGTCTCTTCTGTTCTAAGCTTTTCTAATCTTTCCTCACAGCTGCAGTTTTCAAGATCTGCCAACATTCTTGTAAGCTTCTCTATTTTTTTTTCAGAGCAATTATATCCTTCCTATAATGCCAGAACTGAACACAAAATTCCAGCTGTGGCCTAGCAAACATCTTATTCAATTCCATGCTTGCTCTTGAATTCTTTACCTTGTTGTTGTGGTTCTGTTCACCGAGCTGGGAATTTGTGTTGCAGACGTTTCGTCCCCTGTCTAGGTGACATCCTCAGTGCTTGGGAGCCTCCTGTGAAGCGCTTCTGTGATCTTTCCTCCGGCATTTGTTGTGGTTTGAATCTGCCGCTTCTGGTTGTCAGTTCCAGTTGTCCATTGCAGTGGTCAGTATATTGGGTCCAGGTCGATGTGCTTATTGATTGAATCTGTGGATGAGTGCCATGCCTCTAGGAATTCCCTGGCTGTCCTCTGTTTGGCTTGTCCTATAATTGTAGTGTTGTCCCAGTTGAACTCATGTTGCTTGTCATCTGCGTGTGTGGCTACTAAGGATAGCTGGTCGTGTCGTTTCATGGCTACTGGTGTTCATGGATGCGGATCATTAGCTGGCTTCCTGTTTGTCCTATGTAGTGTTTTGTGCAGTCCTTGCATGGGATTTTGTACACTACATTGGTTTTGCTCATGCTGGGTATCGGGTCCTTCGTTCTGGTGGGTTGTTGTCTGAGAGTTGCTGTTGGTTTGTGTGCTGTTATGAGTCCTAGTGGTCACAGTGGTCTGGCTGTCAGTTTGGAAATGCTCTAGATGTATGGTAGTGTGGCTAGTCCTTTGGGTTGCGGCATGTCCTCATTCCGTTGTCTTTCCATTAGGCATCTGTTGATGAAATTGCGAGGGTATCCGTTTTTGGCGAATACATTGTATAGGTGTTCTTCTTCCTCTTTTTGCAGTTCTGGTGTACTGCAGTGTGCCGTGCCCCTTTTGAACAGTGTCTTGATGCAATTGCTTTTGTGTGTGTTGGGGTGGTTGCTTTCATAGTTCAGGACTTGGTCTGTGTGTGTAGCTTTCCTGTATACCTTTGTGGTGAATTCTCTGTCAGGTGTTCTCTGTACCTGTACACAAAATCCCATGCAAGGACTGCACAAAACACTACATAGGACAAACAGGAAGACAGCTAGTGATCCGTATCCATGAACACCAACTAGCCACGAAACAACACGACCAGCTATCCTTAGTAGCCACACACGCAGATGACAAGTCCAACAGTTGTACATTGGAAAAGCATAGATCAGATCTCTGTACCTGACTTCCACTCAGTGCCTGAAGGCGTGCATTTGACACCTCCCCAGCTTTGGACGTTGGCACAACACCATTGGATGCTTTGAACCTCACTCATGATCCAATTGGTCAGAAGCCATAGAATATTCAGGAAGGACAGCATCTCATTTTCTGCTTGGGATATCCACAGCCTTTTGGATTCAATATTAAGTTCAACAATTTTAGGGCTTAAGGCATCTTCGCCCATGTCCTTAACCCAACCCAACCCAACCAGGCCTTGTTATCACATTTTTTTTTATATTTCAAAAATATACTTTATTCATAAAATAATTTGATGGTTTGTACAGTTGGACATGCCATACATATGTAAACATTCCATTTCCTTGCATACCGAAAAGAGAGTAATCATTCCTATTTACAGGTCTGTATGATTACATTTTTAGCTGAAGCGTCAGCAGAGCCCAAATGACTGCGCGGGCCCCCTGTTCTTCTTTAGTCAGGCAGACATTACACGGTGGTCTTTCCTCACTATGCCTTGGCGGCAGCTGCCCCAAGCTTCAGCGCGTCCCTCAACATGTAGTCCTGGATCTTGGAATATGCCAGTCTGCAACACTCAGTCGGGGTCAACTCCTTCAGCTGGAAGATCAACAGGTTTCGGACTGCCCAGAGAGCGTCCTTCACTGAGCTGATGATCCTCCAGGCACAGTTGATGTTCGTCTCGGTGTGCGTCCCGGAGAACAGGCCGTAGAGCATGGAGTCCCACGTCTCGGCGCTGCTCGGGACGAACCTCAACAAACACCACTGCATTCCTCTCCAGACTTCCTCTGCATAGGCACATTCCAGAAGGAGGTGTGAGACAGTCTCGTCCCCCTGGCAGCCGCTTCAAGGGCAGCGTGCGGTGCGGCTGAGAGTCCGGGCGTGCATAAAGGATCTCCATGAGCCATGCGGCTGATGCAGCTGCCACCCCCACTCTGATTGATGACGTCACTTCCACCCCCATCATGGCCACTCCCACAACCACTTCCACTCCTCACACATGACATCACTTCCGCCCTTCATCATCGCTGATGCCACATGCTCAGTGACTTCCGCCATCCCTACTGCCATGGTCACCACCACTTCCGCCCCCACCAGTGCCAGTCACTTGCATTCTGCTGACACGCCCCCCACAGACCCCACTGTCACTATCTCTACCCCCCAGAACCCCGAGGGGAACACTACCCCTGCTCATGACTCCACCCCCATTCCCCCCACCATCACACCCACTCCAGTTACAGGTTCCGCCCCTACTCCCAGCTCCACACCCACACCAGATCCCAGCTCCCAGCCCTGCCGAGTTTTCACCATCCCCCCAGACCTCCCCCTCACTGAGGACGAACGATCAGTCCTCAGCAAAGGACTCACCTTCATTCCCCTCTGTCCACGCATCAATGAGTTTAATACACGCCGTGACGTCGAACAATTCTTCCGTCACCTCCGCCTCTGAGCTTACTTTCAAAATCAGGATTCCCGCCCACCTTCTGAGAACCCCTTCGCCCACCTCCAACATACTGCATCCACCTGGACACCCTGCGCTGGTCTATTATCTGCCCTCGACCTCTTCATTTTCAACTGCCGCCGGGACATTAACCGCCTCAACCTGTCTACCTCCCTCCCCCACTCTAACCTCTCACCCTCACAATGCGCAGCCCTCCAATCCCTCTGCTCTAATCCCAACCTCACCATCAAGCCAGCGGATAAAGGGGGCGCAGTGGTAGTCTGGCGCACTGACCTCTACACCGCTGAAGCCAAACGTCAACTCGAGGACACCTCTTCCTACTGCCCCCTCGACCATGACCCCACCCCCATCACCAAACCATCATCTCCCAGACCATATAGAACCTCATCACCTCAGGAGATCTCCCACCCACAGCTTCCAACCTCATAGTGCGGGAACCCCGCACTGTCCGGTTCTACCTCCTTCCCAAGATCCACAAGCCTGACCACCCTGGCCGACCCATTGTTTCAGCATGCTCCTGCCCCACTGAACTCATTTCTACCTACCTCGACACTGCCCTATCCCCCCCCTAGTCCGGGAACTCCCCACATACGTTCGAGACACCACCCATGCCCTCCACCTCCTCAAGACTTCCGTTTCCCCGGCCCCCAACGCCTCATCTTCACCATGGATATCCAATCCCTCTACACCTCCATCCGCCATGACCAGAGCCTCTAAGCCCTCTGTTTTTTCCTCTCCCGATGTCCCCAACAGTACCCTTCCACCGACACTCTCATTCGTTTGGCCGAACTGGTCCTCACCCTTAATAATTTCTCCTTCGAATCCTCCCACTTCCTGCAGACCAAAGGGGTAGCACATGTGTGGGCCCCAGCTATGCCTGTCTTTTTGTTGGCTGCGTAGAACAGTTGATCTTCCGTAATTACACCGGCACCATTCCCCACCTCTTCCTCCGCTACATTGATGACTGCATTGGCGCCACCTCCTGTTCCTTGGATGCTGCCTGACCTGCTGCACTTTTCCAGCAACACATTTTCAGCTACACCTCTTCCCACCCTACCTCTTGCAAAAATTCCATACCCTATTCCCAATTCCTCCGCGTCCACCATATCTGCTCCCAGGAGGACCACTTCCACCACAGAACACACCAGATGGCCTCCTTCTTTAGAGACCGCAATTTTCCTTCCCACGTGGTTAAAGATGCCCTCCAACACATCTCGTTCACATCCTGCACCTCCACCATCAGATCCCACCCCTCCAACCGTAACAAGGACAGAACGGCCCTGGTGCTCACCTTCCACCCTACCAACTTTAGCATAAACCAAATCATCCGCCGACATTTCCGCCACCTACAAAAAAAACCCCACCACCAGGGATATATTTCCCTCCCCACCCCTTTCTGCCTTCCACAAAGACCGTTCCCTCCGTGACTACCTGATCAGGTCCACGCCCCCCTACAACCCACCCTCCCATCCTGGCACTTTCCCCTGCCACCGCAGGAACTGTAAAACCTGTGCCCACACCTCCTCCCTCACCTTTATCCAAGGCCCTAAAGGAGCCTTCCACATCCATCAATGCTTTACCTGCACATCCACTAATATCATTTATTGTATCTGTTGCTCCCGATGCGGTCTCCTCTACATTGGGGAGACTGGGCGCCTCCTAGCAGAGCGCTTTAGGGAACATCTCCGAGACACCCGCATCAATCAACCACACCGCTCTGTGGCCCACCATTTCAACTCCCCCCTCCCACTCTGCTGAGGACATGGAGATCCTGGGCCTCCTTCACCACCGCTCCCTCACCACCAGACGCCTGGAGGAAGAATGCCTCATCTTCTGCCTCGGAATACTTCAACCCCAGGGCATCACTGTGGACTTCAACAATTTCCTCATTTCCCCTTGCCCCATCTCACCCTAGTTCCAAACTTCCAGCTCAGCACTGTCCCCATGACTTGTCCAGACTTGTCCTACCTGCCTATCTCCTTTTTCACCTATCCACTCCACCCTCTCCTCCCTGACCTATCACCTTCATCCCCTCCCCACTCACCTATTGTACTCTATGCTACTTTCTCCCCACCCCCACCCTCCTCTAGCTTATCTCTCCATGCTTCAGCTCTCTGCCTTTATTCCTGATGTAGGGCTTTTGCCCGAAATTCGATTTCACTGCTCCTTGGATGATACCTGAACTGCTGTGCTCTTCCAGCACCAGAATCTGGTTTCCAGTATCTGCAGTCATTGTTTTTACCACCATAAAGGATCGCACAGGCAGAGCCCTTCTCACAACCAGCCAAGCCATGTCTTGGTGCTTGTTGGAAAGTTCTGGCGATGAGGCATTCTGCCAAATGGCTTTGATAGTCTGCTCAGGGAATCGCTCGATAGGATCCGCCCTCTCCTTTTCCCAAAGGGTCTCGAGGACACTACGTGCTGACCACTTCCTGATGGACTTGTGGTGTTTTTCTTCATAAACTTCTCCACAAAGGACAGGTGATACGGAATGGACCAACTACTCGGAACGTTCCGCGGCAGCGAGGCCAGGCCCATCCTTCGCAACACCGGGGACAGGTAGAACCTCAGTACGTAGTGACACTTGGCGTTTGCGTACCGGGGATCCACGCACAGCTTGATGCAGCCACACACAAATGTGGCCATCAGGGAGAGGGTGGCATTGGGTGTATTTTTTCTCCCGTTGCCCAGATCTTTTTACAGCGAGTCCCTTCGGACCCGGTCCATCTTTGACCTCCATATAAACTGGAAGATGGCCCAGGTGACTGCAGCAGCACAAGTTCTGGGAATAGGCCAGACCTGTGCCACGTATAATAGCAATGACAGTGCCTCACACCTGATGACCAGGCTTTTTCCCGCGATGGAGAGCGACCGTAGCTTCCATCTGCCCAGTTTCTGCCTCACTTTGCTGATACGCTCCTCCCAACACTTGGCACACACCCCAGCCCCCCCCGAAACAAATACCCAGCACCTTCAAGTGGTCGGTCCTGACGGTGAAGGGGATCGAGGATTGGTTGGCTCAGTTCCCAAAGAGCATGGCCTCGCTCTTGCCTCGGTTTACCTTGGCCCCCGAGGCCCATTCGAACTGGTCACATATGCACGAGAGAGAGAGGGCAGCCCTGCTTGACTCCAGATCTGACTCCCACCCATCGATTGAGACTGCACTGACAATGTTGGTGTAGAGCAGTCTGATCCAAGTGCAGATTCCCTCCCCAAAGCCCATTTTGGAGAGAACATCTCTCATATACCTGTGTGATATCCTGTCAAAGGCTTTCTCCTGGCCCAGGCTGATCAGGCAGGTGTCCAACCCTCTGTCCTGCACGTAGGCGATCGTATCCCTGAGGAGTGCGAGACTCTCAGCGATCTTCCTGCCCGGTACAGCACAGGTTTGTACAGAATTTTGTAATCCGCCTTCAACAGTGAGATTGGTCTCCAATTTTTGAATTCCTCCCTCTCCCCCTTCCGCTTGTAGATGAGGGTGATGATGCTTTTCCTCATGGATTCACTCATGTACCTGCCCGAAGCATACTGACATACACCTCCAGCAGGTCCTGGCCAATCGAGTCCCACAGAGCGGAATAGAGCTCGACCGGTAAGCTGTCGCTTCCGGGAGTTTTATTCTTTTTGAAGGACTTGAGGGCCTAGGTCAGCTTGTCCAGAGATAGCAGCTGGTCCAGCCTCTCGCGTGTTCTGTCGTCTAAGACCTCCATGATAGAGGACAGGAATGACGGGGAGGCCGTGCTGTCGGTCGGCTTCGCGTCATACAGACTGGCATAGAAGGATTTACTGATCTTCATGACGTCAGCCTGAGATGACGTTATCGAGCCATCTCCTTCCTTCAGGCTGCTGAGCACAGAGCTCTCTTTGTGCATCTTCTGGAAGAAGAAACGTGAGCACGTCTCGTCCTGCTCCACCGAGCGGACCCTGGACCGGAAGATTATCTTGGAGGCCTCCGAGGCAAAGAGAGAGGCTTGCTGGCCCTTCACCTCCTTGAGGTCCTCCGTGACATCCACCCCCATCGTCTGCAGCAGGAGCAGGTTCTGCATACTTTCCTGGAGCTGGGACAGTTTTCCCCGCCTCTCTCTCGCCTCCTGAACACCTTTGAGGATGAAGAACCTCTTGATGTTCCCTTTTATCATTCCCATCAGTCCGCTGGGGACTCAAAGAGGGGCTTCACTGTTCTCCAACATGCGTAGTCCCTCTTGAGCTCCTCAATGTCTCCCGGGGTCAACAGCTTTGTGTTCAGCTTCCACGTTCCCTTACCAGCCCGCTGCTCGTCCTGTAGGTGACAGTCAGCCAGCAGGAGGCAGTGGTCAGAGAAGACAACCGGCGTGACGACGGTGGATCTGACCGAGAGCGCTCGGGGACCGCTTTTTTTTAATTTCAAAAATATACTTTATTCATAAAATACTTTAATGGTCTGTACAGTTGGACATGCCATACATTTGTAAACATTCCATTTGTTTGCAAATCGAAACAGAGTAATCATTCCTATTTACAGGTCTGTACGATTACATTTTTAGCTGAGGCGTCAGCAGAGCCCAAATGACTGTGCGGGCCCCCTGTTCTTCTTTAGGCAGGCAGATGCTACACGGTGGTCTTTCCCCACCCCGCCTTGGCGGCAGCTGCCCCAAGCTTCAGCGCGTCCCTCAACACGTAGTCCTGGACCTTGGAATGTGCCAGTCTGCAACACTCAGTCAGGGTCAACTCCTTCATCTGGAAGATGAACAGGTTTTGGACCGCCCAGAGAGCGTCCTTCACTGAGTTGATGATCCTCCAGGAACAGTTGATGTTCATCTCGGTGTGCGTCCGGGGGAACAGGCCGTAGAGCACGGAGTCCCGCGTCACGGCGCTGCTCGGGATGAACCTTGACAACCACCACTGCATTCCTCTCCAGACTTCTTTTGCGTACGCACATTCCAGAAGGAGGTGTGTGACAGTCTCGTGTCCCCCCCCCCCCCCCGCAGCCGCTTTGAGGGCAGCGTGCGGTGCGGCTGAGAGTCCAGGCATGCATAAAGGATCTCACAGGCAGAGCCCTTCTCACCACCAGCCAAGCCCATGTCTTGGTGCTTGTTGGAAAGTTCTGGCGATGAGGCATTCTGCCAAATGGCTTTGACAGTCTGCTCAGGGAACCGCTCGACAGGATCCGCCCTCTCCTTTTCCTTTTCCCGAAGGGTCTCGAGGATACTACTTGCTGACCACTTCCTGATGGACTTGTGGTCAAAGGTGTTTTTCTTCATAAACTTCTCCACGAAGGACAGGTGATACGGAACGGTCCAACTACTCGGAGCGATCCGCGGTAGCGAGGCCAGGCCCATCCTTCGCAACACCGGGGACAGGTAGAACCTCAGTACGTAGTGACACTTGGTGTTTGCGTACCGGGGAACCACGCACAGCTTGATGCAGCCACACACAAAGGTGGCCATCAGGGTGAGGGTGGCATTGGGTGTATTTTTACCCCCATTGCCCAGATCTTTGTACAGCGAGTCCCTTCGGACCCAGTCCATCTTTGACCTCCATATAAACCGTAAGATGGCCCAGGTGACTGCAGCGGCCCAGGTTCTGGGAATAGGCCAGACCTGTGCCACGTATAATAGCAATGACAGTGCCTCACACCTGATGACCAGGCTTTTTCCCGCGATGGAGACCGACGTAGCTTTCATCTGCTCAGTTTCTGCCTCACTTTGCTGATACACTCCTCCCAAGACTTGGCGCATGCCCCCTTCACTGGGTGGCTTTGGGAGGTTTCCTCTTCCTGCTTTTGACAGTATCCAATCCTCTGCCTCCTTTGAATCCCTCCTCTTCCATTTCCTCTGTCTGTCTTGAAGGAGCTTAGATCAGCTGCTGCATCTCCCTGCCGTCTGCCGCCTGCTCCGTTACAGCCTGCCCATCCATCTGGGTGCCTCCAGACACCGTTCCTGTGCTGTTTTGTGTACCTTGCTTGTCTTAGCCGGTCCACGGCTCGTGTTGCCACCTCCAGCCATCTGTGCGTAGGTGGTGGCCCCTCGTCTTGGGCAGGCCTTGTACTTGCGGCCCTCCTTTCCGCACAGATTACAGTTCTTGGCCTCCTTACATTCCTTGGTCAGGTGGCCTTCCTGCTTGCAGTTTCAGCAGACGGTCACCTTACAATCCGCCGCCATGTGGCCTGACCTCCCGCAGGTTCGGCACATTTTCGGCTGCCCTGCGTATGTCAGGTAACCTCTGCTTCCTCCGATGGCAAACCTGGAGGGTGGGTGGAGGATGTTCCCACTGGCATCGACCTCAGGGTTACCCTGACCTGTCATTTGCTGGTCCAGATCCCGAAAGGATCGACCACATCGGTACTTTCTCCCTCGACCTGGACATATCTTCGCAAGAAGGTCAGGACATTGCTGCTGGGATGTGTGGGTTGTACATCTGGATTGTTACAACCCGACTCCTTTGCGCAGGAAGCACACACAACAGGACCGCCAACAAAATTGAGAACAGAGGTTCCCCTTCCTTCTCCTTGAAGACCTACTGGAGCTGCTTGCAATTCTTCATGCTCCTGAAGGTCACATTGAAATAGCCTGCCACAGGGAAATCCAGCCGGCAGTACATGTTTTTTTTTATTTCAAAATATACTTTATTCATGTAAATAAATCTCTGGTACTTGTACAATTTTCCATGTTGTTCATAGTTATATACATTGCATGTCTTAACGTTACAAAGAACAAATTGAATTAATCGAATTCACAGTTATCCTATTAACAGTTACCTTTATTAACTATCCAGTCTCTTGGTATTTGGCTGTGGCTTCAACGGAACCCACCTACTGAGTGGGTGCCCTGTTATATGAAAGCAAATGCAACTTCTTTAACCCCCAGTTTATGGGGTTACCATTGTCCATTTGATTGTCCTGTCTCTGGGGTAGCTTGTCTACATCCCCATCGTAAGCACGAACTGCTGGACCTTCGCTGGGCTGAGGTAGCTATCCAGCTCCTCACTGGGGTCATTTACCCGGTCTGGTGTCATTGAGCCAAGGCAAGGGTCCTCCCTGTCCAGTTCTGTGTCTGACAATGGGACTGTCAGAGGATCACAGCTCTCGGTTGCCTGTAGTTGTGGGGCAGTGGGTACCTCCTGGTTCTCACTGGGTGGAGGGTGGACTTCGGGGGGTCCGTTGTTTCCTGGTTGGGAGGAAATGCCCTCTTCTTTACCGACGGCGCTCTGTCTCTTCTTCTGGTGGTGATGGCCTTCTTTGCGTCCATCTTCCCCCTCTGAAGAGCTGGCCGTCCCTCCCTCGTGCAGCTGTCTTTTCCCCTTTTGCTGGGAGGCTTTGGGGGCCTGGCAAGATTTCCTCTTCCTGTTTTTAACAGGTATCGACTCCTCTGCATGCTTGATTACCTCCTCCTCCTCCATTTCTTCCATCTACCCGGCTAGAGCTAGGTTTAGCTGCTGTGTCTCTCCGCTGGCTGCCGCCTCCTCCACTCCAGCCTGTTCTTCTTTCTGGGTGCCACCAGACTCCATTTCCCTGCTGTCCGGGTGGACCTTACTGGTCTTTGGGGGTCCACGGCTCACATTGCCACCTCCAGCCATCTGTGCGTAAGTGGGGCCCCCCCGTCTTGGGCAGGTCTTATACATGTGGCCTGCCTCTCCGCACAGGTTGCAGCTCTTTTCTTCCTGACAGTCCTTAGTCAAGTGACCCTCCTGTTTGCAGTTCCTGCAGATGGTCACTTTGCAATCCGCCGCCATGTGTCCCGACTTCCCGCAGTTTCGGCACACTTTCGGCTGCCCTGCATATGTCAGGTAGCCTCTGCTCCCTCCAATTGCGAAGCTCGAGGGTGGGTGGAGGATGTTCCCACTATCATCGGCCCTCAGAGTTACCCTGACCTGCCGTTTACTGGTCCAGATCCCAAAGAGGTCAATCACATCAGTGGCTTCTCCCTCAACTTGGACGTACCTTCCCAGGAAGGTCAGGACATCAGCCGCTGGAACGTAAGGGTTGTACATATGGATTGTACCAACCCGATTCCTCTGTGCAGGAAGCACACACAATGGGGTCGCTGACAAGATGGAAAACAGCGGCTCCCCTTCCTTCTCCTTGAAGACCTTCAGGAGCTGTTCGCACTGCTCCACGCTTCTGAAGATCACATCAAAGTAGCCTACCCCAGGGAAATCCTGCAGGCAGTACACGTCCGCAGCAGCAAACCCACAGCATCCCAACAGTACCTTCTTAATAAACAGGGTGCGGTCGAGCGGTGTATGATCCTCAATCTTCTTCACAGTCACCCTGACTGTGTTGCGAATGCCCTGGCCAGGGCTGCGAGCGGCTGCTGAGGCCATAGCTCTGAGGTTGGCTGGTTCCTGAATTGGCGTTAGGCCGAAGCCAGCATAAAGACCTGGCAAAAAGCCGAGATGGTCTGCTATTACAGAGCAGCCATCATTAGCCGCTAATTGTATTCTAATAGCTATTCATTCTCCCCAGCTGATCATTCTTCACTCCTTTGTCATTTTAACCTCTCTTCGCTCTTCTCTCTCTCTCTCTCTCCCTCCCTCTCTTTCTCTCTCTCTCTCTGTCTTATGGGCTTTATCTCCATCTATCATATACTCTTACCCGCTCCCTCCACTCTATCATTTGCATTAAAAAAACAAGCTTTTCCCTAGCTACCATTAGTTCAGAGGAAGAGTCACTCAACCTGAAACATTAACTCTGATTTCTCAGCACAGATGCTGTCAGACCTGCTGAGCATTTCCAGCAATTTCTGTTTTTGTTGTTGTTAAATAATGATATAGTGTTTGCAAAGTGCCATTCCTCTGATACCTTGCCTGTATTTCTTGAGTTAAAATTCTTGTCTTTGCTTTCTTTTTTTCCTACCCTCCCCAATTTTCTATAGTCCTCTGAGCTTCCTGTAATATTAAGTTGTTTGTGACTATTATAAGATTTCTTTTCCTGTTTTGTCTTAGCTGGATATCCATTGAGTTCTAATTTTGGCTGCATTACCTTTTGTCTTTGTCTTTACTGATTTGTCATTGATTTTACTTCACATTTCTGTATCCAATTACCTTTTGCAGACCACCACTCAATTTTCACACAATCATAGAATCCTACAGTGTGGAAGTAGTCCATTAGGCCTATCGAGTCCACACCAACCCTCTGAAGAGGCACCCACCTATCCTATCCTGTCCCTGAAACCTTACATTTCCCATGGGCTAATATATGTAGCCTGCACATCCTTGGACACTATGGGACAATTTAGCATGGCAAATCCACCTAACCTGCACATCTTTGGACTGTGGGAGGAACCTGGAGCACCCAAAGGAAATCCACATAGACACAAATTCAACGCAGACAGTTGCTTGAGGGTGGAATTGAACCTGGGTCCCTGGCACTGTGAGGCAGCAGTGCTCATCACTGAATTACAGTGCCGTTCCTTTGAACTATTATGCCATCCCTTCTGCACCAGCTTTCCAGCAATGTTTCATTTCTGCTACCAACTAACCAGCAGTCACTGTCCATGTTAGTATATTGGTACAATCAACATAGATAGTAAGAGGAATGAAATACTCCAGGCAGAGTTAGAACACTAAGAAAAAGTTCTAACAAGTAGGACCTCAAGGATAGTAAGTCCAAATTCAATCTCCGTGTGAGTATAAAAGTAAGACAAAGTTTCTGTAGAGGACCATAAGGTTAACTTCTCATTAGAGCGAGATGACTAGTCATGAATTATCTTGAGGGTCACTATGCCTCAGGCAGGAGGTGAGATTGGGAATGTGAAACCTTCATTGTGACCTCAGCCAGAAAAGGAATTGGAGCTGCATTATTGGTGTTACTCTGCATTGCAAACCAGCTGTCCATCCAACTGACTATAACATAAAAACAGGAAGGTAATAAAGATGAATACATGGCTGAGGGATGGTGCAGAATTAAGGGCTTTAGATCCCTGAACTCAAACTCAAAGTCAATTCTGGGAGCTGAAATATGGACAGATTACACCTGAATAGAGTCACTACCAATTTCCTTGCAGCAGTTTGCTAGAGCTATTGGGAAGAGTGTAAGCTGCCTTGGCAGGAATGTAGTAACCAGGAAATATTATCTATTGAATTGTGAAAGACAAACAGTCCCAGTACAGAAAAAGCATAGAAGCAAAATACTGCATATGCTGCAAATCTGAAAGAAACACACAGAATGCTGAAGACACAAAGCAGGCTGGCAGCATCTGTGGAGAGAGAGAGACAGAGTCAATGTTCTGAGTCTGGTATGACTTGCTTTCTCCAGCATTCTCCATATTTGTTCGAAATAGTATGATATTAAGTAGGACCAAAGTAAAAAAAGGTTGATGAGGGGCATGGATAGGGTTAATAGCCAAGGTCTTTTTCCCAGGGAAGGGAAGTTCAAAACCAGAGGACATAGGTTTAATATGAGAGGAGAAAGATTTAAAAAGGACCTGATGAACATCTTTTTCACGCAAAGAGGAATATGTAGCCCTGGCCAGATCCAGGAAAATGGGCCTGATTCAGCATGTTTTTTTTCAAGGGCTGAAAAATCTGGTAGAATTCTTTGAGAAAGTAGATAAAGTTCATCAAAAGAGCCAATGGACTGATCCATTTGGATTCCAAAAAGTCTTTGACAAGATGACCCACAGAAGGTTTCTAAAAAGTGCCCATGGTGTTCAGTGTAAGGTACTGGCACGGTTAGAGAATTAGCTGACTGGCAGAAGGTAGAGAGTGGGGATAAAGGGGTCTTTTTTCAGGATGGTGCCAGTGACACAGACTATTTCTGAAACATAAAAGGAATCCTAGTTCAGCATTCTCTTAAGATTAACATGAAGGTTCAGTTAGTAGTTGGGAAGGCAAATAAACGTTAGCATTAATTTCAAGAAGTCCAGAATACAAGAGCAAGGATGTACTGCTGAGGCTGTATAAGGCTTTGGTCAGAATGCATTTGGAATATTATAAGGATTTTTTGGCCTCAGGAAGGATGTGTTGGCATTCGAAGGGGTCCAGAGGAGGTGTGCAAGAATGATCCTGACGATGAAGGGCTTGTAACATGAAGAGTGGTTGAAGACTTTGGGTCTGTGTTTGACAGACTTTAGTAGAATGGGGAGAGGAGATCTTATTGAAAGTTATAGAACACTGAGAGGCTTAGATAGAGTGTACATAAAGTCATAGAGTCATAAAGATGTACAGCATTGAAATAAACCCTTCAATCCAATGCTGTATTGTCCATGCTGACCAGATATCCTAAACTAATCTCGTCCCATTTGCCAGCACTTGGCCCATATTTCTTTGAACCCTTCCTATTCATAAACACATTGAGATGCCTTTTAAATGTTATAACTGTACCAGCCTCCACCATTTCCTCTGCAGCAGCTCATTCCATACATGTACCACCCTCTGCATGAAAAAATTGCCCCTTGGGTCCCTTTTAAATTTTTCTCCTCTCACCCCAAACGTTTGCCTTCAAGTTCTGGACTCCTCCACTCCAGGGAAAAGACCTTGTCTATTTACCCTTGTCCATGTCCCTCATGATTTTATAAACCTCTATAAGGTTACCCTTCAGTCTCTGATACTCCAGGGAAAACAGTGCCAGCCTATTCAGCTCTCCCTATAGCTCAAACCCTCCAATCCTGGCAACAGCCTTCTAAATCTTTTCTGAACCATTTTAATTTTCACAAAATCTTTCCTATAAAGAATTTCATATAATATTCCAAAAGTGGCCTAACCAATATCCTGTGCAGCCACAACATGACCTCCCAACTCCTATACTCGATGCTCTGACCAGTAAAGGTAAGCATACTAAACACCTTGTTCACTATCTTATTTACATGCGACTCCACTTTCAAAGAATTATAAACCTGCAATCCAAGGTATCTTTGTTCAGCAACACTCCCCAGGACCTTACCATTAAGCGTATATGTCCTGCCCTGATTTGCCTTTCCAAAACACAGCACCTCACATTTATCTAAATTGAATTCTATTCGCCAAACCTTGGCCCATCTGATCAAGATTCCGTAGTACTCTGACGTAACCTTCTTGAGTGTCCACTACATCTCCAATTTTGGATATACTGGAAGAAACTTAGGAAAGATTGAATTACTGAGGCAATGACCATAATTCTCCATTCCACCTTAGACAGAGGGGTAGTACCAGAGCATCAGGGAATTGCAATGTTGCATCTTTATTTAACATTTTATGTCAGAGTACAAGACACTCAGATGCTTGCCAGAAAAGCACATGAGATGACTGTAAGCAGAAATCAGGTGTACACAGTTATGCAACAAGCTCAAAACTCAGGCAGGGCTGGGAGCTGAGCACTACAGACGTTTACAAGTTATGGTTCTGCAGAAGCCATCATCTTCTACATTACTGAAGTGACAATTCTTCATTTTTGGGCCTAGATAGTAAATTGAGGGCATCACAGTGAAAATTGATTTTGTTATCTCCCAACAGCACATGTACACTCCAGAAATAGTAACTGTATTGTGATAGGGAACATAAGTTTGACAAATATTGTTTTTTATTCTTCGCTCACCTTAAGGTTGCTGAAGCTCATTTCAAAACCTGAGAATAATATTGGTCGTGATCAGAAATAGGATTCTTCTTGTGCCTGGTGTCGTGGATAACACCAATAATTTGATTTTACATAGTGACTTCCCACAGAAATAAATCCCAAGGCATTTCAGCAAAATACAAGAGTTGTTGACCACAGATAACAATTTGATTTTGTAGTGCTGCTATAATATAAAGGAAATGCCACTTGCCTGTGAAGGAATGAACAACTACTCTGAGAAGTCATTCTTCTGTCTTTAAGCTCCTCAAAGGCAGTTGGCAAATATAAGCAGTATTGTCAATCTCATTATATATTATTCCTTCTTGATGGCTAAGGAAGGGGTTTATAGACAAGCAGGCAGAAAACCATATTGTTGAGGCTTTAAATGTGCTGTTGAGTGTACCACACCACATGGAACTCAGTGTCTCAAGAAAATGTCTCACCACTACATTCTCAAGGCCAGCTGGAGTAGGCATAGGTCTAATCAGTGATACACACATCCCACGAATAAAATAAATGGTGACAACATCAGTGAAACATACTGCTAACTGGTCTGCACAGATCAGCATCAGAGCTCAAGGCCAGGGAGATAAATCCTGTCATGCCCGTTTCTGTTTTGCACTGGTTTCTCCATTGCAAACTTTATTGCAAGATTACTTTGTAGGTTTTGCTGTGGATATACTTTTTTGTCTAATATTATGTTTTGTACATCAGTGTTCTTATTGTTCAAACTTTGATTTTCGACTGACCACATGATATAATACTGTAATATAACATAATCTATAATGCGCTTGGAGTATTGTGTTCAGTTTTGATTAGCTGGTTATAGGGAGGATGTTATTAAACTGGAAAGGGGCAGAAATTATTTACAAGGATGTTGCCTGGACTCAATGCTTTGAGTTATAGGGAGAGGTTGGACATGCTAGGACGTTTTTCTTTAGAGCGTGGGAGGCTGAGAGGGGACCTTATAGATGTGTAAAAGATTGTGGGAGGCATGGATAGGGTGAATGCACTCAGTCTTTTTGCCAGGGTTGGGGAATTGAGGACTAGAAGGCATTAGTATATGATTAGCAGGGAAAGAATAAAAGGAAACCTGAGGGGCGACTTTTTTACAAAGGGTTGTACACATATGTAATGAGATGACAGCATAAGTGGTTGAGGATGGTATATTAATAACATTTAAAAGGCATTTGGACAAATACATGGAAAGGATTAGAGTGATATGAGCCAAGTGAATGGGAAGTGGGGTTAGCGTAGACAGACATTTTGGTCCACATGGACCAATTTGGGCCAAAGGGCTTGTCTCTGTGTTGTAGGACTCTATGAATCTGTAATAATTTTGTTTTCTTGTTTTCAGGTTGTTGGTTTTGAAAATCTAACTTCAATGGATCCTTATTCTCAATTAAAAAGAACTCCTGAGAGCGATGTTGTACCATCAAGCCGTGTACTGAGATTTGGCATGGCTAGCAGCATTTGGTTGACAATTGGTCTCATTCAGGTGGGAATGGTATTAAGCTGTGATTTTATATTTCATTCTTCTTTACTCAGATCTGGGCATTATGCAGGGCTAACATTTGTTGCCCATCCCTAAATGCCCTTGAACTGATTGGCCTGCGAGGCCATTGAAGAAGACCGATCAGACTGATCTACATTGTTGTGGGTCTGAGTCACACATGGGCCAGGCCAGTAAAAATGACACTTTCTTTCCTAAAGGGTATTAGCGAACCAGATGGGTTGTTACAACATTCATACATGGTAAAATGGCCAGAGAGCATGAAGAGAAATCCCCCCCAAAAAACTTCTGTATTTTTATATTTAAATTTTATTTCTGTTATGAATAGACAAACTTGATGGACTCTGGAGGTGAGCCTGCTGCTTTCAGCCAGCCTTCATCAAAGTGAAACATCAAGATTTGTTATGCTAAAATGAGTGCTAATGCTTCCATCACCTTACACTGGAAACTCTAAGGAGCAGAGATTGAGGGTTGGGGGAGGTGTTAAAGTTACACTGTTAGCTGAAGACTGCCAAGATCAGCTCCTGAAATGCTTGTCCTTGTCTCAGGACTGAATATGACTGAAATTGGGTCTGGTTGAATTAATTAAATATACGTGTCTGGGAGGCTTAGTCAATTACTATTTGACCTCCAGAGGGACAGCAGAACTCCAAGGTGAATCAGCAAGCTGCCGCAGAATCTCCTTCTCTGTCTCAAGTGAGTTTACCAAGGAAACTAATATTGGACACTGACCTCAGGAAGTTGTAACTCCTGTGAATTGATTTACCAAAAGTTGTAATTTAGAGTTTTACAGCAGGGAAAGAGGTCATTCAGTCCATTGTGGTTACGCCAGTCATCAAGCAATTATCTGCCCTTTTTCCAGTTTACAGTACTTGGCCTATAGCCTTGATTGTTATGCCATTTCAAGCAATAATCTTCTTAAATGTTGCGATGATTCCCGCTTCCACAGTCCTTTCAGGCAGTGAGTTTGGAATACCCACCTCCTTTTGGTGGAAAAAAATTCCTCTTCAAATCCCATCTAAACCACTTGCTTTTTACCTTAAATCCATGCACCCTTGTTATTGTTTCCTCTAAGAAGAAATTTTTCTCCATACGCATCTTCTCTATACCTCATAATTTTATAATTTTGTCCCCTCACAAACTTGTCTCCTCTAAGGAAACCCCAGCCTATTTAGTTTCTCTGCATAGCTGAAACACACCAGCTCAGGCAGTGTTCTGGTGCTCTCCTCTGCACTTTTTTTTAATACAATTACATGCTTGTCATAGCGTGGTGATCAGAACTACATACAATACTCTAACTGTGGCCTAATTAACAACTTATACAGCTCCATCTTGTGTTTTATATTTTGACTAATAATATCCAACATGCCTTTTGACCACCTTATTCAATGATCAATGAACATGCTCACCAAAATCCCTCTGATCCACTGTACCTCCTAATGCCCTAAGTATTCATTGTGTGCTCGCTTGTTTCATTAGTCGTCCAAAATGCATCACCTCACACTTTTCAGGATTAAATTTCATTTGCCATTGTTCTGTCCACCTAATGATCCACTCTACATCATCCTGTAGTCTAAGGCCTATTTAACCTTATTATTTAACCTACCACTAATTTAGTGGGTCATCTACAAACTTACTGATCAAATCTCCAACACTCATATCTAGCTCATCAATATACACTACAAACAGCAAAGAAGCCAGCACCAAACTCTATTTTACTCCACTGGACTGGCTTCCAGTCACAAAAACAACCTTCAACCATCACTTTTTGCTTCCACCCACTAAGCCAATTTTGTATTCCAATTTTCCAAATTGCCCTGTTTCCCATGTGCTCTTAACTTCTTGACTAGTCTCCTGTGTGACACCTCGTCAAAAGCCTTTCTGAAGCCTATGTATACTATATCCAGTGCATTACCCGCAACTATATATCTGGTCATCTCTTCAAAAACTCAAACAAACGTGTCAGACATGATCTCCCCCTGACAAAGCCATGCTGACTATCTTTGATCAATCACTGCCTCTCTCAGTGGAGATTAATTCTATCCCTCAGAAATTAGGCCTGGAAACACAGGCAGATCATATCCAAACTATCCCTAAGTGCATTGATAAAGAACAAAGATAAGTGAACTAGATATCAGAAACCATCCACCTAGAAAATCCTTGCATGGGATTTTGTACACTACATTGGTTTTGCTCATGCTGGGTATTGGGTCCTTCGTTCTGGTGAGTTGCCTGAGAGTGGCTGCTGGTTTGTGTGCTGTTATGAGTCCTAGTGGTCGCAGTAGTCTGGCTGTCAGTTCGGAAATGCTCTTGATGTATGGTAGTGTGGCATGTTCTCGTTCCGTTGTCCCATGCAAGGACTGCACAAAATACTACATAGGACAAACAGGAAGACAGCTAACGATCCATGAACACCAACTAGCCACGAAACGACACGACCAGCGATCCTTAGTAGCCACACATGCAGATGACAAGCAACATGAGTTTGACTGGGACAACACTACTATCATAGGACAAGCCAAACAGAGAACATCCAGGGAATTCCTAGAGGCATGGCACTCATCCACAGATTCAATCAATAAGCACATCGACCTGGACCCAATATACCGGCCACTGCAGCGGACAGCTGGAACTGACAACCGGAAGCAGCAGAGACAAACCACTATAAATGCCGGAGGAAACAACACAGAAGCGCTTCACAGGAGGCTCCCAAGCACTGAGGATGTCACCTAGACAGGGGACAAAACGTCTGCAACACAAATTCCCAGCTCAGCGAACAGAACCACAACAACGAGCACCCGAACTACAAATCTTCTCACAAACTTTATTACACTTCATGATTTGGAAATGCCGGTTTTGGACTGGGGTGTACAAAGTTAAAAATCACACAACACCAGGTTATAGTCCAACAGGTTTAATTGGAAGCACACTAGCTTTCAGAGTGATACTCCTTCATCGGGTAATAGTGTCTATCAAATGATGAAGGAGCATCACTCCGAAAGCTAGTGTGCTTCCAATTAAATCTGTTGGGCTATAACCTGGTGTTGTGATTTTTAACTTATTACATTTCATCTATCATGCATTTTCTCACTCAACTTGTCCAAATCATACGAAAGCATCTCTGCATCCTCCTCACAGCTCACCCTCCCACCCAGCATTGTCCATTGCAAAACTGCAAATATTACATTTAATTTCCTCATCTAAATAATTAACAAATATTGTGAATAGCTGAGGCCCACACTGGTCCTTGCAGTACCCAACCAATGACTGTTTGCCACTCAGGGAAAAAGCCCCATTTATTTCTATTCTTTGTTTTCTGTCTGCCAAACCAGTTTTCTATCTATGTCAGTAAATTACCCCAAATCCCATGTGCTTTAATTTTACATGCTAATCTCTTTTGTGGGACTTTATCAAAAAGTCTTCTGAAAGTCTAAGTAAACCACCTCTCTCCTATCAACTTAACTAGTTACATTCTCAATAATTTCCAATAGATTTGTCAAGCATGATTTTCCTATTGAAAATTTATGCTGACTCTATCCAATCCTGTGACTGTTTTCCAAGTGTTCTGCTATTAAGTCCTTAGTAATGGTTTCTGGCATTTTCTCCACTACTGGTGTCAGGTTAGTATGTCTATAATCCCCTGTTTTCGCTCTACCTCTTTTTACATTAGCCACCCTTCAATTAATAGGAACTGTTCTAGAGTTTATAGAATCTTGAAAGAAGACCCCCTAATGCATTCATTAGTTCTACAGCCACTTCCTTAAGTACTCTGGGAATTTATCAACCTTTAATCCTATCAATTTCTCCAATACCTTTCCCCATTAATTCTGATTTCCTTCAATTTCTCCCTCTTACAAGACCTAGTGTTCCCCAAATTTTAGGACTTTATTTGTGTTGTACTTTTTGAAGTCAGAACTAAATTTAATTGGGTAAAAACAATGACTGCAGATGCTGGAAACCAGATTCTTGATGAGTGGTGCTGGAAGAGCACAGCAGTTCAGGCAGCATCCAAGTTGCTTCAAAATCGACATTTCGGGCAAAAGCCTTTCATCAGGAATAAAGCTTTATTCCTGATGAAGGGCTTTTGCCCGAAACATTGATTTCGAAGCTACTTGGATGCTGCCTGAACTGCTGTGCTCTTCCAGCACCACTAATCTAGAATCTGGTTTCCAGCATCTGCAGTCATTGTTTTTACCGAGTTGATTTTAACCCTACTGCGAATCCTCTTGCAAGAAGTTGCCTGCCTTGAAGAAGTTTTCCTCCTCTCTCTACAAGAATCTCAAGGAGTCCCTCTCCCACTGCAACTCCCAGGTCATTTCCTCTGCCCTGAAGCTCTTCAACCATGTCATGAAACAAACTCGCCACCACAGCCACATTCGCTTCCTCAGTGCCTGCCTCCGTAACCAACTCATCCCACACGGACTCCGGACCACGTTTAAACCAGCAGAGTTCGGACCCGAACAGGACAAACAGTACAGACTAAATTTAATTGGTCTACCATTTCTTTATTCTCCATTATAACTTTCCCAGTTTCTGACTGTAAGGGATCTACATTTGTCTTCATTAATCTTTTTCTCTTTACATACCTATAGAGCCATTTCTAATTAGTTTGCATGATTCTGATAAGCTTACTCCTGTGCTCTGTTAACCCCTTGTAATCAATCCCTTTATTGTCCTTTGCTGAAATTTAAACTGCTCCCAATCCTCAGATACATTTTGGGATGGGAAATCAATACTGCCCAGATAATGTCACCTAGATCCCATGAGTTAAAAAAAAGTTATCCATAATTCTTTATAAGTCTTCAGATATGAAATTGTCTCTTTTTCTTTGGTTTACTACCAAAATTCCTGAAATTTCAATTGAATAAGTAACTGTCATATTTATGATATAAGTCAATTTGTAAACGGAACAGGACAAAGTATGAAAATAAAGCATTGTACTTTTGTGATCATTTTGAAATATAACTTCAAATGGATAAATATGTATATTTTGTTTGTAGATGGTATTCTGCACTGCTATTTATGAACGATTTGTAGAAGACAGAATAAGTCAATTTATTGATGTATGTTCAATAAGTAACGTGAGTATTACACTGTAATATTTTATTTCTTTCTCAATGGAAGAAGTATTACCAAATTTTTCAAACTTGTTTTTTTACAAAATGAAGCCAGGTATCTATTCTTGTTCTGCATTTTCATTTTCAGATATCTGTGATAATTTTCTCACACAGATGTTTTGGATACTATATCCATGGGAGGTCTGTGCATGGACATGCAGACACCAACATGGAGGAAATGAACCTTAATCTAAAGAGAGAAGCGGTATAGTAACTTATTGTATGATACCCTTCATTTAGAAAACTGAAGTAAAAGCTAAACAATCTAAAAACAGACAAATGTTCCTCTGAAAATGGAGAAGTGATTGATTTAGCTGATGTAAAGTTTGTATCTGAAGCACTAAGCTGCAGTTTTCTTGCAGTGAATAAGCTTTTGCATATTCCAAAACGTTTTGAGTTTATTTATGGTTATTCAGCTTTTGTAATTCACATACTTATTTATGCCAAACTAATCCATTTAATTTTAAAGGGATTCAAATATACCTATTTTATGGAATTCAGATGTATTTTTTACATTTTTTAATAAAGCTTCTTTTTTAACTTTTAACCTTCTAAATTGCTCAGAACAAACTGTTGTCCTTTCCTTTAACATTATGAGACATCTACTATGTAATATGCCATCTGTTTAATTTTAATCATACATATGTCAGGAGATGATGTGTAGTGGTTCTGTCACTAGACAAGTAATCCTACAGCCCAAGTTAATGGTCTGGGACTATGGGTTCAAATCTCACCATATAGCTGATGGAATTTAAATTCAAGTAATAAGTTTGGAATACAAGCTAATCTTTATAATGTAAATAGTCACCATGAAATTACCACCAAAGTTATTAGAAACTCAACCCTTTCATTAATATCCTTTGGGAAAAATTTGTTGTCCTTAACCAAAGTGACTTCCATGTGACATTTCACAGCCCTCTGAAATAGCCTAACAAACCATTCAGTTCAAGGGCCATTCAGGGTGGGTCGAAAGTTCTGCTCTTGTCAGTGATGTGCACATCTCATGAGAAAATTTTTAAAAATGCTGTTGATAGAATAGAACCTCTGATCAACATAGTTCACATGTGAGTGTTCCAAGTGTTTACACTCCAACTCTGAGAGTCATGTTGTGTCCTAATTCAGCACAGACAATTATGTAGAATGAGTAGAAATGTCCTCTAATTCTGTATTGAGAAGACTGATGCCATTGAACAGAACAGGACAGGACAGATGGCCACCCTACAGCTGAAATGCATCCTTGCCAATGTAGGCACAACTACAACCATTTAATGCTCAACTGAGAACAAACTAGCTGGAAACAGGAATTCAACCCCTCTCTCATGAAAAGGTTCTGCCTCTGAGAGATGTTGTCCAATATATTTGACCTGTACCTCTGTAATTCTAGCAGCATTACTGAGGGTGGCCACTGCTGGGTCTATAGCTTCTCCCTGCTTCCTGCCAGGAACCAGGATCCAGTTATCATGGGAGACCAGTGGTAGAAACTAGAATGAATGTTCTGGAGAGCCAGACTTGGGACACAGCAGTGAGTATGGGGTTTGAAAGGCCAGGTGAAGTGCGAGAGTAGGAGTGGGAGGAGCTCCGATTGAGCAATGGGGCTGTCTGTGAGGAACAGCCCTTCTTGTCCAATTTCCACCAACTCCCCTCCCCCCCATCCTTGATCTCTTGCTGTCAACTTTGAAATTGCAGTGAGGTGGGTAGCAGCTATATAAGAGACTATTAATTGGTCAGTTACTTATTGTAGTGAAGACTGGTAAGTGTACCTAGGCCTTAGCAAAATTGTTACAAATTTCAAATATATTAGGAGGGGGTAAATAGATGCTGAGAAAGTCACCTGGAGAGTTTTATGGCTACCCGCAAAGCAAAGCTGGTGGTTTGTAAAATTCTGCTAATGCTCTTCAGTCACTGAGAGAAAACCTACTTCCATGCCACCGACTCCAGCGCTCTCTTTCATGATCATCAGAGGGTGAAGCAGGCTCCTACCACTTTGATGTCATATTTGACTGCAAGGGAAATCACAGAATCATAGCATCGAAAGAGGCCATTCAGACCATTTTACCTCTAACCATTGTCTGAAACCTCTAACCTTTCCTTTGTCTGAAAGTTTGCACTGTTTCTATTCAAATAAGCTTTCAATTATCCATGCCATTAAAAAAAAACACTTATGGTTCCCTCTGCAAAATCACCAACTCTGCACCATTTCAGCTCCTGAAACACTCAGTCGCACCAAAGCTATCCCGATCTGGTTATTTTAATACATTGCCTGCCAGCCTCCATAAAACTGAGGTTATCCATAACCGTACTATCTCTGTTTAAACTCACCAAAACCCACATATCCATCATCCTTCTTCTAGCTGACCTAGAGAAGTGCTATAATATCTAAATTTTTAATTACCATATTCTTTTTAAATACTCCACGTCCTGGACTCTCCTCTAGCTCCACACAATCCTTTAAGATATGCACTGTTTTCTGCTCCATTTCTGGCCTCTTGGACAACCTGTTTTTAAATGTTCTCGTGATGGCAGACTTTTTATCAGCTGCCTGGGTACTACACTCAGAAATTCATCCTGAACAGGCTTAAGAGCCAAAATGGCCTCCTGCTGCTCCTAATTCATACGTTCATCAAAATTGTTGCCTCTTTATCTTGCTTTCCTCTTTTAATACAATTCTAAAACCTACCTCACTGACCAAGCTTCTCTCTATTGGTTCAATATTATGTCTTGTTTAGTAATTTGTCTATGAAGAGCTTAGGCATTTTATAGTATTAAAGGGTGCAATATAAGCTTTGATTACCAGGGAGTCTAATACATCAGTGCAGAGAGATAATGAAACTTTTTTCTCTATTAAGTCATGGAGTGTGTGCTTCACTAGGTCAGCATTTATTGCCAATTCCTAGTTGGCTTGAGTTACTTCTGCAAGATTCCTAGCTTCAGACCTGCTCCTGGAACAAGTATTCATACAGCTAGTCCAGTTTAGTTATGGGCAATGGTAACCTGCAGGATATTGATAGTGGAAGATTCAGTGAGGCATTGTAATTGAATGTCAAGGGTAGTTAAATTCTCACTTCTTGGACATTGTCATTGTGTGGCTCTTGTGTGGGGGAAATGTTACTTGCTATTTGTCAGGACAAACCTGAATATCATCCAGATCTTGTTGCATTTGGACAATACCACTTCAGTACCCGAGGAGCTGCAAAAGGTGCTGGACATTGTGCAATCATCAGCGAACATCCCCACTTCTGACTTTATAATGGAAGGAACATCATTGATGAAACAACTGAAGATGATTGGATCCTAGGACACTACCTTGAGGAACTCCTACAGAAATGACTGATCTCCAGCAGCCACAACTCCCTTTTTTTGTGCCAGATAGGATTCCAACCAGATGCCCCCTGATTCTCACTGACTCCAGTTTGGCAAAACCTGAGTAGCCCTAATGGAACCTAAGCTGAGCATCAGTGAGCAAGTTAGTGCGAAACATGTTCTGCTTATTAGCATTGTTGATGATCTCTTACAACACTTTACTGATGTTTGAGAGTAGACCGATGGCATGGTAATTGTCCTGGTTGGATTTAACTTGTTTTCTGTGTGCAAAATATACCTGGGCAACTTTCCACATTGTCAAGTGGTTGCCAATATTGCAGTTGTATTGGAACTGTTTAGCGGTGCAAAACAAGTTCTGTAGCACACATCTTCAGTTTTATTGCTATAGTATTGTCTCTTTTGCAGTATGTAATGCCTTCCATTGTTTTTTGACACATTGTGTGGTGAAATGAATTGGCTGAAAACTGGTATCTGTGATGCTAACCACCCCCAGAAGAGGCTAAGATAAATCACCTACTTGGCACTACTGGCTGAAAATTGTTGAAAGTATCTCAGTCTTCAAACTGATGTGATGGACTTCTCCAGTGAATTGTTTAATTGTCACCACTGTTCATGTCTGGACATGGCAGGACTGCATCTGATCTATTGTTTGTAGAATTGATTGGTCCCTGTACCCTGATAAACACATAAACAGTTCTGTGCTCCACTTTCACTTGGTTGATGCCTTATTTTAAGGTATACTTGATGCTGTTCCTGGCAGCACCCTGGCATGCCCTTCTGCACACTTCATTGAGCCAGGATTGATCCCCTGGCTTGATGTAAAAATAGAGTAAAAGAAATACCAGACATGATGTTGTCAAATTGTTTTTGAGTTTGAGTCAAGATATCCCAAAGTGTTAAACTCCCTGGTGAAGAGGGTTGAACTGGTTCCACTTCTTTATTTGTGCATCCCCTTGGTTGGTTACAACAAGGTTAATTTGAAAAGGATCCTTTCTCTTGTGGATATCTTTCCCCAGGCCCAAGTGAACTTATGTTTTAACAAGAGCTGATATAAGCAGAGTTTCTTAAATTAACAAAAAGCGTAAATTTATTAGTGACCAGTTGCAAAAAGAAATACTAACAAACCCAACATGCATACACAACAGATTGAAAATTAGAGGTGAGTCTAAAAAGATAAACATTAGTAAAGCAAGTATTCAGAGCAATCTGAATTATTCATGAAGGGCAGATAATTGAACTTCCCAGATGTTGAAGTCAAAGGTGACTAGTAGCAATGATGTTACTAGTTGTACAGTTAGTTTGACGATCCTTGGTTTTGCAGATTGCCTGAGATTCTGTAGTTGTAATTCCTTTCAAGTATGATTGAATTCCAGTATTCCTGATGACAGAGAATCCTGCTTTCCTTTTCCTTTCATCTAGCTGCTAGCTAGCTGACTCTAATGCTCAGCATGACAGAACTGCTTTACTTGCAACACAAGGGCAACGAGAGGATAGTTCTTTGACTGTGATATTCACAGCAGCCAGATACACATGAGAGCAATCAATCCCATTTGCCCACCCCAGTAAAGTTAAAACCCCTTTCCTTGTGTTTTCTTTTCAGGAAAAACTCAAAATGTGTCTAGTTTGAGAAGGAACCCAAAGAGCTGTCTTGCTGTTATCAACTACTTGTTACCTCTGTATTCACAATCCAACCTGCTTTGACTTCAGTAGGTGTGAAATTCCATCATTCCTCTCTCCATGCAAACACTTAATTTAATCTGCAGCCACCTTGGCTCGATTAAATAGGAAAGTCACCATAGTCCCAAAGGACTATAGGACTGTATACATGAGAGAATTGGTGGTGGTTTTAACCTGAGTGTCACCACACTTCAGGTGAGAGGACAAGTTAAGAAGGTGAGTGCTCTAGAGCAACCTCAACCAGTAAAGAAATTGAATCTGGGCTATGGGCATCACACTGTATCACAAACCAGCCATCCAGCTAACTGAGCTCATTAGCCCTTTTTTTAAAGAACACATTTTGAAATTACAAGTTAGAAGGTGTCCACAGCACTTCTTGATTCTCACTGGTGGTTATGACAGCTGATGCTGATGATCCACATCCAGATAAATGGATATTCTTCAGCTTTTAGATCTGTTCAAAATTCATCCATATTCGCATGGTGGTAATGCAACATAGTACAACAGTGAGCATTCTAAATGTGAAGACAAGAATATTGTCGCCACAGGAACTGTGTGGTGATCATTCTCACCAATATTGTCTTGGACAGATGCATCTCCTACAGGCAAATTTGTGAAGATCAGGTCAAGTATGTTTATCTCTCTTGTTGACTCCCTCACTATCAGTCTCCAGTCTCACAGCTGTATGCCTTAGGACTCATCTAGTTTGATCAGTAGGTGTGCTGCTAAGCCAATCTTGGTGGCAACCTTAAAGATTCCCATCAAGAGTACATTCTGTTCCATTGCCACCCTGAATGCTTCCTCCAAAGAATGCTCAACATGGAGGGGTACAGACTTATCAGCTGAGGCGTTGATGTGTAGTAGTCAGCAAGAGATTTCCTTGCCCACATTTGATCTTATGTCATGATCATGAAGCAAGTGATGCTATGAGGATGGTGGCAGTGTTATCTGACGTGTATAAGATGTGATTCTATGCATATGATTATGTCAGATTGTTGCTTAACTATTCAATGAGACAACTGTCCCAGTTTTGGAACAACCTAAATACTGTAAGGATAGCTTTAGAGTGTCAACAGGGCTGAGTTTGCCATAGTCATTTCCAGTGCTTAGGTCAGATGGTCTGATCAGTTTCATTCCTCTTTTGAGACTTTTTGGGTAATTTCATAGAATCAAATAGATTGGTAGGCCATAGCAGATGGCACTTAAGAGTCAACTTCATTGTTGTTGGTCTGCTATTAAATATAAGCCGGACCAAGTAAAGATAGATTTCTTGCCCTATTGGAAATTATTGAACCAGATGAGTTTTTACAACAGTTGACTTATGGTTATCATTAGACTTTTAATTCCAGATTTATACAAATCAGATTCCACCATCTGCCATGGCAGGATTTGAACCTGGAACCCCAAAGCATTGCTTAGATGTCTGCATCATTATTCCTGTGACCACGCCACTACAACATCACATCTCCATTTGCAACCCAAAGTCCCATGTGGATAATCCGTTTTGGTTTCATCCTGAGGTTCCCAGCATCACACAAGCCAGTCAGCAACCAATCAACTGACTCCACATAATATCAAGAAATGGTGAAATGCACCAGACACAGCAATGGCTAAGGAGCCTGACAACATTTAATAGTCCACTGAAGTCTTGTCGCTAAGAATAAGCTACACCTCTAGACATGTTGTTCCACAACAATTACAAACTGGCATCTACCTGACATTGTGGATAATTAGGAGAAAGTGAGGACTACAAATGCTGAAAAGTCAGAGTCGAAAAGTGTGGTGCTGAAAAAGCACAGCAGCATCTGAGGAGGAGAGTCGACATTTTGGGCATAAGCCCTTCATCAGGAATGAGGAGGGAGAAAGGGGTTGAGAGATAAATAGGGGTATGGGAGTGGGGTTGGTGGGGAAGGTAGCTGGGACGGCGATAGTGGATGCAGGTAATTGTAGTTGGTCAGTGGGGAGGGTAGAGTGGATAGGTGGGAAGGAAGACGGACAAATAGCACAGATCAAGTGGGCAGTGCTGAGTTCCAGGGTTGGATCTGTGATGAGGTGGGGGGAACAAAGATTTGGAAACTAGAGAAGTCGATGTTGGTGCCGTGTGGTTGAAGGGTCCAAAGGCGAAGATGACGCGTTCTTCCACCAGTTGTTGCGTGGCTTGGATTTGATAGTGGAGGAGGCCCAGGATTTGCATGTCCTTGACTGAGAGTGACAGGGAGTTGAAGTGGTCAGCCACAGGGTGGTGGAGTTGTTTGGTGCATGTGTCTTAGAAATGTTCCCTGAAACACTCTACAAGTTGGCATCCTATCTCCCCGATGTAGAGGAGACTACATTGAGAGCAACAGACACAGTAGATGAGGTAGGTGAATTTGGAGTACACAGTAGATTATTGTGGATAATTAACAAGTATGTCCTTTCCACACATAACAGAACAGAACATACCTAATCTAGTCAATTACCATCGCATCACAGTGCCCTTGATCATCAATAAAACAAAGGAAGGTGCCACAAAAACAAAAACTGCTGCAAAAACTTGACAGGTGTGGCAGCATCCATGGAGAGAAAACAGTTAACATTTTAACAGTTCTTCAGAACCTATTAAGTTTAGAAAACCAAGTTGATTTTGTCTAATTAAGTTGAGATTTTCTTACAAATGTAAAGATTATTAGAGCTGTTGTGAGGATTATTCTTTCTAAACTATTCAAAATTTTTATGAACTCTATTAATTTTATATATGGCTATTTTGATGACTGTTTCTTCCCAGGAAAACCTGTGCAGTCAAAGAGGCTTGATTCCGAACACTGACATTGAGACATTTGAGATATTCATCACAAACAAGTTTAGAGAGCAATATGACAAGATTCGAGAGCCATTACATTGGGTCTGAGTAGCAATTAATATAGTTCCTTCATATATTTCCAAAACACAGTTTAGAGAGTCATTCATATGTTCCTAACTTTTGGTCCAATTTTACAGAGAAGTGAATCTGACCGCCTCTTGAATCAAACCAGTGATTTATTTGAACGTAGATTGAAGGCTTATAATACCACTAATAAATTTCTTAGTTCATTCATTGATCATGTAAGTAATCTATTATATTTATCTACTCTGAAAGTGATAACAGTTTACTCCATTAGCCAGCTTTATACTTTTATGTTTATGTTTGCCATGACAATGATTACTTTATCTTGATAACTGATTTGATATGTCTAAACAGAATCCTGACTGCTACATGCTTACCATGCAGTTATTAATTTATGTAAATAATTATTTGGAAAATTATGTGCTTGGCTCATTAAAGCATTGCTTTTGAAGTAATGAATAAAAATTCACCATAATACAAGTCAAACACCTAAGCAATGCCCCCTTAGACCTGTATAAATTAGGAGCTTCAAAGAAGAAAGCTTGAATGAGATTAGGTGGAATTTTCCCTCCCTGGTACGACACGATAATAACAAGCAAGGTGGCTGAATAGGGTGAGAAGGAGAAATCAGATTCTTAACATTGAGGAAAATTTGTCTGATTTTACCTTCAAGCCTTAAATGGTGATTTAAGACCACTAACTAGATTGTATTCATATATTAATTCATTGGATTAATACATTAACTTGCTGTATTAGAGATAGCACTTCCAATTTTCTTCTCTACCATTGAGGAACCTAACATGCAATGCCCAACAGGTAAACAAGATCAGGTACATACATAGAACATAAGTACTAGACTACTTGTCTCAGCATCTGTTTCAGTTCACAGAATTTCTGTGTCATAGACTCATAGAGATGTACAGCACGGAAACAGACCCTTTGGTCCAACTCGTCCATGTCGATCAGATATCCCAACCCAATCTAGTCCCATTTGCCAGCATGTGGCCCATATCCCTCTAAACCCTTCCTATTCATGTATCCATCCAGATGCCTTTTGAATGTTGTAATTGTACCAGCCTCCACCACGCCCTCTGGCAGCTCATGCCATACATGCACCACCCTGTGCGTGAAAACCCTCAATCTTCATACATTTTCTTCTTTGGCACAATGTTCCTGCAGGGTCCTTGACTCTTCTCATTAACCCTACTGCATTCGCACAATTTGGCATTGGTAAACCGTTGATGTCACCACATCATCATACCTGCTCTTAGAACGACTCAGTCACCACTTCACGACTTCAGCTACCTACTTTGGAGCTGGGTCTTAGCTTGCATACTGGCTTTAGCACTTAACTAAGACCATTCAACCTCTGTGGGTGGAATTCAGCTCTTTTGTCCATGTTTGGGTCAAAGCTGTAATCAGGTCAGGAGCTGAGTGATCTCGTGAAACCTAAGTCACGCACCAGTTAGCAGGTTATTGCTAAGCAAGTGCATTTTGATATCACTTAACTGATGATTAAGAGTAGACTGATGGAGCAGTAATTGGCCTGGTTTGATATGTCCTTCTTTTTGTTGATAGGACATACCTGAGAAATTTTCCACACAGTCAGGTAGATGTTGATGGACTGAAACAGCTTGGCTAGGGGTAGTGCAGATTCTGGAACACAAGTCTTCAGTATTATTGCAGAATGTTGTCAACACCGATAGTCTTTGCAGTATTCAGTACCTCCAATCATTTTGACTGTGGGGGGAAAGCGGAGTATCCAGAGGAAACCCACCAGAGATAGGGTGAATGTGCAAACTCCACACTAACAGTCAAATGAATTCAATCGACTGCAGACTGGCAGGGATGCATACAGGGAACCACCAAGGATACGCAGGTAAATGATGAGATCCTGGATTTATAGGGCTCACTTTATTTTTTTCTAACTATCTGAAAGACAGATTTTATACCATCATCTCTAAACTATGTCATCTGTTGAAGAAGAACTTGCACTCACAAAGATTGGGTGGCTTTCCTGTCTTAGTGGCTGTCATTTGTATCCTAGAAGCTTATTTGAGTAACTAGGAACAATAGGGTATATATATATATCTCAATCCTCAACCCATAAATGCATTTACGATGTTACTGATGCCATTTCCACCAGAGCACCTCTCCATATCATTCCCCTTTGACAATGACAATCATGCTGCTCAGAACAGAATTCTGTAGTATCGCTGGTTCGCACCCCTTCGGCTGCAGAGTTCTCATGACTTACCACCATGCTTTGAGAGTGACTTATCAGCAACTATTTGTGAACAGAGGCTGGCGTGGTGGCTCAGTGGTGAGCACTCCTGCCTCACAACTCCAGCCACCAGGTTCTATTCCATTCTCAAGCAACTGTCTATGGAGAGTTTATATATTCTCCCCATGTCTGCATGAGTTTCTCGGGTGCTCTGGCTTCCTCCGACAGTCCAAAAATATGCAGGTTAGTTGGATTGGCCATGAGAAATTGCCCATAATGTCCAGGGGTGTGCAGGCTAGATAGATTAGCCATGGGAAATGCAGAGTTACACAGATCAGGATGGGTCTGGGTGGGATACTCTTTGGAGGATCGGAGTGGATTCAATAGGCCAATTCGCTTGCTTCCACACTGTAGCAATTTTATAATTGTATGAAAAGGGTTCTATCTTTTGACATGCAGGGATTGTAGATGAGATTCCTGAGCATGTTGCCTGAGATGGACCATCTCAGCTTTGAAGAGAAGCTGGATAAACTTGACCTTTTTCTTTGGAACAGAGAAGATTGAGGAAGGGATCTGTTAGAGGAGTATAACATTATGAGGGGCAGTGACAGGGTGAATCAAAACAGCTGTTCCCTTTAGTTGAAGGGTTAAAATAAGGTGAATGAAGGAGATTTAGAGGGTCATAGGGGCTCAGAATGCATTGCCTGGGAAGGTAGTTACAGTTAACCGCAGCCTTTAAAATCTACTTGAATGAACACTTGAAGTGTCATAACTCTGTTGTAGATTTTATATATTTTTGGTGGTACACTTGATGGACGGAAGACCTTCTGTACGATATAATTCTATGATTTTGACTCAGCAACAGTGTAGGTCTCCCTTTGGAATTTTTCCTTCTTGTCTATTCTGTGTATTTTGAAATATCTCCTGAAATATCTGCCACTAAATTTCTGTTGATCTATCCCTCAAACTAATTTACCAGTTCAATTTTTTTAGCTCTGCTTTCATGCCTTCAAAATTGTGTTTAATTATGTGTAATAGTGTGAATCCACTCTTCTCTCCCTCTAACTGAATATAAAATTCAGTCATTATAATCGCTGCTACCTAGTGTTCCTGCTGCTGGCCTAGAAAACTGCCAGGATAGGTTGTTGTCAGCGACTCTGAATGTTACAAATGCGTTGAACTGTTATGCCACAAGCTTCTACCTAGAAACTACATGAGATTTCTTTCATATCCTCCTTCAGGGCATGATTGTATCATTGATGTATTGTTAGTCATGGGGAGTAAATTAATTCCTTTGAAAAGGAGTACAGCAAGTGTGAGGTGCTCACAGGCTTCTCTGTCACAAAGAGCTGCTTCTGTATTTCACTCCATTCCCTAGTCCTCCAATCAAATTATCTCCAATCTGTCGTGCCTTGTCCAAACTAATCTGTGGTCAACATCCCAAACAACCTCAACTGTCTCTGATCCCTCAATACTTGCAAACTCTTGCCCCATCTACAGCCGGACAATCCTCATCCAAGACCTGAACATGTTGCTATTTCTGAGAATAGTGTCCATAATTCCTTCAAATCCACGACTGAACCTTCCAACCATATTTTCTCTCCTGCTATAGCACTAAAACTACACTTAACAAAGTCACAAAACATACTGTACATGATAGACCATGATGAATTGTCCATTCTCACCTTTCAGAAACAACACAGGAGAAGAGGAACAGAAATAAGCCATTGAGCCTCACAAGCCTGCTTCTCCATTCATGGGATCACAGTTGATCAGCAACCTCAAAGCCATCTTCCCAGATTGTTCCCATACCCCTTGATATTATTTGTATCAAGAAATCTAATGATCTGTCTTGAATATACTCAATGATTGAGCTTCCACAATTTGCTAGCATGGAGAATTCCAAAGATTCACTCCACGTTGAGTGAAGAAATTCTTTCTTATCTCAATCTTAAGTTACTTAACTTGGAGGTGCCGGTGTTGGACTGGTGTGGACAAAGTTGAAAATCACACAGCACCAGGTTATAGTCCAACAGGTTCATTTGGAAGCACTAGCTTTCGGAGGGCCGCTCCTTCATCAGGTGGTTGAGGAGGTGACGATCGTGCTCACAGAATTTATAGCCAAAGGAGTCCAGTGTCATGGAGATGTGATACAGTAAATAATCTTAGATTAAAACTTTCATTTTTTAAGGGATGTGCAGATTTCTGTTCTTTGATAAGTAATCCCAGAACTTCTTCTAAATTTCGTTCCCCATTGTAACGTGCACACACACACACTCCTACATACTCACACACCCACACAGACCCTCCCGCACACACAAGTTCTCTATCATATGCACACACATACACCCCCTGCACTCACATCAACACATGCACCCTCTCTCACATACCCGATCACCCTCACACACACACACACACACACACTTAACCAAGCTTACACTCACACATATATGCACTCTATCACATGCACTCACACCCACATGAACACTCACACGCAAGCTCAGTCTGTCGCTCCTACATGTGCATACATATAAGCTTATGGGGTGAATTTGTTTTTGCAGAATTACATTTTATTTTGCTCAAAAACCGCATGAAACCATGTAAAACCATGTAAAACTATCCAGAGAATTTGTCAGTCTGACATCGCATTGGGACACAGACAGACTTCACACCTATTGTTTAAAAAGCTGAGCTAACTTGAGAATCAGGTTATCACCTGATGAAGGAGCATCGCTCCGAACGCTAGTGTGCTTCTAATTAAACCTGTTGGACTATAACCTGGTGTTGTGTGATTTCTAATTTGAGAATATAATTTAAAAGAAGTTCTGGAATTTACATATCAAAGAACAGAAACCAGCATATCTAAGATTGTTTACTGTATCACATCTCCATGACACTGGACTCCTTTGGCTATAAATTCTGAGAGCATGATCTTAACCTCCACAACCATCTGATGAAGGAGCGGTGCTCCGAAAGCTAGTGCTTCCAAATAAACCTGTTGGACTATAACCTGGTGTTGCGTGATTTTTAACTTAAGTTACTTGCTCCTGATTCTGAGACTGTGTTCTCTGATTCCAGATATCCCCTGCCCCAACCACGTGAGAAAGGTCTGTCTAAATCTACTCTGTCTCACCTTGTAAGAATTTTGTAAGTTTCCACGAGGTCACTCTCATTCTTATGCACCAGTGAGTGCAGACCCTGTCTCCTTAATCTCACTTCATAGGACAGTTCTACTACCCAGGAATTATTCTAATGTACATCGATCACACTTCCTCTATGGCAACTTATCCTTCCTTGGATGAAGAGTCCACCTTCAATTTCATATAATTGAAACAAGACATCTTTACTTTCCTACTCAAATCCTCTTGCAATGAAGGCCAGTATGCCATCTGCCTTGTTAAATATTTGGGGTACCTGCATGTTAGTTTTCAGCGAATTACAAACAAGGACATCCAGGTCCCTTTGGAAATCAACACTTTTCAATCTCTCACCATTGCATAAATATTTTGTGCCTAATTTCCCCATACTGAAGTGGAAAATTTCACACATTATTTTCCATTTATCCACATTCTTACACACTTACTCAGCCTATCCAAATCCTCTTGAAGCCTCTTGGTGCCATCTTCACAATACATTCCCAACTAATTTTCAGGAGGTAGTAACAGTTTTAATGTCACTGAATGAGTAATCCAGAAACTCAGCCTAATGCCCTGAGGCATAGAGTCAAATGTCACAATGGCAGATGGTGCACTTTGAGCTCAATAACTACATGAAATTAAAAGCTTAAAACTGAAGTCAGTCTAATGGTCATTATTTAACTATAAATCAAGTGTTGTAAAAACTGATTGGATCACTGTGGGGGAGACAATGGCCTTGTGGTTATTGCTAGACTATTAATCCAGAAACTCAGCCAATATTCCCGAGATTCAGGTTCAAAACCCATCACAGCAGGTGGTGGAATTTTATTTGAGGTTTTAAAAAATCTGGAATTAAGAATATATTGATGATCATGAAACCATTGTCAATTGTTGGAAACAAAAACCCATCTGACTCACTAATACCTTTCAGGGGAAGGAAATCTGCTGTCCTTACCTGGTCTGGCTTACATATGACTCCACACCCACAACAATGTGGTTGACTCTCAACTGCCTTCTGAAATGGCCTAGCAAGCCGCTCAGTATCAATGAAAAAGCAGGACAAATCCAACCCAGCCAGTTACCACCCCATCAATCTACTCTCAATCATCAGTAAACTGTTGGAAGTGTCACCAATAGTGCTATCAAGCAGCACCAGATCAGCAATAACCTGCTCACTGATGCTCAGTTTAGGTTCTGCCAGGGTCATCCATCTCCCGATCTCATTACAGCCTTGGTTCTAACATGAATAAAATGGCTGAAAAAACAGAGCCGTGGTAAGAATGGCAGCCTTTGACATCAAGGCCACATTCAACTGTGTGTTGCATCAATAGCTTGCATATCAGGGGACAAACCCTCTGCTAGTTAGAGCCATACTTGGTAAATAGGAAGATGGTTGTGGTATTAGGAATTCAGTTATCTCAGCTGCAGAACATCTCTGCAGGAATTCCTCAGGGTGGTGTCCTAGGCCCAATCATGTTCAGCTGCTTTATCGCTGACCTTCCCTCCATCGTAAGGTCAGAAGTTCACTGATGATTACACAGTTTGGAATTCCTCAGATACTAAAGCAGTCCACCTTCAAATACAACAAGATTTGGATAAATGGGCTGATAAGTGACAAGTAAGAGAAAATCTAACCACCACCCCTTGATATTCAATGGTGTTCCCAACACTAAATCTCACACTATCAACATCCTTGGGGTTATCATTTTCAACTAGATGGGCCAAAAAACCACAGAGGCTACAAGATCAGGTCAGATGCTTGGAATACTCCATTGAGTTACTCATCTCCTGCCTCTCCAAACCCTATCCCTGATCTACAAGGCACAAGTCAGTAGTGTGATGGGATCCTTTCCACCTGCCTACTGTAACAACACTCAAGAAGCTTAACACCATCCAGGACAAAGCAGCCTATTTGATTGGCATCACATTGACTCCCTCCACCACTGATGCTTAGTAGCTGCAGTGTATACTATCTAAAAGATGCACTGCAGAAATTCACCAAAGATCATTAGCATGTTACAAACCCACAACCGCTTCTATCTAGAAGGACATGGGCAACAAATATATGGGAACATCACCACCTGCAATTTGCCCTCCAAGCCACTCACCATCCTGACTTGGAAATATATTACTGTTCCTTCACAATCTCGGAGTCAAAATACTGGAATTCCCTCTCTAATGACATTGTGGGTCTTCCTACAGCATGAAAGCTGAGTGGTTCAAGAAGGCAGCTCACCTTCTCAAGGGCAACCAGGGACAGCAATAAATGCTGGCCCAGTCAGTGACTTCCATGTCCTACAAATCAAGTTTAAATTAATGTCCCTTAGCTAAGGAAGTCTGCCATCCCAACACAGTCTGGCCTACATGTGATTCCAAATCCATAGCAATGTGGTTGTCTCTTAACTACCCTCTGAAATAGCTTGAACAAACCATTCAGTTGTTCAAAAGTACTATAAAGCTTAAACAAAGGAATGAATTTCATCAAACCACCTGGTATTGATCTGAGCAGCAGAAATTACGATGACAAACACAGCCCTGTTGACTACAGACGTGTTAAGCAACAGCCTGACAGTAATACTCATGTAATCATACCTTACACACTACATTTCACATACCACCATCATCATGCCCGGGTATGTTCTGTTACATGACATACCCACTAAAAGTTGTAGCACAGTGCGACACAGTCAGGAGGGAGTTGCCCTAGCTGTCCTCAACATTGCCTCCATGCCTCATGAAATCTCAGGCATTCAGTCAAACATAGGCAAGGGAAGTTCCTGCTGATTACCACATATCACCTATTCTTCAATTGTTGAATCGGTATTCCTCCATATTCAACACCATTTGGAGGAAGCACTGATGGTGGAGTGCACAGAATGAACACTGCTTCGGGGACTTTAATGTCTATTATCAACAGTTATTCTGTGGCACCACTCTTGATCATGTTGGCTGAGCCTAAAGGATAGAATGGGTCTGCTGCAAGTGATGGGGTAACACCAAGGGGGAAAAATCTACTTGACATTGTCTGCACCAATCTGCTTGTAGTATTTATTGCACCCCAACAAAGTCCATCTTCACAATATCAAAATCATTTGTTGTGATTTGTGAAATTACCGCCATGATGAATAGGACAGACTTTGAATACATGAGGTAACTGGGCAATCATGAGACCTGTGGGCCATCAGCAGTGGTAGAATTGTATTCAACCACACTGTAACCTTATGGCTCAACAATTCCTCCACTCTACTGCTACTGCCAAACCAGGGGATTAACCCTGGTTTAATGAAGAGTGAAGGAGGACATGTCAGGAGCAGCTCCAGGCATATTTAAACATGAGGTGCTAGCCTAGTGTAGCTATAATGCAAGACTATTTGCACTCCTAGCATTCAATAACCAGAGCTAACTGATTCCATAGCCAACGGATCAGATTTGAGTTCTGCACCCTTGCCAAATCCAGTTATGAATGATGGTGGTAATCGAAACAATTTCCTGAAGGAGAATTTTCCACAATTAGCTCTATCCTCCATGATGGAGAATCTCAGTACATCAGTGCAAAAAACAAGACTAAACTTTTGCAAGCATCTTTAGTTAAGTGAACAATTCACCTTGGCTTTCTCCTATAGTCCTTATAAATCGCAGTTGCCAGCATTTATCCAATTCAACGCTATCTGATTTCAAGAAATGTCTGAATAATACAAATGCTCTTGACTCTGACAACATTCCAGCAGGAGTATTGAAAATGTATGCTCCAGGGCTAACTGTTCCATAGCCAAGTTGTTCCAGTCCACTTTGGATTTGAAATGTTAACACTGAGATTTTCTCTTGAGATGCTGAGACCTGCTGGATTTCTCCAATGTTTGTGTTTTTATTTCCGATCTCCAACATCCACAGTACTTTGCTTTATCAATCTGGAATTTCTTCCTCTGAACTGCTTTCAGTGCATTTACATCCTGTCTAAATAAGGAGATCAAAACAGCACATAATATTCAAGATGCAGTCTCTCCAGTGCGTTGTATAACTGAAACATAACATCTTTACTCTTATCTTGAATAGCTCTTATAATAAAAGATAGTTTTCTGTTAGCTTTCTTGATTACATGCTGTAGCAGCATACTAATTCATTGTGATTCATGCAGGCATTTCCAAACAACTATGTTTGGACCCCTCCTGCTATTCAGACTGTTAGAAGTGACATCATCCCAAAACACAACTTGGGTGTAGGTAAAAGTCTAAGTTGGGCATTGGGAAGCCAGATCTAAGCTTTTTGGCTTTCACAACAGTTGGACATCACTGGCTCTCAAGTGTCAAGTTAGCATTTCCAATTGCATTTTAGCAGAGTAAGCAGATGTGAGTTTGATGAATGGATATTTCTAAAGATCTGGTCCAGTCTGCAGCAGCAATTAATGTTGTTTACTATGTAAATAAAGTAAAGTAAATTAATAAAGTAATTAAGTAAAGTTAATAAGTAATGTTATTTAGTTGGTAAAGTAAGTAACATAAGGTACCTAACATTCGGTCTGCTCTTTAACGATGTCTATCTTATTGGTATAACATGTTGCTAACATTCAAGAACCTATATATATAAATATTAACTACAAGCCAAACGGACGTGCCCACAGAACTGTCAAAGCTCTGTAGACAAAACTTTTGCTGATGCCATCAATGTGCTATTTAACTTCTCTGAATTAAATAAACATTTCTCCTTCGGGTGCAATCCGGAATCATCTGCTGAAACTTGGAACCTTTTTCTGGATACTAGCATCTTGTGACTGCTACAGCTAAACCAAACTAGAAAATACCTGAACGGGGAGAACTGGCCACTCCCCTGTCATTGCTAAACTAGACAATTTGTTACCCCTGCCTTTACAACCTCACTTGAAAAAAAAGGATAAAATAAGCTTTTTAAAGTGACAGCAGCATCAAAACAGTGGTAGTATCCCTACGTCAAAGCTGGAAGTCTGAGTGTAAATCCCACCTCCGTTCCATGTGCACAGAGCCCAATCAAATTAAGAGGGACTCCAATCTGAAATTTGACCTGCACAACCACTTTGTTGGAATAGTTTTGCTTGTGTTTTTATTATAGATTTCTGGAGTTTAAAACTCTTCAGAAAAACATAACTTGTGAGTGATTCTTTCTGTTCAGATAAGATACACCATAAAGCACTGAATTTATATTTTTTGCATGTTTACAGGCGATTCGTGACATGGATTACATTGTACAGGATAAACTATTATTGGAAAGAATAATTGAAATGGAGCTACATGAGCCTATAGACAAAACCATTTTCTACAACGGTATAACTCTGAGTTTCCTTCTTTCTATAATTACATATTTCCATAAATCTAATAATAGCAAGTTGTAATGTCTTAAAAGAATATAATCAATTCATATTTCACCATTGAAAAAAGATAATTTGAGAACTATTAGTATAAGAAAAAAACATTTGAAATAAGTACTTGTTTTAATTTAATTTGATTAAATATGTCTTTATATTAATATTTGTGAATGTTTTGATTGTGTAAGGCATGGAAATGGTTTCATTTTCAAGTATGTTGTCATGTAATGAACTTATTTATGTCACAAATGGACAAATAGAATTAGTTGAAATAACAAAGTAATTATTTCTCAGCGATAAAAGCACAGCTAGTCTTGGGAATCTGGCTATTTCCCTCTTGATTATTTTAATTATTTTATTTTAACTGATACTTTATTAGTTACTTCTAATGAAACAAAATATTTTTTCTTAAATATTGAGATATGACCATTTCTGAAATAAGTGGTTTTCTTATGTGATATTGAATGCAGTAGAGCATGCTAGTTTTGACAAAGTGGTGTACAATGTGAAATTAGCATTCCCAGGTTAGCTCTGTATTTTCTCGTCGCTAGGTAGCTCAATAAACAAGTTTCTACTGAATAAATAGGCTTAGCAATGTTTAAGTAGTCTGCCTGGACAGAAATGACTCATCTATCACTTTAAAGTGAGGTAAATTATTTTGCTTCCAATAATCAGTAATCAAATTAAAGTGGTGATTGTTGATCTAAATTACATTAGGAAATATCAAAAACAGAGCATTTATAATTTGAAACATATCAGATCTTCAAATTGTCATAGAACTGTAAAGATATTTTCTTACTTTGCGTCAATACTGAAAAATTTCTCTTTGCTTTGTCTCAGATGAAAAGCTTTCATTCGCTGAAGTTCTGTACTATGGCAATGAAAGCACACTGATTATTTTTGATGTGCTGTTTTTCTGTATGGTGGACCTTGCTACTCAAAGTTTCATTTTTGCTGCTTTTCTAACTTATATACAACAAAAGGTATGTCTAACTACAAATCTGTATTCACATGTATTTTTAAGTAATTTAAATAGGAAAATAAAAGACTGCCAGTTCCCTTTAGAGGTTTTAGCTTGCATCCAATTATCCTCTTGTGTTATATATCAGTTGTGACTCATTTGATGTCACACTCACCTCTGAATTCAGTTTGTTGCTTTAAAAACTCACTCCAGCATCTTGTGTGCAAAACTCTAGCTTGAGATTTTGGGGAGGTTAGAGGACTGGCCTTTTGGATGAGATTTTAAATCAAGGAGTCATCTGCTCTTTCAGATGTCCATAAAAAGTCCCATGGCATTGTTTCATAAATGACCAAAGCACCACCACTATTCTCGTTAAATTCATCAATAAACATCAATGAAAACAAATTTTCTGGCTATTACAACATCGCTATTTCTGAAATCTTGATTTGTGCAAATTAGCAGCCAGGTTACATACATTAATGACTGGACTTCAAAACGTCTGGGGATGTCCAAGTCCAGGTCATTCATATTTATCAAAAAAAGCATTGGAAAAACATGCAATTCAAAATAACTATTTATCACTACACTTTTCTTTATGTCCCTCAGAAAATTTCATATGCATATTTCCACTGTCTCTTTAATCCCAGAACTCTAATTTTGCTATAAAGTCTATTATGTGGAGTTTTCTCAAATGCACTTCAAAGTTCAGAAACATCAACTGAACTATCCTCATCAATCTTTTTCATTACTTCACCAAAGAGTCAAGTTGATCAAATATGATTTGCCTTTATCAAATTTGCGCTAACTTTTATTTATCAATTTTCTAAAGGTCAATTAGTTTTGTCTCATTGCTTAATATACACCCAAGTTCTTTTGATTAATTAAAAGTTGAACTCCATGAGTATTTTGTATTGGTTTACCCTGTAGTGACATCTCAGAAACATCTGTAAATGAGGAAATGGAAAAGAAGGGAGGTGTAACTATCACCAAGAAAGTAGTCCTGAGCAAATCATTGGAGCTTTGCACAGTTAAGTCTTTGGATCCTGATAAACTTCATCCCGGGGTTAAAAAATAGCGGCTAGTGAGAAAGTAGTAAATATAATCCCATTATTCAAAATGAAACGGAGACAGAAAGTTGGACGCTACAAGTCAATTGGCTTAACACTATAGGGAAGATATTTGGAGCTGTTGTACTTTAGAGCAGGGCACTTAGAAAAGTTCAAGGTAATTATGCTGCTACAGCATGATTTTACGAAAGGGAAATTGGAACCATATTTGACCAGTTTGTTGGAGTTCTTTCAAGAGGTAGTATGTGCTATGAATAAAGAGAATTGTGGTCCATGTAAATAATACTTTCTTCCATGTAGTTGCTGATGTATTTTTCAAAACTCAGCCAGCAGAAGGCTCATTGTTTCTTTCTTAACAATTAAATGTTTTTGTTGACATGCAGCCAGTTAGTTTAAGAGATGACTGGCGGTCCATTCAATCATCTCATTATCTTGTGTAAAACAACAATGTTGCTAGTATCAACAGCCAGTTTGAAGGGCTTCTCATTTTTAGGCATGGCTAAAATTGTTGTTGTTGTCAGCACAACCTTTTCAAGGGTACTTTGAAACTCATACACCCATTCAAATGTTGTGCCTTTTATGAACAAGTCTGTTAAAGACGTAATGACACTGCTGAGGTTCAGAACAAACTTGCAATAAAATCCACTTATGCCAACATAACTTAAAATTTACCTTATCATCCTAAAAGCCTGTGAGTTATTTTTTTTAATGTGTGGAAACAGGCCCTTCGGCCCAACAAGTCCTCCGAAGAGTAACCCACCACACCCATTTCCCTCTGACTAACGCACCTAACCTATGGGCAATTTAGCATGGCCAATTTGCCTGACCTGCACATCTTTGGATTGTGGGAGGAAACCAGAGCACCCAGAGGAAATCCACGCAGAAACAGGGAGAATGTGCAAACTCCACACAGACAGTCACCCGAGGCTGGAATCGAACCTAGGACTCTGGTACTGTGATTCAGCAGTGCTAACCACTGAGCCACCGTGCTGCCTAGCTCTTTTTCTAAGAGCTACTTGGCCTTGTCCCACAGAATAGCCCAAATAAACCATCTTTGACCTGGCAAATTCACTCTTCGTGAAATTAATGTCCAAATTGGCATTTTGTAGCTGACCTAAAAGTTCAGTCAAATGATGTGAATGTTCTTCCCAGGTTTGGCTAAAAGGAACCAGAACATGAATAAATTATACAACTACATAGTCCTTTAATCCTTTATTGCTTTATTGTTGAGTAATTGCTGTTTCATTTTTCATTCCTAATAACATGACTTTGCACGAATAAATTCCATCCAGAATTAGAAAATATAATATTTCTTTAACTCTATCTGTTAACTTTGATCACGATTTGGTTTCCATCCGCCTTTCTTTTTCACTTTTCTCATGTCAAGTTTTATTAACTCTATTTCCCTGTTTTCCTCTCTCGTCTCATTAAAATCTTTTTGTTTCTCTTTCTCTCTGTTTAAATCTATTTTGTAGCTAAATTGTACTGTGACATTGCAATTTCAGGATTCCTTTCTTCTAGTTCTAAATGTTGTGTGATTACTTGTATCATCTCATCCTCATAAATCCGGCTTTTACTTCTATCTTCCATTTATCTACTAGCTGTCTTTGTTTAGTTATAGCAAAAGATTGTAAACAATCCACTGTTATAGAGTCATATAGATGTACAGCATGGAAACAGACCCTTCGGTCCAACTCACCATGCTGACCAGATATCCCAACCCAATCTAGTTCCACCTGCCAGCACCCGGCCCATATCCCTCCAAACCCTTCCTATTCGTATACCCATCCAAATGCCCCTTAAATATTGCAAATTTACCAGCCTCCACCACTTCCTCTGCCAGCTCATTCCATACACGTACCACCCTCTGTGTGAAAAAGTTGCCCCTTAGATCTCTTTTATATCGTTATATTTTCTACTTTTCAAAAACTCTCAGGAACATTTAAAGCCACCTTCAAATACCTGTGTAATAAATTCACCACAACACAGCTGCTTTGTGCCAGACCACTATATAGCCCACACTCTAACAAAAAATGATACATAATCTTCTTAAAACAACTGAATTCAAATGATAATGAGGCCATGAGCTTCATTCAACTTTTCAACTTTAAGTCTATGTGAGTTTCTCGAGCTATCAGGAACTAAGTAGCTTAGTTCCACAATCATATATCCCCTCCAACTTCTCTCCTCTGCCCTAGGCCTCTGATGCCACCAAACAATCTTCAAGTTTCCCACTCTTCTCTCCATGCTAACAAGACCACTGGTTCCTCCCACCACTGTCAAATTTCCAATTTAATCTCCCAAAACCACTCCAGCCCACCAGCAGTATCAGGTCTCTGATTTCAACATTCACCACAGCACCCAGACCCTGATTCCCTCTCACCATTAGGCTTCAGATTCCCCCACAGGTTTCTGATATCCCCCTACTTCCTAATAAACAACCAATTCCCCCAACCCAGTAATTTACTCTTCCACCATCATGCCATGAGTCCCACCAAGTTCCCACCACCAAGCTCCTGTCAGCCCCAGCACAACCAACGTGTAGTCTCCTCCCCGCTCTGTAATGCATTGTCTGATTTACCTTTTACTCCCTTCAGGGTCAGTAGACTACCTAATCAGCTACTTAAACTCAGCTTTCTTTGGGATTAGCATCTCCTCTGCCTTAAGATCAACACTAATCTTTCCAGTTGGATTTGCCTTTTTCTGTGGTCTTCACCAACCATGTTCTTTCATTTTCTGCAAGCGTTTCCCCAATTCACCAGTTAGCTTGAAGAAAATATGTGACAAATACCATCAAAACAGATCAAAATTTGGTTCTTCACAGTAATATGTGTTTGTATGTTTATTGCATTTAATTTTATTCAGGTAGAAAACATCATCTGGGGATTCACCTTACTTCCTCTAAGTAGATATAGAGTGAATATGTAGTTGTGGGTTATGTAATGTGCATTCTCTAAATAAATGCTTAGAAATGCTAAATGTCAACAAACATGTGCTATAGCTTTGAAAGACAATGCTAGGTTGTGAAAGCAGCTCTGCACTGATTATAATACTTAAATGTCTTATCCAGAAGTTATAAAACAACAACCCCCACTCTCCTGCAATCCTGAAGCAGTGAACCATTGAATTCGCTATATTTCAGGGTCTCAACCAGACATCATTTTTAGGGGTATTAACTACTTACACAAAACCAAGCCCTACGAATATTCTATCCACTATCTCTGAAACAGTGTCAAGAAAAATCAGCCAGAGCTGACACTACTAATTACTGTCCTAGGAAGTGTGAGAAGATGGTAGAATTAAGTCTGGTTGTGATGAGCTCCAATCAGTAAATGTTTGGATGCTCAATGACCCCAGATGACCAGAGTTCAAGTTCAAAACTTTGGTGAAAATGAGTCGCATAGTCCCATTATTTTATTTAAAACTCCAATTTGCCTTACCTTCAGGCTTTGTTAAACATGATGCATTTTGATCAGAAGCAAAATAAATCCTAAGGGTTCTGCACATTTCTCTAAAATTATTGTTTTATTCTTTCTGATTCAAAGGTTATTCAGTTTATTCGTCTTGCAGTAGGACGCAAGAATTTAGCTGCAAAAACGCTGATTGATGAAAGATTCCTTCTCTGAAATGAAAATGAGTTTATTAGGAGGACAGACTGTCCAAGTGGAACTCTAGTACTAAAGATTCTAATGTTCTTGGACTTGTTTTGCACTAAACAAAAACAATCCTGTTACTATTGTGTTCCTTTGCTGTGGGTACAAATTGTTCCAATAGTCTTTACTGTGTTGTGTTGTCTAATGTTTTAGGTGAGTTTGTCATTTGACAACTAACATACATCTAAATATTCAGTTTTTTCCCCTTCCTTTATCTTTTCTGCATTTGCATTGCGAAGTAATGTGCTTCCAACAAATGAATTAGTTAGTAACTTCGGCTGAGCAATGTTATTCTGTATCTTCGTTAGAATTTATTGGCATATGACTTACCATTCTTTACTCTCTCATATTGGATCAATTTACTTGATTGACGTGATCTTTATGAATCTTGAGTTCTTTGTTAGGAATCGTCATAATCTTTTGTTTATATAAAATGTCAAATATAAATTTAATAATAACAATTTTCAAACATTTTTGTGTTTATTACTGAATATACTTGCATTTATTAGTAACTGAGATAAACGAATCAAGATCACTGCTAAAATCTGAAGCACCTTCCCAACTAAGAAGAAGCAAGCACTTCGACCTTCATGGATGATTCCCATGAAATTAAATAACATAATTACGAAGGAAAGGTTGGACTATTGAATCCATAGTCTAACTCCTAAGTAACTATTGAATGGTGGCTCAGTTTTTGCACTGCTGCCTCACAACGCCAGGGACCCGGGTATAATTCCAGCCTTGGGCGACTGTGTGGAGTTTGCACATTCTCCTGGGTCTGCATGGGTGTCCTCCAGGTGCTCTGGTTTCCTCCCACAGTCCAAAGATGCGCAGGTTAGGTCAACAGGTCATGCTAAATTGCCCATTGTATTCAGGGATGTGTAGGTTAGGTGCATTAGTCAGGGGAAAATGTAAGGTAATAGGGTAGGAGTATGGTTCTGGTGTGGACTTCTTGGGCCAAATGGCCTTTCCAAACTGTAGGGATTCTACGATTCTATGACTCCATACTTACTTCACTCACAACCCCTAGATCCCTTACTCACATATCCTGGACCAACATTCCTTTGGGCCCTGAGACTCACCTCCTCTAGGACTCGACATCCCACCAGAACCTGTCATCACTACCTTGGGAAACAGCATCGCCTTTGCCCTACTGGAACTGAATTGATTCACACAGTTGCCAGACTAGACCCTGTGGGACCCTTGCCCCAAGACCCCCAACACCACCACACTCAATCTGACTCCTTGCCCTACTAGAAACAGTTAACCACACCCCCATCCCTACCACCAGACCTAGCCATCTATCTTCCCCACCCCCCTTGCATTAGGACAACCCCAGGCCTGACAAATGCCCTCCCAACCCCCTCTGAACCATATTTCTCCAATCGACCTCAACATATCCTACAAACTTACCTTTCCCTTTGCATCTTACCTGCATTCCAGTTGGCACCCTACCTGCCTCCCCCCACAACTGCCACCTTACATCGCCGTCATTTAGCCCTCCCAGCACCTTACCCTATGTGCTAAACCTTTGTCAGCAGATATCAAAGAGGCTGCCAGGACCGTTAGATTTCAGAACAAAGCAGCTGACTACTGTGAAAAGGGGGCCTTTTTTAGTGTTCCTCAACCATTTTGTGCAGTGAAAGAACACCAGGGTGAAACTAAGTCTCTACTTTTGAATCTCCATTCAGGAATGTAGAGCACCCTTTTTTAAAAAGAGGCAGAGTTCAAAGTTGCATGAGCTTGCCTCTTGCCAGAAAATCTGGCCCAATGTTCCAAAAGAGAAGATGGATGGTTTTAATTTCAATTTCTTTTCAAAGAATGGAGGGTACACTTGCATTGCGTTTTGTCATTCATGGAGACCAGAGTTTGGGGGAAATTGTGAACGTATTTGGTGCTGAGATTATCTATTCAATCAGTAATATAAATTGTAGCTGCAGATCGATCTGAGACGGGTACAGCTGAGAACAGAAGTGAGTCAAACAGTCAAGGCAGGCAGGGACAAGGTAGGACTAATAAATTAAACTGCATTTATTTCAAAGCAAGGGGCCTAACAGGGAAGGCAGATAAACTCAGGGCATGGTTAGGAACATGGGACTGGGATATCATAGCAATTACAGAAACATGGCTCAGGGATGGGCAGGACTGGCAGCTTAATGTTCCAGGATACAAATGCTACAGGAAGGATAGAAAGGGAGGCAAGAGAGGAGGGGGAATGACATTTTTGACAAGGGATAGCATTACAGCTGTGCTGAGGGAGGATATTCCCGGAAATACATCCAGGGAAGTTATTTGGGTACAACTGAAAAATAAGAAAGGGATGATAACCTGATTGAGATTGTATTATAGACCCCCCAATAGTCAGAGGGAAATTGAGAAACAAACTTGTAAGGAGATCTCAGCTATCTGTAAGAATAATAGGGTAGTTATGGTAGAGGATTTTAACTTTCCAAACATCGACTGGGACTGCCATAGTGTTAAAGGTTTAGATGGAGAGGAATTTGTTAAGTGTGTACAAGACAATTTTCTGATTCAGTATGTGGATGTGCCTACTAGAGAAGTTGCAAAACGTGACCTACTCTTGGGAAATAAGGTAGGGCAGATGACTGAGGTGTCAGTGGGGGAGCAATATGGGGCCAGCGACCATAATTCTATTCGTTTTAAAATAGTGATGGAAAAGGATAGACCAGATGTAAAAGTTGAAGTTCTAAATTGGAGAAAGGCCAATTTGGTATGAGGCAAGAACTTTCGAAAGCTGATTGGGGGCAGATGTTCACAGGTAAAGGAACGGCTGGAAAATGGGAAGCCTTCAGAAATGAGATAACAAGAATCCAGAGAAAGTATATTCCTGTTAGGGTGAAAGGAAAGGCTGGTGGGTATAGGGAATGCTGGAGGACTAAAGAAATTGAGGGTTTGGTTAAGATAAAGAAGGAAGCATATGTCAGATATAGACTGGATAGATCGAGTGAATCCTTAGAAAAGTATAAAGAAAGTAGGAGTATACTTAAGAGGGAAATCAGGAGGGCAAAACGGGGACATGAGATAGCTTTGGCAAATAGAATTAAGGAGAATCCAAAGGGGTTTTACAAATATATTAAGGACAAAAGGGTAACTAGGGAGAGAATAGGGCCCCTCAAAGATCAGCAAGGCGGCCTTTGTGTGGAGCCACAGAAAATGGGGAAGATACTAAATGAATATTTTGCATCAGTATTTACTATGGAAAAGGATATGGAAGATATAGACTGTAGGGAAATAGATGGTGACATCTTGCAAAATATCCAGATTACAGAGGAGGAAGTGCTGGATGTCTTGAAACGGTTAAAGGTGGATAAATCCCCAGGAACCGATCAGGTGTACCTGAGAACTCTGTGGGAAGCTAGAGAAGTGATTGCTAGGCCTCTTGCTGAGATATTTGTATCATCGATAGTCACACGTGAGGTGCCAGAAGACTGGAGGTTGGTAAACGTGGTGCTACTGTTCAAAAAGGGCGGTAAAGATAAACCAGGGAACAATAGACCAGTGAGCCTGACCTCGGTGGTGGGCAAGTAAGGGACATGTATTTGGAAAGGCAAGGACTGACTCGGGATAGTCAACATGGCTTTGTGCATGGGAAATCATGTCTCACAAACTTGATTGAATTTTTTGAAGAAGTAACAAAAAAGATTTATGAGGGCAGAGCAGTAGATGTGATCTATATGGACTTCAGTAAGGCATTCAACAAGGTTCCCCATGGGAGACTGATTAGCAAGGTTAGATCTCATGGAATACAGGGAGAACTAGCCATTTGGATACAGAACTGGCTCAAAGGTGGAAGACAGAGAGTGGTGGTGGAGGTTTGTTTTTCAGACTGGAGGCCTGTGACCAGTGGAGTGCCACAAGGATCGGTGCTGGATCCTCTACTTTTTGTCATTTACATAAATGATTTGGATGCAAGCATAAGAGGTACAGTTAGTAAGTTTGCAGATGACACTAAAATTGGAGGTGTAGTGGACAGCGAAGAGAGTTACCTCAGATTACAATAGGATCTGGACCAGATGGGCCAATGGGCTGAGAAGTGGCAGATGGAGTTTAATTCAGATAAATGCGAGGTGCTGCATTTTGGGAAAGCAAATCTTAGCAGGACTTATACACTTAATGGGAAGGTCCTAGGGAGTGTTGTTGAACAAAGAGATCTTGGAGTGCAGGTTCATAGCTCCTTGAAAGTGGATTCGCAGGTAGATAGGATAGTGAAGAAGGCGTTTGGTATACTTTCCTTTATTGGTCAGAGTATTGAGTACAGGAGTTGGGAGATCATGTTGTGGTTGTACAGGACATTGGTTAGGCCACTGGTGGAATATTGCATGCAATTCTGGTTTCCTTCCTATCAGAAAGATGTTGTGAAACTTGAAAGGGTTCAGAAAAGATTTACAAGGATGTTGCCAGGGTTGGAGGATCTGATCTACAGGGAGAGGCTGAACAGGCTGGGGCTGTTTTCCCTGGAGTGTCGGAGGCTGAGGGGTGACCTTATAGAGGTTTATAAAATTATGAGGGGCATGGATAGGATAAATAGACAAAGTCTTTTTCCTGGAGTCGGGGAGTTCAGAACTAGAGGGCATAGGTTTAGGGTGAGAGGGGAAGGATATACAAGAGACCTAAGGGGCAACTATTTCACGCAGAGGGTGGTACGTGTATGGAATGAGCTGCCAGAGGATGTGGTGGAGGCTGGTACAATTGTAACATTTAAGAGGCATTTGGATGGGTATATGAATAGGAAGGGTTTGGAGGGATATGGGGTCGAGTGCTGGCAGGTGGGACTAGATTGGGTTGGGATATCCGGTCGGCATGGACGGGTTGGACCAAAGGGTCTGTTTCCATGCTGTACATCTCTATGACTCTATGAGGTCCTTATAACTGGCAATGATCCCTATTGGATTCTTTGTATATAGATATCCTTACTACAATTATATGTCAGATTAGCTATAGTAGTGTTCTCATCTCTGAGTCAGAATTTTAAAGTCTGAAGTCCCACATGAGTCCAAGACTTTGCTTGTTCCAAAGTATAACCATGGGAGTACGTCATTGTTGGCATTGCAGTCTTTCAGATGTATTATTGAACTGAGGCCTCACCTGTCATAACAGGTTGAAAAAAAATCTCATGACACTGTACAAATAGGGAAATGGAATTCTCACTAGGGTCTTGGACAATATTTATTCCTCAACCAACATCACTAAAACAGACTATCTAATTGTGATTAAAGAATGAAACATCACAGAAAAAGAACACCGGGCCATCATACCTGTGGCTCTTCGAAAGATTTGCCCAATTGCTTATCTACTCTTTCTAATCCTGAAAATGTTTCCAATTTCAGCAGTTAACCAGTTCTCTTTTCAAAAATTATCTATTCTACTTCGATTTACATGCTCCTTGTCACTCAGTATGATTCCAAATTATAATAACTTGAAGCATCTTCTTTTCACCATGTCACTGCTGGTTCTTTTGATAATTACCTTCAGTGTGTTCTCTACAATCAGTCTTTTTGACAATGTAAGTTTTTTCTCCTTATTTGCACTATCAAAAATCTTCATGAAGTCAATCATCTCTACCAAATGTCTCCTTAATATTTTCAACACTGAAGAGAACAAAGCTGAAAATGTGTTGCTGGAAAAGTGCAGCAGGTCAGGCAGCATCCAAGGAGCAGGAGAATCAGCCCTTCTTCAGGAATGAGGAAAGTGTGTCCAGCAGGCTAAGATAAAAGGTAGGGAGGATGGACTTGGGGGAGGGGCATTGGAAATGCAATAGGTGGAAGGAGGTCAAGGTGAGGGTGATAGGCCGGAGTGGGGGTGGGGGCGGAGAGGTCAGGAAGAAAATTGCAGGTTAGAAAGGAGGTGCTGAGTTCGAGGGATTTGACTGAGACAAGGTGGGGGGAGGGGAAATGAGGAAACTGGAGAAATCTGAGTTCATCCCTTGTGGTTGGAGGGTTCCTAGCGGAAGATGAGGTGCTCTTCCTCCAACCGTCGTGTTGCTATGGTCTGGCAATAGAGGAGTCCAAGGACCTGCATGTCCTTGGTGGAGTGGGAGGGGGAGTTGAAGTGTTGAGCCACGGGGGTGGTTGGGTTGGTCAGTCCAAGTGTCCCAGAGGTGTTCTCTGAAACGTTCCGCAAATAGGCAGCCTGTCTCCCCAATATAGAGGAGGCCACATCAGGTGCAGCGGATGCAATAAATGATGTGTGTGGAGGTGCAGGTGAATTTGTGGCGGATATGGAAGGATCCCTTGGGGCCTTGGAAGGTAGTTCTGGAACAGTTGAGGAACCCAGAGTGTGGGGTTAAGTACATGAAAGTTTTTGGTACTTACTGTCTTTAATTTCCGATATGGCTTACTTCCCTCCAAGGCCCCAAGGGATCTTTCCATATCCGCCACAAATTCACCTGCACCTCCACACACATCATTTATTGCATCCACTGCACCCGATGTGGCCTCCTCTATATTGGGGAGACAGGCCGCCTACTTGCGGAACGTTTCAGAGAACACCTCTGGGACACCCGGACTAACCAACCCAACCACCCTGTGGCTCAACACTTCAACTCCCCCTCCCACTCCACCAAGGACATGCAGGTCCTTGGACTCCTCCATCGCCAGACCATGGCAACATGACGGTTGGAGGAAGAGCACCTCATCTTCCGCCTGGGAACCCTCCAACCACAAGGGATGAACTCAGATTTCTCCAGTTTCCTCATTTCCCCTCCTCCCAACTTGTCTCAGTCAAATCTCTCGCACTCAGCACCACCTTCCTAACCTGCAATCTTCTTCCTGACCTCTCCGCCCCCACCTCCACTCCAGCCTATCACCCTCACCTTGACCTCCTTCCACCTATCGCATTTCCAACGCCCATCCCCCAAGTCCCTCCTCCCTACCTTTTATCTTAGCCTGCTGGACACACTTTCCTCATTCCTGAAGAAGGGCTGATGCCCGAAACGTCGATTCTCCTGCTCCTTGGATGCTGCCTGACCTGCTGCGCTTTTCCAGCAACACATTTTCAGCTCTGATCTCCAGCATCTGCAGTCCTCACTTTCTCCACTGAAGAGAACAACCCTAGTTTCTCTAATCATTCCATGTAACACAAGTCTTTCTTCTCTGGTACTATTTTAGTCAATCACCTCTGCTTTTTGCTTTTGCACTCTATGGGTGGAATTTTAAACGCAAGTCCCTGGCCAAGCAACGGGACCACTAGTCACTGGAACCCATTAGAATCTCCATGGACTTCAACATAATTCTTTAACTGAGCCGCAACATTAGCAGTCAACTTCTAGTCTCCTTGACCAATTAGAGACACAAGATGTGATGATGTGTTAGATCAGTTAAAGGAAGTTCTAATTAAAGGACCATAATATTGGTTAGAATGTTGCACCTGCATATGGATTTTTAAAACTGCAGTAACCACAGAAGTAAAGAAAAGACCTGAAGAGGCTGTTCCCCAAGCATCTCACTCTGATCTGTGGGCCTTGCTGAAGAGTCTGATTGGCTTCAATGAGGTGACATCTCCCAAGGACAGGTGGAAGAAGACACTCTGTCCATTGAAATTGACATGGATAGAACAGCAAAGAAAGTAAGGAAGAATTGTGCTCATTCAAATCTGGATAGAGACAAAAAAACTCCAATCTGGAGGAAGCACACCAGGACTATTCAGAACTTAACTAGTATGGGAAAGCTGTATACTTTGTACACTTTCAAGTGCCATGCCTCACACTCTAGCTTTTCCAGCATTGTGATTTTTGAGAAGATTTGTAGCTCAGGTTGAGGTTCAGGTTGTAAGTTTGGTGACCGAGCTGGAAGGTTTGTTTTCAAATGTTCCATCATGAGCCTCCGGTGAAGCACTGGTGTTATGTCCCACTTTCTATTTATGTGTCTTGGTCTCTTCAGATGGGTGATATCATTTCTGGTTCTTTTTCTCACAGGTTGGTAAATGGGGTCCAAATCGATGTGTTTATTCATGGAGTTCTGGTTTCAATGCCAGGTCTCTAGGAATTCCTGTGCATGTCCCCGTTTAGCCTTTCCCAGGATGGATGTGTTGTCCCAGTCGAAGTGGTGTCCTTCTTCGTCTGTATGTAAGGATAAGAGTGATAGTGGGTCATGCCCTTTGGTGGCTAGTTGGTGTGCATGTTGGCTATTTTTCCACCTGTCTGTCCGATGTAGTGTTTGTTAGAGTCCTTGCATGGTATTTTGTAAATGACATTCGTTTTGCTGGTTGTTTGTATAGGATCCTTTAGGTTCATCAGCCGCTATTTAAGTGTGTTGGTAGATTTGTGGGCTGCCATGGGGGTGGGAGTAGTCTAGTAGTCATTTCAAAAATGCCTTTGATGTATGGTAGTGTGGCTAGAGTTTCTGGGCACATTGTGTCTGCTTGTTTGGGTTTGCTGTTAGGAATCGGCAGACTATGTTTATCGGGTACCCATTCTTCTTGAATACACTGTATAGGTTTTTTTTGTTTCCACTGCTCATAGTTCCTGGGTACTGCAGTGTGTTGTGGCCCATTTAAATAATGTTCTGAAGCATTATTTGTGAGTGTTGGGATGATTGCTTCTGTAGTTAAGTATCTGGTCTGTGTGTCTTGCTTTCCTCTAGACACTGGTCTGAAGTTCTCCATTAACTGTTTGTTCCACTATGACATCTAGGAAGGGAAGTATGTTGCTTGTTCTCTTTTTTTGTGAATCCTTACTGGCATAAACCTAAACAAGCAGACACAACACGCCCAGAAACTCTAGCCACATTACCATACATTAAGACATTTCTGAAATGACTATCAGATTACACTGACCCCTTGGCATCATGGTAGTCCACAAACCTACCAACATACTTAAACAGTGGCTGTGAGAAAAAGAACCGGAAATTATATCACTCACCTTAAGAGACCAAGATACATAAATAGAAAGTGGGACATAACACCAGTGCTTCACCAGAGGCTCACTGATGATGTTACCCAGCAAGGTGATGAAACATCTGAAAACAAACTTTACAGCTCAGTAAGCAAACTTACAACGTTCTCCAGTATTTTTTGACATAGCACTGCTTCGGACATGTCACCCTGCAACTTCACTCATTCTTCGTCAGGCATCGTACATCCCCATCTGAGCAGCCAACATTCATACACATCCTGTTGCCTCATGCACATTTCTCATCATCAACCTTCAGAAATATTGTCTTTCTCTGATGTCCACACATCGAAACTACACACACTTATAGGAGGGAAGAAAAAAAATCTCAGAGAGAGGCAGAGAGTCAGGAATGGGTGGGTTTGGATAGTGCAATGAAGTATCCCTCAAGTGACAGGCATCACATCAGATATTGGTATTGTTTGCCCTGCTTTTGTTCCAGAGAGCTGCAGATATTAGCAACAACTTGCTGAGCTGCTTGAGACAGATGCTCAGACTTGTTATGGGAACTGATTGCGGCTAGCAGTAGAGACGTACAGCTGACTGTGAGTGAAGTGCAAGACAGGAGAGTGAGTTGCAAGTTGGCAATCATCTATCGAGTAGTGAAAGTATTCCCTGAGATGGAGTGCTATGAACAACAGCTTCTTATTGGCTTGGCTGCAGTTCTTCAGTTTCAATGATCAAAAAGTGTCCTAGATTCACAGCTTCACTGAAGAAATACTCCCTATTGACCACTTGCCTCAACTATTCTAACAAGTTGCTGACAGGTCATTCATAGATCCACTGGTTGTCAAAACCAAAATTTACAATTAAAACAGAATTTTAAAACTTCTTTAAATATTTAAATTCTACATGATACATCTACATAGAAGACCTTCAAACCCACCCGAAATGAAATGTGGAAGAGAACTAGGTAACATTGAGATTCTGACTCAGTGTCATTTTTAGGTGGTTTAACTCTACCCGTACATTGAATCCTGATGCCCCTTACTGTAACAATTTTTCCTACTGCATCTATTTTTAAAGCCAATGATACATTTTTCCCAAAAATATTATTTTTCCATAAAATCTTTAAAAGTATATTACAAATAATTTTGCCTTGAATATTACAGACAGTGCAACTTATTCAACTTATCTCTAGATGCCGGTTTCCATTTTTAGCTCAAAACTATTGTTATGGTCTTAGTCTTTACAATATACATGCCATGTCAGGCAAGTAGCCAAAGGACAAATTATTTCAACTTGAAAATGCCATAATGTGCAGTCGATTCAACTTTTCTCCATGCACCATGTTCCATTCTGAGATGCTTCAACACAATTTCAACACTCTTGAAGTCGACAATATGCATGACTGTCTGGGTCTCTTCCCAACTCCTGAACATAGAATTCACTAGTTTCCCAATCTCCCCATCCCCCACCTCATCCCAGACCCAGCACTCTCTCTCCACCCTGCCCCCTTAATCTGACCCTACCTGTCCATCTTCTTCCCACCTATCCACTCCCTTCCCACTGACCAATCACAGTCACCTTCTACCTGCATCCTCCTATTGCTATCCCACCCATCCTTTCCCAGACTTATCCCCTCCCTCTATTTATGTAAGGTGATGAAAGGTTCCAACCTGAAATGTCAACTCCCCTCCTCCTCTGATGCTGTTTGACCTGCTGTGCTTTTTCCAGCTCTACTCTTTATCCACTCTGACTCTCCAGCATCTGCAGTTCTCACTATCTCCTCTTACTCTTAAGGTGGTCTACGTGAGGAAACCACAGTCACTTTCCCATTAGGCTTCAGATTAGAGTTGCAGTTGAGGTCACTGGCCTCATCTGCATATTTCAACATAGCCCATTTTGACATTCAATTCCATTATCATCACCATCTCCAAGTCCCAATATCAGCATCCTGGGAATTACCATTGACCAGAAACTTAGCTGGACATGTTATATACATATCATGGTTAGCAAAGCAGTTGAAGTAGGAGTATTCTGCAATGAGTGACTTACCTCCTGACTTTCCAAAACCTCTCCACCATTTATATCCACCAGGAGTGTAATTCAATGTTTTTGACTTTACTAGATGGATGCAGTTGCATTAAGAAGCTCATAAGCATTCAGAACAAGTCAATCCATTTTATGATCATCTACCAGTCTCAAAATGTGCTCAGGCATTTATTAGCTGTAACAGTATCTCTTGCATCAATTTCCTTTTGTTTACTGTATGACTCCATTACTCTATAATCTTCCAAATCCATGAGACCTGCCATATAGATTAGATTACATTCCTTACAGTGTGGAAACAGGTCCTTTGGGCCAACCAGTCCACACCGACCCTCCAAAGAGTAACCCACCCAGACCAATTTCCCTCTAACTAATGCACCTAACACTATGGGCAGTTTAGCATGGCCAATTCACCTGACCTGCACATCTTTGGACTGTGGGAGGAAACCGGAGCACCCGGAGGAAACCCACGCAGACACGGGGAGAATGTGCAAACTCCACACAGACAGTTGCCCGAGGCTGGAATCAGGCCTGGGTCCCTAGTGCTGTGAGGCAGCAGCGCTAACCACTGAGTCACCGTGCTACCCCTTTTGTTTGGAATTAAAGAGGACATAGAAGGACAAAGACACCAAATGCATAAAACAGCTTCACTTCCGAGCTGCACTCCAAAACAACATCCAAAATTGGGTGAATATATCATCTTCCTTCATCGGTTAAATTTCTGAATCTCCCATCATCTTTGTGCATGTATCTTCACCAAATAGACTCTTTGGTTCTAAAAGAAGGTGAACCACTACTTCTCCAGAGCACCTATGGACAGCAGTAAATATCAAGCTTGCCACCAATGTCTACATCCAAAGAATGATTTTTAAAAAGATCAGACATAACTCAAAGCTCACAAATTCACATCTCACCAGTCAGAGATTCGGCAAGATTACCACAATTATTTGGCAGTTTGTTATTCGCAAAGAGAAGCAAGCACTTCTATTTTAATTAAAAGAAGAATTTATGGCCATTTTAATATTAGAAATAATGAGAGATGTTCACTGCATCTGACTGTTCTGAAGTGGGAAATGGCACGGGCAGGGTGACACTAGGCACACGGATAGACAATTTGGCCGTTGAACCATAAGTTGGCCACTTGACATACCGCCTTCCTAACCTGCAATCTTCTTCCTGACCTCTCCGCCCCCACCCCACTCTGGCCTATCACCCTCACCTTGACCTCCTTCCACCTATTGCATTTCCAACGCCCCTCCCCCAAGTCCCTCCTCCCTACCCTTTATCTTAGCCTGCTGGACACACTTTCCTCATTCCTGAAGAAGGGCTTATGTCGAATCTCCTGTTCCTTGGATGCTGCCTGACCTGCTGCGCTTTTCCAGCAACACATTTTCAGCACTTGACATACAAGATTGCTGCCCGAACACAATATGGACAGAGAAAGCAGAGCAAACACAGATGCTGCCTCGGGCCACCAGAATGCCAGCACAATGCACTCACAACCTAGTTGATTAGTTTAAGGTGGATGGGGGTGAGAATACACATGAGTAGCATAAACTGCCTGCCAAAGTGTCTGGGTCCACCTTTGACAGAAATGCTAACAGTCTGATACAGATTCAATACAAAGTGCTAATTGCCAGGGCAGCAGTAATCATCCTTCTCAGCAAGAGTGATTAGCGCCCATTACTACAGCAATGGATTTCCACGCAGACATTGAAACGGACACTTTCAATGTCTGTGCTGAAACTGACAATGGCTGCGCTGAAATTAACAAAGGCTACACTGGAACTGACAATGATTGCATCAAAACAATCAACGATTCTGCAAGGTTTACAACAAACAAACTATGTTACAGAAACAATAACCTCATCACTGACCTATTATATCACAAAATGTATAAAATTATCTTGACATGATTTCCCACACACAAAACCATGTTGACTATCCCTAATCAGTCCTTGCCTTTCCAAATACATGTACATCCTGTCTCACAAACTTGATTGAGTTTTTTGAGGAAGTAACAAAGAGGATTGACGAGGGCAGAGCGGTAGACAAAATACAATGATATTCCATAGGGGTATATAATACATTTTGTGCACAAAGCAAGTTGGTAATCTGTTCTTGAAATGTTCTAGTAACTCTATGTACTCCAGGCTGAGAGAATAATCGCTGCTGACCACTGTGCTGTTGGTGTGTTTCTCTCCCCTTGTACAATAAACTCTGTCGTTGAATCCCGACTCTGACTCCGAGGCTGGTGATTTACCCCACAACAGTGCTATCCCTAAGCCCAGGGTGAATCATAATAATACTCGGTGGCACAGTGGTTAGCACTGCTACCTCACAGCGCCGGAGACCCAGGTTCAATTCCCGCCTCAGGCGACTGACTGTGTGGAGTTTGCACGTTCTCCCCGTGTCTGTGTGGGTTTCCTCCGGGTGCTCCGGTTTCCTCCCACAGTCCAAAGATGTGCAGGTCAGGTGAATTGGCCATGCTAAATTGCCTGTCGTGTTAGGTAAAGGGTCGATGTAGATGTAGGGGTATGGGTGGGTACGCTTCGGCGGGGCGGTGTGGACTTGTTGGGCCGAAGGGCCTGTTTCCACACTGTAAGTAATCTAATCTAAAAAAAACCTAACATTGAAAATTATACTTATTCCCAGCATTTAATAGCAGAGTTTAAATTTTATTGTTCTGTTTGTTTTTATGAATTGTCAAAAGTTACTAGAAACCTAACCATTTCAAGAACAGATTACCAACTTGCTTTGTGCACAAAATGTATTATATGCCCCTGATGGAATAACATACTATCATTGTATTTTGTCTACTGCTCTGCCCTCATCAATCCTCTTTGTTACTTCCTCAAAAAACTCAATCAAGTTTTTGAGACAGGATGGACATGTATTTGGAAAGGCAAGGACTGATAAGGGAGAGTCAACATGGTTTTGTGTGTGGGAAATCACATCTCACAAACTTGATTGAGTTTTTTGAGGAAGTAACAAAGAGGATTGATGTATATCCTGTCCCTCAGGATTCCCTCCAACAACTTGCCCACCACTGACGTCAGGCTCACTGTAGTTCCCTGGTTTGTCCTTACCACCCTTCTTAAACAGTGGCACCATGTTAGACAACCTCCAGTCTTCCGGCACCTCACCTGTGACTATCGATGATACAAATATCTCAGCAAGAGCAATATCTCACTTCTCTAGCTTCCCACAGAGTTCTAGGGTACACCTGATCAGGTCCTGGGGATGTATCCGCTTTTATGCGTTTCAAGATATCCTCTATACTTCTTCCTCTAGAATATGGACATTTTGCAAGATGTCACCATCTATTTCCCTACAGCCTACATCTTCCATATCCTTTCCCACAGTAAATACAGGTGCAAAATACTCATTTAGTATCTCCCCCATTTTCTGCAGCTACACACAAAGTAACCAATCTTGTCAAGTGTAGCGCAGTTGTAAGCCCTTTTTTTGACCCTCTCACCTATTTTATGTTCAGAGTCGAACTAATATCAAGACTTGTGTGTTTATTTCGAGCATAAGTGGGCAGGATCAACAGGTGGTTTCCTCGGTTGGCTGTCAAGTGCTTGGGACTGCCTGAGGTTGTTAAACACACTTTATAAATTTGTTCAGTCTTTCAATTACTACAACTTGTACGTATACATGATTCCATTGCTTTTAACAAACCACATGAAACATTCAACCACAATACTCCATAAACAGCATAAATCCAGGAAGTAATTTTGCATATTCAGTTTGTATGTCTAGTGTTGATATTAAACTCCAATGCAAATAACTCCAATGCAAGTGCAGGCTGTGACTCTGCCACCAAAAGCTAAAAATAAAAGTTTACTGCCACCTCTCGTTCTTTGCCTATTGACCTATTTAAGATGTCCTCAAACGAAACGTATTACTGCCATCTACTCAACTGTAAACAGTTATTTTAATATTATTGTGTATCTTTTTAAGTAGATTTTGATTCTGCAGAAACTGTTCTGTCTTTTGAACACAATGATTTCTACAGCAGTGGGACTGGAGGTCATCATTGTGAAACTGTTTGAGAACAGTTCCAAATCATAAATTGCTATCAAATCCTCAAGTCAATTATGGATCATTTTACATTTGCCCGATGACAACAGTTCATCATTGTTCCAAAATCTTTTTTGGTACGCGATCTGCATTTTATTGATTTTTCACATGTCAAATGTTTCTTAAATTAAAAATAGACAAATACATCCAGAATACTATACATAAAGGAAATATTGTTAGTATGAGTTTATCCACATTTTTTAACTCAATGGGGGAGGGTAGAATTTTTCAAATTGGGCCCATGGAGGGATAAATTTGGCTAAGCAGCAATTCTGCAAACTCATCAGTACTCATGTCAGTGCCATGTCACATTGAGACACTGTTTCATATCAATAGTGATCTGTGAGCATTCTGTGGATGCTCAGCAGCAGAACATTGTTTCTGGGAGGATTCTCCTACTCCTTTCACATGAACTATAACTTAACTGAAGGTGACCTGTCTTCAGCATCCCAAACAGTCCCTTCAAAGACATGAAATTCATCTGCTCAACTCCTGATGGAGAGAATCTAAACAACTTAATCAGTAACCTGTATTCAAGCAACCTACCTCTCTGCATCAGACCCAACTGAAAATTGCAAAGATGTACTATTTGTCACAATTTTCTACCTTTGTAAATACACATCCAATTTAAGCAGCAACATTTTTAATCTCCTTCCAACCAGGGAGACACTTCATTGACATCGACAGTATGGTGCTGGAAAAACATAGGTCAGGCAGCATCCGAGGAGCAGGAGAATCGAAATTTCGGGCATAAGCCCTTCATCAGGAATGATGAAGGGCTTTTGCCTGAAACATCGATTCTTCTGCTCCTCGGATGCTGCCTGACCTGCTGTGCTTTTTCAGCACCACACTCTCAACTCTGACCTCCAGCATCTGCAGTTCTCACTTTCTCCTACTTCATTGATTGTTGATCTTGATACAATGAAGGAGTTAAATATTTTGGTTAATGTATTGTAATCAGACAGTAACCTACTCTTAAAGTAGCATTTAAAATGGAACATCAACAAGTTATTGCTGTTATTATATTTCACACAAACGGTAACTTTAAAGTCAGATCTGCAATTTTTCAGAGTCAAAATGTGTGGCGCTGGAAAACCACAGCAGGTCAGGCAACATCCGAGAAGCAGAAGAACTGATGTTTCAGACATAAGCTCTTCATCAGGAATGTGGGGGAAAAGGAAGGTTGAGAGATAAATAGGAGACTGGGGGTGGGGCTGGAGGAAAAGGTAGGTGGATGCAGGTGGGGGGGGGTGATTGTGATAGTCGGTGGGGAGAGTGGACTGGATAGATGGGAAGGAAGATGGACAGGTAGGACAGGTCAAGGGAGCAGTGCAGAGTTGGAGAATTGGATCTGGGATGAGGTGGGAGGAGGGGAGATTTGGAAACTAGTGAAGTCAGTTTTGATGTTGTGTGATTAAAGGGTCTGAAGGCCAGAGATGAGGTGTTCTTCCTCCACTTGAATTTGGCAGTGGAGGAGGCTCTGGACTTGCATGTCCTTGATGGAGTAGGAGGGGGGAGTTGAAGTGGTCAACCACAGGGCGGTGGGGTTGTTTGGTGTGTGTCCCAGAGATATTCCCTGAAACAGTCTGCAAGTTGGCATCCTATCTCCCTGATGTATTGCAGTTCTTGAAATGGGATGTCCTGGAGTGGAATTGCTCCTCCTCCTCAGAGCAGATACGGTGGAGGCAGAGGGATTGAGAGTAAGGGAGTAAGGGATTGTGTTTTTACAGGAGGGCGGCACGGTGGCACAGATGTTAGCACTGCTGCCTCAGCAGCGCCAGAGACCCGGGTTCAATTCCCGCCTCAGGCGACTGACTGTGTGGAGTTTGCACATTCTCCCCGTGTCTGCGTGGGTTTCCTCCGGGTGCTCCAGTTTCCTCCCACAGTCCAAAGATGTGCAGGTCAGGTGAATTGGCCATGCTAAATTGCCCGTAGTGTTAGGTAAGGGGTAAATGTAGGGGTATGGGTGGGTTGCGCTTCGGCAGGTCGGTGTGGACTTGTTGGGCCGAAGAGCCTGTTTCCACACTGTAATGTAATCTAATCAGTCCAGGTAGTCCTCTCTCTGCAATTTTTCAGCGATGTGGAGAGCCTGTATAGACTCCAATGGTAGATAATTGATGCAATCCAATATAGTTTCTGTGAAGATACTTTCATGTGGCTCAAGCATGTTATGATATCACTTTCAGAGGTAATATACTAATGAGGAGAGTAACCAGGATGTAGAATATGTGGGTAGCAGCTACTCTGAGTCTATCATGCAACTTGCAACATTATGGAGTGTAGCCGTGCTTTCACGTGACAAATACTTTCCAGTTTCTGTAATAAATTTGTATGTTAATCAATCCTATCAAATCTTCTCAAAACTCACTAATCCTATCAGGAATTTTCAAAAAGATAGAACCTCGGCTATTTACCAGATTTGAAGTGAGATAGGTAAATTTGTGTGATTAAAATGAAAACTACAATACGATCCATTTGAAGAATGGAAACCAGCTTGTAAATCAGAAACATTCTCTATCTTCGCCTCTTCCCTGGCTTAGCCCCATTCAAGAAAGCCTTGAAGTATATATGCATTCAAACAGGCAAAGTACCACTCAACATTTCTAATACATAACTAACCAATATCTCCTAGGTTACTGGAAGATTGTCCTTCTTCTCCAACACTTTCCCAATTCCCAACCTGCCCATCTAACCATTCACATGCCCATCTTCTACTCTTCCCAAATCCTGTATATCAGGCCAGTCCCAGCCATATGTGGCCTAATCAGGAATCTTAGCTCATCCTCCACCTCAGTTCGAAACACAGGAAGGAAATATTCTTGAATCTGAGACTGTTTCTCTTTTGTGTTTGCTGCAGCATAGGTGGGGAGAAATGGCATCTAGTTGGAAGTGCAATGAGCTGCATGGATGAGCTTCACTGAGACACTGGAAGTAGCGATAGTGATGGCTGTGAGTCTGCTGTGAGGTGGAGATGAAGGCGACAGAAAGAGACTGGAAACCTGCTAGACAGGTGTTACGAAGTTAAAAGCATGTATGTTCACTTTAAAATAGAAAATGTTTTTTGAATTTTGAAGTAAACTTAAAGTGCAGGCTTGGCTGTCCGAATGGAAAGGTTGGGAGATGAGTTGTTCCAAAATAGATACAAGTAGCAAATGGCTATTAAATGGATAGCTGAGTTTTAGTTGCTGTTTTGACATTAGTTTAAATTTAACTAATCAGTTTAAACTATGCTCAGGATACTAAAACCCAATGGAATTGGAATCGTATTGTTTTGACACCTGGAAACCAATCAAATTATAAGAATTTACTGTGTCAAGAGGGTATAAAGATTGAGGGCATTTTGAAAATTGGTCAGAGAGTAACTGCCATCAAACTGCAGAGCAACTGCTGGAGAGCTAACTGCCCAGCTAACATCTTGGTCTCAAAGAAATTAGAAAACACTCTCTATCAAAGATACCTTTTTCTTCCCTACTGAAATTCTTGTTTATAGTTATGCCAGACCGTAACTTTCTAAAATCTGCTTACCACCCACATCCTAGAGAAAAATTGAAGTGTGCCTCCCTCTGTTACCACATGGAAAGGTTGGATAACCCTGGTGTAGACCATCCTCTTGCTCCCATCTTTAATGTGTTTGTATTATTGGTCCCAACAGTGCAGCTGTCTTTTTAAGCCTTCAACTCTGTTTGGATGTCAATCAATGACCAATGGGGAAACTGCATAATTACAAATTGAAAGTGTTAAGTGATTTTGTGCCTGTGGGTGGCATTATTAAACATACCAAATGTTGGAATAATCATCAAGGCTTTCTCAGATGTTAAATGATGTCGAAGTACTGATTTGTCTTGGTGAACCTTTCATGTGAAAAATGAATCTTCTGCCCACTTCTGCAAACATTCATTCACACTCTATAAATTGTACCATCAAATTTATAATCCTAATTCTTTCTACAAAATGCATCACTTCAGATTTTCTGCATTTAGTTTAATTTGGTATCATATTGCAAAGTTCACCAGGTTGCCAATGTCTTCCTCAAGTCTGTTACTGTCCTACTTCTTTTGATATGCTATTGGATTTAGGGAGAAATTAGAAGGAGATACACTTCCATCGGAATAGGAGGACGTTTACAGTAAGTTTGACTGACCCATCTAAGGGATGATTAATATGCTTTTTACCACATTTTTACTATTGATGCACTTATGAAAGTCTCCCTTTCCATATCTTATTTTAGACGTTTCTGATTGTCAAGGGAGTCATGAATTCAAACAATTTGTATGATATAACACAATCACAAATAACTCCAAATTGTGATTGTATTGCAGCATAATGAATATATCTATTGTGGTCAGATTGGCCAGAATCTGAATGGATACTCACAAAACCAGTACAGGCAACCTTTAAGCAGCCAGGCCCAGTGGGACTTCCAGGACAAGTAAAGCACAAAGCAAAGGCAAGCAAGGACTTTCCCAATAAACAAGACTGGGTTGTGTTTTAGAGTTCTATGAGCAGACTTGCAAGAATCCTAGGTTCCTGCCGTGACCGTGCATGAAGAGAGGCATGAGCCCTTGACACATCAGAGGATGGATGATGAAGGCAGCTCCACCATCTTCATATATGGTATCAAGGATTCTGTATCAATTGATGAATATTCCAAAAGTATGTCTTTCTCATAATGCCACCCAGACACAAAACACTTACACTTTTAATATACAATTGGGAAGTTTCCTGTTGGTCATTTGGCACCATGAGCTTGACCATGAAGATTGATTGGCTGAGGGTCAGGAAGTATTGTGGCAGGATGAAGGAAGGAACACCTATTAGCTATTCCCTCAGCGAAGACTTGATTAAGTCCAGGAGCTTCAACCACTTGGAGAGAAAAGGTGACCACATGTGAGACCAACCTTTGTCAAATTCAGAGCCAACTACACAGGCTGACCAAAGTCAAATGTGTAGGTAGGACCTGGTCCTAGTCTGCTAGTCAGAAATAGTTCAGATAGGGATTGCGACAGAGACTTAACATTGCAATGGGTAAACTCATTTATGTAAGAATCAGATGTTTTATAGCAAAAGAGCGGACTTTTAGATAATAATGAACCATATGGCCCCTTTGTGTTTTTAGTGTGTTTTGTGAATAGAATTGTGCTGAATTGCAAGTCGACTCTGACCATTTTGTTCCTCTCACGAAGTATAGTATCCAAGTAAAACAAGTTTACATAGAAACTGATCGAAGCATCCAAAGTGCAGACAATGCTATGCTTTTAGTATTTATTTTTATCCATCCATAACTGACTGAGAAGTTTTGTTTCAAAATCCTGAACTAAAGATCATACCTATGAATGTGATGCTGGAAAAGCATAGCAGGTCAGGCAACATCCAAAGAGCTGGAGAATCGACGTGTTGGGCATAAGGCCTTCATTAGGAATGAGACTTGTGGATCGGGAGTGGGTTTGGTGGATGAAGGTGAGGGAGAAGGTGATAGGTCAGAGGAAACAGTGATGAATGGGTCTGGAGGGCGGTGCTGAGTTAGAGGCTTGGGACTGGGATAATGTGGGGGGAGGGAAAATGAGGAAGCTGTTGAAATCTACATTTATCTCATGTGGTTGAAGGGATCCAAGGCGAAATTTGAGATGTCCTACCTCCAGGTGTCGGGTGGTAGGGTTTGAAGGTTTGAAGGTGGAGGGGGCCCTGGACCTGCATGTCCTTCACAGAGTGGGAGACGGAGTTGAAGTGTTCAGCCACAGGGCGGTGGGATTGGTTGGTGCAGATATCTTAGATATGTTCTCTGAAACGTTCTGCAAGAAGGCATGCTGTCTCCCCGATGTAGAGTAGACCACACCGGATGCAACGGATGGAGTAGATGACATTGGTAGAGGTACAGGGGAATTTCTGACGGATGTGGAAGAATCCCTGGGGGGGCTTGGATGGAGGTGAGGGGAGTGGTGTGAGTGCAGGTTTTGCACTTCCTCCGGTGGCAGGGAAAGGTGCCGGGAATGGGCTGTGGGCTGGTGGGGGGTGTGGACCTGGCTAGGGAGTTGTGGAGGGAATGCTCATTTTGGAAAGCTGGTGGGGTGTGGAGGGAAATACATCTCTGGAGGTGGCAGGAGTGGTGGAGGATGATGCTATGTGTGCGGAGGTTGGTGGGGTGGAAGGTGAGATTCAGGAGGGTTCTGTGCTTGTTGCATTGGGAGGGGTGGTGTTCAGGGGCGGTGGTGCGTGAAGTGGAGGAGATGCACTAGAGGGCATCGACAACCACGTGGGAAGGGAAGTTGCAATCGCGGAAGGAGGAGACCATCTGAGACTTTCTGAGGTAGAATTGGTCTTCCTGGGAACAGATGCAGTGAAGGCAGAGGAATTGGGAATAAAGGATGGCATTTTTACAGGAGGTAGGATGGGAGGAGGTGTAGTCTAGGTAGCTGCGGGAGTCAGTGATGTGGTTAGATGGTCATCAGAAACAGTGATGGAGAGGTCCAGGATGGGGAGGGAGGTTGCCGAGATAGTCCAGGTGAATTTGAAGTCGGGGTGGGAGGTGTTGGTAAAGTTGATGAAGTGTTCAACTGCTTCTGCCGCATCTGTTCCCAAGGTGACCAGTTCCACCTCAGAAAGGCCCAGATGGCCTCCTTCTTCCACGATCACAACTTCCCTTCCCATGTAGTTGACGATGCCCTCCAGCATACCTCCTCCACTTCACGCACCACTGCCCTTGAACCCCACCCCTCCCAACGCAACAAGGACAGAACCTCCCGGTCCTCACCTTCCACCCCACCAACCTCTGCATACATAGCACCATCCTCCACCACTTCTGCCACTTCAAAATGGACCCCACCACCACAGATATATTTCGCTCCCCACCCCTATCAGCTTTCCGAAAAGAGTATTCTCTCCACGGCTCCCTTGTCAGGTCCACACCTCCCCCACCAGGCAACACCACTCCCCTCACCTCCGTCCAAGGCCCCAAGGGATCCTTTCACAAGCATCAGAAATTCATCTGTACCTCTACCAATGTCATCTACTGCATCCATTGCATGCGATGTGGTCTCCTCTACATCAGGGAGACAGGACACCTTCTTACGGATCGTTTCAGAGAACATCTCTAGGACAACTGCACTCATCCACCCCACTGCCCTGTGGCTGAACACTTCAACTCCCCCTCCCACTCTGTCAAGGAAATGCAGGTTCTGGGCCTCCACCACCTTCAAACTGTTACCACCTGATGCCTGGAGGAGGAACGCCTCATATTCCACCTTGGAACCCTGCAACCACATGGGATAAATGTAGATTTCAACAGCTTCCTCATTTCCCCTGCCCCACATTATCCCAGCCACAAGCCTCCAACTCGGCACCGCCCTCCGGACCCATTCATCACTACCCCCCTGACCTATCACCTTCTCCCTCACCTTCATCCACCTTACCCTTTCCCAGCTACCTCCCCTCCCCCCACCCCACTGCACCAATCCCATCCCCCTCCCATTTATCTCTCAGCCCCGACTCACAAGTCTCATTCATGATGAAGGGCTTATGCCCGAAACGTCAATTCTCCAGCTCCTTGGATGCTGCCTGACCTGCTGTGCTTTTCCAGCACCACATTCTCAACTCTGATCTCCAGCATCTGCAGTCCTCACTTTCTCCTAAAGATCATACCCTATAGCAACTAGGTTATAGGAATCCCATCAAAACTGTTTGTCTGTAGTTGCCGGTAGCCTGACTTCTTTAAAAAAAAGGTTTATCTCCAAATTGTCAGTATTACATAAAGACTTGAGGTATTACTGGGATCTCAAATGAACTTAATGCCCTATGCTATTTATTAGGAGCTCCCATAGCCAGTGACCTTTAGCTGGATTGTCTAATCGACATTTACTTTGCCAGTGTGAAATAGAATCCTGGTTAAATGCACCATCTGGACTTATCATGATAGTCTCCTTGGGTTCGGATGGCAATAAGTATAAAGGGAATTGCTTTTTTTTCTTGTCATTATTTCCTTCCTTCACTTAAGGTGCTCTCAGTTACCATTCTCTACTAATACTTGAGTCCACAATTAATTTGTGGAAAAATATTGCAGTGCAGTGTCATGCTATTTAATTTTGAAAAATAGTAGAATACTGTTGATTGCTTTGGCATTTACTTAATAAGTCATGCCAATCGGTTTGTTTAAGTACTATTATATACTTTTTGTTTAAGTACTATTATATATGTGTAGGTTCAAGTACATCACATGTTGTAACAGATTCACTGTGAAACCTACTTTAACGCACATGTTGTTCTCTTTCTGTAGAAGAGGGTCACATAACATAGTATTTTGTTTCTGGCTCAAAATCAAATGTTCTTTAAATAGATGCAGAAACATTACTCCAAAGGTAATAACATCAAAGCGATATTAGGAGCATTTTAATAGGCTGCTTAAGGCAATTCATTCTTAAAATTCCTTATTTAATATTTTGTAGCTTGTCATAGCAGTTTTTGCATCAAAACAAGCAACGCATTTTAAGGCTGATAATTTTATTTTTCCAGAATATAATATACAATAAAATCTATGATATTATTCTATAGTCTTTATTTTAAAATTTTTCATAATTAGCTTTATTTGATTTTCCTTGGTGAAAAGTAAATCCTTCTGCTAATAAGAGATTACATGTAGCAGGATTATAGCTTTTCATTGCGCCTGGGATCAGATTCAAGCATTGTAGGTGAGTTAACCAGAATATCAAATTAGGGTTTACCTGTCTCAAAAGGATATGTGAACTGGAGAATTAGCTGCACTTACACCAAAACTACATCATGTAGCCCAAACATTTTCAGTTAGGGCTTAATTTGGCTCCTACGAGATATGTTTAGTGCAAATAATAAATGGTATGAATATAAATTGGGTTACTCTTATCCATTTTGTATTTTTACACAGTATAAAGATCTACCCACAGAAATTCTGTTTTCTGCGATGGGACAAGTATCCCAGAAAAATTTCATATTTACTCTTGTACTATAAAAATCATGTGAAGGATAAAACTGAAGCCACTCTTTGCACGCTTTCACAACTTCATTTGCAGATATACATACATACATCCCTATACAATAACTACAGTTGCAGTATGTTCCTACTTAGAAGGACATAAGTAGAATTATAGAATCATAGAGATGCACAGTATGGAAACAGACCCTTCAGTCCAACCTGTCCATGCCGACCAGATATCCCAACCTCAGATAACATCCACTATCTGTAAGCAATTTAAAATAATTTACAGATTCACTGTTCTTACTTTGGATCAAAATTTAGAGTTTATAAGTACAACTGAAATTTCAAAATAAGTCAAAAATCTGCATAAAATATTACATTACAGAGACCCCTCCTCAGGCATTCCTAATAAATTTACATACTACAATCTAATGATTGATGACTTACATCCACTCATTTAACTTTAGAGATTACCTTTCTTTCCACCATTTCTTTCAAGCCAAACAAGGTCAATTCATAATCTTTACTCAATTTTACAATTCCACAATAAAGGAGAGATGATGTAATCAATCGACCCAGGTAATGTTCTACGGACATGGATTTGAATCTCACCATGGCAGATGGTGGAATTTGAATTCAATAACAATCTGGAACTAAAAGTCGAATAGTGACCATGAAACTATTGTCGATTGGGAGACAAAATACTTTTAACAAATCATTATAATTTATTTGGATAACATTTTTCATTCCAGGCAATTGGCCTTTGGATGTGATAGCTCGGTCAATCGTGTCATGATCACTCACATTATCACTATCCAGTGTGTGATTTACCATAATCTGTTCTTCAAGACCTACATTACAAAACACATGAACATCTGAAGTTTAAGTTTCCTTGATTACTTCTATTGGCTACAGAGTCCAAAATTTTGTGATTAACTCAGACTCATTGTAAGTAATAAACTTGAATAGTTTGATCACGATGTTTGTTTAATAAGTATTGTTTTACCATTACAATCTGTGACTTTACTATAGTCTTTCTATTCCTTTTATACATAAAAACTTCTGAATTGAAATTTCAAGTCCTTTTATACACTTCTGATTTTTTTTTGATAAAAGCTTGTCTCCATGCATTAAAAACATTGCTTATGTGCTGGTTAATGCTGAGTGAAAATCTAAATGGTATAGAGAATGGCATAGAGAATATATGGGGGGCTATTATGTAAGAGCTATTCGTTATGATTTGGTTATTAAACTCAAGGTCACACTGGAGTCAGACTGAAAGGAAAGATGTAGCTTTGTTAGACATGAAATCAAGCCTGCTGTAAAATTTTACAAGATCATTGCAGATCTGACTCAGGTCTCATCTTCTCTTTCATGCCAGCTCCTCATAGCCCTCAGTACCCCAACGTTTCAAAAATCTAGCTACTTTCTCTTTAAGTACTTTCAGTAATCCAGCCTCCACACCCCTTGGGGTAGAACATTCCAAATATTCATAATCTCCTGGGAGAAGGCATTCCTTTACATCCCAAATTTATATGAATGCCAATGTATGCTGGAACAATATTTGCTCGTTCAGGATTCCTGCAGTAGTGAACACTGCTTCTGAGTAACTACCCTATCAAGCCAATTCAATAATATCATTTGTGTGATTCTTCTAAACTCTAACAAATAAAGACCTAAACTGTTCAGTCATTCATGTTAAGTCAACCCCTTCATCCTAGAAATCAGCCTTATGAACCATTTTCCAACTGCCTCCAATTCTAGTATAACCTTTCTTAAATACAGGGACCAAAACTGTAAACAGCACTTTAGGTGCAACCTCACCAACATCCCCTACAGTAGTAACAGACTTCCCTACTTATAAACTCCAATCCTTGAGGCAATAAAAGCCAAAATTCCATTTGCCTTTTTAATTACTTGCTATACATGCAATCTCACTTATTGTGTTCCCTGCACAAGAATACACAGACCCTTCCTTACCTGCTGCAATTTTTTTTGGAATCTGTCTCTATTTAAGTAACAGTTGGCCTTTTGATTCATTCTATCAAAGTTCCTCACAACCTCACACTTTCCTACACTAAACTCCAATTGCCAAGTTTTAACCCACCCATTTGACATCTTTATAACCTTTTTCCTTGTGTCCTCAACATAACATGCTATTTTTGTACAATCAGCAAATTTGGATACATTACACTCTACCCATCCTCCAAATCATTAATAAAGGTCGTAAATGATTGAGGCCCTAGGACTGATCCTTGTGAGACTTCACTAGTTATGGTTTTACAACGTGAAAAATACCCATTAATCTCAACTCTCCTGTGCATTAACCAATCCTCACTTTTTGCTAATACATTAGTGGCATGGCAGCTCAGTGGTTTGATATTCCATGGTGCTACCTCACAGCACCAGGGTCCTGGATTCAACCTCCGCTTCTGTGCGGAGTTTGCACATTGTCCCTGTGACTGCATGGGTTTCCACCAGGTACTCCAGTTTCCTCCCACTCTCTGAAGATGTGCAGGTTAGGTGGATTGGTAATGCTAAATTGTCCCTTAATGTCGAGGGATGTATAGGTCAGGTGGATTAGTCATGGTAAATGGGGTTATGGGGATTGGGGGTGGGGGAGGTGTGCTGAATTTAGATAGGATGCTCTTTGGAGGGTTGGTGCAGACTTGATTGGCCAAACGGTCTCTTTCTGCACTATAGAGATTCGAATCTAATATTGTGGATCCTATCTTGCACAATGCCCTTTAATGTGGCACATTATTGAATGTGTCATCCACCTAAATCCACGGCTATAAACCCTAGGTGATGCATCACTGAAACCCAAAACCTACCATTAACCTCATGAACACTAAATGTTCATTTTCCAAAGCTCTACTCTCACAGACTGAAAATACCATAGAGTAAATGGTGTTTGAGGGAGGTGGTTCTGGGCTCAAAAACAATCCCAACTCTTGCTTTCTTCTCTTGTGAAGATTTATCCCAATTACTCTGTTTAACTCTATTCCTACTGTTGAGATCAAAGCCAGTCCACTTACGCAGACTTTGAGGATGTCTTTGAAATGTTTCTACTACTTATCCAGTGGAACTGGGAACGCAGAGCACGTTTTAAAGGATGAGTATTTAATATTCTGAGGCAGTGACCAGATCTTCCAGACACAATAGTTATGTTATATTTTGAGGTTTCTCAAGCATCAGCAATGTATCACTCTGGTTTTGCAGCCACAGAGGACAATCAAGTGAAAGCTTCCTTGTAGACTGCAACCTGTGATCTTCTGCAAGTCTCATGACTTGCCTCAGCAACTTCTCAAAAGAGGAAGTTGAGCACTGCGTACGATCTCCAGGTTCATGCTCAGGGAACTACTAGGACAAAAGGCTACAGAGTTAGCAGAAATAGTGGAGCTGTGATGCTGGGAGGATTTGGTACTAGCCCTGGTTTTGGCAGGATAAGACTTTTCATTTATCCACATTCAGTCGCAGTCCTCATGCGCAAGATGTTTCTTTGAACACTTCAAGAATGTTCTTAAGTTTTCTTCTTCTACGTGCACCAGTCATTTGTATTCCAGAGGTCATTGCAATTGTATTCAAAAATTAGGTCTTTTCTTTCGCCCTTGGGAAATTGAGTAGATTTGCATCAAACTTATACTCAATCAGACTAGTGTGCTAGACTAGACAACCCCCACAATGCAAGTCCTGCATTCCCAATGTGGAGCTGGCTTCATTTGTCGAGATGGTTTGCAGGGATATGGGAAAAGGGTTGGTGATGGGCACTGGGTATTAGAACCGGTGCAAACACAATGGGACCGAATGGCTTCCTTCTCCCCTCTATAACTCTGTAATTCAAAGTGGATGATGGCAAGACATGCTGTGAGAGCCAAGAAGGAAGTTCAGGAAAGCGCACAAGCTCTCAACAACCAAAGGCTAACAACGGATGTGGATTTTTCCCTCCGCTTAAGCGCTGTTTCTTCCTTCGCCTTCCACCTCTTTTTACGGTCTTTTGTGTAGCTCTGACTTATTACCCCTATCACTTACAAATCATTTTCTTCACAAGAGCTGCCCCCACCCCGCGCAACATTTTTTTTCTCTCTCGCTTTCCCTATCTCTATACTCCAGAGCCCGCCCGCCTGGTTTAGATGGATCGATAACTGCTTTGTTTCTCCTCGTTTCCAGGTTTTGGACAACATGAAGCACCACCTCCCCCACGTGAGAACACCCTTCCCTTACCCAGGATCAGCACAAACCCTTCACAGCCGCTCGCGCCTTCGCGGTGACGTCTCAGTGGAACCCACCCCCCAGGCTCAGCCAATCAGCGCGGCACTGGTGTCAATGTCAAACGGTCGGAGCGCGTGCGCGCCCGGCGGTTTGTTGGTGTTGCTGTCGCGGGTAGGAGCGCGCGGACGGGGAGAGGAATTCCTCCTCTCGCGGGCTGTGACTGGCAGGTTCGTACCGGTTGACGGTGGGCGTCCAGCCGCCGCCGCCGGTGGTGGTGATCGTCACTCTCCGCGTACCGGGAAAGAGGGAGGTAGGCAGGCTCGCAAGCCAGCTTTGGGCGAGCCGGACGAGGAGGCACGGGCTCTCGTTACCGAGTGTCGTTGCCGTAGGGATTGGGATGCCGGGCGGTCGGTATGAGGCGGTACCGTGTCTGTGGGAATGGATTGAGCAGTGTCTGTCAGTCGAGCTGTCAGCCTGCGGCTTGGGCGGTGTCCGGAAGGCTTGAGGGGGCGGTGCTACTCGGGTGGGGCCCCGAGCGGGCTGCCATCCCCGGGTGCTCGTGCTCGTGCTCGGACTGATGTGTGTCACTGGACCCCAGATGTGCGAAGTATTCATCGAGCACCGAGCCGAGTGGTTGGTACGTAGTGCATACCGTACCCCATGCTGTCATTGAGCTGAAAGTGGGAGTCGACATGCGACAAGGTGTTAATGCATTACAACTAAACTGCAGCAACGCTGCAAGTAACTTAAATTGGGGTTTTGTTTTCGTTCGTTCATTTATTTCGTATTAGCTCAGTGGCCTGGACGCCTGATAAAGTGTGGGTTCAATTCCTGCACTGGCTGAAGTTATTATGGAGAACTCCTTCTCAACCCTTTCCCTTGATTAATGCATCGTGACCGTCAGGTTAAATCACCATTCACTGTTTCCAATGAGAGAGCAGTCTTATGGTCAGGTTTGACTATGGTGACTATGCCATTGCTCTGTAGAAATATTGTTGATTATGTAAAGGTTAAAAATGTACTACATATGATTTTAGTGGAAGAGACTTGGAATATGTTTAGGTTTAAATGTTTGCACTATTTTTCTTCAAGTATCAAATGCTGTAGTCTCTGAATTATTTGGGACCAGATGTACATTGTGGATGTTGGGACTCTGCATAAATTTCAATGTCTAGATTAGAGTGGTGCTGGAAAAGCACAGCAGGTCATGCAGCATCTGAGAGGAGCAGGAAAATAGATGTTTTGGGCAAAAGCCCTTCAAGAACGAGGCAGAGAGCCTTCGGGGTGGAGAGATAAATGGGTGGGGGGGTGGAGCTGGGGAGAAGGTAACAAAGAGTACAATAGGTGGATGGAGGTGATAAGGTTGGAGAGGAGGGTGGAGTGGATAGATGGGAAGGAAGATTGGCAGGTAGGACAGGTCATGAGGATGGTGTTGAGCTGGCAGGTTGGAATTGGGGGAAATGAGGAAACTGGTGAAGTCCATATTGATGCCCTGGGGTTGAAGTGTTCTGAGGCGGAAGATGAGACGTTCTTCCTCCAGGCCTCTGGTGGTGAGCGAGCGGCAGTGGAGGCGGACCAGGACCTGCATGTCCTCGGCAGAGTGGGAGGGGGAGTTGAAATGTTCGGCCCGGTGAGGTTGATTGGTGCTGGTGTCACGGAGATGTTCCCTAAAGCGCTCTGTGAGAAGGTGTCCAGTCTCCCCAGTGGAGAGGAGACCGCATCGGGAGCAACAGATACAATAAATGATGTGCAGATGAAACTTTGGATGTGGAAGGCTCCTTTGGGGTCTTGGATGGAGGTGAAGGGTGAGGTGTGGGTGTAGGTTTTGCGATTCCAGTGGAGGCAGGGGAAGGTGCCAGGAGGGGAGGGTGGGTTGTTGAGGTGCATGGACCTGACCAGGTAGTCATGAACGGAATGGTCTTTGTGGAAAGGGGTAGGGAGTACTATATATTTCTGGTGATGGGGTCTGTTTGGAGTGGTGGAAATGTTGGCGGATAATGCAGTTTATGCAGAGGTTGGTAGGGTGGAAGGTGAGGACTTGGGGGGTGGGTTCTGTCCTTGTTGCAATTGGGGGGGTGGGGTTTGAGGGCAGAGGTATGGGACGTGGATGAAATGCGTTAGAGGGCATTTTCAACCATGTGGGAAAGGAAATTACGGCCTTTAAAGAAGGAGGCCATCTGGTGTGTTCTGTGACGCTTGAGGGAACATCTCTGGAAAACACTAGCACCGATCAATCCCACTGCCCCATGGCCAAACATTTCAACCTGCCCTCCCACTCTGCCAAGGATATGCAGGTCCTGGGCCGCCTCCACTGCCACTCCCTCACCATCTGATGCCTGGAGGAAGAACACCTCATCTTCTGCCTTGGAAGACTTCACCAGTTTCCTCATCTCCTCTCATCTCCTCTTTCCCCCCCCCCCCCCCCCCCCCCATGACCTGTCCTACCTATCACCTTCATCCCCACCTCCATCCGCCTATCATCTCCAAAAAGAGAGAAATCTAACAACCATGCCTTGACATTCAATGGTTGTAGTGAATCTACCAAGATCAACATGCTAGGAGTTATCATTGACTAGAAACTGAACTGGACCAGTCATGTAAATGTGGTCTTATGATGTGCTGTGGCTACAAGAGCAGGTCAAAGAGTCTAGGAATTCAGTGACAAGTAACTCCTCCAGTCTCCCCAGTGCTAGTCCAAGATTTACAAGACTGGAGTCATTGGTGGACAGTATCCCATTCCAATGTTCCCTTTAAGAACCAAACTGATTTTCAGTGCACAGTGATTGGCATGCCAGCCCGGATCGCAGCTTTGACTCATGAAAATGGTTGCCATACACTGATCTCAAAGGTCCATACAGAGGAGAATCTATTACAGGCAATGTTACTCTTTGCTTCCCTGTTTGGGTGCCACTCTAGCATCACTCAAAATAAACTCATCCACTTAGGACAAAGCAGCCGTCTTGGATTGACATCCCTACACCAAATTCAACATTCACTTCCTGTACCACTGAAGCCCAATGGCAGCAGTATACACCATCTAAAAGATACATCATATTAATTCACCTAGCCTCCTTTTGACTGTTCTTCGGGCGTGGATATGGACTCTAGGCCGAATCACCTGCTTCCACGCTGCTGGAATTCTGTGATTCGAAGTTTCATAATCATCATTAGATGACCACCATCATTATAAGCCTTAGTTCCAGATTTTTATTGAATTCAGTTTCTACAGGCAGCCGGAGCACAATTCTGATCCAGATCCCTAGAATATCACCTGTGTCTCTAGATCAGCAATTAATACCAGTAGGCTATCACCTCCCTTAAACCTCAAGGATCACAGCACTTCAAGAAGGCAGCCTTTTGAGTGCTGTATCCAGTTCTGAATTCCCTGTTATGGGAAGGATATTATTAAGCTGGAGAGGGTTCAGAAATGATTAACAAGGATGTTACTGGGAATAGAGTGTCTGAGTTATGAGGAAAGACTCAAAACAGTTTTTCACTGGAGTCTGTAGGAAGTTGAGAGGTGACCTCAGAGGTTTATAAAATCATGAGGTATAGATAAGGTGAATGGAACCATATTTTTAAGATGAGAGGATAAAGATTTTAAAGACATGAAGGGCTTTTTTTTAGTGGTTCATGTGTAGAATGAACTTTCAGAGGAAATGGTAGATGGGGTTACAGTTAGTGTTTGTAAGACATTTGGATGCTTATGGGCCAAGCACAGGTGGGTGAGACTAGTTTGGGCTTCTGCTCAATATGGATTTGTTGGACTGAAGGGTCTGTTTCTAGTCTGTATGACTCTGACTACCACCTTCAGTGCAATTAAGCATAGGCAATGATTTCTGGCTTAGCTGGTGGCATCCATCTTAACAATGAATTTTTTTTAAAAAAAGACCTGAAGAATTAACCTTGCTTCTTTAAAGCTGCTACCTGAAGTGCTGATTGTTTCCAGAATTTTCAGTTTTAATTTTAATTTCAGCATCTACGGCACTTTGCTTTTGTTATTGTACCAATGTTTTAAACTTGCTCAAGTTGTGTGAAATGTTTTATTGTATATTCTGTGTAGCAATCCTTGAACTTGATGACCTCAATATATTTAATCCCCTAATAGTTTTGTTGTTCTTGGCTTAGAAAACAAAGGACAGCTTGAATATTGGGAATTACTACAAAAAGTTGTATTTGTTCATCAGAGTGTTATATTTATTCAAAATTACTAACATGATTGTGCTTCGCTATTTAAATACTTTTTGCTATGAAATACATTTGTAGAGTAGGAAATCCTTAAGTCTACCTCTTTGGTCAAACGTTCTGTCATCTGTCCAGATATCTCCTTCTGTAGTTGGTATCACAAATGTTTTTGGTGATTATCAGTCTGATTAAGTGTCTTGGGATGTTTTAGTGAATGATAAATATTCGTTATAAGTCATTGGTTAATTAGCTACTTCAAACTATTATCTATTTTTAAATTTTTCCCCATTCTTGTTTATGCATAGTAAAAGTGAATATGTCTTTCCTCTATTTTTATAGGAAATGCATAAAAGCTGTCCTATTGTCCACTTTATCCTGAAGAAATGTTGGTGCCAATACACCTTTTGTTTCCAGTACTTCGAAATGGAGAGATGAGCAAAGTATATGTCACAGCCTGTCGCTATCATATCTTCCAGAATTATCTATCAACACAAATCAATTGGCAAGCAGCAGTTAGATCCCTGCGAAAGACTTTTCTAAGACCTTTCTTCAAATGGAGCAAGGCTGAAGATTTATTTGGTCATTTTTGTTCAAGGAACTACAGGACCACAATTGTGCAGTTTTATAACCTTACTCCTCCTCAAGTTAACAGCATCCTGAAAGCAAATGAGTATAGTTTTAAAGTACCTGAATTTGATGGGAAGAATGTTAGTTCTATTTTGGGTTTTGACTCCAACCAGTTGCCATCCAATTCCCCAGTTGAAGATCGAAGATGTGCAGCTACCTGTCTTCAAACCAGGGGTATGCTGCTGAGTGTTATAGATGGGCATGCAGGATGTGCCTGTGCACAGGCAGTCAGTGAAAGACTGTTTTACTATATTGCTGTTGCTTTGCTAAACCAGGAAACCTTACTGGAAATAGAGAATGCAGTGGAAAATGGTCGTGTTGTATTGCCACTTTTACAGTGGCATAAACATCCTATTGACTACTTCAGTAAGGAGGCTTCAAAAATGTACTTTGATAGCTTAAGAACCTACTGGCAAGAACTGATTGATCTCCACACTGAAGAAACACCAGATGTAATGGAAGCTTTGACCAATTCATTCAAAAGACTTGACAATGATATTTCATTAGAGGCTCAAGTGGGTAACAACAATTCCTTTCTCAATTATTGGCAGTTGCGTGTGGCCTTTTCTGGTGCAACTGCCTGTGTTGCACACATAGATGGTTTAGATTTGCACATTGCAAATGCTGGAGACAGCAGAGCTGTGCTTGGAGTTCAGGAGGAAGATGGAACGTGGTCTGCACTGACACTGTCTAACGACCATAATGCACAGAATGAGAAGGAAGTGGAAAGAGTCAAGTCTGAACATCCAAAATCAGAGGTCAAAAGTATTATTAAACAAGACCGTCTGCTTTCCTTGTTAATGCCGTTTAGAGCTTTTGGCGATGTTAAGTTCAAGTGGAGCATAGATTTGCAGAAACGGGTGCTGGAGTCTGGTCCAGAGCTGTTAAATGAGAATGAATGTACAAAATTCTTCCCACCTAATTATCACACTCCCCCATACCTAACAGCTCAACCTGAAGTCACTTACCATAAACTAAGACCTCAGGACAAATTCCTTGTATTAGCCACAGATGGTCTCTGGGAAATATTGCATAGGGAGGATGTTGTAAGAATTATTGGGGAGCATCTAACTGGTGTCCACCTTCAGCAGCCTCTTTCTGTTGGGGGTTATAAAGTGACTCTTGGTCAGATGCATGGTATATTAATGGAAAGAAGAGATCGTATTTCATCTGCATTTGAAGATCAAAATTCTGCAACTCATCTTATAAGGCATGCTGTTGGTCAAAATGAGTTTGGAGCTATTGATCATGAGCGTTTGTCCAAGATGCTAAGTCTTCCTGAAGAGCTAGCAAGAATGTATAGGGATGATATAACCGTTACAATAGTGCAGTTTAATTCACATGTTATAAGTACACATTATAAGCATAATGCAGAAAACTGAAAGGTGTGGTTTGTGTGGTAAATGTAGGTCAGCAAAATTTTAGATACGCTAGGTTTTTGAAAAATGGTACCATAATTATGAAGACCACTTTCATTTCACACATGCAAATATTATTACAGTTCGGTCTCTAGTAATGATCTTGGTCTCTGACAATCTTACGTTAATACATTGGAAGAGATCTGCAATACTTTGTTAATAAACCAGGCCAAACATTTAGCTTTGTATGAAATGAAAGTTACATTAATTTGAGGGTCACCAGGTACAATGGAATTTCTAATAAAGTAATGTTTATCTATTTGTGTAAAAGTGTCATGTAATGATATATATCGTAAGATTTATATTGTATGCAATTGCTTTGCTTTCGTGGTATAGATAATTATTCCAGAAAGTGAAAATGAAATATAACACTGTAGTTTTTATGTTCTAGTTCAGAATTAAGATGTAAATGCAGGTTATTTCTTTACAGCTACAGTTAACAGTCTGCACTAAAGTTTATATTTTGTGCTGCAGAGGCAGTTAAGGTATGAACATTTTAATTTATTTTAAGAACTGCATTCACAGTTTAAATATATTGAAAGAGTTCTGTCAAATGTGATTGCTGTTCCTGCAGTGAAGATTGTAATACATTATTACAATCTGGTATGGAAGGCTATTGTAAATGGTGGTTGTGATTGCAATTTTTATATTATTTATAAGGAATGTATTGCCCTCTGTTTTCTCATAGATTTTTCATTTACTCAGGAGAAGGATAAGAAAAGGATGTTTGTTGGTTTGTTTTTTAATGAGTAATTTTTGTTTTACAAATACAGTAAATATTCAAATTATTGAACATCTAAGACCTATTTCTTTTGGGACAATGGCTCAATTAAACTAGCTTTTTGGTGTTTTTGAGCTTTTTGATAAAATTTACAAACAAATAAGTGAGCTGACCGTGTACATTTCATACTAGTCTCTGGTCATTAACAATATACTTTTGATGGTGGAACATGTTTTGATGGATTGGAGTAGTGTCATTCTATAATTTTGTTTCAATTTTATCAAATGGCACCATTGCAGCAAGACCAGCTGTAAACTAAAGAACTGACAGTTACGAAGCATGTATGTGAATATGTCTAAATATCTTTAGGCCTCTTAATTGTTGGCCAGTCTGCTGAAAAATGTTATACTGTAAAATAAATTGTATATTGCTCTCTATTCTATTTGTCACTTAAATAACTGTTATTTTGCAGAAACTCTTGATAGTCCCCATGCATTTTTGGCAATTTTTAAGCCTCTTGATGGGTCAGGTGCTTAAATATAGGAATTCTGAATTGAAAAGCAGTAAGAATGCTTTGCATTTGCTGTATTTCCATATTCCTTCTGATTTGGTTTTTAACCACCTGAGCAACAATGAAGGACTGCTCTGTTTGCTTCTATTGAAGAAATTCCCAAAGTTTGAATTGTGTTGCATATTATTGTTATTTATGCTGTTATGTGGGTGAATGTGTATAAGTAAATTGACAAACTACATTGTTACAGTTGTGAAGAGGTTTTCTTAAATAGATTTATTCACTTTTTTTGTTAAAAGACAAACCGTATTTATCTTGTGTGCAGTACTATCCGAAACATTAATTTGATATTGTGCAGAAAAATTATAAGGAGCTACATTACTGTTTTGCAGACCTGCAATCGCTTTATATTTATATCAGTAACAAATCCCATTGACAGCATTTTGGCAGCTTTAGTTGATCTATATAAAATTTTACAATTTCTCAAGTAGCCATATATAAAAAGAGAGCTTAGTGTACATGGAGTAATGTAAAACAAGTATGGCAATCCAAGTAGCTGCACCCATAACTTATTATGATTATATTGCATTGAGAATGATTAGCCATCAAAACATAATATGTTCCCAGAATAATATAGTGCCAAGTTTAATAGGTTTTCACTCTCCAAAGACTGCACAAGTGTTCATGTATGGACAAAGAGGTCTATTTCACCCATTGATGGTGACATTCAAAAAGAAAATAACACATTTTTTTTCTCCTTTTTTTTTCTCCTTCCATGATTTTTCCCCCCCACCCCCACCCCCCCAATCACGACTTCTTTTCTAACTGATTTAATATTTAACTTCTACTATTCTTCTTGGAGACCCATTCCACATTGTTCCCTACATGGATTAACATCCTGGAGAGAGAAAATTCCTAAATTTCTTCTTTCTTACTGGCTCCAGTTTAATTTTTAATAGATCCAGAGTTACTTATTTTTGTTAGTGTATAATACTGTAACAAATGTATTTCTTGTCTATGCCAAATAAACAATTGTTTACAGTCTTTCATTATTCATCACCCTGGTCCAGTGGATCAGGTTCAAAGCTCTTTAATCACATTCAGGCCTTGAATATTCCATCCGAATTAGGTGCCCAACAATTATGTAAAGTAGCACCTGCTAAGAGCATTATATTGTTTAACAACATAGAATGAAGAATTCTGGGTACTGAAAATTTGAAACGAAAACAAATTTCTGGTAAAACTCAGTAGGTCTGGCAGAGTCTGGAGAAAAAGCAGTTTATGTTCTGATTCCAATGAGGCTTCTTCAGAACTTCCGTGAATTACACTGGTACGATTATTGGCAATACAATTTAAACATATGCACAGCCAATAATTGGATCTGATAAGTAGTGAGCATACTTAGTTTTTGATTTGACCATTTAACTCAACTTCTGTGTTTTTGCTGCCTATTGCTGCTGCTTTTCTTGCATGCAATACTTTACACTTATGCATGATGAATATCATTTGCATTGTTCAGTCTTCTCCTTTTTATACAACTTGTGGCAGGCATACAAGTAGCAATTATTGAGTTATTTGTTCGAGTAAATAAAATCTGTTACATCACACTCCTATTGTAAATTCCTATACTGTGAATGGATAAGCCTGTTACAAGTCATACTGACAAATGTAATATTATATTCTTCTGTTCAAATAATTACTAATTGTTGTAGCCTCTATGCTGTTGATCATTGTATCTGCTTTATTGCAAATAATTAATTCTTTTTAATAAAGACAGTTTCAGATGTTTACATGTGAGATTGTATAATACAATTTAATGTTTTTTTAAAATGTTTTTGACTTACTCCTCCTATGTGGTTTCTTTTCTCTCCACTAGTAAATGATTGTATAAGTTATACTGGGTTGTTGTAGAAGCAATGGTAATGCTATCAACATTAAAGTGTACTTCTGGTAACAGAACTTTGGTGTCACTGGCCGGCCAGCATTGATAGCCCATCCCTATTTGCCCTTTAAGGTGGTGATGAGCTGCCTTGAATCGCTGCAGTCCACTTGCTGTGGGTTGAGCCGCAATGCTAGTAGGGAGGGAATTTCAGGATTTTGACTCAAAACCTGTGAAGGAATGGAGGTATATTTCCAAGGCAAGTGGTGAGTGGCTTGGAGGGGAACTTGAAGGTGGTGGTGTTCCCAAGTACTTGCTGCCTTTGTCCTTCGAGATGGAAGTGGTCATGGGTTTGTAAGAAGTTGTCTAAGGCTCTTTGAATTTTTGCAATGCCTCTTGTAGATAGTAGACACTGCAGGTATTGAGCGCCAGTGGTAGAGGGATTGAATGTTTTTCGATGTGCCAGTCAAGCAGGTTGCTTTATCCTGGGTGGTGTCAAGCTACTTGACTGTTGTTGGAGCTGCATCCATCCAGGCAAGTGGGGAGTATTCCATCTCACTAGTGACTTGTACCTTGTAGATGGTGGATAGTCTTTGGGTTGTCAGGAGGTGAGTTACTCGCAACAGTATCCCTCGTATCTGACCTGTTCTTGTAGCCATTGTGTTTATGTAGTGAGTCCATTTGAGTTTCTGGTCAATGATAACCCCAAGGATGTTTATAGTGGGGTTTCCATGATAGTAATACTGTTGAATGTCATGGGGTGATGGTTACAGTGTAGTTAAACATAGAAATCCTGAACTTTCTGACCTTGTGGTCATGCTACATGTAAAGCCTAGGAGTAATTCCATCCCAGGAATTATGGCCATTAGAATTTACATAGAAAAGCATTTAAGTAGCTGTACTTCCTGATTATATACGTATTAGTTCTCCATAATATGTCAGGCCTTATTCATTCCATCATTAAATACATAGTTTTATGAAGGGCTGCTTCAGATCAATAAACTTTTATCGGTGTTCCTTTAGATTTTAACTCTTGGGAGATTGGTGTGCACACCAATCTTTTTGTTTATACCTTTTTATTATCTCCATACAACATTGCCTCAAATCTGATTCAGAAAAGCAGAAAGTGAGAACTGCAGATTCTGGTGACCAGTGTCAACAGTGTGGTACTGGAAAGGCACAACAGGTCAAGCAGCATCCAAGGAGCAAGAGAATCTCCTGGTCCTCGGATGATGCCTGACCTGTGCGTTTCTAGCACCACACTCTCAACTCCATCAGATTTTCAGCAATGAACCAGGAAATGCCAGTTTCAATAAAGTCTGTGCCTTTATTAAGGTGAGGACATTGTCCCTGGACAATTATTAGGTCAAGATCTATTGCAACTTTTTTTTGAAACTGCCACATGTCCCTAACTGCTGTTGATTGCAAATTACGTATAGAACTTCAGAAGAAACAGTGTGTCCTTGGAGATTAAATTCTCCATTTACATTTTGTAAAGTTTTCCATAATTGCCTTGCTTTGTAGTTGGAGCTGTTGGACTCACTATGAACAGCCCTCTCTATCCTTTTTTTTGTCACACTCCTTGTCAGTTTTTGTTAAGATAAAGACTGGAGATGTGTATCTTTGCTTTAATCCCATTAATCCACTGATCACAACATGAGCATCTCTTTCATTACCAAGTTGAGCAATAAGTTATTGTCTATCTCAAGATTTCAGCAATAGGATTAACCTGGATTCTTAAGTACAATTATAGGCTTATTTTCAAAACCAACTCCATTTTTTAAGAAAGGAATAATTGACTATTATATAAAAGTTAAGTAATATGGTTTTCAAATGCTTATCCCTCTAAATTTCCAGGAAATGCATGCAAGCACGTGCACTTACTCTTTAAGAAAAAGATGAACCCGGAGATTGGTTTTCTAAAAAGAAAAAACTTTGGCTGATGTTCTGGCTGGTATGGTCAAATAACTGATCGCATGTAGTTGGCTGAGAGGGCTTGTAGACATAGTTTGCACACTGGAATACAATCTGGAAATGTTAACTCAGCCACTCTTTCAAAGGATGAAGTCAATTTCACCCTGAGCAAAAGGGGTTTTCCTTTCAGATGACAGATCAACTAGATAGGTTATTCTTCGTAGGCTTTCCTCCAACTAAACCAGATAAAAACATGTACCTCTTCAATCTGGTCAGTGTTTGAAAACAGCTCCAACAGGAGTCAACCTCTTGTTTTGATGTAATCACCAGTCATGAGATTTATAGGAAACCTTGACTTAGAAATACCTCCATGTCCTCTGAATTTTTAATGACTTCTGAAGAAAAATCATTCTATGTATTTCCATAAAATTTGAAATAACTCATTTTTTTACAATCATTCCAAATATCAGTATTTCACACAAAATTAAATTTGAAGTATTTTCATAATAGTTATCCTTTCTGATATTTTTTTAAATTCCTCCTAGCCCTTGCTTTTGCAAAGTCAGCTCCCTTTTCACTTCCTACAAAAGGTAAATCAAGTGAGTTGTGACAAGGGAGTGTTTAGGATGAAAGCTGCAGGAAGTCTGTCTGTCACCATCACCGTCACTTCTAATTCATTCATTATTTTAAATATCAGACTCATCCTCGTCTGACTTTTTAAATACTGCCTACTTTTGTAGCAACTTTTAAACCAGGTCTGAATGTAGTAGTCCTACTTTGACAACTTCACAAGGCCTTATTAAACCTACCAAAGCTGGACACCTCGTATTCGAAATATGAAATAATTAAGATCTTTATACTGTTTTTGATAGTGTACGTGTTTATTCATCCAAGGAATACATCCTAACAGTTATCTGCTTCTGAAATATATTGGTCATGCATTACTGGTCTTGAGCAGTTATCAAGTCATAAAGGTGTACAGCACAAAAACCAACCTTTCTGCCCAACTTGTCCACGCCGACCAGACAACCTAAATTAATCTAGTCTTGTTTGCCAGCCTTTGGTCCATATCCCTCAATTCTTCCTATTCATATACCCATCTAGATGCCTTTTAAATGTTATAATTGTGCTAGCCCCCACCACTGGCATCTCATTGCATAATACGCATCTCCCTCTGCATGAAAATATTACCTCTCTGTTCCCTTTGAAGTCTTTCCCCTCTCACCTTTAATCTATTTCTCTAATTTTGGACTCCACCACCCTGGGGAAAAAGACCAAGGCTATCCACTCTATCAATGCCCCTTGTTATTTTAAAAACTTCTATAAGGTCACCCCTCAGCCCGGCATATTCAGCATCTCCCTGTAGCTCAAACCCATTCAACCCTGACAACATCCGTGTAAATCTTTTCTGAACCCTTTCAAATTTCGCAATATCTTTCCTGCAGCAGGGAGTCTAGAACTGAACACAGTATTGCAGAAACGATCTAACCAATGTCCTGTACAGCTGCAACATGACCTCTTGACTCCTATACTCAATGCACTGACCAATAAAGGCAAACATGCCAAATTAATCATATTTTGCAATGCTTTCATCTTTCTTGCACTCAAAAGCCAGGATCTCTCAATCCTTTTTGGCAGTGTTTAAAGTACAATTTTGAGAATAGCCATCCACACTTGCCTACAAAATTAAAGTCAGTTTTCACTCAAAAAAAAATTAATTTGATCTTGAGGAGGTGAAAAGGTTTGTGAGTTACGTAATCCGAGGTGTACAGCATGGAAACAGACCCTTCAGTCCAACCCATTCAAGTCGACCAGATATCCCAACCCAATGTAGTCCCACCTGCCAGCACCTGGCCCATATCCCTCCAAACCCCTCCTATTCATATACCCATCCAAATGCCTTTTAAATGTTGCAATTGTACCAGCTTCCACCACATCATCTGGCAGCTCATTCCATACACGTACCACTCTCTGCGTGAAAAAGTTGCCCCTTAGGTCTCTTTTACATCTATCCCCTCTAGTTCTGGACTCCCTGATCCCAGGGAAAAGATTTTGTTTATTTATCCTATCCATACCCCGCATAATTTTGTTTAACCATGAGGGAGAAGTGAGGTGAATGGGGAAACTGAAGAAGTTAATCAGGAAACTGGAGTATCCGTTAAACAAGGGAATTGAATTTCCGATTGAGCGTGACCATTTGTAAAAGACACAATATTAATTACATACATGGAATTTCCACAGGGCTGTCCATTTTCACAATGTTTAATCAATTACAGGAAGGACATTATTAAGCTGGACAGGGTTCAGATGAGACTTATCAGGATGTTGCCAGGAATGGTGGGTTTGGGATATAAGGAGAGACTGGATAAGCTGGGATTCTTTCACTGGGCATGAGAGGTTGAAAGGTGATCTTAGAGTTTTATAAAATAATGAATTGTACAGATAAGGTGAACGGCAGGTGTTTTTTCCCTAGGGTGGGGATTTGAAGACTAGGGGACTATTTCTTTTAGGAGAACGATTAAAATAAGACATGGGCAATTTTTTTTAAGAGTGGTTTGTATGCGGCATAAACTTCCAGAGGAAGTGGTGGGTGTTAGTACAGTCACAATGTTTAAAAGACATTTTAGATAAGTACATAAATAAGAAATATTTGGGTGGATATGGGCCACACACCGGCAGTTGGGAGTAGTTTAGTTTGGGATTATGCTCGGCATGGACTAGTTGGACTGAATGTTCCGTTTCCATGCTGTATGACTTTATAATGAATGAGTTGAGAATGTGGAAAAGCACACCACGTCAGGGCAGCAGCTGAGAAGGCGAATCAATGTTTCGGGCAAGAGCCCTTCATCAGGAATGAGGCTTGTGAGCCAAGGGGAGGAAGAGATAAATGGGAGGGGGTGGTGGTGGGGGTGGGGCTGGGGGAAAGGTAGCTGAGAGTGCGATAGGTAGATGAAGGTGGGGATAAAGGTGATAGGTCAGAGAGGAGGGTGGAGCGGATAGGTCGGAAGGAAGATGGACAGGTAGGACAGGTCATGAGGATGGTGCCATGTTGGAAAGTTGAAACTGCGATAAGGTGAGGGGAGGAGAAATGAGGAAACTGGTGTGGTTGGAGGGTCCCAAGGCGGAAAATGAGGCATTCTTCCTCCAGGCGTCCGGTAGTTAGTGCGTGGTGATGGAGGAAGCCCAGGACCTGCATGTGCTTGGCCGAGTGGAAGGGAGATTTGAAGCATTTAGCCACAGGGCAGTGGGGTTGGTTGATGTGGGTGCCCCAGAGATATTCTCTGAAGCACACTGCATGTAGGCATCCTGTGTCCCAAATGTAGAGGATACTGCATTGGGAGCAACGGATACAGTAAATGACATGTAGAAGTGAAGGTTAAACTCTGATAGATGTGGAAGGCTCCTTTGGGGCCTTGAACAGAGGTGAGAGGGAAGGTGTGGGTGCAGGATTTGCAATTCCTGTGGTGGCAGGGAAAGGTACCGGATTGGACCAGACAAGAGAGTCGCAGAGGGTATGATCTTTATGGAAAGTGGAAAGGGGTGGGGAGGGAAATACATCTCTGATGGTGGGGTCCATTTGTAGGTGGTAGAAATGGTGGAGGATGATGTGATGTGTACTGAGGTTGGTGGAGTGGAGGTTTCTGTCCTTGTTGCAGTTGGAGGGGTGGAGTTTGAGGGCGGAGGTGCGGGAACTGGATTAGATGCACTCGAGAGCATCATCAACCACATGGGAGGGGAAATTGTGGCCTTTGAAGAAGGAGGCCATCTGGTGTGTCCTTTGTTGGAACTGGTCCTCCTGGGAGCAGATGCAGCAGAGGCAGAGAAATTGGGAATAGAATATTGTGTTTTTACAGGAGGCGGGGTGGGCGAAGGCGTAATTCAGGTGGGTGTGTAGAAGATGTCTGTTTGGCGCACGGTCCTCTACACTGCTGAAGCCAGGCACCAATCTGAAGACACTACCTGCTGACCCCTTGACCATGACCTCAGCGCCCCCATCACCAAACCGTCATGTCCCAGTCTGTGTGCACATCCTCATCATCTCAGGGGACCTCCCACCCACAGCTTCCAGCCTCATAGTTCAGGGACCCTGCACCACCTGGTTCTATATCCTACCGAAGATTCACAAACCTGACTGCCCTGGCTGAGGGCTTTTGCCCGAAACGTCGATTTCGAAGCTCCTTGGATGCTGCCTGAACTGCTGTGCTCTTCCAGCACCACTAATCCAGACCCATTGCCTCAGCCTGCTCCTGCACCACCGAATTCATCTCCACATACTTTGATACTGACCTATCCACCCAGTACAGGAACTCCCCACATATGTTCAGGACACCACCCAAGCCTTTCATCTCCTCCAAGACTTTCGTTTCCCGGCCCCCAATGCCTTATCTTCATCATGGACATCCAGTCCCTAAAAACATCTATCTGCCATGACGAAGGTCTCCAAGTCCTCTATTTCTTCCCCTCCTGGCATCCCCACCAGTACCCCACCACTGACTTTCTCATTTGTTTGGCTGAACTAGCCCTCACTCTCAATAATTTCTTCTTGGAATCTTCCCACTTCCTCCAGACGAAAGCCATTGGCACTATCACGGGCCCCAGCTATACCTGTCTCTTTGTCGATTACATGGAACAGTCCATTTTCCGCAGTTACACCAGCACCATTCCCCACATTTTCCTCTGCTACATTGATGAATGTATCAGCAATACCTTGTGCTCCCACAAGGAAGTTGAACAGTTCATCAACTTCGCCAACATATTCAATCCTGACCTTAAGGAAGGGGAGGACACCTCACTCCCCTTCCTGGACCCCTCCATCTTCATCAACGAGGATCGACTCAACATTGACATCTTCTACAAACCCACTGACTCCAACAGCTACTTGGAATGCACCTGCTCCCACCCCGCCTCCTGTAAAACTGCTATCCCTTATTCCCAATTCCTCTGCCTCCCCTGCATCTGCTCCCAGGAGGAAGAGTTCCACCAAGAACACACCAGATGGGCTCCTTCTTCAAAGACTGCAGTTTCACCTCCCATGTGATCACTGATGCCCTCCAGTACATCTCATCCACTTCCCACGTCTTAGCCCTCAAACGCCACCCCTCCAACTGCAACAAGGACAGAAAACCCCTGGTCTTCACCTTCCATCCCACAACCTCAGTATACGTCGCATCATCCACCACCATTTCCGCCACCTACAAACGGACCCCCACCATCACCAGAGATACATTTCCCTCTTCACCCCTATCCATTTTCCGGAAAGACCATTCCGTCAGCGACTCTCTTATCTGGTCTGCGCTCCGCATCAACCCACTATCCCCTCCTGGTACCTTCCCCTGCCACCACAGGAATTGCAAATCCTGCACCCACACCTCCCCCTCACCTCCGTCCAAGGCCCCAAAGCAGCCTTCCACATTCATCAGAGTTTTACCTACACTTTGACACACCATTTACTTGTATCCGTTTCTTCTGATACAGTCGCCTCTACACTGGGGAGACAGGACGCCTACTTGCAGAGCACTTCACACAACAGCTCTGAAACACCCACACCAATCAACCCCACCCCTCCATGGCCAAATGCTTCAACTCCCCCTCCCACTTGGCCAAGGACATGCAGGTTCAGGGCCTCATCCATCACCAAACCCTAACCACCCGATGCCTGGAAGACGAGCTCCTCATCTTCTGCCTTGGGACCCTGCAACCCCTGGATTTCAACAGTTTTCTCATTCCCCTCCCCCCACCTTTTCCCAGTTCCAACCTTCCAACTCAGCACTGCCTTCATGACCTGTCCTACCTGACCATCTTCCTTCCCACTATCTGCTCCACCCTCCTCTCCAACCTTGCACCTTTATCCCTACCTCCATCTACCTATTGCCATCTCAGCTACCTTCACAATAGCCCATCCTCTCCCATTTATCTCTCCACCCCCGTCATTCCTGATGAAGGGCTCTTGCCCAAAACGTCAATTCTCCTGCTCCTTGGATGCTGACTGGCCTGCTGTGCTTTTCCAGCACCACACTCTGGACTCTGATGTCCAGCATCTGCAGTCCTCACTTTCTCCTCGATAATCTATGATTAGATTAGATTACTTACAGTGTGGAAACAGGCCCTTCGGCCCAACAAGTCCACACCAACCCTCCGAAGAGCAACCCACCCATACCTATTACCCTACATTTACCCATTCATCTAACACTACGGGCAATTTAGCATAGCCAATTCACGTAACCTGCACATTTTTGTTTGAACTGTGGGAGGAAACTTGACCACCCGGAGGAAACCCACGCAAACATGGGGAGAATGTGAAAACTCCACACAGCGAGTCGTCTGAAGCGGGAATTGAACCCGGGTCTCTAGCACTGTGAGGCAACAGTGCTAACCACTATGCCACCGTGCCGCCCACTATGAGTCTGGGATCTCAATTTTGCACAGCCACCTAGTGGCAGTATTTGGTACTGCGGCCAGATTTAAACCGAACTCTTCAATCATGAATTACATAAATTCACAGCAGATTTTGACTTTTGGGCAATTAGCCAATTGTTCAATTTTGACCTTTCTAAGTATACAGGATACATTGCTGTAGCTTTAGAGACAGTTTACTAATGTATAAAAATAAAATAAACAACTTGTCCAGGCACATACATCGAAACACCCCTCTCTCTTAGATTCCTCCTCCATCACCCAACTACTAAACAGTGTCCATAACATTCTTACAAAGTGCAGTGCAGGAAGATGTTAACTACATATGTGCACAACAATTCTTAGCATCATCTAGGATACTCAGTGATCAGTGATGGATCAGCCCAGTCTCTTTCATCCAGGTCAAACATAATCCCACAGGTTACCATCTATCCATCTGATCACTTCCCCACCCCCATCCCGACCCTCAGCTGATAAACCAACATTCCCCATGTTGAAAATCAAGGGGGTGAGAAAAGCATAGAATGTACTTTGAGTGGGTCGTTTCAATGATAATCATCAAGAGTAGCTTAGTAGAACCATTACTTAACAAGCTGGCAAAGTCCTAAAGAACATAACTGCTAGGCTGGAACTGACAGAACAAACAAGAGAGAAAATTCTAAACAACCTCAGCCTCCCTGAGCTATCTATTACAGATGCTGTGACCATCAACAGCAGAAGAATTGTATTAAATACCATGCAACATTGACTTTGATTTTTGAATTCTATCATTTGATTTTAATACTTGAGATTTTTATGCACCAAGATAGTTTTTAAAAAGACTTAAAATGGACACAGGGATTTGCTGACGACACACGTTCACGAAGCTTCATGAAACTAATATAAAGTAAATGAAGTGAAATTAAAATGTTATAAAAAGATGTTGAAACCTGACCACCCAAATCAGATGTGAAAAGGCCTTCGGATGATCCCAACTCGATTTATACATGTATGATAAATTTCATATATTGGAGATGAAATACATCATGGTTCAATTATTACGCTTGGAAGTAACAAACTGTAAAATTGAACCACAAAATACAAAAATCAGCTTACATTTCAAAGTGACTGCATCTGCTTTTGCCTCTCTTGGCCCAACAAGAAGGAGAAATATCTAATGACATAAATTGTTTAAAAGAAACACCAAAACAGCAAAAACTCAAATTTAAACTTACATCAAAACCTTACAACTCAATGACACCCTAATAACTTTAAAGTGTATATTCCTTTCATTTTCCTTTTGTACTGAACACTATACATTTTTTTAACTTTATACATGAGTGTGTGTATGCTTGATGTTATATCTTTAGTGTGTTTTTTTTCAGGTTCGCCTATAATAATAATGCTGTTTCTTTTGCTTAAGAAACCTGACAAATAGCTCCATATTGATACTGTAGTATTGGTAACCTATTTTCCTTTGAGAGTGGTGTAGCTGGTGTTGTGAAAAGAATTTGTAACATTTGTTGAAGCTAAACATGGAGATTTAAAAAAGGGAAGACAACTTGCACCTCCTCACTTTGTTGTAAAATCAGCCCCAATTTGTAACTTCATGGCCCGGCTTAGCGCCCACAGTTACTACTGAGCCAGATGATCAACTTTGTTTCAATGAAGAGTAAAGGAGTGAATGCAGGAGCATTCAGCTGGGGACCCTACAACACAAGATAGCAGGAATCCCTGATAACATTTAAGAAACACCCTTAAATGTGCACTTGCGATGCCAAGGCATATAAAGCTATCGGCAAAAGTGAGGACTGCAGATGCTGGAAACCAGAATTTAGATCAGAGTGGTGCTGGAAACACCTGATGAAGGGCTTTTACCCGAAACGTTGATTTTCCTGCTCCCTCAGATGCCGCCTGACCTGCTTGCTTTTCCAGCACCACGCTGACCAAAAATATAAAGCTATAGGCCAAGTACTGGAAAATAGGCTAAGAATAGCTAGATGCTTATTTTTGACCAGCACAGACCTGATAGCCTGAAGGGTATTTTTCTTTGCTGTAAACCTGTATGAGTCTATGACTTTATCTCAAGACTATTTGAATGCTAAGCATCAGAAACAGCATGCAGCAAAATGTTCCTACAATCAATGGATGAAAACTATGCTCTGCAATCATGACCTATCCAGTTGTGAATGGTGGTAGACAATTAAACAACTAACAGGAGGAAGAGGATCCACAAAAATCCTCTTTCTAAATGTTGGGGGAGCTTGGCACATCAGTTTGAAGGCCAAGGCTGAAGCATTTGTAATTATCTTCAGCAGAAGTGATTGATTGATTTATTGTTGCATGTTTCAAAAGGTGGTAAGGAACTATAGACCAGTGAGATACAATAAAAAGGAATTATAGACCAGTGAGATACAATAAAAAGTGTTGTTTTGCATGTTATCTAGCAAATGCACCAGGATAGCACAAACAGAGTGCAGGATGCTGTGTTACAACAACAGAGAAGGTGCAGAAAGATCAGAATTAATATTTGAGAGGTCCATTCAAACATCTGGTAACAGCAGGGACGAAGCTGTTCTTGAATCTATGTGTGCATGTATTTACACTTTTATAACTTCTGTTTGTTGGAAGACAGAGGAAGAGGGTATATCCAGGGTGGGAAGAATCTTCGATTATGTTGGTTGTTTTCCTGAGACAGCAGGAAATAAAGATGGAATCAATTGATGGAATACATGATCCTCCTGAGGTCCCCAGCATCATAGAAGCAGTCTTCAGCCAATTTGATTCATAACACGTGACGTCAAGAAATGGCAGAAGGCATTGGAGACTGTAACATAGCTGACAACATGCACCAGAATTAGCCATGCCTCTAGTCAAGCTGTTCCAGTTCACTTACAACTCAGACATCTACCTAGCAGTATGGAAAATTACCCAGGTCTGTCCTGTCCAAAAGAAGCAGGACAAGTCCAACTCAGCCAACTACTGCCCAGCAGTCTATGCTTGCTCATCAATAAAGTGATGAAAGGGATTGTCAGCAATGCTATTAAGCGGCTCATGCTCAGCAATAACCTACATACTGACAGTCATGTTATGCTCTGCCAGGGTATTTAGCTTCTGACTTAATTATAACCTTGGCCTAAACATGGACAAAACAGTTGACCTTGAAGTGAGATTAGTATGATTGCCTTGACATCAATGCAGTATTTGACCAAGTATGGCAAAGTGAACTCTAGCAAATCCAGAGACCATTTTTCTTTTAATTTCCTCAGTTTTTTGGCTTGGAACTAAAAGTTGAAATTAAGAATTGAACTGTTAATAGCAGATTTTTCTAAAAGGTAATAGAATAAAGACAAATGTTTTCTGTTGGGAATTCTCCGGAAAAGTATGCGACTTAATTATTTATCTTAGGATACTGCCGATGAATTGGCATGGATGCTATACTCAAGGCTTGCAGCAGGTTGGGAATATAGAATTGGTCAGTAAAGGGAGAACTGGTGCTGAGCATAGAGAATATTGATTGAAAAGAGAACAAAGAGGACTGCTTCTGACTGGGTTTTGGCAGGAGCCAGTATTATTTTTGTGTGTTTCTGGAGATTGTACTGCTTTGTTTTATACTCTCTCTCTACTTTCTCTCCAGTTATTTAATTGTTGAATGTTCTGAGAAAAGAAACCATGTATATAAGAAATAAATAAATGTTTCTAGAAGCTTTTGAAACTGTTTGTATTAACTGGTAACTTCAGAATTCAAGTAAGGTATACAGTTCTACTATCCTGTGAACAACCCCTTTGTCTGAAGATTATATGAAGCCTGGTATTCAATGTTTGAAACTGTTAATTTTCCTGGGAAATTGCAAAACCTTTACTTTCTTTCTAATATTATGCCTTCACTGCATTTGTCTGTCTATATGAGAGGACAGTTATGATCAAAAGAAGATTGGGCTTTAGATCATAGATATTAATTAAATTACATTATTGATTCTCTTTATTTTGTTAAAGTTACTTTATTAATAATAAACTGTTAACTTTCATTTAAGTTATAAACTCGGTGTCCAAGGTCTGTTATTCAGAAAATCTGGTTAGGAACAATTAGGGAATTAGGTGGGACATCGAATGTTTCAATTTCACTGCATTGCTAATCCAGTGATAGCGAAGCTGATTTGGTTTGGATTGCTATCCCTGTGTTGTAACACAAAACAAGAGCCAATGCAGTCAAGAAGAAAACTTTCCACTGATTGGAGTCATACCTATTACAAGGCATTCCTTACCTTGTTATACTAGAAATCAAGATGTTCATCGATATTGTATAATAATCAGCACCATTCACAACTCCTCAGATGGAAGCAAGCTTTGTCCATATGCAGAAAGACTTGGACGACATCTAGGCTTGGGCTGTTAATTGGCGAGTAACATTTGAACTATGTAAGTGTCACGCTTGATAGAATCCAATGAATTATCCCTGACATTCAATGATATTACTATCATTGAACTCTACCACTATCACCAGTTTCTGTCCACCTCCTACATACTGGTGATAGTGGCGGAATTTCCACTTGCCTGGATGATTGCAGCTCCAACTATTCTCAAGGACCATGGCACCATCTGGGAAAAGGCACTGCACTTAATTAGCAGCCCATTCACCTTCCATGTGGGCTAGGTCAAGATATTCTAGAGATTATTCCTTCTGAGGTTATGATTTGAATTTGGAGCCTAATTCCTCAGACTCTTCCAATAGAACACTATTCCTATTTATGTCATTGTTTGTTATGTGGACCAGGACAACTGGATCCCAATCCCCCATTGAGACTTCTTGTCCAGCAAGGAGAGTTCTTTAACACTGGCACCTACAAGTTACATAACTTTTGTGCAGACAAGATGAGCCTAGTGACCTTCTTATGTGCTTAACAATTCTGTGATTCTATGAGAGGTGTGGAAGTCGAGAGTTTGACTTCATGGGTCATTGGCATCTGTTCTGGGCAAGGAGGGATTTGTTTCATTGGATCTAGCTCCACTTTACACCAGGATTGAACCAGTGACTTGGTAAATAAGTAGAGTCGCTGTTGGGACTTTAAACTAAAATGTGAGGAGGAATGTGATGGAGGAGAACTAATCTTTTATTAATGTGACCATCAAGTGCACTCATTGTACAGTTCTTGTGATTATTCCCTGGTCAGTGATTCACTTATCAAATATTAAATAGGAGGATTCAAGAAAATAAAATATTCAACAACAACAAGAAACATGACAAGACTCTCAAACAGATTAGGATTTTGATAAAAATAAGAAGAGTAGATCAAGGAGGGATAAAGAGAGTAGCAAATGTACAGAGCATTAATGGCCAAAATGATTTCAGGGAAAATTGCAAAAGAGTAAAATCTAAATGTTTAAAATCTGTAAGTGCAGTATATTTTAAACAAATTGAATGAATTAATTGCACAAATATAAATCAATAAGTTTGTTCTAATAAACACAAATGCAATGTGGTTGCAAATTGGCTTAGTTGTGTAATAAATATTGGTAAATACTTAACCTTTATACTTAACTTGACAAAAAGAGAAAAAGCAGAAGGGTAACCCTAAAATTAATGAATAAGATAAAGACAGCAGAGAGAAAACATTTGTTCAGGTAAAATCAAGAAGTAGAGCGAAAAAGCTTCAGTGGCAGAAAATCTAATGGGAGTTGTTTATGGAGCCTGACATTAGTTTGGGGTGGCACAGTGGTTAGCACTGCTGCCTCGGGTTCAATTCCCGCCACAGTCAACTATCTGTATGGAGTTTGCACATTCTCCCTGTGTCCGTGTGGGTTTTCTCCAGGTGCTCCGGTTTCCTCTCACTGTCCAAAAATGTGCAGGTTAGGTGAATTGGCCGTGCTAAATTGCCCATAGTGTTAGGGGAATGGGTCTGGGTGGGTTGCTCTTCGGAGGGTCGGTGTGGACTTGTTGGGCCAAAGGACCTGTTTCCACACTGTAGGTAATTAATTAGTTCTGGTGTCAGGCCGGGTTTGAGTCAGGGAACAAATAACAAAGAAATTATCAGCATAGGGAACTTTCAACTTCATATAGACTGGACAAATTAAATTTATAGCAGTGCTGGATGAGGTTATGGAATATACACTCAATGATTTTCAAGATCAGTCTAGGAACCAGGAGTGGCAGTAGGCCATTCAGCCCTTCAATCCAGATCCACCATTTAAAAAAACTAAAACTGCACATAACGTTCCAATTGTGGTCTCTCCAAGCTCCTGTATAACTGTAGTATGCTATCCCTACTTCTGAGATCAGATTCTCATGCAATGAGGGCCCATATACCATTTGCATTCCTAATTGCTTGCTGCACCTGCCTATTTATTTTAATTGAGTGGAGTACAAGGACACACAGATCTTTTTTGAACAACCATATTTCCCAATGTATTACCACTTAAATAATATACCGTCTTTCTGCTTTTCACACTGAACTGTACAATTTCATAATTATCCACAAATTACCGTGTTTGCCTGTGTTGATTCAACTTGTCCAAATTACTCTGAAGCCTCCTTACATCCTCCTCACAACTGACAATCTCATCTAATTTTGTGTCATCAACAAACTTGGAAATATTGCATTTGGTTCCCTCACCCAAGTGATTCAGTAAATAGCTGGGGCCCAAGCACCGATCCTTGCAGTACATCAGTAGTCCACACCCAGAAAAAGATCCATGTATTCACAATCTTTGTATGTGAGCTCTCTCTCAATCCACACCAGTACATTGCTCCAATCCAATGTGATATAAATTTACCCACTAACCTTTATGTGGGACCTTATCAAAATCCATTTTGAAATTTGACTATGTCATATTCACTGGTTCTCCCTTACCTATTCTCCAGTTACAAAAGATTTCGGAAGACTGAATAAGTATGATTTCTCTTTCATAGACCTATGTTGACTTTTGTCTAATCCTGTTAATGCTTCCCAAATGGTCCGTTATCACATCTTCTATAATAGACTCACATTTTCCCACTTCTGATGTCAGGCTAACAGATCTGTAATTCTTGTTTCTCTTTCTCTCTCCTTCCCTTTTGCAGGGTGCCATTCACCACCTTCCGATTTGACGGAACTCCTCCAAAGACTATGGAATGTTGGAAGATGATCACCAATGCTTCCAATATTTCCAGGGCCATTTTATTTAGTATTCTGGGATGTAAATTATCAGATCAAGGTGACTTGTCAGCCTTTAACTGCATTAATTTATCTTGCTGCAATTTTCTTTTACTGATTAGTACTGGTTTCTTCTGTTCCTCCATGTAACTGATTCCCTTGTTTCTTACATTTCTGGGAAATTATGTGTCCTCTTCTGTGCAGACAGAGCCAAACTACGTGTTCAATTCTTTTGTCATGTCTTTGTTCCTCATTGTAATTTCTGACTGTGAATGACCTGCATCTGTTTTCACTAATCTTTTTCTCTTCACATATTAATAGTAGCTTTTATGGTTAATTTTTATGCCCTTGTAAGTTTAGTCTCATACTATGCTTTCCTCTGCTTGATCAAACTTATTATTCCTTCTGCTGAATTCTAAACTATCTCCCTGTCCTTGGGCTTGTTTTTTCTGGCTATATTATATGTTTCCTGTTTGGTTCTTATGCTATCGGTAAATTCTTTTGTAAGCCATTACTGTACTATTTTTGAGTCAGATGGAAATGAATAACTTTTGTAATTCATGCATACATTCCGAAATATTTGCGATTTTCTATCCACTACCAACTCTCTTAGTAAAGTTCCCCAATCAATCATTGCCATCTTGCACTTCATACCCTCATATAGTATGTCTTCATTTTGATTTGGAACATTAGTTTCAGATTCAAATTCTTCACTCTCTGTCTTAATAAACAACACTATCATTTCCTGGTCATTCTTTCCCAATGAACAGTGCACAAAAAGATTGTTAATGAATTATTTCTCATTACACAACACCCAATCTGTCTAGTTGGTTCCTCATGTTGGTTCCTCTTTAAAAAAAACACACACATACACACTCCAGAATCCTTCTCCACAGTATTGCTACAAGTTTGATTTATCAAATTTATATTTAGGCTAAAGTCACTATGGTTACAATTGTTCCCTTATTGCTTGCATCTCTAAGTTCCTGTTTACTAGCTTCCCTTACATCTCTTCTATTACTCAGCAACCTATAGACATTGATATTTTCTTGGTGTTTCATACCCTCACCCATACATATTCTGCAGCACGATTTTGTGAGCAAATATCCTTCTTCACAGTTGCAAATTTTGCCTTCAATAAAAATGCTACCTCATCTTCATTCTCTATTTGTCTGTCATTCACAGCTATTGAATATTCCTGGACATTCAGTTCCCAACCTCAGTCACTGCAGTCAATCCTCTGTAATTGCAACTACATCAGAACTATACATCTCTCTTGTGATGTTAATTCATCTACCTTATTTCAAATATTTCATATGTTAAGACACAATACCCTGAGACTCATTCTTTTAATCTTGTTAGTCAACTGATTTTAATTTGCACTATAGCCCCATTTGTTTCTCTCCCTCGTATCTGCTTCCACTTTTGCTTCTGATTTTTCGGTATTTTATTTCTCTCCTTGTTTCCCCTCCTCTCTGTCTCCTTTTTCAGGTTCCAATCTCCCTGCTGTTCTAGTTTAAACCCTCCCTAACAGCATAAGCAAATAGCATCCTGAGGACATTAATCCTAACCCTGCCCAAATGCAATCCTACTTGTTAGTATCAGTCCCGGAACTGATCCCAGAATCCCAGGAATCTGAATCCCTTGCCCCACACCATTCCTTCAGCCATGTATTTATCTGACATATCCTGTTATTTCTACATCACCAGTACATGGCACTCATAGTAATCCTGAGATTACTATCTTTGAAGTCTTACTTTATAATTTAACCCTAGCTGCCTTGTAGGGTCGCATCCTTTTTCTAAACCTATGTTGTTGATACCAATACGTACCATGATCAAAAGCTGTTGATCTTCCACTTCAGAATGCCCTATGGCCTCTCCAAGATTTCCTTGACCCTGGCACCAAGAGACAATATACCATCTTTTTTAGCTACAGAAATATCTATCTGTTCCTCTTAACATTCAATATCCTAAAACTATAGCCCTACCATTTTCCTTCCTCCCACCTTGTAAGCCAATGCTACCTGGGGTGATGTGGACCTGGCTCCCGGCTCTGTTGTCTGAGAAATTATCTCCACCAACAGTCTACAAAGCTATATATCTGTTAGAGAGACAGATGGCCACAGGGAACCCCTGCACTACCTGCCTTCCTTAACTCTGCCCAATGAACACCCACCACCTTTCTGCTGTTCAATCTTAACCTGTGGTGTGACCACTTCACATGACGTGCTGACCACGACGTTGTCAGCATCACAGATATTTAACGGTGAGTCCAACTTCGAAACATGATTGGTCAAGATGGTCACCAACGATACTGGAAATGTCAATGAATTTTTACATTGCACAGGAGGAGTATATCATAGATATGAGCTCTATTCCCTTTAAAGAATATTATTTACACTAAGCTCCTTTTCCAACTTTGAATACTCCCACTATTGGACTTTAAGGTATTGGACTGCAGCAGTTTATTTAGTAGAAAATGTGGAAATAGAAATACTTATCTGATCCTACTCTGGGTGCTTCCTATTTTAGAGTTATTTAAAAATGTATCCTTCAGCACTTAGACTAAGTTTACCACTCTCCTCATGTGCTCCTTTATGCTGAGTTCTTCTCAGTCCACTTCATAATGGAATATGATTTGGAGATGCCGGTGTAGGACTGTGGTGTACAAAGTTAAAAATCACACAATACAACCCACCTGATGAAGGAGCGCCACTCTGAAAGCTAGTGTGCCTCCAATTAAACTTGTTGGACTATAACCTGGGGTTGTGTAATTTTTAACCTCATAATGGAACAGTGTTCCAGTGAATCACAGCGCAAACTAGAGGAACAACACCTCATCTTCAGACTAGGCACTTTACAGTCTTAATATTGGGTTCAACACCTTTCAATTGTGAAACCATTTCTTTCCTTTCTTTTAGCTTGCTATCATGTTATCTCTCCCCTCCCCCCATCCCAGGAAAGGAATGACTGTCCTCTCAAGTCTGGCAGGAGACACACCATTGTTCTGCCATTGTCACATTCCAGTCACTTAATCAGTCTCCATCAGCACTCTACACCCACTACCCCCACCTCCAAACTATAGCATAAATACTCTCCCCTCCACACTTCACCAGTTCTGATAAAGAGTCATCGAGACTCAAAACATTAGCTTGCTCTCCCCCCACGATATCATCTGATCTGCTGTGATCTCCAGTATTTGTTGTTTTCTTTTTTTAAATTTGTTGCAAAATATAATTTATTCATAGAAAGAAAGTTTGGTACCTGTACAGTTAATGTAGCCATTTATATCCATACCCTCTTTACTTACACAGATCAAATTAAGTCTTTTATATTCACCATTCTCGATATTTGCAGTCAACCTTATTTTCTTTTTATTTTATTTCGAAATATATTATATTCATAGAAAATAAATCTTTGGTACATGGACAGTTAATGAACCCATTTTCTTTTTACTTACAGATGACAAATTAAGTCTTTGATGATTTGGAGATGCTGGTGTTGGACCGGGGTGTACAAAGTTAAAAATCACACAACACCAGGTTATAGTCCAACAGGTTTAATTGGAAGCACACTAGCTTTCGGAGTGATGCTCCTTCATCAGGAGAAGAACACCAACTTGACATCGGCGGATCTGACCAAGAACGCTCAGGACACAAACAGGTAATCTCTGCTTGAGCGGACAGACCCATCCGCCTGTGACCAGGTATATCTAGGCTGCGCTCTGTCTGCAGGGTGATGAAGACCTCATGCAGCTTGGCATCTTTGACCGTTTCCATCAGGACTCTGGACGTGGCATCTAGTTTACCGAACCCCCCAACCAACACTGGATCATTTGTCTGCATTAATGATACAGTTGAAGTCTCTGGCCAGAATGACCAGCCTGGACGTAGCCAGCAACAGTGGAAGCTGCTGCAGGACAGCCAACCGTTCACTCTTACCCACTGGGGCAAACACATTGATTAGTCTCAGGGGAGCATTTCTGTGCACAACGTCGGTGACGAGGAGGCACCTCCTTAACCTTGGAGATGGTGAGGTTGTCTCTTCGCAGCAGGATACACAGGCTGGAGGGGCAGTTATCATGACCCCATTCCACCTCCCACCGAACAAACTTACGGCCCACAAGCTCGACCTGTGGCTGCTGAGGTACGATATCCCACACTCCTGCAGAAACAGTACATCTGCTTTAATGTTGGTGAGGAGAGCCATCTTGGAAACACATTGTGCAGAAGATATGATGCCACACACGTTAATACTAGCAATTTTAACACCCATTTTATGGTTTATGAGTTTACCGTTGTCCATTTACCGATGGTTCTGTCCCTGGACAGCTGCCTGCATCCCCGTGATGTAGGTGAATTGTTGGATCCTCGTAAGACTGAAGCAGCTGTCCAGTTCTTCCTTGGGGTCATTTCCACACTCTGGTGAAATCGGGCTGAGACCAGGATCAGCAGAGTCCAGTTCTGAGTCTGAGAGAGGGGCTGCCAGAGGTTCGCGGCTCCCAGTTACCTGGAGTTGAGGGCAGTGGATACCTCCTGGTTCTCACCAGGTGGGAGCTGGGCTTTATCTGTACCCTTGGAGGGTCTGTCATTTCCAGGTTGGGGGGGTGGGCACTCCTCTCCTTTTGCCCCGTGGCGCTCTGCCTCTTTTTTTGGTGATGACCATCCTTCCGCCTGTCTTCGCCATTTGAGTTGCTGCTGGAGTCATCCTTGTGCAGCTGTCATTCCCCCCTTTCCAGTGAGGCTTTGGGGGCCTGGCAGGTTTTCCTTTTCCTGAATTTCACCAGAATCCATGCCCCCACTTCCTGGGTTTCCTCCTCCTCCATTTCTTCCACCTGTCCAGTTGGAGCTCGGCTCAGCTGCTCTGTCTCCACGCTGGTTGTTGTCTGTCCCACTCCAGCCTGTTCTTCCTTTTGGGTGCTGCCTGACTCTATTCCCCTGTTGGATGGTGGTGCCTTACTGATCTTTGGGGGTCCACGACCCATATTGCCACCTCTGGCCATCTGAGCATACAGGGCACACCCCACCGTCTTGGACAAGTCTTGTACATGTGGCCCGATTTTCCATATAGGTTACAGCTTTTCGATTCCTTACAGTCCTTGGTCAGGTGACCTTCCTGTTTGCAGTTCCTACAGATGGTCACCTTACAATCCACTGTCATTGCCCAGCCCTCCTGCAGGCTCGGCACACTCTGGGCTGCCCTATATACATCAGGTAGCCCCTTCTCCCTCCAATTGTGAAGCTGGAGGATGGGTGGAGGACGTTTCCACTGGCATCCACCCTCAGCCTTAACCTGCCACTTGCTGGTCCAGATTCCAAAGGAGTCCACAACATCAGTGCTGTCTCCTTCAAGATGCACATACCTTCCCAGGAAGGTCAGGACATCAACTACTGGGACATGTGGGTTGTATACATGGATTGCAACAATCCAGCTCCTCTGTGCAGGGAAAACACACAACAGCACCACAGATGGGATGGAGAACATAGCCTCCCTTTCTTTCTCCTTGAATACCTTCAGGATATGCTCACATTGCTTCACACTCCTGAAGATAATGTCAAGATATTCAGCATTGGGGAACTCCTGCAGGCAGATGTCTGCTGTTTGGATTTTCTTTTTTTATTTCAAAAATATACTTTATGCATAAAATATTTTGATGATCTGTACAATTGGTCATGCCATACATCTGTAAATATTCCATTTCTTTGCACACAGAGATCAGAATTTATCATTTGTATATACAGTCTGTACGTTTACCAATCATATATCCATATGTTTAGCTGAGGCATCAGCAGAGCCCACTTACTGCGTGGGCCCCTATTCTTTGGCAGGCAGACGTTACATGGTGGTCTTTCCCCACCACGTCTTGGTGGCCGCTGCCTCAAGCTTCAGTGCATCCCTCAACACATAATCCTTGACCTTGGAAGGTGCCAGTCCGCAACACCCAGTCGGGGTTAACTCCTTCAGCTGGAAGATCAACAGGTTTCAGACAGATGAAACAGCATCTTTCACCAAGTTGATGATCCTCCAGGCATAGTTGATGTTCGTCTCGGTGCGCGTCACGGGAAACAGACCGTAGAGCACAGAGTCCCGTGTCACGGAGCTGCTCGGGACAAACCTCAACAAACACCATTGCATTCCTCTCCAGACTTCCTTTGCGTAGACACATTCCAGAAGGAGGTGTATGACAGTCTCGTTTCCCCCCCCCCCCCCCCGCAGCCGCTTCGAGGGCAGTGTGCGGTGTGGCAAAGAGTCTGGGCGTGCATAAAGGATCTCACAGGCAGAGCCCTTCTCACCACCAGCCAAGCCATGTCTTGGTGCTTGTTGGAAAGCTCTGGCGATGAGGCTTTCTGCCAAATGGCTTTGACAGTCTGCTCAGGGAACCGCTCGACAGGATCCGCCCTCTCCTTTTCCCGAAGGGTCTCAAGGACACTACGTGCTGACCACTTCCTGATGGACTTGTGGTCAAAGGTGTTTTTCTTCATAAATTTCTCCATGAAGGACAGGTGATACGGAACGGTCCAACTACTTGGAGCATTCCGCGGCAGCGAGGCCAGGCCCATCCTTCGCAACACCGAGGACAGGTAGAACCTCAGTACGTAGTGACACTTGGTGTTTGCGTACCGGGGATCCACACACAGCTTGATGCAGCCACACACATAGGTGGCCATCAGTGTGAGGGTGGCATTTGTTGTGTTTTTCCCCCATTGCCCAGAGCTTTGTACAGCGAGTCCCATCAGACCCTGGCCCTCTTTGATCTCCATACAAAATGGAGGATGGCCCAGGTGACTGCGACTGCACAGGTCCTAGGAATAGGCCAGACCTGTGCCACATATAACAACATTGACAGTGCCTCACACCTGATGAACAGATTTTTTCCCGCGATGGAGAGCAACCATAGCTTCCATCTGCCCAGTTTCTGCCTCACTTTCTTGTTACGCTCCCCCCAAGACTTGGCTCACGCCCAAGCCCTTCCGAACCAAATACTCAGCACCTTCAGGTGGTCAGTCCTGACCGTGAAGGGGATGGAGGATTGGTCGGCCCAGTTCCCAAAGAGCATGGCCTCGCTCTTGTCTCAGTTTATCTTGGCCTCTGAGGCCTGTTCGAAATAGTCACATATGCACATGAGTCTGTGCACGGTCAGCGGATCCGAGCAGAAAATGGCGACGTCATCCATGTACAGGGAGGCCTTAACCTGTAGGCCCCTGCTGCCAGGAATAGTCACCCCTCTCAGGCTCGCATCCATCCTGATGGACTCGGCAAATGGCTCCATGCAGCACACAAACAAGGCAGGAGAGAGAGGGCAGCCCTGCCTGACTCCAGATCTGACTGGGAAGCTATCTAATTCCCACCCATTGATTGAGACTGCACTGACAATGTTGGTGTAGAGCAGTCTGATCCAATTACAGATTCCCTCCCCAAAGCCCATTTTGGAGAGAACATCTCTCATATACCTGTGTGATATCCTGTCAAAGGCTTTCTCCTGGTCCAGGCTGATGAGGCAGGTGTTCAACCCTCTGTCCTGCACGTAGGCGATCGTATCCCTGAGGAGTGCGAGACTCTCAGCGATCTTCCTGCCCGGTACAGCACAGGTTTGGTCGGGGTGAATCACCGACCCCCGAGCAGACCCGACCCAGTTGGCAATAACCTTTGACAGAATTTTGTAATCTGCATTCAACCGTGAGATTGGTCTCCAATTTCTGAGTTCCTCACTCTCCCCCTTCCACTTGTAGATGAGGGTGATGATGCCTTTCCTCATGGATTCGCTCATGGTACCTGCCTGAAGCAAACTGACATACACCTCCAGCAGGTCCTGGCCAATCAAGTCCCACAGAGCAGAATAGAACTCAACCGGTAAGTCGTCGCTTCCGGGTATTTTATTCTTTTTGAAGGACTCGAGGGCCTAGGTCAGCTTGTCCAGAGATAGCAGCTGGTCCAGCCTCTCGCGTGTTCTGTTGTCTAAGACCTCAGTGATAGAGGACAGGAACGACTGGGAGGCCGTGCTGTCAGTCGGCTTCACGTCATACAGACTGGCATAGAAGGATTTACTGATCCTCATGACATCAGCCTGAGATGACGTTATCGAGCCATCTTCTTCCTTCAGGCTGCTCTTTGTGCACCTTCTGGAAGAAGAAATGTGAGCACGTCTCGTCCTGCTCCACCGAGCAGACCCCGGACCGGAAGATTATCTTGGAGGCCTCCGAGGCAAAGAGTGAGGCTTGCTGGCCCTTCACCTCCTTGAGGTCCTCCGTGACATCCACCCCCATCGTCTGCAGCAGGAGCAGGTTCTGCATACTTTCCTGGAGCTGGGACAGTTTTCCCCGCCTCTCTCTCGCCTCCTGAACACCTTTGAGGATGAAGAACCTCTTGATTTTCCCTTTTACTGTTTCCCACAAGTCCGCTGGGGACTCAAAGAGGGGCTTCACGGTTCTCCAACCTGCGTAGTCCTTCTTGAGCTCCTCAATGTTTCCCGGGGTCAACAACTTTGTGTTTAGCTTCCAAGTTCCCTTACCAGCCCTCTGCTCGTCCTGTAGGTGACAGTCGGCCAGCAGGAGGCAGTGGTCAGAGAAGAACACCGGCTTGATGTCAGTGGATCTGACTGAGAGCGTTCGGGACACAAACAGGTAATCTATCCTTGAGCAGATAGACCCGTCTGCCCTACCCCTGCAGGGGTGCTGAGGACGTTGTGCATCAATGATACAGTTGAAGTCTCTGGCCAGAATGTCCGGCCTGGAGGTAGCCAGCCACAGTGGAAGCTGCTGCAGGACAGCCAACCGTTCACTCTTACCCACTGGGGCATACACATTAATCAGTCTCAGGGGAACATTCCTGTACATGACGTCGGTGACGAGGAGGCGCCCGCCCACCACCTCCTTAACCTCAGAGATGGTGAAGTTGCCTCCTCGCAACAGGATACCCAGGCTGGAGACACAGCTATCGTTGCCCCCCGACCAAACTGACGGCCCATGGGCCCACAAGCTCGACCATCTCCTGTAGCTCCTCGAGAAACAGGATGTCGGCTTTAACGTTGGCCAGGAAGGCCATCGTAGAAATACATCGCGTAGCCGATTTGATGCTACGCACATTGATGCTGGCAATTCTTATCCCCATTTTAACAGTTTACGAGGTTAACAATGTCCATTTGCTGCTGGTCTTGCCTCCCTGGGGTAGCTGTTTGTATCCCCTTGGTGACCACAAACTGCTGGACCTTCCCAGGGCTGAGTTAGCTGTCCGGCTCCATGCTGGGGCTATTTCCCCACTCTGGTGTCTTCGGGTCGGGCCCAGGGTCTGCACCATCCAGTTCTCCATCTGACAGCGGGGTTGTCACAGGACCGCTGCTCCCAGTTACCTGGAGCTGTGGGCCAGTGGGTACCTCTTGGTTCTCACCGGGTCAGGGGTGGTCTTTACCCATCTCCTCAGAGGGATAGTCTTTTCCTGTTTGGGCAGTGCTGCCCTCCTTCTTCCCCGCAGCGCTCTGTCTCTTCCTCTGGTGAAGACCCTCCTTGCGCCCGTCCTCACCGTCGGAAAATCTGCCTGTATCCTCATCGTGTAGGTGTCACTTCCCCCTTCGTTGGATGACTTTGGGGCTCTTGAAAGGTTTCCTCTTCCTGCTCTTGACAGTAATCCAATCCTCTGCCTCCTTTGTTCTCTCCCCAAGAGCAGAATAGATCTCGACCAGTAAGCCGTCCCTTCCGGGAGTTTTATTCTTTTCGAAGGACTCGAGGGCCTTGGTCAGCTCATCCAGAGATAGCAGCTGGTCCAGACCCCCTCATGAACTACACATATTCCGAGCCAAAAGGCCAAGAAGCAATCACCAGCAAAATCTTCTTAATAAACACTCTCTGATCGACTGGTGTATGCTCCTCCACCTTCTTTACAGTCACCCTGACTGTGTTGCGAATGCCCTGGCCTGGGCTGCGAGTGGCTGCTGAGGCCATAGCTCTGAGATTGGCTGGTACCTGAATTGGCGTTCGGCCAAAGCCACCATGAAGATCCACCAAGAGCAGGTCGGCACAACCAAACAAACCTCCAACATCCAGCGATGATCTCCAGTAGCTCTCGCAACTCAACCCCCGTGGTATCTCCTCTTCCAGCACACATCTGCTGCATCAAACCTGCAACACTCAAGCACAATCTCTTCCTCTGGTCCTCAGGAACAACACATATTCCGAGCCAAAAGGCCGAGGTAATCTATCCTTGCGCGGATAGACCCATCTGCCCATGACCAGGTGTGTCTACGCTGCGCTCTGTCTGCAGGGGTGCTGAAGACGTCGTGCAGCTTGGCATCTTTGACCATTTCCATCAGGACTCTGGACATGGTGTCCAGTTTACTGTTCCCCCCTCTCCCCCCCCCCCGTCGATTCGTCCATCTACATCATTGATACAGTTGAAGTCTCCGGCTGTTTCGATTTTCTTTTTTTTATATCAAAAATATACTTTATTCATAAAATATTTTGATGATCTGTACAATTGTAAACATTCCATTTCTTGGCATACAGAGACAGAGTAATCCTTCATATATACAGGTCTGTACGATTACTATCCACATATTTAGCAGGAAAGTCAGCGGAGCCCACTTACTGCGTCGGACCCCTGTGCTTAGGCAGGCAGACATTACACGGTGGTCTTTCCCCACTGCGCCTTGGCGGCAGCTGCCCCAAGCTTCAGCGCGTCCCTCAACACGTAGTCCTGGACCTTGGAATGTGCCAGTCTGCAATACTCAGTCGGGGTCAACTCCTTCAGCTGGAAGATCAACAGGTTTCGGACCGCTCAGAGAGCGTCCTTCACTGAGTTGATGATCCTCCAGGCACAGTTGATGTTCGTCTCGGTGTGCATCCCGGGGAACAGGCCGTAGAGCACGGAGTCCCGCATCATGGAACTGCTCGGGACGAACCTCAACAAACACCACTGCATTCCTCTCCAGACTTCTTCTGCTTAGGCACATTCCAGTGTGACTTCGAGGGCAGTGTGCGGTGCGGCTGAGAGTCCGGGCATGCATAAAGGATCTCACAGGCAGAGCCCTTCTTACCACCAGCCAAGCCATGTCTTGGCGCTTGTTGGAAAGTTCTAGCGATGAGACATTCTGCCAAATGGCTTTGACAGTCTGCTCAGGGAACCGCTTGATAGGATGCACCCTCTCCTCTTCCCGAAGGGTCTCAAGGACACTACGTGCTGACCACTTCCTGATGGACTTGTGGTCAAAGGTGTTTTTCTTCATAAACTTCTCCACAAAGGACAGGTGATACAGAACGGTCCAACTACTCAGAGCGTTCCGCGACAGCAAAACCAGACCCATCCTTCGCAACACCGGGGACAGGTCGAACCTCAGTACGTAGTGACATTTGGTGTTGGATTTTCTGTAAAAATTCCAGCATCTGCAGTAATTTGTTCCTCCACTTTACTATGATCCTGCCTGTTGCCGGGTCCTCCCAGTCCACTTCACAGTGATACTGACCGCTGCACACATCTAATTCAGATATATGTGAGGTGCTGCATTTTGGGAAAGCAAATCTTAGCAGGACTTATACACTTGATGGTAAGGTGAGGGAGTATTGCTGAACAAAGAGACCTTGGAGTGCAGGTTCATAGCTCCTTGAAAGTGGAGTCGCAGGAAGGTAGGATAGTGAAGAAGGTGTTTGGTATGCTTTCCTTTATCGGTCAGAGTATTGAGTACAGGAGTTGGGAGGTCATGTTGCGGCTGTATGGACATTGGTTAGGCCACTGTTGGAATATTGCATGCAATTCTGGTTTCCTTCCTATCGGAAAAATGTTGCAAAACTTGAAAGGGTTCAGAAAAGATTTACAAGTATGTTGCCAAGGTTGGAGGATTTGAGCTATAGGGAGAGGCTGAACAGGCTGGCGGGTTTTTCCCTGGAGCATTGGAGGCTGATGGGTGACCTTATAGAGGTTTACAAAATTATGAGGGGCATGGATAGAATAAATAGTCCGGAACTGGAAGGCATAGGTTTAGAGTGAGAGGGGAAAGATATAAAAAAGACCTAAGGGGCAACGTTTTCACACAGAGGGTGGTACGTGTATGGAATGAGCTGCCAGAAGAAGTGGTGGAGGCTGGTACAATTGCAACATTTAAGAGGCATTTGGATGGGTATACGAATAGGAAGGGTTTGGAGAGATATGGGCTGGGTGCTGGCAGTGGGACTAGATTGGGTTGGGATATCTGGTCGGCATGGACGGGTTGGACCGAAGGGTCTGTTTCCATGATGTACATCTCTATGACTACATCTGTATGACCTCACTGTGATGTGACTGCTGGACATTCCTCCCACTCTCCTTGACACCCTCTCAGTCTCCTTCACAGTGATTTTTTATTTATTCACGAGGGTTCTTAATCCCTAATTATTCAGAATGTAGGAGTCAACCACATTGCTGTGGGTCTGAAATCACATGTAAGTTAGGCCAGGTAAGGATGGCTGAATGTCCTTCACTAAAAGACATTAGTGACCCAGATATGTTTTTTCCAACAATTCATGCCTTAGACTCCTAATTCCATTTTATTGAATTCAAATTTCACAATCTGCCATGGGGGAGTTGAATACAAGTTCCAGAGCATTATCTGGGTCTCTGGGTTAACATTCCAGTGATAACACCACTAGGCCATCTCCTCGTCTTGATGTGATTACAGCACACTCCTCCCAGTCCATGTACTCCTCAGAGTCCAAAATGAAATAAACCACTGCACTACTCCCACACTATCTTGTTGCTGTGTACACATCATTCCTTATGAGTGAATGAGGTTCTTAGTCGACCTTGATTTTGGTGAATTCCAATGAAAACAATTAATTCAGACACAAGATGGCAGTGTAGGAGCAGACATAAATAGCCAAGTTAAGACTTATCAGTGAATTCGAACTGGCATTGTTGATGCTGATCTTGGTAATGGAGAAAGGGAGGGAGATGCTATTTAAATAATCTTGGTGAGTTGCTGCTCTGCATCCTAAAATTGTAACTACCATGAACTGGTGATGCAGAATAATGGATGTTGATTCCATAACATTCACTGGAAAGCAAATCGCTGTATCTTCAAATGGTGGTCAGAGGCTTGCATTTTAGTGTAGCTGCACTATAGGTGGTGATTTCTCCATTATGTTCTTGACTTCGATGGTAGAGAGATTTTGAGCAGGAGGAAGGTGAGCCACTTGCCACACAATGCTTACACTCTCCTCTTCTGGGTTTGTCCAAGTGACTGATGCTTCAAAAACAAAATCCCAAGATCAAGGTCTTAATGTTAATTATGCTACTGAAGTTATAGGGCGATATATAGGATTTCTCTTCATCACAATGGTTAACATCCAACAATATATTACAACCGAAACTGGATGCTATTGAACAAGATGGGCCATTTCTTAATTTGAGAATTTATTAATGGAGAACTGGCAGCAAGTAACTCCACTCTTAAACTTAACATGGAGGAAAGGTCATTGATAAAACTTTAATCCAGGAGTTAATCTGAGGACCCTTATCTGGAAGACTTCTGCAAAGAGATTCTGAGGTTATGACGATTGTCCTCACAACCATCTTTCTTTTGAAGCATGGAAACAGGGGAGCAGCAGGAGGCTGTCTATACCACCTTGAAACTTCTTTATATCTGCCTCACAACAGCTTATACACCCACCAAGTTTTGTATCAACTATAAACGTGAAAATATTACAACCGATGCCCATGTCCAAATCATTGATATAAATTTTGAAAAGCTGGAGCTCAAACACTGATTGTTATCGTACCTCACTGGTCACAGCCTGCCAATCTGAGAATGACACTTTATTTGTACTCTCTGCTTTCAGACTGTCAACCAGTCTTCAATCTCTCCTTCGGATGACTCCTATCACTGATTACATTTCTCTTTGTTCTTTTACCTCAGTTTTCCAACTTTCTTATGTGTATTAAAAACAAAGCTACGCTGATGTCTTCTAAGCAATCTGCTCAGAGATGTTATTGCACACTGCTGGAACAGATGGGACTTAAACCTAGCCCTCCTGGCTCAGACCTAGAGATGGTACCACTGTACCACTAGAGCCTTCCAATAAATACTCTCTAACATCAGACAAAAGAGGCTGGAAATTTGAAATAAGAAGAAGTACTGGAAATGCTCAGCTGATCAGAGAATATGCATTGAGGGAGAAAGTCTTCAATTCAGATTTTTGATTTTCAACAAAAATTGAAGCTGAAATTTTATAGAAGCAATGAAATGAATGATACCTTCAGGTCCTGATGTGCATTATTTCACCCACTCCCTTCAACACAAGTAAAATATTATTTTAACTTAATAGGTTAGGTTTCACCTTTTTCATTATAGAGCCCCTTTGATTGGCTATCAACTAGTTAATTTTTTTTGATAGTTTAGTTAAAAGATTGTACTCCCAGCACCAACCTCTGGGTACTGCTTTCCATCTTGCTCCCCAAGTACCTTCTGATACATCACATTATGAGTTATCAGTTTAAGAACACACAATCTTTCTCTCTTATTCTGTTGATCATTTATTAATAAATGATGCACTCTATTGTTGTTGGGGGATGTGGTGTCAATTAAATCAGCTGTTTTGTCCTGGGTTGTATTGAGGTCCTTGAGTTTGTTGGATCTGCATTCATCCAGAATAGTGGAAAGTATTTCTTTAGGGGAGGTGATGTCCCAGAGGCATTATTGCTAGACTATTAATCCAAGGAGGAAGTCAGGACTGCAGATGCTAGAGATCAGAGCTGAAAAATGTGTTGCTGGAAAAGCGCAGCAGGTCAGGCAGCATCAAAGGAACAGGAGAATCGATGTTTCGGGCATAAGCCTGAAGAAGGGCTTATGCCCGAAACGTTGATTCTCCAGCTTCTCTGATGCTGCCTGACATGCTGCGCTTTTCCAGCAACATATTTTTCAGCGATTAATCCAAGGACCCAGGTAATGTTCTGCAGACATGGGCTCAAATCCCACCGTGACAGCTGGTGGAATTTGAAGTCAATATAAATCTGAATTAAGAGTCTAATGATGACCATTGGCAATTGTTGGGAAAATCCATCTGGTTCACTAACAGATTCACTAATCTGGTTTGGACAGCTTGGTGGCTCAGTGGTTAGCAGTGCTGCCTCACAGCACCAGGGTCCTAGGTTTGATTCCAGCCTTGGGCAACTGTTTGTATAGAGTTTGCACATTCTCCCCGTGTCTGTGTGGGTTTCCTCCAGGTGCTCTGGTTTCCTCCCACAGTCCAAAGGTGTGCAGGTCAGGTGAATTGTCCATGTTAAATTGCCCATAGTGTTAGGTTAATTAGTCAGAGGTAAATGGGTTTGACTGGGTTACTCTTCAGAGGGTCGGTATGGACTTGTTGGGCCGAAGGGCCTGTTTCCACGCTGTAGGGAATCTAATCCTTTGGAGAAGGAACCTGCTATTGTTACCTGATAAATCCTACATGTAACTCGAGATACACACCAATGTGTTGTTGACTCTTAACTAGGGATGAACAATAAATTGATGAAGCAGTTGAAGATGTTAGGGCCTGGGAACTCCAGCGAGGATGTCCTAGTCTGAGATGATCATCCTTCAACAACCAAAACTATTGTTCTTTGGGCCATGGCAATCACACTTATCTTTTGAGTTCAGCAGTTTTGTCTATACTTGGGCCAAGACTCTAATAAAGTCAGGGGGAAAGTGGTCCTAGCAGGACTCAAACTGAGAATTGGTGAGCAGGTCATTGCTTTATAAATGCTGTATAAATACTGCTTGAAGGCACTGTCCATTATACTTTCCATCTCTTTGCTGATGACCAAGAGTAGGTTGTTGAAATGGTAAGTGGCTCCATTCTCATCACATGCTGGAAGACCCAGTCTGGCAAAAATGTTCTTCAGAACCTATCAGTACAAACAGTAGCACCACCCTTCAAGATGGACATTGAAGCACCCCTTGTAGAGTGCATTCTGTGCCCCATGTTAATGCTTCTTCCAAGTGGTTTACAACATGGAGAACTTTATCAGGCAAGAGGTGTGGTAAGTGGAAACTTCCTTGCTCATGTTTAACCTAACGTTTTAATACTTAATGGGGACCTGAGTCAATGTCACAGCCTCCCGTAGCAACTACCTTCTTAAAATAAGCAAAATACTGTGGCTGCTGGAAATCTGAAACAAACTCAGAGAAAAAGAGTTATGTTTCAACTCCAGTATGATCTTCTTCAGAACATCAGTAAAAGAAACATTTACTTTGTTTCTCTCTCCACAGAAGCTGCCAAATCTGTTGAGTTTCTCAGTATTGCCTGTGTTTACACTCTCTTGAATATGTAGCTCTGTGCAACTGCAGTCTCTGCTGGCTCTGTCTTTCTGGTTGAAGAGGGCATATCTAAGAATAATGAAGGATATGCCTGAGACATTTGGTGAGGGGTACGCCTGTGTCAGGTTGTGGAAAAGCGTATCTGTGGGGAAGCATTCACAATTTTAGGCACAAACCTCCAGGTTACTGAAGAGGGCTTTGCCAGGCCAACTGATCCATTGTAATTTCCAATGCCTAAATTGACGCCCCAAATGATGTGTCTGACTTCAGTCCTTTTTGCCTTTTCCCCAGCCTATAGATACAACTAAATGGTTTGCTAGATCATTTCAGATGGCAGAGAGTTAATCATATTGTATGAGTCTGCAGTCACATGGAGTTCAGGCCAGGTAAAGATGACAGATATTCTTCCCTAAAAAACATAAGAGAATAAAATGGGTTTGATGGCAATTAATTAAGTTTCATGTAAGCTGCTTCTGAGACTGGCTTTAATTGATGTATCAATTGATTTGTTTTTCCACTAGCTGCCATGACCATGAGCATCAGCATGGACCTAATCTATCAACTCTTCCACTTTTGCAGTATCTTCTTCCTTGATAAAAGCTCGAACATACTCTTTTTCTGCTTTATGTGTAGCTCTCTATCCATTCCATCATGGTGAAAATTATTTTGTGAAAACGCAACAGCAGAGCCCATCTTCAAGAGTCTCTGTCATGTGGATATAATCACTGAAACAAATGCAGCATCACCAATCTGAAGCTGAGTGGAAAATGGAATCATGGAAAAGTGATTTAAAAAGCAGTTTGGGAAGAATTCCAATTTCTAGTTATGAAATGGTTTTATGAAAGCCACAAAAAGATCAGCCAAATCTAAGAAAAGATCATGTGAGCTTGCAACAGACTTTAGTAAAGGAAATTATGAGTAATTAACAAATCAGAGGAAGCAAATAGAAATTGAATTTGCACTGTTTTTCTTTTGGAAAAGTAATAAAAGATTGTGGAAAAGCCTTTTTGTGGTAAATCCAGACTTAAACTTTTAGATTTAGACTTTATTGTCACATATAATCAAGTACAGAAGTATAGGAGTACAATAAAAAGTTTTCAATGTTGCCACACACAGTGCCATCTTAGGTACAATTACTGAGATACAAAAACTTAAGAACAAAGTAAAAAGAAATCAGAACAAAGTTACAAGTTAAACGTTATTGGAGCTCTTAGTAGAGTCTACAAAGTAAAGAAATAAAGCTAAAAGTTAAACATTACAGTCATTCTTAGTATTAAGTTGAAAAATAAAGCTAAAAGTTCAACCACTATAGTCTTTCTTCAGTGCTTAGCCATCCCAGGACTGCACTTCTTACAAGTGCTTGATCTCTTCCATTTTGGCATGCTTTACGGACTCACTCCTGTGATCTTTGTCTACCCGAGTCTTGAACCAGGCTTGCACCACTGCCACATACAGGACTGCTAAAGCCTGATCCATGTCAGGCCTTGGCCTTGCCTTTGGCCTGTGCACTAGGTATTGGGAACTCACCAAGAGTCCTGGGTCAGGCCCCCAGCTGCTGCCTCTTACTGGATAAACAGCTGACTGCGAAATTCAATGAGCCCAATACCACCACCACTGCTGCCTCTCACCTAAAGATAAGTTAGTAGAAGAAAAATTAGATTTCCTGAAAAATTCCTGAAGAAGGGCTGATGCCCGAAATGTCGATTCTCCTGTTCCTTGGATGCTGCCTGACCTGCTGCACTTTTCCAGCAACACATTTTCAGCTCTGATCTCCAGCATCTGCAGTCCTCACTTTCTCCTCGAAGAAAAATTAGAGCTATTCTTATCCCCACACCTGGTGTTGCTTTTCCATGCTGCTCTCGGTGTTGTTAATTTAAGATGCAAACTAGAAATGTGGGTGTTGAGCAACTAAGTAGTATAGTGATAGATAAAGATGAGGTGTTATAAAGGCTGACAGCTCTCAAGGTAGGGAAGTCACCAGGCTCAGAAGCATTGTTGCTGAAAGAGGTGAGAGAGCAAATTGCGGCATCATTGATAGAGATTTTCTAGGCCTCTCTGAGCACAGGATTAATCCTGGGGGACTGGAGGATTGCAAGTGTAACACTGTTGTTTAAAAAAGGGGCAAATGATAACTCAGGAAACTGCAGACTTGTCAACTTGACATTAATAATGGGAAAACTGATGGAATCCATAATATGGGATAAATAAATATACACTTAGAGAATGTAAGTTAATACAAGACAGTCAACATGCTTTGTCAAGGGCAGGTCATGTCTGACAAATTTAATTAAATTCTTTGATGAGGTGACACAGACTATGGATGAGGGTAGTGATGTGCATGTTATATAATTGAACTTTCAGAGACCATTTGATATGGTGCAACATGGCAGATTAGTTAGCAAATTATAAATGTTTGGAATTGATGGGTCTTTGTTGGCATGGATTAGAAGTTGGCTATAATATAGGAAACAGAGAGTGAGTATAGATGGGCATTTTCAACTGAGACCATTTTAAAATGGTGTTCCCCTGGGACTGGTTTTGGGACTCTAGCTTTTTCTGATTTTTATAAACAACCTGGAGATGGATTTTGAGGTAATGCATTTTGTTTGAAGAAACATGGAGAGACAATACAGGCTCAATGGTACAACTCTGAGAGGAGTACAGGAGCAGAGGGATCTCAGGGTTCACAAAATTCTCTGAATGTGGCTAGGCAAGTTGAAACAATTGTTAAGAAAGTTTATAGTATTCTTGGGTTTATAAATAGAGGCACAGAGTATAAAAACAAGGAATCAATGCTACATCTCTACAACACATTAGTCAGACCACATTTGAGTACTGTGTTCAGTTCTGGGTACCTTATTTAAGGAAGGGTATTAAAGCCTTGGAGAGAGTGCAAAAGATATTTATTAGACCGAGAACAGGAATTAGGGATTTAGATACAAAGAAATATTCGAGAAATTGGGCTTATTGACCTTGGAGCAGAGAAGATTAAGAGGTCACATTATTGAGGTTTTCAAAATTATAAACAATTTTGACAGGACTAAGAAGGATATTCTGTTTACATTAGTAGGTACATCAATCAGTAGCTAGGAGTCACATTTTCTTGATTGTCAGTAAGAGAACTAAGAGTGAAATGAGGAGAAACTTCTTTATGCGGAGAGTTGTTAGGATTTGGAATGTGCTGTTTGAGAGGGTGGTGGAGGCGGATTCCATACGATGTTTCTAGAGAGAGATGGATATAAATTTGAAAGTGATTAATTTAAAGGGGTACAGATATAGGATGGAGAATGAGACTAGTTAGGCAGCTCTTTTGGCAGCTGGTAAAGGCACAATGGATCAAATGGCACTGTAATCTTCTCTGGTTCTATGAATACAAAGGGTGTGAGGCCCAATCATCCTCACTGCAGGTAGTAAAGGTAATTAATTCAGGCTATCCTCAATAAGCAAGTTAATATTGGAATGAATCAGTGATACTAATCTGTGGCAACCTATTCATTCTGTGAATGTTAATGGTGAGAAATTTCATTGATACAATTGCACTGATATTGCCAAATAACAATACTTTTGTAAAGAGCATTTATACATAGCTTGTTGCTCCTAAACTTTACACCATCCATATTTAATGTATAGAATGAGTAGATTGGAGACCCTATTGTGGGACCAGTTCCTGGCCCTGGCAAAATCCGCTGTGTGGAGATTGTCAGGATGTCTTCTCTCACTAATGATCCATACTGAGTCAAAAGAGAAGCTTCAATGTTTCTGCAAATGTACTGACTGCAGTGTTAGAACTGTGAGCTGGAGGACACCCTTAAAGATTGCTAGGGCCTAAAATTAGATGAGGTTTTGAAAAACAATCTGACTTTTAGGCACATGGTTTGGGTCACATAAGGTAATAAGAAGTCATCTCTTCACCCTTTATTTGCTAAGATATCGACTGAACTTCACCTATAACTCCTCCCCCACCCCCATCTCTCATATGAATCACCCAGTTCAATGTTTTCACTTTTATTATCTAATTCATCCAGGTGATAGTATCTGACCTGATGAATAAGAATGAAAAAGCAAGTGACAACTGGGTGATTGGAGTAAAGAAATGGGACAGGATCTTGTTCCTAGGACTCCTGCTTGTTCTCGTATTCATTCTCCTTATTATCATTGTAAATAAGGAAAAACATTTACTCCCTGCTGTTCTAGCTTCTGATCATGATACTGGTCCTTCTCCACATTATCTGTTATACATTGCTACGATGCATCTATAGGAGACAGGATAAGTTAAGATTGACCTCTGAAATTATATTGACAAAGTATGTATGGGAAACTTTTATTTGGGTTGTAGTTCACAGTCATGCTACAATTATATTATCTTGTAAATACTAAACATTGCAGCCACGGTAAGTCAATTGTCATGGGAAAGTGACTTTCCATCAGCTTGTGGGAGGGTATGAGATGTTAAATTTGCCAAAGTTGCAGCTTCCCCATCAATATGCTGCTTTTCATGGACATTGTGTACATATTTCCCCTGTAGAAAAGTTAAATGCTTTAGCTGGTGGCATCAAATGATTGGTGTCAAGATTTTGTCTGCGAGCAATTGCTGTTAATGTGGATGGCAAGAGGCCTTGTTAGTGACTCCATTCATCACATAGTGCACACAAGGTGATATGTGAAAGTAAAATGTTTGGAGGCTGAACATGCTTCTCAAGGAAGGGAAAGTGACCCATGCGCTGCCTATAACTACAGAGCGTGCTTGTACTGGAAGGAGAGTGAAATAAAAATTATGGTTTTACATGAAAATGTTTCATTCTAAGTCTTGACAAAGGAATTAATTAAAGAAAAAATAGCAGCAAATTATTTGGTTACTTATTTGAAGGTTGTATTAAAAAAGCCAGGTCAGAAAGTCCTACTGAAACAATGAGCTAATCCAATAAGCGTCAGTTAGCAAGGAAGCTCTACACAGTTAAGAAGAAATGTTTGTATCCTGGTTATTTATAACTGACAGATAAATATTAAAGATCTCAGACAAAAACAAAAATTGCTGGAGAAACTCAACAGGTCTTGCAGCATCCGTGAAGAGAGAGTTAGTGTTTCAAGTCATAGAGATAGACAACATGAAAGCAGATCCTTTAATCCAACTCATCCATGCTAACCAGATATCCTAAATTACACTTGTAACACACTTATAACACACAGACCTTTATTTACAAGGGGCATTTGTTTGTCGTAATGATGTTGAGAAGTCACATCATACTGATTGACTCTTGCAACATAATCAGTGCTAGCTTACATTCTTGCTTCTGAGAGAGTTTGCTCCTTCCAGATGAGGGCTGTGCATGAGTGCATCTTGATATTTCTTTAACATCTCTCTCTTTGATCAAGCAATAGTTAGCATTGAATTTTACTTGCTAACACGCCCATGAACCTTTGATGCTCTACTGTATTGAAGGCAAAGTTAAAAAGGGATAGTTATTGTGATAGTTATTAGAACTGTTGCTAATGAGGTAATGTTCTTTCACAATTTATCTAATAAATTGAATGCTTCCAAGAGGAGAGTTTTTGGAGAATTGTTGATGATATATTTTATAAATCCGTACTGGCCTTTTACCATTGTTAACCTTACAAATGTTGATATGGCACAGTGATCAAGCAATATATTTCTCCTTCCTCCTTTCCTCTACCTCCCTCAGGCGACTCTCTGTGTGGAGTTTGCACATTCTCCCCGTGTCTGCGTGGGTTTCCTCTGGGTGCTCCAGTTTTCTCCCACAATCCAAAAATGTGCAGGTTAGGTGAATTGGCCATGCTAAATTGCCTGTAGTGTTAGGTGAAGGTGTAAATGTAGGGGAATGGGTCTGGGAGGGTTGCGCTTTGGTGGGTCGGTGTGGACTTGTTGGGCTGAAGGGCCTGTTTCCACACTGTAAGTAATCTAATCTAATCTAATCTAATGTGAATATAGTGGCCAGCTTTATGGCAGTTTAAAGTACCTACCATCCAGCACCACTTTCTGTTCATTATATACTGGTTTGATATATTGAATAGATGAATGCTCGCCCATTTCCTTTGTCTCAAGTGTTAATCTGCCCTCAGATCAATTTAAATAAGATCTGAGGATTTAGATTAAACAGTGAATTAATCTAGCTCAATATTACTCTTTAAACTTAGAGAGGGAACATATATTTGAACTTGTCGCAACTAATTGTTTAACAGGAAAGATTCCATTAAATGTGAGTTTTTCATTTTGATCTGAAGAGTTATGCTGCTAAGCAGTGAAAATTATTTTATTTGCTTTCTTAACATGACAATTTCATAATTTTATCTAACGTGAACCAATGTAAATAAGCTTTAGTGTGAAGGTATGAGATACAGCTATGTTTAGATTAGATTAGATTACTTACAGTGTGGAAACAGGCCCTTCGGCCCAACAAGTCCACACCGCCCCGCCGAAGGTAACCCACCCATAGCCCTACATCTACATTTACCCCTTACCTAACACTATGGGCAATTTAGCATGGCCAATTCACCTGGCCTGCACATCTTTGGACTGTGGGAGGAAACCGGAGCACCCGGAGGAAACCCACGCAGACACGGGGAGAACGTGCAAACTCCACACAGTCAGTCGCCTGAGGCGGGAATTGAACCCGGGTCTCAGGTGCTGTGAGGCAGCAGTGCTAACCACTGTGCCACCGTGCCGCCCACGAACAACAACTCCCGCTATCTGTTTACAACTTTTTTATGTTCCACTATGACTACATTTAGATTATTGCAAAAGTTTCTTGTGGCATGTTGACATTTAAGAATAATTTATTATAAAGATAGCTAAATGTCTCAATCAGATGCTATATTCTACATCAGAGTCTGGGTAATTTTGTATTAATTTCAATGGTGGGCAATTTTAATTAAGGAAGCACAACAACACGTGAAAGAAATGTACCACAAAAAGACAGAAGTAAACCAGCCAGTGCTTTGAGTTTGTTTTAGTCAATCATGTAGCAATTTGACAGTATGTTGTTCACCCACGAGCACAAACATCATCTCCTGGGAATGGATTTTTAAAAATCTAACCAAATTAGGGGTGAGTACTTGTGGGTGATTTCTCTTTGATCCCTGAACTCAATTGAAATTTCCTGAAACAATTCAATTGGCAGATCATCAACACTGATCTTTCAGAATCATAAAATGGAAATAAAAGAAACAAGAAATGCAAAAATAGAACCAATGAGAGAAATAATGAAGATGAAACCACTGAGTTTATAATTGTCATTTCATACCAAAGAACTTGAGTATTACTGAATAAAGACACATTTTGCCAAAGCTTTTCACTTTGTATTATCAGGCTATTTATCTTTTAACCCCTTCCCCGGTGACTTTTTCTGGAGAAAACCTTTCATTTTCAGATTACTTTTTTATTGCATTTTTTATAAGTATTTTTAATGCTGATTATGGAAATAACTTTTGTTTTTTCTATTTCCAATATTTTACTTGAAATTTTATTTTGAAGATACCATTTACGGCAAAAAAAAATTGGTCTTTCAAGTAGTTCATCTTTTGACCTGTTAATTTCTTGATCTGGCATTTTCACAATACCCCCAAGCATTTTCAAGGTGAAAAACACACAAATTTCTGCCTTTGTTACAGGGCGCCACATACAATCTCTTTCTCCAGTTTGTTCAGCAAAGCGATTAGTTTCGTCCACAACTCAATCAATAATTCTGTTGTCATATAAAAGACTAAAAAAATCCAAAGGAGTCATATCAGCTGTGTCTTGATCAATTGATATTCCAGGATTTCCAGTGAATGGGAAGCGTGGTGGTGGAGGAAGCATACATTCTTCAGACACCACATGTTGACACCAAATTCGTCCATTCTCCTCCTCCTCCTCCTCCTCCTCACTTGAGAGAGAATAGCCATTATCAGACGAGCTTGCACTCTCATCTGATATATCCAAGCTTCTAATAGAAGGTTCATACTCATTGTCATCTTCTGAGCTCGACATCTGGGTGTAATTTGTAAAAAAAACACAGAAAAAAACCGAATGACAGTGTGTGCCCAAAAGCGATGCATCCATTCTTCTTGCAATGCCTGAGGCGGAAGAGGCACAGCTACCAGACGTATGAGTCACCGAGTTTACTCGTTTCTAGCTGAGAAGGGCCCAGAAATGCCGAGAATTGACGTATAAACTCGTCTGTGGCTGTTTTTGAAATTATATGTTTTGGACAAGTTTACTTGTCGCACTCTGAAAAAGACAAATTGGGTGAAGACAAGTTAACTCGTCTTTGCTGGGTAAGGGGTTAATTTGCATTCTTGCACAACGTCCTGATGACTGCAAGATGAAAAGCTTCAACAAAATGTGTCTTTTTTTCAGAAATACTCCAGCTTACAATTGTCAGTTGATAATCTTGTATCAGCCTGAGTGAACAAATCCAAAAAACTATGACAATGATTATATTCCTTCTGTCTTTTGGATTTCCATTCTTGTGTAGATGCAGGAAAGTACATAGGGGAAAGAACCAGGAAAGTAAATGCAGAAACAAAGATATGTTCTATCGTATAACAGGACAGCTCCTGATATAGGAGAATTGTAAACACTTTCAAAGAATTACACATGATTAAACTGCTCTTCTAAAAAAATACAATTCCTCTCTTCACATTAACATCATGTAAGTTATTTCAGCTTTGTGACTTACAAATGGGGATTCTAACAGTTGAGAGACCTATCAACAACAATCAAAACTATGTATGAGTCCAACTCAAAAAATTGGAAAAACAAAGATGAATGATTTGGAATCAATCTCATTGTGCAACTCTCACCGCAATAGCATGACCTAACTAGCAACGCAAGTGGGTAGTTTCTACATTGTGCTGTGTTTTTCCAGCAAGCCAATACACAGTGCCATTTTTAAAAGAACGCATAAATATTTGTTTTATAGCAGCAACCACTTTTGAAGTTAAGGATTGTTATTCCAATGAGTAACATTTTATTTGTTTAATTTGTGGCATGCTATTAAAACAAAATTCTGTCCCTTCAGGATATCATGTCACTTATTTATAATGGAATATGAATGAACAGTAAATCTTCATTACAAGCTTATTTACATAAGAGATTATAAAGTTTTACTTTCTGATGTAAGTTTCACGTTCCTAAACAGGATTCCAAAGTGATTATTACATCAAAGTATCTGATGCTGTTTATACACTGCAGTTTTTTCCCTTCTCTTAAATGCATTCATTTGTATGTGAGCATGTTTCATAACCATGTTTATCAGTGTTTCATGTTAATACAAATCCATAATAAAGTGTGGCATGTACAAATAATTTGTATTTATTCATGGGTGGTCTAAATTATGCTAAAGGTGGATAGCACGCCTGAATTTATTGTATCTTTGCTGTCTGTAAATTTCATAAACTACTTAACTACTTTATTTCTGCCAACATCATAGCAAAGATAGCAAGATAAGAAATTTGCATGTATTATGATACAGAAGGTCTACACAATTGCTAGGAAGTTGAAATGGAACTCCCTCAACCCCCAAACAACCCATAGCTGGATTTAGTGCTGGCTATAGGTGTCTTGCCATTGGACCCCAAAAAGGAATTGTGATCCTGCTATGACAAACGATGGGACCCATGTCAAGTCTGCCATCCTTGTTCAGAACCAGGTAATGTGTTGGCTTCTTCAGCTGTGCTTTCAGGAGAAGGCCCCATTTAAATATGGTCCTGTATTAGTAAGAAATGCCTTGGTTTTCTTTTGGAACTGCAGGGAATACCAAATTCCAATGTTTGTTTGTTCTTCGTGTGTAAGCACTGTACAGGAACACTTCAGCAACTGTGTATGTATATAAAGTTTTTTGCCTGAATAAAGTCATTTTTGCAATACGAAACGGAGTGTGAATTGATGGATAGCCTACAAACAATTATGTAGGATCTGGGACAACTAACGCTAGATAGGGAAGATGAGGCAAGTGAGACTTCGGGATGCTGTTGCTACTGGACAACACTTCTGTGGGTCAAAAACTGGCAAAAAAGGCCCACCTGTTGGCTTCCTCACAAAACATTGCCCACAGCTCCACCTCAATTCATTGAATGTCAACAAGACATCGATACAATTGATTTTGTGAGTTGATTCAATTTGGCTTTGGGAAGAAAACCATCTGCCACCTTTCCTACTGCTAACAGGCATTTTATTAGCCCACTATTATGCAGGCAATCCCCAAATGACTGGAAAAATACAGTTCAGTTTGTCATTTTAATCAGAACTTTGTTTTCTGTTATCAGCAGTGACCATAATTCCAGGCAAATAAAAGTGTTCAACCCATGCAAACTGCTGTTAATGACCAGACATAAAGCCAATTATTTTTGTCCAGATTTTCAAAAAAAAATTGCAACTTTCCATAGCACTTTATTATTAAACAATGTTCATACATTCAGTGATTAATGGTTTGCTATTGCTTGTAATGACTTGCAAGTTTTTTAAACAAATGCAGTGTGCATCTGTGTTTGCAATCTGTGATTTGCCAAATGTCTGTTTCACATTAATGAAAAAAAGTCAAAAATCACACAACACCAGGTTATAGTTCAACAGGTTTAATTGGAAGCACTAGCTTTCGGAGCGCCGTTCCTTCACCACCTGAAGAAGGACTGGAGCTCCAAAAGCTAGTGCTTCCAATTCAACCTATTGGACTAAGTCCTGGTGTTGTGTGATTTTTAACTTTATACACCCCAGTCCAACACCGGCATCTCCAAATCATGAAAAAAAGTTACTCCAAGTCAAAGTTATGATTCAGATTGGATTTCTGTCAGCTCTGTCCTAATCTATGCTCGTTACATGATATTTACATTTCATTCGGGAATTTCCAACTTTGCACATTTGTTTCTGGAATGCCTATATCTGAAATTTGTTCCAACAGCTCATGGTAATCAGCTGGGAAATCTGTGCTCTCCAGATGGCAACTTCGATTTCCCACTTGAGATCATTGGATCATTGGAGTAATTTTGGGAAATGGAAATGAATATTTCTTTACAAATCACTCAACTCACTATAGTGAGTTTCCTGCCAAAAGTGATGAAGATGGATCCACCCATATGTGGGTGACACAATTATCCAATGTATTTCGAGGAGAAAGTGAGGACTGCAGATGCTGGAGATCAGAGCTGAAAATGTGTTGCTGGAAAAGTGCAGCAGATCAGGCAGCATCCAAGGAGCAGGAGAATCGACGTTTCGGGCATGAGCCCTTCTTCAGGAATGAGGAAAGTGTGTCCAGCAGGCTAAGGTAAAAGGTAGGGAGGAGGGACTTGGGGGAGGGGCGTTGGAAATGTGATAGGTGGAAGGAGGTCAAGGTGAGGGTGATAGGCTGGAGTGGGGGTGGGGGCGGAGAGGTCCGGAAGAAGATTGCAGGTTAGGAAGGTGGTGCTGAGTTCGAGGGATTTGACTGAGACAAGGTGGGGGGAGGGGAAATGAGGAAACTGGAGAAATCTGAGTTCATCCCTTGTGGTTGGAGGGTTCCTAAGCGGAAGATGAGGTGCTCTTCCTCCAACCGTCGTGTAGCTATGGTCTGGTGATGGAGGAGTCCAAGGACCTGCATGTCCTTGGTGGAGTGGGAGGGGGAGTTGAAGTGTTGAGCCACAGGGTGGTTGGGTTGGTTGGACCGGGTGTCCCACAGGTGTTCTCTGAAACGTCCCGCAAGTAGGCAGCCTGTTTCCCCAATATAGAGGAGGCCACATCGGGTGCAGCGGATGCAATAGTTGATGTGTGTGGAGGTGCAGGCGAATTTGTGGCGGATATGGAAGGATTCCTTGGGGCCTTGGAGGGAAGTAAGGGGGGAGGTATGGGCAAAAGTTTTGCATTTCTTGCGGTTGCTATGGTCCGTGTGTCCAAGAGGTGTTCTCTTAAACATTCCGCAAGTAGGCGGCCTGTCTCCCCAATATGGAGGTCTCCTCATTCCTGAAGAAGGGCTCATGCCCGAAACGTCGATTCTCCTGCTCCTTGGAGGCTGCCTGACCTGCTGCGCTTTTCCAGCAACACATTTTCAGCTCGTATCCAATGTATTTCTCCTACTTGGTGCAATAAATTCTGTTTCCCTTCAATGTATTACATTATAATTGTTGATAGTAAAGACTTTTCAATGAGCAAAAAAGATATGATTGGTTGTTTTTGCATATTTTTTAAGTTTTTAGTTTAATTGCAGTTAATATTTGTTGACCTTTGTCAGTAATCCAAGTGATATTGAAATTGCAAAATTCAGCCCAACAATATGAGAATGAACCTTGCACCAAAGCTGTGAAGGCAGAAAATCTTGAACATACCATCACTCTGAGTGATCGTTGGGTACCTGTTCTTTTTGAATATACTGTATAGATGATTTTCCTCTGTTCTTCATAGTTCCTCTGTGCTGCAGTGTGTGGCGGCTCTTTGAAGTAATGTTTTAATGCAGCTTTGTTTGTGGATGTTGTCATTTACAAAATACCTTGCAAGAACTGTAACCAACACTACATTGGACAAACAGGCAGAAAACTAGCCACCAGAATACATGAACATCAATAGCCACGAAAAGACATGACCCACTCTCACTGGTATCCTTACATACGAATGAGGAAGGACACCACTTCAACTGGGACAACACATCCATCCTAGGACAAGCTAAACAAAGACATGCACGAGAATTCCTAGAAGCATGCTATTTCAACTGAAACTCTATCAACAAACACATTGACTTGGATCCCATTTACCACCATCTGAGAAAAATAACTGGAAATGACATCACCATTGGAAATGACGTCACCACAGGAAATTGCACCACCAACCCATGGAAACCCAAACATATAAATAGAAAGTAGGTTACATCACCAGTGCTTCATCTGTTAGGCAGAAGTGGATACTGCAAATGCTGGAGATTAGAGTCAAACTTACAGTGATTCTAGAAAAGCACAGCAGGTCAGGCAGCTTCTGAGGAGCAGGAAAATTGACATTTCGAGCAAATGCCCTTCATCAGGAATGAACTGAAGATGAACCTTCAAGCTCAGCGAGCAAACCTACATCCAGATCCTGCAACTCTCTTCCTAACAGTATTGTTGATGTAACTACAGCATTTGGACTGCGGTGGTTCAAGTAGACAGCTTGCCATCACCTTCTCAAGGGCAGCGAGGGTAGTCCTCACTTTCTCCAAGATATTAAATGATGGCCTAGCCTGCTACACCCATATGCCATGAAATAAAAATGTGAATCAGCAGGGCTATGTCTTCGATAAAACAGAATCAGAAACAGGCCAATAAAACTGGGTTTGTGGAATAGATAATACAGTTAGTTCTGCTATAAGGTGTATTTCTTCAATGTGAATTGGTTTTAACATGATTGAAGAATTTAGACATTATTTGTAGAACTTGAATTTTCCTTACCTGTATGGGCTATAATGCAATTCCAGTTCCATTTGGTTAAATAGCATGGCTATTGCATAATTTTCTTATAACGTGAAATCGCACAAGAACAGACCTATCGCGTTATATCAGAATTGTCTATATTCATTATGAATACACATATATAGGAAACAATTATAATATATTATGAGAGGTTTTAGAAGAGGCTGAAGAACTTCAAGTCATGGAAAATTTTGTGATCTTATTGTATCTTGAGACATATCTTGAGATTTGGCAGGCTATGTCATAGTCATTAGGCTTTCATTCAAAGTGAAACAATGGGAGCTAGAGAGTTTCTCTTGTGTGAATTTTCCATCATAGATTGACAAAAAGAATATGCTTTGTAGCTTTACCATGCTTGTAGATTGTTATACTGAAATAGCTGATAACTATGAAACCTTTGCAGGCCATCTTCATTGTGCAAACAGAAATGGGTTATTCAATAGTTTATATCATGTTATCACATTCAGAGTCTTCATTTTTTCTAAGTTACATTTGTGGGCTGCTGAACAACCACAGCCTGCCTGGCCACCCAGGTCTGCGGTGGAAGGTCCAGCACGGATCTGATGACTGTTCAAAGAATAAAAGTGACTTTTTCTGATCCACAGACCAATATTTAACCTCAACCAACCATCAAAGAAAGGGCTGTCTGGTCACCTATTACTTGTTTATTGTGAATTGATACACAAAGTAGCAGCAACATTAGGTAAACGATTGACTCCTTTAATAACATATTGAAAATGAGACATGTTGTATAAATACAAGCTATTCTCCTTTCTCATTATGAATAGTTGTGCTATATAACTTTGTTGATTTAATTCCAAAATGTCTTTGTGTGCTTTGACATTGCTGTATTTGGTATTAGTTAGCTCAAAATTATATGTGCTGCAGGTTAAGGTAGATAATTCTTTTGTATAGAAATGAAGGATCTTCTTCCATTAATAATTTTGAAAGAACATAAGCCCAAGAAAATGATATTGAAACTGTTTTGCAACAGATCCGAAAGAGGCCCTGTTTGTAATTGGGTTATTTTGATTGTTAAAGTTAAATTATTAAATTGTTTAATTTTTTTAGTGGAAGTTAGGACATTATATTCAATATGCAAGAATATGCCTCTTGGCTCCAGTCTTGTTTGTCATATATTAATCCAAAAACGGCCCTGAATTTCCAGGGAGTTTCTAACAATCTCCTCAACAGAATTCCTTACCAGAGAAACGGAGCAAACTGCTCCATAAAACAACGAAAATCACTATATGTCCTTGGAGATGATTCTGAAGAATAGGTTTGATATGCATTTGGAGAGGCAAGGAATGATTAGGGAGAGTCAGCATCATTTGTGCAAGGGAAATTGTATCTCACAAACTTGATTGAGTTTTTCTGAGGAAGTTATAAGAAGATTGATGAGGGTAGAGTGGTAGATATTGTTTACTTGGACTTTAGTAAAGCCTTTGACAAGGTTCCATATGGTAGACAAATTAATAAAGTTAGATCACATGGGATTCAGGGTGAGCTTGCCAGTTGGATATAAAATTGAGTCAATGGTAGGAGACAGAGAGTGATTGTTTTTTGGACTGGAGGACTATTACCAGTGGTGTTCCAAAGGGTTCAGTGCTTTTGTTTGTCATTTATATAAATGATTTGGATGAGAATACAGCAGGCGTGGTTAGTAAGCTTGCAGATGGTGGTATTGTGAACAGTGATAACCTTAGAAGGTTATCTAAGATTACTAAAAGATCTTAATCAATTGTGTCAATGAGGAGTGGTCGTTGGAGTTTAATTTGGATAAATGCGAGCTGTTGCATTTTGGTAAAACAAACAAAGGCAGGACTTGTACCATTAAAAGTAGGACTTTGAGTTGTATTGTAAAACAGAAAGACCCAGTGGTTCAGGTGGAAAATTCTTTGAAGTTTGTGTTACATGTAGACAGAGTCGTTAAGAAGGTGTGTAGCCTTCACTGCTCAGACTTTTGAGTATAAGATTCAGGATATCATGTTGAGGTTGTTGGTGAGACCACTTCTTGAGTACTACATCCAGTTCTGGTCATCCTGTTATAGGAAGGATATTATTAAGATGGAGAGTGTTAAGAAAAGATTTACCAGAATGTTACCAGGAATGGAGGATTTGAGTTATAAAGCGAGGTTGGATAGGGTGGGACTTTATCACTGGAGCATTGGAGGTTGAGGGGTGACCTTTTAGAGGTATATAAAATGGTGAGAGGTATAAATAAGGTTAAAGGAAGTTGTCTTTTCCCTAGGTTGGGGAAATTTCAAGACTAGGCTGCATATTTTGAAGGTGAGATTTAAAAAGGACATGAGCGCATCATTTTTACACAAATGAACATGCAGATGAAGTAGTGGAAATGGGTGCAGTTACAATGTGTAAAAGACATTTGGATAAGTACATAAATAAGAAATGTTTGGAAGCATATGGGTCAAGTGGAGGCAGATTGGACTAGTTTAGTTTTGGAATATGGTCATTCTGGGATGGTTGGACTGAAGGGTCTGTTTCCATGCTGTATGACTCAATAACAGTCGTGAATTATTAACATCCTTTCTTCATCATATGATGATTTCAGTAAATTGCACTAGTTGAAATAAGTAGGAAACAGGGAAATATATCTTCTGGGAATCATGTGCAAGAATATCATAAACAATTGTACAAATAAAACATTTGTAATGTGTTACTAATAGTACATAAACAAAATATCCCCCAATCCTAACCCAACCTCCATCATGCAAACAGTCTCTTGTTTTCAAAGATATTCTAATCTTCAGTTAAGAACAGCCAAAAAACAGGCAAATTTGCATTTAATGTCAAGTTAAATATAGTTTTTAGCATACTGGTAAAAAAAAGCTCTGACATTTCTAGCTTTCCATTCATTGAAGCCAGCGACATCAGAAACCTCCTGACATTTGACCGTTAAGCTGCTAACGATTTCTCTTAAACAATTAAGGATAGCTGCTATGTGCGAATGGAAAACAGTCACTTTGAAAGATGGTTTCAGTGTTGCAGATGAATCGCTAAAAAAAGAATGAGGGCTGGGAAGGAAGCTGGTTATTGCAAAAATGTTCTTTCTACTAAAAGTAAGCTGTTTGGGGTCTGGAATCTTTCTATAAACACTCAGCTCCTAACTTTTTGTTATACAAATATTGATAAGGTTCACAGCCTCATTGTTTTTCATCAGCACTGATCAGATCATATAACTAAAAGTTAAAAAAAGGTTGGGAGGAAAAGGGCTCAAGAACATTTTTTCCGAATAAGCTCACACAGCAAAAATTATTATTGTTAACAAATGGAATGAGTAGTTAGAATGGAAATATGATCCCCTGTGTGTTTCAAAATCAAGCTCTCCTGACAAAGAAATGTAGAGCTGTTGGAAAGGGTACAGAAAGAGCAATTAAGGATATATCAATTTATATAACTGATGATCCTCTAGAGGATAAAAAGAAGGTAGAATTCAAGTTAAAGACATGGCAGACAAAAGGTACTTTGTGTATAATGAGCAAGCCTGAGATATACGGAACTGTATGAAACTTCTATCCGTTGTAAGTCGTATTCTCACTTAGCAGGAAGATACATGAGTTCGAATGAGGAACCTGACAAGAGTGTGATCAATTCGATAGTAAAATGCTGACAATGGCAATTTGGTTCAATTGATATTATTTATGCTTCAATTATGTAAGACACTGGTGAGACCAAATCTTGAATACTTTGCCCTCCTTTTTTAAGGACAGATGGAAATGCATCAAAGGCAGTTTGGAGGATGTTTACCAGACTGACACCTGGAATAGATATGTCTTGCACAGCTGGGATTGTATACATTGGATTTTAGAAGAATGAAAGGTATCTTGATTGAGGTGTTTAAGACCCTAAATGGTTGTGGCAAGGGAAACATGGAAAGAGAGAGTCCTATTATGGGTTAATGCAAAGCAAGGGGGCTGTGCTTTTAAAACAAGGGTCACCCTTTGGGACTGAGATTAGGAGAAATTTTTCTTTCAGAGGATTGTGCAACTTTGGACACCTCTGTCTAAGAAGGCGATGGATGTGGGATCATTGAATACTTTCAAGACAGAGATGGATAGATTCTTATTAGAATGAGGAATCAAGAGGTTATCAGAAGTACATGGAAATGTGGAATTTAAATCACAAACAGATCAACCATAATTGTATTGAATGGCAGAGCAGGTCTGAGGAGCTATTTCTGCTCCTATATGGTATGTTTTCTTTTTGTGTGGATGAGAATTTGTTTCCAGATTGTGAAAAGGCAAACACTAGGAAGAAGAAGAAAACAAAGTGTTAAGTAAAAGCATTGTTTGAACTTGGTAGGTAGCAGTGATGCAAAATCAATAAAGTGGATTTCTTTTGTTTGGTATTTACATTATAAGTTAAAGTTGATTAATTTAGAAACACTTTAAAACTTGACATTAAGCTATTAAGTAGAGAAATCTTTCATCAACATACTTACTATATCCTACACATAATGAGCGTGAGAATTCTTCTTACCCTAATGCACTAAAATTGCACTGTGATTAAGTAGTAATCACACTAATGTGACTATTACCAAACACTGTACCATATGGAAATTTTAACAGGAGAAAGTTTAAACAAGGAAGGCAAAGTGACTGAGCATAGAAGTGAGGAAAGCTCATTTCAAAGAAAGGGGAATGATAGTTGTGATTTTGTTAACTAAATATGAACAAACTCACATAAAATTCTTTGCTCATTAGTTGAAGAAAAGTTTATTGGTTTGCTATAATTATTTTTAAACAGTGAAGACACATATTTAACAATAATTGCTAATACTTTTATTAAAATCAGTATCATAATATTATACTTTTAGCCAGACATCTTTGAGAAAGCTAATATTATCTCAGAACAATGTGAAGAAGCAGCTGAAGTCTCTAACAAAGAAAACAAAAGAAAAAATGTAACACTATTTTATTATTGACTCTAATGAAGAAGAAACTAGTTCTTAGAGCACACTTTTGGAGGAGGCTATAATGCTTTCACCAAAACAAATACTTGAATTGCTCCAGCCTTTTCCATGCAGCACAGATAAAGATAAACTAGCAAAAGATAAACCAGTTTGCAGCCAGGATAGAGTTATTGCTATTTCTACAATACTTATTGGTTGAAATATCAAATTTAAAATGATTTCAATTTCATTTCACTTCAGTGTGGTAAAATTACGAGATAAAGGTAATTTCATCCTTGTACATGCAGATGAAAAATTATTTGCTGTTAATGAATATTTGTTTCAAATCGAGAAAAGTCTTGACGTTTGAATGAATGACATAAGTTCAAGTACATTCGTATTCTTCCCTTCACCACCTGGAATAAAGTTACAGAACATAAAATAATGTGGCCAAGGATACTTATCTTGGACTTGGGATTCGGCAGGCCAAATTTTGTTTTTTCCACTTGAGCCGTAAATTGGCAAAATATGTGAACAGACGAATTAGGAGTTTAATTACCTACAATCTGCATTTCCTTGTTTTCAAAACTTCCACCAGTGGGAACAATGTTTTCCTACTTAGTCTGTCCAAGATTTTGAATACCTCTCTCAGCTTACTCTTCTCCAAGAAAAACATTTCAAACTTCAACTGAAGTTTTGCATTGCTAGAACCATTCCCACTGCTTCACGAGGTCTATCTTCATCTTCTTTCTGAACTGGTGTGCTCAGAACTGGACACAATACTCCAGTTGATGTTAAACTAGTATTCCACACAATTTGATATAACCTACACGCTTTTACATTCAATGGTCCTCTTAATAAAGCCTAGGTATCTGTATGTTTTAGTAACTTTACTCCCAACATGTACCACTGTCTCCAATGATCTACGTGCATATACATCCATGTTCCTCTTCTCCTGCACCCGCATTAGAATATTAAATTGTCTACCTGAGTCCTTCTGAGCAAAATAAATTACTTTGCACTTCTCTGCATTAAATGTTATCTGCCACTTTTTTCGCCTATTCTACCACCATCTTTACATCCTTTTGATGTTATCCATTATCATTCTTACATTTCACAATGTTTCACATCATTTGCAAATTTTGAAATTGTCTAGTGACTCCACAATTTCTTTTTTCACTTCCCTCATTATCCCTGAATATGTCCTGGCCAATCCTGGTGCCTCATCTTATCAGAATATTGACAGCCTATTGAATACTTCCTCCTTAACAATTTTAAACCCTTCAAATGTTTGAATTTCCTCCTATTTCTTGAAGGAATATGCAGCATCAAGTTGATTGATAAAGACAGATGCAAGTATGAATTTATGACTTTAGCCATACTCCCTACTTTCAAGTGTACATTTCCTTTTTTGGTCTTTAATCAGACTCACCCCTCCTTTTCCATCTTGTTAATATTTATAAGCCTAGACAAGACTCTTGAATTTCTTTTTATTTTAGTTATTGATCTCTCCATACTTTTTTTTTGGCTTTTCTTGTATGTTGTTCACTTCCCCTCTAGACCTTTTACATTCATCTTAGTCCCCACCTCTTCAATCAACCAGGTAGTTATAAGTATAATATTATGATACTGTTTGCCCCACTTCTCCATTTTTGTGAGAATTTACCTTGCCTGTGCTAATGGTCTATTTTATTATGATCTTTGTTTTGCATGTGAATAAAGATTGTGAAATTTATAACAATATGCTTCCACCAGCCATAAAAATTCCATCATAAAACAAAATTGTTGGATGAACCAACTATGAAGGTAATGACTGGTATGTGAAGACTTAGCAAGTGTTTTCATTTTGAACATTGATCTGCTGCCATCTCTCCCTTGGCAAATATATCCTGGATTGTGTATATTTATGATGGTATCTTTTTCCAACTCCACAGCTACTGAAATACTCAGAAAAAGAATGAAGTAAGTGATGTATGAAGTATTTACTTTGTTTTACAGAGTCTGGAACAAAGTGAAATAACAGTTCAGACTTCACTATATGGAAAAGCTCAAAAGAAAACTATTAGCTTTTTAAATATTATGCTTCTTTAGTAATTTTGAATGTTCGTTATTTAATAATTCCTTTTTGACAAGAGATGGTGAAGAATTTGCTTTTCCTGTGTTGCTTTTGTGTGTACGAAAGTAGACATGAGCCAAACAAACAGTTTTATCCTGAGGCCTGATCAAAATTGAGCCTTGGGTTTTAATTTTAAATATTTGGCATTCTTGCAATGTGAGCTTGGCTGACTATACCAGCATTTATTGCCCATTTAGCAGATATGAGTTAACCTCATTCTTGTGGATCTTGAGCTACATGTAATTTAGACCAGAAAATTACTGCCTATTTCCGGCCCTGGAAGGCATTAGCAAACCAGATGAGTTTTTAAAACAATTAACAATGGTCACCTGGTCACCATTAAGCCATCTTTTAATTCCAGGTTTTTTCTGAATTCAAATTTCACTGTCTGCCATGATGGGATTTGAACTGACATCCTTGGAACATTAATTTGAGGTTCTGGATTACTTACACATTACCATGACATTATTATTATGCGACTGTTCCCCACTTTTGTTTGCAAAGGTTCAGTAATCTGGAAATCCCAGTATGGCTTTTAAAAGCAGTTTGATAACCGAAGATTGAACCACTCAAATTGGCTTTCAGATTAAGTCAGACTACTGTATGTCCTGGAGAGATTGGAGTAGGGAAGGGGAGGCAGAGTGGGCAGAGGGAGGGAAGTCCTGGCCACTAATGTGGACAATTCTTTTGTGGACTTACTACTGCTACCCCTGGATCCATTGAAAAATGACTTGAAAATGTTTTCGGATGGTTTTGTTTGGAATGGGGTCCAGTACTCTCTTTAAGGACCACTCATTAGATAGATGGAGAACTGGAATGATCAGGTGGACTATGCATGTTTCATATTTGCTGACTGATTGCAAGATCCAATTTTAGATACATTAATAATTTGTTTGTATAGGCCCCTAGTACCTGTTTCAGCTGTGTGAATCCTAGCGCGTAGGAGGTTGAAAAGCAACATGATAGGAGTTTATAAAGTAATGAAAGGTATAGATAGATTTATTGGTAGGTGTCTTTTTCCTAGGATGTGGCATTTCAACACTAGGGGGCACATTTTTAAGGTGAGAGGAGAGAGAATTAAAAAAGACATGAGAGGCAATTATTTTACACAGAGGGTGGTTCACATGTGGAATAATCTTCTTGAGGAAGTGGTGCATGTGTAGAGTAGAGTACAGTAGCTTTTTATTTGTCATTTCTACCATATACAACTGATACAGTAAAACCAAGACAGCAGTCCTCCAGGACTGAGGGTGCTATGTGTACAACACAAACTACACAATTGTATGTAGTGCAATTAGCATAAAGTGCATTAGAAGTGCAAAACATGCAAGTTATAGAAGAATGAAAAATAATAGGCATTTTTCTAGCAGCAATACAAAAGAATTTTCAGATGGAAAAGAAACCGATCATTCTATGTTAAGGAGCTTGATGGCTAGGGGGAAGAAATTGTTGCACAGTCTGGCCATGAGAGACCGAATGCCCTGATGTCTTCTGCCAGATGGCAGGAGGGAAAAGAGTTTGAGTGAGGGGTGTATGGGGTCTTCCACAAAGTTCTTAGCCTTTCGGATGCAGCGTGTGGAGTAAATGTCTATAATGGAGGGAAGAGAGACCCTGATGATCTTCTCAGCTGTCCTCACTATCCATTGTAGGGTCTTACAATCAGAGACAATGCAATTCCCGAAATAGGCAGTGATGCAACATCTCAGGGTACTCTCAATGAACCCTCTATAGAATGTGATGAGGATGGGGGGGTGGGATGGGGGGGTGGGAGGTGGGCTTTCCTCAACCTGTGCAGAAAGAGAGCTGCTGCTGGGCTTTCTTGGCTGTAGAACTGGTGTTGGGGGTCCAGGTGAGATTCTCCGCCAAGTGTACGCCCAGAAATTTGGTGCTCTTCACGATCTCCATGGGGGAGCCGTCGATGTCTATCAGAGAGTGGTCACTCTATGCCTTGCTGAAGTCAAAAACCATCTCTTTAATCTTGCCCACGTTCAGAGACAGGTTGTTGGCTCTGCACCAGTCTGTAGCCTCTGCACCTCCTTTCTGTATGCTGACATTGGTTTTTTTTTTAGATTAGATTCGATTCGATTCTTTACAGTGTGGAAACAGGCCCTTCGACCCAACAAGTCCACACCGACTCTCCAAAAAGTAACCCACCCAGATCCATTTCCTTCTAACTAATGCACCTAACACTATGGGCAATTTAGCATGGCACACCTTTGGACTGTGGGAGGATACCAGAGCACCCGAAGGAAACCCATGCAGAGATGGGGAGAATGTACCAACACAGACAGTTACCCAAGGCTGGAATCGAACCTGGGACCCTGGTGCTGTGAGGCAGCAGTGCTAACCACTGAGTGCCACCCCATCAGTTTATGCTGATGAGACCCACTACAGTCATATCATCAGTAAACTTGATGTGATTTGACCTGTACATCAGTGCACAGTTGTGCGTCAGCAGGATGAACAGCAGTGGACTGAGCACACAGCCCTGGGGGACCCCATACTCAGTTTATTAGTGTTGAAGATGTTGTTCCCAATCTGGACTGATTGAGGTCTCCCAGTTAGGAAATTCAGGATCCAGTTACAAAGGGAGGTATTCAGGCCCAGCAGACTCAGCTTTCTGATCAGGTGCTGAGGAATGATACTGTTAAATGCAGAACTGAAATCTATGACAGCAGACTGACATAGGTATCCTTCTTCTCCAGGTGGGTCAAGACCAGATGGAGGGTGGTGGAAATGGCACAGCTCAGGCAGATGTTGAAGATGTCCGTGAGAACATTCACCAGTATGTCAGAACATCCTCTGAGCACTCTGCTCAGGGATGTTATCTGGTCCAGCAGCCTTCCGTGGGTTGACTCTGCATACGGTTTTCCTCATGTCAGCCGTGGTAAGACACAGCACCTAGTCATTGGGTGGGAAAGTAGACTTCCTCATTACCACATCATTTTCATGCCTCAAACTGTGCATAACAGGGCAGAAATACAATGTTTCAAAGATGTTGGATAGGTGCATGAGTAGGAAAGGTTTGGAGGGATATGGACCCGGAGCAGGCAGGTGGAACTAGTTAAACTTGGGTTATGTTTGGCATGGACTGGTTGGACCGAAGGATCTATTTCCATGCTGTATGACTCCTTAACAGAGCATAAGAAAAACAAAGTCACAAATCCAACTTGGCAAGATTGCAAGAAGATTAAACATAGGAGCTTATGACCCAAAAATATATCCCACCAGAATTAATTTTCACATTTGATACTCACAAAATTGGTGCAAAAATATTCCTACAGGGAACAATCTGAACTTGTACGAACAAGTTCAAAAGAAATAGAACTAGGCCATTCACTTTTCAAATGTGTTCTGCTATTTAATTAGATGGTGACTGACCCAAACTTCTTCTTTATTTGTTCTATTACAATTGATGGTCTGACGTAATATAAATCTATTGATTTCAATATTAAGTTTACATTGTTCCTGCACCCAAAGGTTTCCAGGGAACATTGTCACCCTTCTAGTATTCTTAGAATGAAATGTTAAGATTGTTACTGCATTCCCCAACTTTATAAAAATAATTCTTTGTAATAACCCTAACAACTTCCTTCACCATTTTACAAACCTAAATTAAATTACCCTTCCCTACTCAAGGGAATAAAAACCATATTTATAGAATCTGTCATCAGAATTTACTTCTTTAGTTTTTACTATCATTTTGATAAGTCTGTATACACTCCTTCCACAGCGTTGCATCATAGAAACTTCTTTTACAGAATTCGTAATGCACAAGAAGAGATTATTGATGCGACAAAACGATAGAGATCATTATGAAGCTGATCCAAGAAGACCTCTTAATGCACTTTAAAACTACAAGGAAATTGCTGTTTGGATTTTGCATCTGGAGTCCCAGTTTGCATTCAGAATTCAGTTGTCGATGCTGGTGGATCAGAGCAGACAGGTCAACTTGGAAGGTGGAGGCTAGATCCAGGAGCTGGGAATATGCAAATATCCTCAGTTGCTGCAACAGTTTTTGTTGTCTTCAAGATAGCATTAGTAAATCAAAGGTTGACATAAGGAGAGTTGAGGACGTTTTGCGGCTGTATATCATTTTGGGGCCCCTGGCAGAAAACATGGGAGATATTTATTTTTAAGTAGTAAATGGTTATGATCTTCAATGTGGCAACCATCCTGCAACTGTCTGGGGAAGGTTTTGCTGTGGACTTTGGGATTTTGATTTTGGGATGAAATGGATGTTCCTTGCTAGCATAAGAGCATACGCACACACTAAAATGTTAAAAAAAGTAAAGTTTGAGTTAGTGAAATCAAAACCATTTGGGACAAATGCAAACTATTTCATGTAACATGGCAATGAGAGACATGCCAATCAAAGTACAGTCAGTAACCCATTTTTGGAATACCGTTGAATATCCACCCACTTGGAATGCAAATATGTAATTTCTTTCTGGTTTTTGGGAACAGTAAAGTAAAGGTAATGTTGGCAAGTCATCAGCCAAAGGAAATGAGTAAAATAAACACCACAAGTGCTCTGATCAGAGTTACAGTCACTTCTTAACTGTTCTGACACTTCACAAGACTCACAATTGATGCAGAGCCCTGATCCATTTTGAAATCATTATGTTGTGGCTCATCAGCAAAGCCTATGTGAAGACTTTCATGTTAGAGTTGAATCAGCCAAAATATTTTTCCCACTACATCTTTCATCTAGCGATGTCTTATTTTCCAGACAAATTTAGCTAGCTCTGGATGAGTTCAAATTGCTAAACCATGACCGAATGAACGCTGTTTTGACAGTTCAGCAGCTGTTTGGAGATTTGCCATCATTTTTAAAACATTGAAAGCAAATGCAATGCTGTCTTGAGGTCTTTGTTCTCAATTATGGAAAATAATATCAAATGTAAATTGTCAGTTCCGAGATAATTCATTGAAACATTCAAAGTGAGGATAAACATTTGCATCAAACTAACAGATATATAAACTTTCACGGTCCAGGCCATCACATGAAGATGGCCAGCTTTGAAAAATAAAAAGCCACAAAAACAGAGTAGATGTAAAAGAAAACAAAATCGCAGATATTGAAAATCTAAAATAAACAACAGAAGTTGAATGCCTTGTATACCACTATCTGGACTGTTTAACGCACCTCATATCCACCATTCCCACCCAACAATCATGACTTTTGCCTGACGTACAAAGCTTCACCTGACTTTCATATATTTCACACTGTTCCAATCCTCACATATGCATCTCACAGCTCACACACAGTGACAACTGGGCCAGTGGGCTGAGGAATGGCAGATGGAGTTTAATTCAGATAAATATAAGGTGTTTTGTTTTGGTAAACAAACCAGGCAGGACTTACACAGTTAAGTTAGGGTCCTGGAGAGTTTTATGGGACAGAGAGACCTAGGGGTGCAGGCATATAGTTCCATGAAAGAGACATCACAGTTAGACAGAGTGATGAAGAAGCTGTCTACAATGCTGGTTACCCTGCTTTGGGAAGGATGTTATTAAACTGGAACGGATGCAAAAAAAATTTACAACCATGTTACCAAGCCTGGAAGGTTTGAGTCAAAAGGAGAGGCTGAATAATTTGGGACGATTTTCCCTGGAGCATAGGAGGCCGAGGGGTGACCTTATAGAGGTTTATATAATCATGGGGGCATAGAAAAGGCAAATGGCCAAAGTCTTTTCCCCAGGGCAGGAATGCCCAAAACTAGAGGGCACAGATTTAAGGTGAGAGGGGAAAGATTTAAAAGGGACCAGAGGGGCCACTTTTAGCACAGAGAGTGGTGCATATATATAAGGAGGTGCCAGAGGAAGTGGTAGAGGCAGGTACAATTACAACATTTAAAAGACATTTGGGCATGTACATAGATAGGAAACATTTAGAGGGATGTGGTACAAATTGAGGCAAATGGGACTAGTTTAGGAAACTGGGTTGGCATGGACAAGTTGATTGTTTCCATGATGTATGGCTCAATTAAACTATAACAGTCACATAATCTAAATGATTGTGTCATGTTCATTGACATACTCCCCACCCCCTTACGCTTGCAACTTTCTTCTTCTGTATTCAACCTGATCACATAGTGATGGGACAACAAGAAACAGATAAGCAACAAATCACTGATAATGAAGGAGCATCAACATGTGATTTGATATTCACAGACATCAGTTGAAATATTGACACTTCACATTGTTAGAGCTTTCATTGATTTCTCGTTATTTTTGTTTCATCCTTTTATCAGTTTTGGTTTAGAGCTGTGAAGTAGGAACTATGAGCTAAAGGTGACTTTTGGACTATGGGTAACAACTTGTGTGGAAAGAAAAACAAAGAAATAAGCTTTTGCTTATTTGTGAGGCCAGGCTTTGAAGTTAATTACAGTTTGGTTCCTGACAAAGGTTCAGCAGATGCTTCATCACTGGGAAAGATCACTATCGTTAAACAGAGATCACTATGTTCAAACAGAGAGTGGAAGTTGGCCATTAGCGGAAGTAAGTACCTGGGACTTGGTTCCAGTAAATCTGCAAAAGACCTTTATGCTCTAACAGATGGCAAAAATGGAATGGTAATGGGACCTTGCAGAGGAGACAGTCAGTGTGTCAGAGAGTGGTCAGAGTTTAATTGCAATTTGGACTGTGTTTTCTGCAAAAAAGGAATATAGCTGTTGGTATACAGCATGAAGACTTGAAAGCAGCCTGCCTAACCTCCTACGATCACCTATTAGAAGCTCAGAGAGTAGAAGCTAAGTTATAAATATTATTGCCTTTATCTGAGTGAACTGCAAAGGTGATCCATCTTCAGAAAATCACCAAGAAACCATTATCTATGATTGTGGAATAAGGCATCAGAAGAACATAATCTGGCCAGTTTTGTTACTTTCTTTTACTTATCCTTTAACTATTTGTTTGTCGTTTTTTTGTATGAATGTGGCTGAAAGCATAGCTTTTTAGATTTATTGCTTAGATCAATTAGGTAACTTTGTCCAATTTTGTTATACTAAAGTTATTGTATTGTAAATAAATTAATATGTCTTTTGTAGATTACTTACAGTGTGGAAACAGGCCTTTCAGCCCAACAAGTCCACACCACCCCGCCAAAGCACAACCCACCCATATCCCTAACCTAACACTACGGGAAATTTAGCATGGCCAATTCACCTGACCTGCACATCTTTGGACTGTGGGAGGAAACCGGAGCACCCGGAGGAAACCCACGCAGACACGGGGAGAACGTGCAAACTCCACACAGTCAGTCGCCTGCGGCGGGAATTGAACCCGGGTCTCTGGCACTGTGAGGCAGCAGTGCTAACCACTGTGCCACCATGCCACCCATAAAAGATACAAGCCAGTTTAAGATACAAGCCAGTGTCTGGAATTGAATTTATTAAAAATCTTGTTAGCATCCATTGGTGATTACTTTGAAGGTATTTGAAGGTTTTAATTTTATTGTATTGTGAATACAAAGGTAGAAAGGCTGATTTGGTTTGGCTGTCTGTCTCCATAATGTAACAACATGATTAAAAGAAAGCAATAAATTGTAGTGTAAAAGGGTATGAGTGACTAGTGACCTAGGTAGAAGAAAATGATAATACGCGTGCTGGCTTGCTAGAGTGGGTGGAAGTCATACATGACTTATACAGCAGACTATCTACATGACTGCAGTGAGGTAGACTACAAGAAAATGATTAGTACAATGACATGCCTGCCAAAATGCAGGTGTGTAAATCCTAAAAGTATAGAGGGGTCTGGCATCAAATTGTAATGGAGCTTTATGCAGATCTGAGAGGCCAGCCTTTCCAATTTGGGAGGCTTGGCCAAATCATTAGCACATTAGTGGTTTCAGCCATGAATAAATGTTTGATCCAACAATCAACATGGTAGTGCTGTAATTGAAGGTGAGACTGCTGTCAGACTGGATCATTTAGGTATCAAGACTGAGATTTGCTGCCTTTGCCCAATATTCCTTAATATCTTCGGTTAACAAAATTAGCACTAATTGTCATTTGAAGAAGAGTATTGTAAACTTCGACCATCCTCATACAGAGATGTTCCTAATTTCAATTTTGTGCAGTCTGGCCAAGTTTTAGATTATGTTCCCAAGCGCCAGCCATCCCAACCAGCAGAAATAGTTTATTTCAATTGATCTTATCAATTTCCCTTAAAGTATTCAAAATCTCAATCAAATCACTCCCAATCTTCCAAATTCCTAAAGTGCAGTATATTGGACAGTCCACAAGACCCCATAGTTGTAGTATGAACTGCTTCATAATTTCAATTCCCCACCATCATTATATATCATGTCTTTGGTATAAAGGGCAGCATTTCATTAGCTTTTCTGTTAATGCAAAAATGGTAGACGAGCCTGAAAATCAGAAGTCCTTCCCCTGGGCAGCTTCCATTTCTTGCATAAATATTCCCCAAAGTCAGTTGCTCAAATAAATCTGCAGCTGCCTCTACTTGTGTGCTTTGGTGTCACAGATGTATAGCTGTCTTGTTAACGTGACAGCAGCATTTTATAGTGAAGTATGTCACTTCGGTTGCCTTTTCATAAGTTTGCACAAGATGCAGTGAGAAATGATCTGATTAGGGTAATCATTACCCCACAGAATGGTTTGATGCACACTTTTTCAGCAGCAAGTTTATAGATGAACAAATGCCTTGAGTAATATTTATAAGGTAGCTGAGAAGGCCAATTGTTTCGTGCATGGAACTGTAGGAATCCCAATGTCTGCACGGACTAGTGAAAGTAAGCTTACAGTTGATAGTATTGGACAACCCCCTTGTTGATTTCTTAACTAGAATATTGAGGAAGGTGAGCTCAGTTGACTATTCCACTGCAAATTTTGAGAAGTATGGCACTGGAAAAGCATAGCAGGTCAGGCAGCAGCTGAGGAGCAGGACAGTCGACGTTTTGGGCATAGGCCCTTCACCTGCAAATGTAATTCAGTGCATTCACAGGCTCTCCTTTATCTGATTTGCTTGATGTTTCTGAAAAGAACACCAGCAATTTAGTCAAACATGAATTTCCTTTCACACAATCATGTTAACTCTGTCAGATTGCATTGAGTTATTTTTAAAGTATCCTGCTAAACCCTCCCTAATATTAAATTCCAATATTTTCCCTAAGACAAATTTTGCAATAACTGGCCTAGAGTTTCTTGATGTGGTGTTGCACAGGGGTGGTCAAAGTCACATGACACCAGATTTTAGACCAACAGGTTTATATAAACAAACTAGTTGGACTATTGTGGTTACTGACTATAGTTTCTTGTTCAGGGAAGGATTTCTCGAGCTCAGGCACGAGACATGGTCAACAATGACAGCAACTAAATAGGTAGTCATATTCTGACAGCTTTGGTATACAATCAAGGTCTTCAAGAATTGTTGGGTTGGAGAAGGTTGCAGGGATAGGGAATGAGGAGTCCATAAAGGGATTTGAAAACTTGTTTGAGAACTTAAAAATTGTGGTTGGCTGATCTGATGCCTATGTAAATTAGCAAGCTGAGGGGTACTGATGGTGTTCAAATCACTCTAACAAACCCATTGAAATCAACAATGTTCAACAACTCAATTAAATTGCCTTCCAAATTTTTTGGTTCATATAGAATTCCCTGGTTTAATCATTTTGAATGAATTGCAGGTAACTGGCTTTAAGTTGTGAGCCAATTATAAGGAAGGAAAAGTTACAACTGAGAAATGGTGTAATTTCTGGCAATCCTGTACTGCCCTCAGGAAATGTGCTGAGACCGCAGAATGAATTAGACATTAGATTCTGTCTACTCCCTCATAATTTAGATAATATTATATTCACAAAGTATCATATGAAAAGCTGTCAGTTCTCATTCAAAGTTGCTCAGTTGCAATTAATAGTGAGAAATGTATTTGCTTAAGGATTGCTGTGACTGTTAAGGTCAAAGTATATTTCTGAGTTCTAATATCTGACCCAGTGGGACCATCACAACATCAACAGCCCACAACATGGCAAGCTAAGTGGAAACTGGTGACCTGACCCTGAGAGCAAGCCAGAAGCTAATTCTGACAGAATTTAGCTGCTGGAGGATTTGGATTATTGCATTGTTTTTATTAGGTTGCACACTAACAGAAGTTTTCTCATTTAGTCTGATCTGATAATATTGCTCTCAACAATAAATTACATAAGAAGGATAAAAGAATAACTTTATTTTTGCCAATATGTTTTTAGATTTGTCAAAAGCTTTCAAGGTATAATTTATTAAATCATTACTAATCTGTCTTCAAGTCTTTCCATTGTTTTGTCATATTCTCTTTTCCATCTTCAGAAGATAGAAAGCATTATAATTGTCAGAAGATATTTCTGTAATTATGTTTGTAATAGATTTCAAATGCATGAAGACTGTCTGCATACAGAAGGAAGGAAGGAAGTTTAGAGATAGTGAGACAAACTCTATAAACAAAAAGCAAAATACTACAGATACTGGAAATATGAAAATAAAAATAGAATAAGTTGGAAATGCTCAACAAGTCAGATAACATCTGTGAAGAAACATAAGTCAGTCAGTCATGCTTTCAAGTTCAAAGGTCTGTCTGGTTCTACAAAGATGTCGCCTGACCTGTTGAACATTTCCAGCTTTTTCTGAGTTAAAACTTTCAGTGCACATCACCATGAAGGGATGGTGTTGCTGGCTGAGGTAAGTGATTGCTGGCTTTCATATCTATCTGCTTTTGAACAGACATCAACCCTCTGTTGTTTTTTGAAGGCTGACAAATTGTTTCATTCTTCTGCTGGGTAAGTCTGTAACATAACTTACGGAGTGAATTAACTTTTACAAAGGTAACTGGTTACTCTTCTTGCTGCTTCATCAGCAAGAATGGTATCAAACCCAGGTCTGGTGCTGTAAGGCAGCAGTCGTAACCACAGAGCTTTCATGCCCTATGTACTTTGTAAGTTTTGGAGTCTTTTCTTAAGAAGGGATTTATTAGCATTTGAAACAGTTCAGAGGAGTTTCACTAGGCTGACTCCTGGGATGAAGACATTGTTTTATGAGAAAAGATTGAACAGCTTGAGCCAATACTCACCATGTCAAGAAAAACGAGGGGTGATTTTATTGAAACATACAAAATTCTGAAAGACACAGCAGGGTGGAAGCTAATTATATATATAAGATGGAGTCATTGAGGAATTTCTTCTCTCAACAAGTCTTTGGTCTTTTGAATTCTCTTTTTACAGAAAGCAATGGAGGTTGCGTCATGAAATGCATTCAAGGCTGAGTTAGGACATGTATTCGATCTATAAAAGAATTAAGGATTATGGGGAGCAGTCCAAAAAATGGATTTAAGGCCACAATCAGATCAGCCATGAACTTACTGATTGGTGGATGAGGATCAATTGGCTAAATGACCTTCTCTGGCTCCTAGTTCTTATATTCTTCCCTCCTTCTTAAATTATGATAAATATTTGAATTATTGCCTGGGGACAGAAAATAAATGATGCACACAGAATGTGAATCTTTGGACGTAAGGATTTTAAGACTTTGAGACTTAAAAGCAGTGAACCATTCAGCCCATTGAGTCTGCTCTGCTATTTTATTTCATCATGACAAATCTAGTAACCCTCAACTCCACATTCTTACCTTTTCACCAGAATCCCTTGTGCCCTTACTGATTAAAAATCTGTCTATTTCAGCCTGGATACAGAAGAACCTCAAGTATTCAAAGAACACGGGCGGGGAGTATTTTGTATGGATAATCGAAGGCTAGATAATATCATCTAGCCAAGTATCAGGACCTTGCAATCTTGCTCGGATAATCCGAAATTTGGATAATCAAATGCCAGATAATCAAGGTTCCTCTGTATACTTAACAACCCAACCTCTACATCCTTTGCAGTAAAAATCCACAGATTCATGACCATTTGAAAAAAGAAATTTCTCTTCTCATAAATGGCAGCCCACTGTTCTGAGACTCTGCACTCTGATCCGAGAATCTCCCATTACTGGAAAAAAGTCTCTTCAAATCTCCCCTGTCAAGTGTCTTAAAAATCTTATATGTTAGTAAATACATGACTCAAAATAAGAAGGACAAAGGAGCAGCACTCTGAAAGCTTGTGCTTTCAAATGAACCGGTTAGACTATAATCTGGTGTCATGTTATTTTTACTCATGATTGAAAGGACAAACCAATATCAAATCAAAGAGTACAATAGAGAATCTTCATAGTGGAAGAGTTATCTTCACTGTTAACTGGTCTTCTCTTTAGGGTTGCAATATGATCTTGCTGTCTGTTTTTAGTATGTTCTGTTTGTTTTAATTTTTCAGGTATCTATGACCAGGCAAGCATGTAACTTTAATGTTAGGTGATCAAATCTGTGTCACATTACACCATGTGATGTTGTGCTATGCTCATGTGGTACTCTTGTATAACAGTACCGGTCTCCTCCCAGTGAAGAATTTGCCCCCTTATTCCCCTTGACTCCTGTTTTGATAGGGCCCCTTGATGTGACATTCAGTTAAATGCTGGCTTGATGGCAGTCACTTTTCCCTCACCTCTGGAATTCTGCTGCACGGTGTTGCCACCAAATATTGAAGAATCCTGAGTACCATTGTCCATGAGTACTAAATACCAACAGACAGGTGTGGCAAAGTATTAGGCAGGCAAATGGTTGGCCTACATTGTGATAGGATTTGAGTACATGAGTAAAGGTGTCTTATTGCAGTTTTATATAGTCTTATGTTCAGCTGAAATGTTCCGGTTCCAATTTTGGTTCCCTTATCTAAGGAAGGATATACTTGTCTTCAAGCAAGAGAAATTATGGTGTGCCAGATTGATCAATGGGGCGGTAGATTGTTTTATGAGGCGGGATTAAGGAGACTGGAATCTTAAAGATTGATAGGTGTGACCTCATTGAAACTTACAAAATTGTTACAAGTATGATAGGGTGGAAGTAAATTAGGTGGTTCTCTGACTGGTGAACCTGTCTCTACATCTGTCCATTGGTATTTAGTGATACTCAGGACTCATCAATACTTGATGGCAAGACCAAACAGCTGAATTTCAGAGGTGAGGGGAGAGTGACCCCTTTGACATCAAGCTGACATTTGACAGAGTGTGGCATCAGGGACCCTCACAAAGCAGGAGTCAATGGGCAGTAGGGAGTAAAGACCAATTGTTTTATGGTTCAGATGAGGGAGCTCTTTCTGTAAGAGTCAGTAAAATTATAAGTATGGAATACAATAAACTTGACAAATTTCCAGATCCACTAATCTCTTGAAAAGAGACAGCTGGCAGTTGTTACCATAAAATTAGTGGCATGCCTTCGAATAATAGTTCCATACTGCACTTAAAGTGCCCAAGGAGATCCCTAAACAAGAGAAGCCAACAATCAGCAGCTTAGCGCTTCAGCAGGATAGAGTCTTTTTGCCAACTTGAAATGCTGTTCACAACCTGTTACACAGAACAGATGACCTCACCCTCAACTGTTTATAGTCAAGTTTGTCAGCTTTTCATTTGTACTCTTAATCACCAAGTGGCTGTCAAAAAGTGACAACAATTACGCACCCACAACACACATAAAACATGCACCCAAACAACCTCTTTTAGACTGTGTGATTAATTACCCAAAATATGTATCAATAGCATTTCCCATCCCTCACCATTCCTGGCATTGCCTATTTATAATTACTGTCATACTTCACAACCAGATGGACAAAAAAAATTTGCTTGCTTCCAAAAGAAAGTGGGGGAAAGCTTTTAGCTTTTACAATATAAATTACAACTACTAAAGTAATTATAACAATCATTTGTTTATACATTTTTAGTATTTCTCCAGTTTAAAATAATAATGTTTATAAAAGAAACAACGCCATAGTAATTTAAATTTGATGATTTCATATGATTTTACTCCTTTGCTTCCAAAAGTGAAGGGAGAAGGTGTGTTTTAGATATATATTAATATTACAAGGCCCATTTACCATTTGTCGTCACCTGTTACTTTTGGCAGTGGCTTTGTTTGTAGGGAAAACAATGTGAAGTCAACTTGGGATACAATTACATTAAAACGAGAATAGTGAAATGTGCTAAGGTGTATTTGTAATCTAACAATAAAAGACTCCTCGGGGAACAAGTGATCATAGAAACATAGAAGATAGGAGTCGGAGGAGGCCATTTGATCCATCGAGCCTGCTCTGCCATTCATCACGGTCGCAGCTGATCACCCAGCTCAACAGCCTAATCCCTGATTTCTCCTTATGGCCTTTGATCCCATTTGCCTCAAGTGCTATATCAAGCCACCTCTTGCATACATACAATGTTTTGGCATCAACTACTTTCTGTGGTAATGAATTCCACAGGTTCACCACTCTGAGTGAAGAACTGTCTCCTCATCTCCCTCCTAAATGGTTTACCCCGAATCCTCAGATTGTGACCCCCTGGTGACACGCCCACCATCGGGAACATCCTCCCTGCGTCTAGTCTTGTTAGAATTATGGTAGAATTCCATGCTAATTTTGAATACAATGTTCTCCAGTTTAAACTTAAAGCCAACTTCATAGATGAGTTACTACTGAAGGATAAGTTGGCTAAAAGGTAAGCATCGCTGGGCAATCCAAGATTTTTTGCCCATCCCTAATTTCCCTTGAGGTGGTGGTAATGGTAAGCTGTCTTGTTAAATCACGACAGTCCTTGCAATGTAGGTACATGTGCAGTGCTGTCAGGAAGGGAATTCCATAACTCTGATCGAAGAAAAGTGGAAGAATGGTGAAAATCTTTTTAAAAATAAAATTGGTAGATAGTTTGGACTGTATTTTGCAGATGATCATGTTCCTTTACTCCTGCAATGCTATCCTAACACTGAGATCCAATTGGCATCCAACGAACACAACCATACTGTCTGCTTTTGTATGAGATATGGCTCCAACTAACAGGTAAGATTTCCTCTTGATTCCAATTGACACTAGGGCTCCTTAGGTCTGGAGGAAGAGAGGACTGCAGATGCTGGAGATCAGAGTCAAAAAAGTGTGGTGCTGGTAAAGCACAGCCAGTCAGGCAGCTTCCAAGGAACAGGAGTGTCAATGTTTCAAGCATAATCTCTTCATCCTTGGGTTCCCACTCATTCCTGATGAAGAGCTGATGCTCAAAGCGTCGACTCTCTTACTCCTCAGAAGCTGCCTGGGTGGCTGTGCTTTTCTAACACTACACTTTTTGACTTCTTTTATGCCAGACTTAGTCAAATGCTGGAGTTCAGCTCTTTGTCCATGTTTGAACTGAGGCTGTGATGAGGTTAGGGAGGATGTCAGTGGCCCTGAAAAATCTAAAATATGTGTCAGTAAGCAGTTTCCACTGACCAAGTACAGCTTTGTAGGATTGTAGATGGACCATTCTATCACGTTGCTCATGATCAAGAGCAGACTGATGGGGTGGTAAAGAGTCAGGTTGGATATGTCCTGCTTTTTGTACATAGGACCTACCTTTCCACTTTGCTGGGTAGATGTCTGTGTTGTAAACACACTACAACAGCATTGTTAGGGGCACCACTAGCCCTGCAGCACAAGTCTTCTGTACTATTGCCAGAATATAGTCAGGGCCCATAGCCTTTACAGAATCCAGTGCTTTCAGCCATTTCATGATATTCCACAATGGACTTGAATTGTTTGATATCTATGATACAGAGGAGGCCAAAATGGATCATTAACTTGGCATTTGTAGCTGAAGATGAATGCAAATCCTTCACTCTTATCTCTTGTACTGATGTGCTGGTCTCGCCCAAGATTAAGGATAAGGAAATTTGTAAGACAGCCACCTCCTGTTAGTTCTTTAGTTACTCCCTATCCTTCAGAAGTGCCTTAGTAACTGCTCTCTCAACCTGTCCGATCGACTTCATTGGTCCCTGAGGATTTGAGTACAAGAGCAGAGATGTCTATCTGCAATTGTACAGGGCCTTGGCAAGACTGCCCCTAAGTAACTGTATGCAGTTTTGGAATTCTTATCTGAGGAAGGATGTGCTGACTATGGAAGGAGTGCAATATAGACTTATAGGACTGATCATAGGCTGGCAGCACTGACATATGGAAGATAGAAAATATGAGCAAGAGGAGGCTGTACGCCTCTTTGAGCCTGTTCCATGATGTTGGACTGGCTTGATGAGGACTATATCCACTGGAATTTAGAGGAATAAGGAGAGATCTCATAGTAACCTCTAAAATTCTGAGGACTGAACAGGGAAAATGCAAGAAAGAAGTTCCTGATGATCAAGGAGTCAAGAATTGGAGCTCTGCAAAATTTTCTACTGGCTGTTTCTTTATCTTTTTTGTGGAAGAGATTGCATTTTCCATATTTGAGTGAAACTGAGGAGAAGGCAAGATCTTCCACTCAGGATAGAAAATGATTACTTGTGAAGTATTTACAGTTCCTTATGTTGGGGAGATGATTATAATATAAACATTAAGTGCAATGTTCCCTGGCTGATATGTTAAATTTCTTTCAGTTTTAATTAGTGTTTGTCAACCAAAGACTGTCTGTCTGGCAGTAGCAGGAGACACTTGAGCCCATGTCTATCTTTAAATTCATTAAGATATCCATTAATACAAATGTTTGCATGCTAAAATGTTTGGTCTGGGTCACTGATTTTCCACAAAAAATCTTTGGGTTTATCTTCTACTGGAGAACATCCTCCCTCGCTTATCTACATGTCTTTTGCTTGTCTCTGATCATGTCCTGCTTTAGAGCATTTTCAAAAAGCAACCTACTCTCCTACTACAAAAATATTCAGATTCAGAAGCTGGGCACAGTTCATGCCTGGCTGGTTTATTTTCTCCACAAGCATTGCCAAGGACTTCTAGTGCCTGGTATTTTTCCTACTTATTTCAGTGGCTTAACTGGAGTGATTTTCTTTTAGTAGTTATTTACCTTAAGAAAATAAGGCAAATTTTATGTTTTCCTCTGACAATTAGTTTGTTTTGCTTTAGACCTCTGCTTCACTCACCATCTGAGTTGTATTTTCTTTGGACTGTAACAAATCTGAGATAGACTTACAAATAATACCTAGGAGAAAGTGAGGACTGTAGATGCTGGAGATCAGAGTCGAGAGTGTGGTGCTGGAAAAGCACAACAGGTCAGGCAGCATCGAAGGAAAAGGAGGATGGATGTTTTGGGCATGAGCTCTTCATCAGGAATTCTTAATGAAGGGCTTATGCCCAAAGCATCCATCCTCCTGCTGCTTGAATGCTGCCTGACCTGTTGTGCTTTTCCAGCACCATAATCTTGACTTATCAATAATACCTACAACAATCCCATATCCGATGAATTATGACTTGAAATCACCATAATTGTATCTCTCTACTAGCCTGTGGGGATCATTAATCAAACCATCTACACAGTCATCTAAAAATAGTGCTGGTCACCACAGCTTACAATGTTGTGCAGAAATTCAGCATTGTCCCCATGTTGTGTGTCAGTTCCTTCAAGCCTAAAATCATTTGGCTTGGATTAAGATACCCATCTTCCTGGTCTAACTAGAAGAGTCTTGTTGGGTAAACAATATGAAATTTATTGCATTCCTATTTACAGATTACATTAAAATGATCTAATGGGATTAGATAGGGTAAACGCAGGAAGGATGCTCCCAATGGACTGGGGAGCACAGAAACATGGGTAACAGTTTAAGATATAAGGTAGGTTATTTTAGACTGAGATAAGAAAACATTTCTTCATCTAGAGAGGGGATGAGCGTGTGGATTTCCCTGCAACAGAAAGGGGTGAGACCAAAGCATTCAATGTTTTCAAAAAGGAGATACAGAGGAATCTCGATTATTCAGCATTTGATGATCTGAATTTTGGATTATCTGGACAAGGTCGCAAGGTCCCGATGCTTGGCTAAACTGTGTTATCCAGCATTCGATTATCTGAAAGTTCGATTATCCGAGCAAAATACACCTCACCTGTGTCGTTCAGATAATCAAGGTTCTTCTGTATCTCCTTTTTGAAAACATTGAATGCTTTTCACAGTTCTTCAGGCTAAAGGAATCGAAGTGTATGGGGTGAAAGCAGAAACTGGGGTATTGAGTAGGATGATCAGCTTTGATCATATTGAATGGTAGTGCAGGCTCAAAGGGCCTAATGGCCTTCTCCTGCTCCTATTTTCTATGTTTCTATTATTACTTAGACTGTGAGGAGCTCACTAATCCCAAGTCTGTCTCCTACAAGCTCCTTCTTTATTCTGACCAAGTACCCACGGCATCATCACCATGGGTTATTGCACTCAGTCATTTATTAAGACTTTCAGACTCATATGCAACTCTGCCAACTAAATTATCTGGTTGTGCATGTGGTACATTCTACTGCATTATGAGTGCTATAAAATTGCAAGTTCCTGCTGCTTATATGCTGCCAAAGAAAGTGCTCTAAGATCGCTGGCTCTATATGTCGAGACTGTTTATGTTAATTTATGAACTGCTATTTAATGTTTTTTTTATGTTTATTGGGCATAATTGATCACTGGGGAATTACTGTGAGTGTTTGAAGATAAATTAAAGATTTTCTAGTCATCGTTTCTGGAGCACCCTGATTGTACTTTCAAGTTCTTTTACAAGCTTCATACAGCAACATTTTGTTACTGTAACATATCATATTTTTGGCAAGAAGAGAAAGAAGTGTCATTGTATGAGTTGTTGAATTTTAAACTATAGCTAACTGATTTTTCTGTTGACTGTATTTGCTTACTCTATTTGTTTTATTTCTTTTAAACAAATGATACTGGCATGAAGTTCCTCACCATGAATCCTTAAGTGCTGAATGTGACTGTTTGCTAGATGGTGCTAAAACATAAAGCCCAAAAATGGTCTTTATCCACTACTCCGAAGGATGTACTCCACGTATTTTACTGTAAACTTACTATGACTGATGAAGGCTTACAAACCTTCAGTACACCCTTTTACATGCATTATCATCTGTTTGATGGTTTGTATGGACCACTGTTTTGGAACATGTATCCTAGATACTGCCGTACCCTGACCTCAGTCATCTAAATAAAGTCAACTGACATTAACGGAAAGCATAGCAGACTTAGGATTCAACGCAGAGAGTTTAACAATGATTCAGGCAAGATGTAAAGTAATAAAACAGAGAAAATTTATAGAGTTACAAAGACCAGAGAGGCTTTTCATACTTCAATTCCAACTTTTCTTTTGTGACACATTAAAGAAAATGTGCTTTGTATATTTTATTGCCCTTTTTTAATGGTGAAAATATATAGCAAACATTGTGGAAATGAACGTTTTATACTTTACTTGTTTCAGGTATGTCTTTTTCCTCTGATCTTTTTACTTTTCTTTTTAACTTAGTATTCCTTCTTAATACCCTAATTTTTTTTTAATATGGGTCAGTGATTATTTTCTTCCCAAAACTTTACCACTGTTATCACGATTATGTATTGCACTATACAATTAGGGGTGGTCTTAAAGTGTTTGTCCAAGAATATTTTCACTTTGAAGGCATCATTTGTTTAATTTTTACAGCTATTTGCAATCAAGGTTATCATATTCTTTACTAGAAATTTAGTTTATATAAAGCTATGCAGACCAGGACCTATTTTTCCAGGAAGTGTTTTTTTTAGACTAAATTTGGGGCCACTATCAGAAGTTTTATCTGCTTTCAATCATTTTTGGTTTCCTTAGTTTCACAAGCTCGTAAGTGCATTTTGAAATGACAGGAATAAAAATTGTGATAAGTTATGTTACTTTTCTGATTGAACAAAACAGGCTCAAAGCATGTGAAACTATCAACAAAATAGTCTACATCCACAAAAGCCAAAATTGCTGGAGAAACTCAGCAGGTCTAGCAGGTCTGTGGAGAGAAAGAAGAGTTAATGGTTAGAGTCCAGTGACCCTTCTTTAGAACTCCTGGACTCAAAACGTAAGTCTGCTTTCTCTCCACGATACAGAATGCAGTGAAGATTTACTAGAATGTTGCCAGGGCTAGAGAATTGTAGGTATGAGGAGAGATTGGAGAGATTGGAATTGTTTTTCTTGGAACAGAGAAGGCTGGGTGGGGGGGTGACATGATTGAGGTATACAACATTATAAAGGGTAGAGATAGAGTAGACGGGGGAATCTTTGGCAGGGAGTTCAAAAGCCAGGGGTCAGTGATTCAAGCTAGATAGCAAAAAGATTAGAGTGGACATAAGGACAACTTTTTTTAATGCAAAATGTGGTGAGTATCTGGAATTCGCTGCCTCTGTTAGTAGTGGAAGCATTGACCCTAAACTCTGACCAAGTAACAGTTGTGTCAAGTCTTTAGAGGGTGTCTTACAACGAGCTCTAACAAGGTTTCTCACCCCACCTTTATGATGTTGCATCATCTGACTCTGACCTCATCATACTATAGACCAAGTCCTGGAACAACTCATCCCTCAGCAGATAACCATCAAAGACCAACATCCCTGGTCACCCATGTCAAAGGCTGCTTGACACATGGACAAGCATTAGTGCTTTAAATCTGCCCTGCATGGTGATGGACAACTGTGTTGAAGATGTCACTAAAGTGAGAGATGGCACTGTGATTCTCCAATAAGGACTTCTCCTCAGCAGGAGGTCCTGTCTGAGTGGTTGGTACCATAAAGAGGGGTAATCATCATGGACGTCCTGCAGAGGAGGCTATGGCACCAGACCCTGACATTTACTCTGAGGTTGTGAAGATCAGTTTGGCCTTGACACTATTTGACTAACCACAAGATCCCAACCTTACAAGTTTGAAATCCTTTCTATTTCCTAGTGATATAGTTGGCCAGAACACCAGCTCCATTATGGTTCAGGTAAGACCATCTCATCGGTACAGATCTCACATTCTCCGGTACTGATCCTTCTTTGTTTGAGCCACGTATTCATCTCTCCAATCTAATTTGCCCTATGCCAGTTTGTATGTGGGACAAGTAATGCCGAGATTCTGACTTGTGAGGTTCTCTTTCTTACATACTGAGGTGCCTAGCTCCCCATGCTGACTATGCATAACTCCCTCTTTGTCCTGCTATATCATTGGCATCTACGTGGGCTATGATAACTAGATCCTTCTGCTCTCACTCCACATTTCTCTGCAGCCCTGTGCAGATGTCCTGAAACCTGGTACCCAAGCAAGCAATATGGCCATCAGGACTCAGGCTCTTTGCTAAAGGAAGGTTTGCCAATTCCCATCAGTGTACTATATCCAACTACCACTTTATTCATTTCTAACCCTCTCTCCCCTACCTTTGAATAGCTTCCTGTACCATGGTCTGGAAAGGTTGGCTCATCTATCCTGCAACCTTTACCTGCCTCACACAGTCATGCTGTCCTGTTCCTAACAACTTACCAAATTGGATGATTCAGCTCTAAGAGGTGTGCCTGCCTTTTGGTGTAAAAAAAGATAAATTTCCTCCTTGCAATGTCTGTAAGGTCAGCTGCCACATCATAAAGTCTGGCAGAAGCTGCTCAAATGTCAAACACATGCCACAGATATGTCTCTTCTGGGCCAAGATAAATAGAGTAAGAGTAAATAGCATAAGAGCCCAAGCATACAGCAAAACAATAGCTCTGTTTTAGGTCTAATACTTCGCTATGCTGTCTATCCATAGTTAAATAAAGGTACACGGTAGTTACACAAAGAATATCATTGCTCAAAAACAGAATATGTTAGAGAAACACAGCATCTGCAGAGAGAAGAATGTGTCCACCTTCCCCTGTGATGATGACCCTCTCCCAACACCTCTAGGTCCTGCATTACTCCCTGAACAGCCAAATAATTTTTGACTATTCACACTTTTCATAAGCTTCCTGTCAAGCATTTGTCATTCTCTTGGCTTACCATTAGCCGTCTCTTTGTTAGCCTATCCCTTTCTTTCTCTCTCTCTCTCTCTCTGTCTCTGAGCTCTGTCACCATTCATTTTATTCACTCCATAATCCACTGCCTCCCCCACCCACATTATCAGCATAAATGCCACCCTTTCCCAGCTATGTTTGATTCTGAACTCGAAACGTTAACTTTGTTTTCTCACTACAGATACTGCCAGACCTGATACATTTCATCCAACACTCTTTGTTTTTGTTTCAGATTTCCAGTATCCGCAGTTTGTTATGTTTAATTAAGATAATGTGCTCCCTAAGCTAAGGTGCTGTGGCACCTACAGCAGACTTGTAATATACCAACTTTAATCTTTCTTATTTTCCTTTGGTGTGGCCCTAATATTGGATTTTATTTTCATAAAGGGAAGGCTATTGCTCGATTCTTTGGAGTCAATACTAAACTTTGAAGGGTTAATTGCATTGCTATCTGTAAATCTATTTTCCTTTCGGAAATAAAAATATGAAGAAGCAGAGTATTAAAAAAAACTTAAAAGATCATCTATGTGGACTGTTGCACAGGAATTAATCTGGCCTTAACATCTTTCAACTATGATCTATATGTCTGAGTGAAAATTGTCACTTCTAAGATGTGACAATTGATGTGATTATTATTGCTGCAAATATAAACTGTGAGCCAACTTTTACTCTGAATTGTAATATTGGGTAACAATAGTTTCAAAGCCACACCCAAGTTCTAAATAATAAACTGGTAATAAAAGCATAAGCTTAAATAGTCAGGCTCCTTCAACTGATAAAATGAGATCTAAATCTAAGCTCAACAGTAAGACTCCAAAACATTCTATTTCTGTTCATTAATAAGGTGGAGGAAAAATTACACAAATTGTCTGTGGTCGTGCCAAATGAAGTCATGTTTTACTATTTCCAGGCAACAGGACCAAAGGTAATGATACTTTCTGGAAACTGTTAACATTAAAAACTTCATTCAGTGGCTTTTCATCAACAGAAGTTTCAAAGCATGGAATAATAGCAGGTTAAATTTCATGATTGATGTTCCTGGTGCAGAAACAGAAACATACAGCACAATCTGTTTGTGGCCAATTTACATCATTCAAATGAAAATCATACAGGATATGAATCAGGTTTTCTGGCCTATATTACTATGCAAAGCCATGTACCCAGAATGCCAGGATATCACCATGATTCTCATTTTAGAATTATGCTCAATTTAACTGCCACCATAGATAGGCAGCACTGTGGCACATGGTTAGCACCACTGCCTCATAGGGCTAGGGGTCTTGGTTTGATTCTAGTCTTGGGTGACTCTCTGTGTGGAGTTTGCATGTTCTCCCCATGTTTGCGTGGGTTTTGACTGGGTGCTCTGGTTTCCCCCCACAGTCTAAAGATTTGTAGGTTAGGTGGATTAGCCACGTAAATGTGGGAATAGGGTGGGGTGTAGATCTGGGTGGGGTGCTTCTTGGAGGGTAGGTTCAGGCTCGATGGGCTGAATGGTGTCTAGCTGCACTGGAGAGATTCTATGATTCAAAGATAAGTTCTAGAATTCAATTTCTGGACAGGTCAGATATAGAGAGAATGGGAAAGCCTTCACCCTATTTCTTGTGTTCTTTGATGCAAATGTTCGCACTGCAGAGTGACAAGGCCCCATGTAGTCCACCTCTGAATAGGAGGGTGTTGAAACCTCTTGGAATGCATCATCACATCATTCCCTGCACTCTTCTTAAAGTAACAGGAACAGATTCAATGTTTTAATTTTCTTCATGGAGTATAGCACTGTAAGGTATTGACCTGTGATTATTGATTGCATTCTCATGTGCTTGGTTTTACTGACTCACACGTTCTGTTTTGGAATAATTTCAGGATATAAACGGTGTGCATCATAGCCACTGAGTATCTATAGGGAGAGACAAACAGAGTTCATGGGTGGAATTTATTTGAGGAGATTGGAGTGCTGAATTCTGGCTGGAGAACAGTGAAAGCTCTAAATCATCTTACCATGGAATTTTGAACACATTTTAAGAACAGTGACTTGGACAGCAACATGCCATGAACTCAACCAAGGCCTCCCTTGGGAAAAAATCCAAGCACCATTAATAGATTGGCAACTCTCCAGTACCATCAGTTGCTTTTGCTAGAAATCTACTAACCTTCAGGGATTGTTGCTAGATCCCCAGATGGAGTGAGGTTTATTATTGGTGGGGTGAGAGTTCTCTGGTGAGGAACCTTAGCCAGACGCAAGGGCATGTGTGTAGCTTTCAGCAGCCCCTACCTTTGACTACTGGGCACTGACTGAGGGAAACGGCTGCCCACCCCTTACAGGCGGGCAGGATTTTCTGGGTGCATTTTGGGAGACGCAGGAGACCTGTGTCAGTCACATTCAGTTCTTGAGTCACAATTAATTCCAGTTGAGTTCAAAGATAATTGCTGTCCACAGGCTCGTGAATGAGCCTACGTGACATCTCACTGCCACAGTGATGATTCTTGCGGCATTCCTTCCCTCAAATCTATCCGTCTCTAAATTTATTTAAAGGTTCTGCATCCACTGCCTTTTGGGGAAGGGAATTCCAAAGATTCACAAACCCTCTGAGAGAATGCCTGTGATGGGTGGGAATATAGGAGAAAGGAATGTTAAAACGTTTAATGATGCAAGGCCAAAGTGAGTGGGAAAAGTAAAGAAACAAATGGTGCAATTGGAGAAAGTGTGAATGTCTGAATGACAGTTTCTCTGTCTCTTACACTACATCTACTTTGAAGATATAAACTTCCATGTAAGTGCTTCTCATTCATCCTCCTTCTTCCTCAGTAGAAGACTCTTCCCCCACATCAACAACAGGACATAGTCATGTCCATTTATTTCCCACAATTCCACATTAATCTCTACACCTCCCTCCCAGAACAATGACACGATTCCCCTCCCCATTACCTTCCAGCTCTCAAGACTTTATAATCAACAGATCATCCTCCATCATTTCTTCCATTATCTATGATGATCCCATTCCCAAAAGTTCTTTTGAAGATTTGAGTGTGCCTCTTTCCTCCATCACATGCTTGTCCATTTCTCAAACATCCCAATACTCTTTCCCTATCATTGGCAGCAACCGTGCAAGTGCAGAAAATGCAACATTTTTTTACATATTTGTGGAATGTGGACATCTCTGCCTAGACCATCATTTATTATCCATCCTTATTTATCCTTCAGAAAGTGGTGGTGAATTGCCTTTTTGAACTACTGAAGTCCATGTGCTGTAAGTAGATCTACAATGTTGTTAGGGATGGAATTCAAGCATTTTGACCTACTAACATTGAAAGAATAGCAATATATTTCCTAGACAGGATGGTGAATGGCTTGATGGGGAACTTGCAAGTGGTGGTGTCCCCAAGTATCTGCTGCCTTTGTCCTTCTCGATAGAAGTGGTCATGGATTTGAAAAGTGTGTCTAAGGTTTTTGGCAATTTTCTGCAGTGCGTCTTGTAGATAGTAGACACAGCTGCTACTGAATGGTAGAAGGAATGAATATTTGTGGATGTGGTGCCAATCAAGCAAGCCATTTTGTCCTGGGTGGTGCCAAGTTTCTTGAGAGGTGTTGGAGCTTCACTCTTCCAAGCAAATGGGGAGTATTCAATCACAGTCTTGATTTATGCCTTGTAGATGGTAGACCAGCTTTGGAGAGTCAGGTGGCAAGTTACTCACTGCAGGATTATCTTCTCTGACCTGCTCTTATAACTATTGATTTAGATGGCTAGTTCAGTTCAGTTTCTGGTTAATCCCCATGACTTTGCCACCAGGTTGATATCCTTGGGGGGTTTCAGGGATTCAAAACCATTGAATGTCAAGGGACATTAGTTAAATGATCTCTTGTTGGAGTTGGTAATTGGTTGGCAATTGTATAGTGCAACTATTCCTTGCACATTTCTGAGCTTAAGCCTGGATATCATCCAAGTTTAGTTGCATTTGGGCATGGATTAGTTCAGTATATTTGGAGCTGAGAATGGTATTGAACATTGTGCAATCATCAAAGGACGTGCCACCTCTGCCCATATAATGGAGGTAGGGTCATTGATGAAGCAGCTGAAAATGTTTAGGACGAGGACACTATCCTGAGAACTCCGGTAGAGATGTCCAAGGACCAGGAGACTGATCTCTAATAATCACAACCATCTTCCATTGTGGCAATTATGACTCCAATCAGTGGAGTGTTGTCCATGATACACATTGATTCCAGTTTTGTTATGGCATCTTGATGCCACACTCAGTCTAATGCAGCCTTGACGCAAAGAGCTGTCACTCTTACCACACCTCTAGAATTCAGTTCTTTTGTTTGAACCAAGATTGTAACGAGGTCAGGAGCTGAGTGGCTCTGGTGGAACCCAAACTGGGTGTCACTGAGCAGGTTATTGCTGAGCAGGTGCTGCTTCTGAGAGAAGAAATTCCTCCTTATCTCTGTCTTAAATGTCTAACCCCTTATTCTGAGAATATGCCTCGACTCTCCTACAATGGGAAACAAGATCTCCAAATCTACCGTGTCAACTCCTCTAGAACCTTATATTTTCAAAAAGATTGCCACTCATTATTCTAAACTCAGTGAATGCAATACATGTAAAAGGTCAAAATAACTACAAAAGTACAAAACAATTTACAGAATCCAATTCCAAAATAATGCCCACATACTACAGGCTTGTTGTATATACCTTTTTTTAAAAGAATTTTTTCCATAGGTACTAAATTAAATTCAGCCAATTTCAAATCAAAAGTATTTCACTTCAAAGCTTTTATTGTATCCTCCAATAAAGCTACAAAAACCTCTCTCTCACTGGAGTAATAACATTACAAGGAGAAAGTGAGGACTGCAGATGCTGGAGATCAGAGCTGAAAATGTGTTGCTGGAAAAGCGCAGCAGGTCAGGCAGCATCCAAGGAGCAGGATGCTTCATCCAACCACCTGATGAAGGAGCAGCGCTCCAAAAGCTAGTGCTTCCAATTAAATCTGTTGGACTATAACCTGATGTTGTGTGATTTTTAACTTTGCACACCCCAGTCCAACACCGGCACCTCCAAATCATGACTAACCTTCACAACATTGTATGACTTCTCTTTCAATTTCATCTCATTCTTAATTTCTTTTGTTCATCATATATAGTTTATCATTCTCATAAGTTCTTATATCTCAATGAAATATATCTGAGCGGAAACATATGAAGTACCTCCTTAAATATCTAACACTGCTTATCCACCATTTTATCCTTTTTAAATCTAGTTTTCAATCCAACCATTGCAATTGCCTTTATTTAAATGTAAGAACTTGTGTTTGATCCAGGTTACTCACTATCAAAGTGAATGTGAAATTTCAACCTGGTATAATTATTCTTCCAAGAGGATTCTTTACTGTAAGATCATTAATTAATCCTGACTCAGTACACATGATTGGACTTAAAATAACCTGTTACTTGTTTGGTTATACAATGCATCAGTCTAAGAAGCCGTTCTAAATACATTGTTTTTACCAGATTTGGGTCTGGTTATATCAATTGGCTAAATTGCTAGCATGCAGTGTGAAACAATGCAGCCAGTGCAGTTTCAATTCCTGTTACAACTGTGATAGGCTTGGGATAAATTTCCTTACCCTGAGAGTGGAATATATCAGCATGCCATTGCTGACACAATCCAACTATGTGAATTGCAAAGAACTTATGAGATGAAGTATGAAGATTGAAGTAGCAATAATTATTCTAACATCTTTCTGACATGCCTGAATTATTTCTTGATTTAAGCTTCATCCTGCAGGTAGCTACTATTCAGGGATTCATGGGCAACTCCGAATGGTGACTTCTTTCCCTTGCCTTGCTGACCTTCTCCAAAATGGACACCACATCTTAATTTTCTGAATCAAGAGCCTTTCACATTACTGTACTGAACTCATTGTACATTAAAGAGGCTATTATATCTTAATTACCTTTCTGCCTGTTGTTCCAAAATGTCAAATATTACTGAATATTCAGTTGCCAGCCTTATTAACCTTGCAATCATATCAATGTAATGGCCACCATTACCTCATGTCAATTTCTATTTATGCCATCATTATATCTACCTTTAATGTACTTTGCATAAACAGTCTCTAATTTTATCCTTTTGCCATCGAATATGATTATATTTCACTACCCTGACCCTTCCCCCTTCCTCCCCGTATATCTTGAACTAAATACTAGGAACGATAAAATTTATTATAGCTCACACTAACATGCAGAGTTACAGCAGCACTTTGGCCTTTTTAAATTCGTCTTTTGATCTTTATAAATAAATGTAATTTTAGCTTGCATCAGTTAAGGACAGAACTTGCAAATAAGGAGCCGGCACAGAGAATGCCACATTCAGTGAAACTTAAATGCTTTGTTACGATATAGTAAACCAACTTTAAATCTGATTCACTTGGGAGTAGTCCAGGATTGCCTGCAGCAAAGAGCTTTGAAAGGATCGGGCAAATTATTTTGAAGGGTCAGCAAGGTGTCTGTAACTGTTCAAAGTGCTGCAGGCTGCAAATGTTTATTTATATTTTCAGATGAGAAGCTGACTCCAACATAACTAACAAGGAAATCATTGTGGTATGAATTAATCCTACAATATGGTAATCAATAATAGCTTTAGCTGGCTATTAAAATGTACATTGGAGTTATAATTCTTTGCCTGTGAAACAGCATCAGGAATTCCAATGCTGGACACAAGACTCTGCTAAGCGAGAGATATAGTTTACTTCAGGGGATGAAGTTTGGTGTAAGAACCACACGAATGGCCCTTCATGGGTAAGGGGCATGATCGACATGTGGTCAGGTCCATTGACATATAAAGTTCAGATATTTGCAAACAGTGTGGGAGCAAAACATGCCTGGCTTCTCGATGGCCTTTCCGACTGCTCTGGAACCTGTGGGTTCTCTCTCTCTCCATCAAGCATTGAAGATACCTTGGAATCTAAGATGGTCACAGAAGATGTTACTGCATCAACAACTTGCTACCTGAAGAAGAGAATGAATTTCTTCTGAGACATTCTGGGTGCATGAGGCAAGCTAGTGTTCCAGTGCAATGTTCCAGTGAAGTTCAACGCAAACTGGAGGAACAGCATCTCATCTTCCGACTAGGCACATTACAGCCTGCCAGTCTCAATATTGAATTCAACAACTTCAGATGATTATCCCATCTTGACCCCTCTGTTTTCATTCAGCTCCGTAATTTTATTTCATTTATTTTATTTACCCCTTTAAAAATATTTTTTCACTGTTCTGTACCTCTTATGTCTTGATTGTCTCTCTTTCGCTCTTTTACCCATACTCTCATCACCTTTTTCCTCTCCTCTTCCCCCCTTTGCTACCCTTCTCCCCTGTTTTCCATTTTGCCTCTGCTTCACCCATCCCCCCATCCACCCCATATTTTGTCACATAGCACCGGCTTCAGCCTTGGTCATTCACAGCTCCTAAACTCTCTATAATCTCTCAATGCACTGTCATTATCACTTCTTTATTGCTATCTATGCTTCTGGAGTCATGACTCACCTTCTCTCAGCCTAGCATAAATACCTCCCTATTTCTCCCTTTTTTTTAGCTTTGACAAAGGGTCAGTTAGACTTGAAACATCAGCTCCTTTCTCTCCTTACAGATGCTGCCAGATCTGCTGAGATTTTCCAGCATTTTCTCTTTTGGCAAGGATATGTACTTCCGTTAGCCTACCCTGTAGCTCATATGCTCCACTTGCTGCATTTTCCAATGACAAAGCCCAGTTGTAATGCCTGTTTGAAGTCCAATTGGGCTTCGGCTAGTAGGTGCTTTTGTACGGATAAATCTTTAATCTCACATACCATGTGGTCTCTCAGTACTTCATTGAGGATTAAACCATAGTTACATGTATCTGCCAGTTGTCTTAACCTCATCAAAAATCCCAATATGGATTCCCCTGGTTTGCACTCTTGTCTCATTGGCGTGGGGTGGGAGTTTCGGGTAAAAATTTGGGCCTGGTTGGCTGGATATCTGATTTTTAGCCAGTACAATCTGTCACCTCTAATTGTCTGGGTTACACATGAGAGACATTGCACTCTACTGCCTGAAATTGTAATGCAGGTCCTGCTGCACAAAACTGTACCCAACTGCTGGCAATATTTGTCTCATGCAGATTTAATTAAATGTTTGGTAATGGAATCAAGTGAGTTTTAAACTCAAACCAGTCCCTAGCTTGTTAACATAAGTCAACCTTATTACTAATTGGTTTGTCATTTTCTTCATGTTGTGGTTGACTATTGGTAAATGGAAAGTTGTAATACAATAAAGTTGATGTTGGCTCAGGAAATGTAGGAAGATAGCATAGAAGTTATCAGATTTTGAGTCAGAGAAAAATAAAGCATGAATCAATGGATTTATGACTATAATGCATAAACATTGATAAAGACTACTTGTGGGAGTGCTGCACTAAACTAATCCCATTTCATAGCATTTAAAGACAAGTGACAAGTAATTAAATAAACTCGACATCTATTCACTAACTTGACTTCATAAGGCTGTGAGAATCTGGAGGTCTAAGCCATTGATCTGGCTGTCCATTACTCAAGACTCCCTGGTTTGTGACCAGCCATTTTTGCACATATAAAATAAATATATGCCATGATAATCATTAATAGATAGTACCAGTAGATGTATCGAATTTAACTATTTTTATTATAATTATTTAAACAACTTATACTGTTATAGCACCTTTAATATAACTAAATATCACAAAGCACTTCCCATTGTAAGACAAGGTATGATACTGAGTCACATAAGAAGATATTAGATCAGATGACCATAAAATTGAGTCAAAGCTCTAGGCCTGATAGAGATTCTTAACACAGGAAAGCCAAATACCAAAGCAGAGAATTGTTAGGGTGAGTAATTCTGAACATGAACTCTAAACAAACAAAAACATCAGTACCAATAGTGGATCAGTTAAAATTAGCAAGGCACAGGATGCCAGGTGTTGAAGTGTGCAGATACTTTGGAAGGTTGTGGGGCTGGAGAAGTTTTTATAAAGAAAGGCAAGACTAAGCCCATGGATGAATGTGAAAACAATAAAGTTGACTTGGTGAGGAACTAATGTGTTCAACTAACACAGTGGTGATAGGGGAATTAGTCTTGCTGCAACTTAAGACATGTGAGAAGCAGAATTTTGGATGAGCTCAAGTTTATAGAGAGTAGAAGTGGGAGACCAACCTGGACAATGTTGGAATTGTCAAACCAGGAGATGCTAAAGGCATGAATTAAGGTTTTGGTGATGGATGAGCTGAGATAAGGGTAAGGTTGGACAGTCTACTGCAGGTGGAAATGGGAGGCCTTAGTGATAACATGAATATAAATAGTTTGTTAGGATCAAATGTGATGCCAAGGTTAGGAGCAGACTGTCTTAAACTCAAGCTGTTGCCCAGGAGATGGGTGGAGTCAGTAGTGCGAATAAAGAGTAAGCGATGAAAACAATGACTGAATACAGTGTTCCCAGTATTTAATTGGAAGAAATTTCTGCTCATGCGGTATTGGATTTCGGACAAGCAGTCTCATAATTATTGAAGTCAGCTGATGGTTTATATTTCCAAATTCATCATGTTCACTTTATATTTTCTACGAAAGGCCTTTGGCACAGTGGCTGTGATTCTCAATCCAAGAAAGTAAAACAGAGTGATACCAGAGCAGAAAGAACAATGTAACTTTATGGAATGGCCAGCAGGAGGCGTGCACTGTCCATAAATGTGTGAGCCAAGATTTCCCTTTCTAGCCAATAGCTGTTATTTGATCGTGAAATGACCCACTGTGTGGTACAGCAGAAAATTGACCAAATTACTGATGCATTTGTCACAAAGGTTGAAATCAGAGCCTGGAAGTGCAGCATGTGATCTGGATACGTCCTGAAATTATCCTGCTGCTACACAAGCAGACTGATTGCCTGCTGCTCTTTTCAAGACAATCTGAAGGAACAAAAACCTTATAATTTAAATCCTTGTCTGCCAAACAGGTTATTGGAGCACTGCTCTTTTAACCTGCTTGTGGAACTGTATTCCATAAGATTTTAAATGTTCAGAACTGTTTTCAATCTACAAGACATGAAGCAGTTTTTCACTTCCTGCCTCTTTTAGACAACTTGACCACTGAACCTAGTCCCAGGAATGGAAAAACTGAGCATGAAAAGTAACTATACATGACTTCCAGCTGGCTGATAGATAGTTTCTTGTGAGTCATATATTTTTCAACAAAAAAGCCTGGAGAATATCAGCAATTAAAGTGGAAAAAATGCAACCTGGGTGGTTTTAGTTGGAACACAGACTTATAATGACAGTGAATAGGGTAGGAGGAGGGATTCCAATTTCACAGTCTTTATACTGATAGCTCACAGAGTTTGATTACAAGCCAAACATTGACTGATTTTTACTTAAGCATATAAAGATTCATACTATGATCAGCTGCATTTAATAAACAAACATACAAATGCTTAGACATACATTAATGCATATACATTTATAAATATAATTACACATATAATCTACACATCGTGCATTTTGATATGATCCCAGCTGATGCTCACACCAAACAGGTCAGATCCAAAAATGAAACCTGGCTTGATAGAGAATGCATTTTGCAATTTGTTTACCGTGGCCTTCAGTCACTGAATATATTCACAAGAGGCTGCCAGTACAATTTTAACAAAAGAAATGCAAAGCTTGTTCCAAGTAAAAGGGAATAAGCTCATCTATTTTAGATTAGAAGAACTATTTAAAATGACTGTTATTGCAAATATTAGAAATAAAATGTCAACAATTCCAACTATCAAAACAATATTACAGATAGACAAACCTCAGTGATGACCTACCTTCTTTCTACTTCAACATTTCTCGTTTGGTTGGCATAACTTTTCCTTGTTTCTTTCTGTGTTCACACCATCTTCTTTAGTTAATGTATCATCATGAGACTTTTAAACAAATATTAACAAGGTTCACTTAATTCTTAACATAGATTCCTTAAACTCCTCTGCCAAACCCTTCTCTTTTGTGAGCTTTCTCATACAGGTATCAAACCAGTCAGGACTTCTTTTCTCCAGCCCTGACTGTTTGGGAGATGGCTAAACTGCACAGTTATTCTTTCAGGCCTTTCTCCATGAATGATATGCTCTCTCACTGATTTTCTAGATGCTCCTACATTTCTAAAAGGAAAGTGCTTCTGCCTCTGTTTCCATATGTCATATGATACTTCATGACAGACATAAGACAACAGTCCTTTTTTTTCTCTTCTACTCTTCATTTTCTAAAACACTGAATGATTCACCTCAAAGGTTTTTATAAAATCTCATTAAAATTGTTGTTAACAAATTTCCAGACAATCCACCTTCATTCACAGATGCAAGAAACGAAACCATGTCCTTTCCTTTGGAATGCACACATTATTGAATTGATAATCCAATTTAAAGCTGTACATGGTTCTGTCGATTTCAGAATGCAAGTTTCCTAATAATGCATCACGAAGCTCTATCAAACAATTGACTGTTCTGGCAAGTTGGAAATCATTTACCCACAGATCCTCAGTCATTCTGATTAGCAAAATAAAACACTTTTGTTCTGCTTTTCTTATTTTTAAAATATAGGGTTATAGTCATACTCATTATACTTTAAAACAAACATGTACTTGGGATGTGTGTGTTTCAGACAAAACCAACATTTCTAAACCATCCCTATTTGCCCTTGAGGAGTTTGTGCTGAACCTCCTTCAAGAACTGCTACAGTGAATGTGGAATGGGTGCATCCACAGAGCTTCCTGGGAGGAGATCTCAGGATTTTTATCCACTAACAGTGCAGGAATGGCAATGTTTATTCAAAAATAGAAGAAAACCAAAAGTAGTAGACTACAGGCCAGTTAGTCTAAAATCTGTCAAAGTGAAGATGTTTAAATCCATTATTAAAAATGTTACAACAAGCTACATAAAAAAGTTAATCAGGCAGTTTTCATCAAAGGGAAACTATATTCAACCAAGTTATTGGAATTCTTGAAGAAGTGACATGCATCCCAGATAAAGGGGAATTAGTGGATATTCTGTGCTTAAACTTGGAGAAGTAATTTGATATGTGCCACATCAAAGATAGCTGTGATAAAGTAAAAGTTCATGCACTTGGTGATATAATATTAGCCTGGATTGGCTAGTTAATGGGAAAACAGAAAGTTGACCTAAATCAGTCATTTTCAGAAAATAAATGGGCCATCTTCAGCGAATAAATTAGTTATTTTCAAGTTGGCAAGGTGTAATGACATGTGTACCACAACGTGTTGTGGCCTCAACATTTTACAATCCAAATCAACATCTTCATGAAGGGATCAAAGATAAGGCTGCGAAGTTTGCTGATGACACATAGATAGGTAGGAGAGTAAGTTGTGAAAAGAAGTGTGAAATTGCATGAGGTTAGGGATAATTTAGCATGGATAGAGAATTGGCTAACCAGCAGAAAGCAGAGAGTCAGGATAAATGAGTCTTCTTCAGGTTGGCAATATGTAATTAGTGGGGCACCGCAATTATAACCACAGATTATGGCAGTGATCAGTGAGGCTGGAATGGGACTCTGGCGGTGGCATTGAGGATGTTGGTGGAGGGGTGAGTACGGGACCCAGTATTGGCTGTCATGTCAGCGGAGGCAACATCAGCGTCGAACCAGTGATGAAAGTTGGCGCCTGAGGATTAGTGAATTTGATATCGGTCGGGTCCAGTTTTGGCAGCAGCAGAATTCAAAATGGTTCCAGATCATGGTGACAGTAGAAGGATTTCATTGTATTTTACTGTAATTTTCACTGTAGAATACATGTAACAATAAAATCTTTCATTCATTCGCAAGATAAAAAAAAAACAAATCGTGGATGCTGGAAATCAGAACCGAAAACAGAAATTGCTGACAAAGTTCAGCAGGTCTGGCAGCATCTGTACGGCAAATCAGAGTTAACATTTTGGGTTCTGTGACCTTCCTTCACAACTGTTCTGAAGGAAGGGTCACCGAATCCAAAATAAGAACTCTGATTTCTCTCCACAGATTCTGCCAGACTTCCTGAGATTTTCCAGCAATTTCTGGTTTTGTTTCATTCATTCATAAGGTTTGCTCCTCGAGGACCAAACTATTTATGATCTATGGTACTGACATGAATATAGGGATAGGAAATACTATAGTCAAATTTGCAGATGACTGTAAAATAAATGGGAAAATAAATTGCAATGCAGAACTAAGAAATTTATAAATGGATGAAGATAGGTATGGTGAATGGGCCAAAATTTGGCAGATGTAGTTTAATGTATGTAAGTGTGAGCTTATTCATTTTGTTTGGAAGAATAGAAAAGTGACTTATGATCTAAATGGACAGAAAGTTCAGAGTCCTTCAGTGCAGAGGGATGTGGCTGCCCTCATGCTTGTATTGCAGTAAACTAACATGCAGGTACCGCAAGTAATAAGAAAGGGAAATAGAATTTACATTTAATATGCACATATTAAAAGTAGTGAAGCATTGCTGCAGCTGTATAAGGTATTAATGAAACCACACCCATATTACGTCCAATTTCTGGAATGCTGTTCTGCATGGAGGCAATTCAGAGGACATTCGCTAGATTGATTTCAGAGGGAAAGGGCTTGTCTTATAAAGAGAGATTGAGTAGTTCAGACCTGTACTCTCATTTAGAACAATGAGAGGAGATCAAATTGAGGTACATAAGTTGCTACAGTGGATTGACAAAGTAGATGCAGACAGAATGTTCCCTCTTGTGGGGCAATTGAGAATGAGAGATCGTAGTTTTAGGATAAGGGAAAGCAGATTTAAAACGGAGGTAGGAAGAAATTACTTCTTTTAAAGGGCCATTAATCTGTGGAATTTATTAGGCTGAGTGTGGTGGATGTCAGGATATTGAGTAAATTTAGAAAGTGGTAGACAGATTTTTAATCAGTAATGGGTTGAACTGATATTGAGAAAAGACAAGAAAGTCAAATTGATGCTGAGATGAAATCAGCCATGATCATAATAAAAGGCAGAAACAAGCTTGAGGGGCTGAATTCTCCTAAAAGTACTACATCTTTTATTCATTGGTCAAAAAATGAACTGAGTTTCTCATGAGGCACTGGTGAGTTGTCATTGAAGGGAATTGTTGCTTGTTAAGCACCTTATTAATGGCACAACTCATCTCATAAGTATTCAGTTTCCAATCTTACCAAACATCCCAGACAAACTAGACATTAAGACCTGGTGTGCAGGTCAGAATGGATAGCTGGCAACTTCAGTTGATGTCTGACCCCAAATTAACTCGACGTTGCGCTCTGGACACCAACATCTTGGGACTTGCGCCATGGGTGACTGGCCACAATCACCCCAGATCCATGGACTTTGGCGTCTGACATTTGCCAGCCTCTGAGTACTCTCGTTGCTCATCTTAGTGGTTCCATGCTGCACCTTGAGCTGCACCAGCAACTACCATTGTAATGCTGCAGTAAGGACACTGTGTGTTCAGTGACATGCACCCAACTCATGGGCTGCACCAGGTTGCATCTCTGTGTTCTTCACTTGCTCTCATTCACTCACATTGAGATCACCTGGATACTAATGGCCGCCGCGTCTTGCATTGTCTTTTTTGTGCTTTGCCATCTCAGCCAGAGTTTTTATTACTCCTATTTGCTTTTGTGCATTTAAAGCAGACACAAAGCAAGGAGGGTTATCATGGTAGTCAGCAGGCCTCTGTCAAGTCCAGTCAAGGGAAGTACTTTCGCTCGGGGGGGGACCCAGCACAGTAAGTCAAGGGCAGTTTCTGATATCAGTCCTGGGTTTTGGATATGGTCAATCAGCCATGCAGGATGATCAGAGTCAGGATGTTAAATGCAAAAGGAGTGAGAAGCTGAATGGAGGACAGCCCACCTCTTTCTGCTCTATTGTGGACAATTTTCCACCTGGGATGACAAAGAGGCAAACATCAAGGGAGACAAAATTGGGTGCTACAGTAGTTATTTTTTGTTCAGATAGGGAGGTGTCCAAAACAAATGAGTAGGCAGCAGAGAGGGCTTACAGGGTTAGTGTTTTGGGGAGGAAAACTGCTAGTCATGGGACAGAGGACATCCTGCATCTTTCATCACCCCATTTACTTGGAGCTGTAGGTCCCTGTCTGCAAAACTGGGCACCAATTTCCCCTTGTCTATCTTGCCTGAAGCAAATATCAAGGATTGTGCATGGCAGCTTCTCAGGGCACATAACAGGCTTTTGTAGATGGCATGGGCACAAGGATTCTAGTCTTTTTGCAGATATTTGGTGAGCGGTGAGTTGTCAAAGGAATGGTGTGTGGTAAGATATGGATAAATTCAAATATAAAGGACAATGTGGAGGGGAAGTCAGTATTTAATAAGCTGAGTTTAGTAAGGTATGGTAGGAAATCTTACTACCCTTGTAGAAAGAAACTCTCTGAAAAATTGAAACATTACCTGCCTTTAGCAAAAGCAATGTGAGATTCCTTAGGACTGATGGCTAAAAACTTTTTTAATAGGTTTCTTTTGAGGCTGGAATCATTGGGGAGGTAATTCCAGAGTTTAGGGATCCGAACTTGATTGAGTTGTTTAAGTATGCAACAAAGAGGATTGATGAGGGCAGAGTGATCTATATGGACTTCAGTAAAGCATTCAACAAGGTTCCCCATGGGAGACTGATTAGCAAGGTTAGATCTCACGAAATACAGGGAGAACTAGCCATTTGGATACAGAATTGGCTCAAAGGTAGAAGACAGAGAGTGGTGGTGGAGGGTTGTTTTTCAGACTGGAGGCCTGTGACCAATGGAGTGCCACAAGGATCGGTGCTGGATCCTCTACTTTTTGTCATTCACATAAATGATTTGGATGCGGGCATAAGAGGTATAGTTAGTAAGTTAACAGATTACACCAAAATTGGAGATGTAGTGGACAGCGAAGAGGGTTACCTCAGATTACAACAGGATCTGGACCAGATGGGCCAATGGGCTGAGAAGTGGCAGGTGGAGTTTAATTCCGATAAATGCGAGGTGCTACATTTTGGGAAAGCAAATCTTAGCAGAACTTATACACTTAATGGGAAGGTCCTAGGGAGTGTTGCTGAACCTTGGAGTGCAGGTTCATAGCTCCTTGAAAGTGGAGTTGCAGGTAGATAGGATAGTGAAGAAGGTGTTTGGTATGCTTTCCTTTATTGAGTACAGGAGTTGGGAGGTCATATTGTGGCTGTACAGGACATTGGTTAGGCCACTGTTGGAATATTGTGTACAATTCTGGTCTCCTTCCAATCGGAAAGATATTGTGAAACGTGAAAGGGTTTAGAAAAGATTTACAAGGATGTTGCCAGGATTGGAGGATTTGAGCTCTAGGGAGAGGCTGACCAGGCTGGGGCTGTTTTCCCTGGAGCATCGGAGGCTGAGGGGTGACCTTATAGAGGTTTACAAAATTATAAGGGGCATGGATAGGGTAAATAGGCAAAGTCTTTTCCTTGGGGTCAGGGGGTCCAGAACTAGAGGGCATAAGTTTAGGGTGAGAACGGAAAGATATAAAACAAACCTAAGGGGCAACTTTTTCACACAGAAGGTGGTACGTGTATGGAATGAGCTACCAGAGGAAGTGGTGGAGTCTGGTACAATTGCAACATTTAAAGGCATCTGGATGGGTATATGAATAGGAAGGGTTTGGAGGGATATGGGCTGGGTGCTGGCAGGTGGGACTAGATTGGGTTGGGATATCTGGTCAGCATGGATGGGTTGGACCGAAGGGTCTGTTTCCATGCTGTAAATCTCTATGACTCTATGACTGAGGCACATGCACCAACATTAGACAATTAAAATGAGGGATGCTCAAATGGCCAGAATTAAAGGTGTACACAGTGGTAGGGAGGGGCAAAGTTATAAAGGAACTTGTAAACAAGCATGAAAATATTAAAATTGAAGTCTTGCTTAATAGGAACAAATTAGAATAAAGACAAGAATGACATGTAAATGGGGCATGGTATGATGAAGAATACTGGAGAGAGATTTCAGTTTCCTCAAATTTAAGGTGTGTGAGGACTTTCATCCTTGAATATGTTGAAATAGGCAAGTCTAGGGGTAACAAAAGGCGTGGATGAGATTTTAATCAAGAATAGTGATAGATTTTCATGATATTTCAGAGGTAGAAATAGGTGATTTTAGCAATGTTGTCTGATTCTCTATGAGAAAGTCCCACTTCACAGTTTAAAGAAATGAACAACTATCCTCCCTCATCCAATATCACCCAAAGTAATTATCTTCTAATATAGATATATATTAGTGTCATGTTCAGTGACAGAGCTCACCTCTCAATCAAAAGGCTTGGGAATTTCAAGGCTCAAACCAGAGATTTGAGCACTTAATATTGAATCATCAGCTACTTCCTGGCTGCATTTACAGCAAATCAGACGTTAAACTGAGGTTTCATTCATCTCTTTGCAAATTAAAATATACCAGGTCATTGTTCAAAGAAAAACAGGCAAGTTTGCTCTTGACCAACATTACTAAAAATACAATATTATCTGATCATTTACCTTATTGTTTGGATTACCTTGCTGTGTGAAAATAGTTTGCCATATGACAACCAAGACTACACCCTGAAAACTTATTGATTGACTATCATATATCATATGAAGCTCAACAAGCTGTGTGGGAGAGTTCCGTCTGTTATTTTAACAGAAGGCTGATCCCATTTTAAACATAAAGCCTAATACTTTGATGTTGGACAGACAGTAATTTCTCAACCTTCCAAAAAAGTAGACTTCCATCTTTGCTCTTGTCATACTTTGAGCTATTTTGTGTTATATAATCACTTTATGTCAAAAAAATAACATATCAACCATTTGCAATGGCACCATAGGTTGATAATAGTTACACTGTACAAATCAATATAATGATACTTCTTCTGGGATCCTGCTAACAATTTTCCCTCATCTCCAAATGCAGTCTCCACAGGATTTCTTTACACACACATTTGCAACCTAGCAGCCTTCAGCCATCCCATCTTTCTTTCCACTCCTCAATATATTGTGTGCAAAAACGCAATTCATCCTTTAAAATAAAAGCAAAGTACTGTGGATGCTGGACAGATTAAATGAAAACAGAGCGCTGTAGAAACTCAGTAGCTCTGGCAGCATATCTAGAAAGAGAAACAGAGCTAGTGTTTTGAGCTTTGCATGACTCCTCTTCACATTGGTTATAAGATTATATGTGTTATCCTTGTAGAGAATTTGAACAAATTGAGAAATTGAATTAACTGAGATTTAGCATGTACGATGAGTCATACTCATGTAATCCCCAACAGGACAACATAATTAACTGTGTGACACATACTCACATGCCTATTATTCCTGGTGAGGTGGTGAGTGTTAGGGGATGTGTGGTCTCTGTAGATACAAGCAACGTTGTATAACTAGGAGCAGAAATTGCTGCACCAAGTATGAGACAATTGCACACCAGTTGAGATATGTAATGCTGTGGCATCCTTTTCAAGACACAGAAAAGATAAAATCAATGGGTAAAATGTTGTCAGCAACAACAAAATCCTGATACTGTAAAGTGGATGGCATCTCTGTGCAACCAGAGGCTTACAAAGTAATGTTGTTGTTACTCTCTAGTTAATGAATGGTGGTCAGGGGTCGTGGCTAATTAAGGAAGGTAAGTCAGCCGTCGACAATGTTGCCCCCACCAAAGAAATGACTGTTTTCCATCTTTAAAAACATCTCCACAAGAGATGGCCAACACTAAGGATATAGATAGAAATTCGTTGTTATTGTATTTGTGAAAATACAGTAAAACGTGTATAAGTCACCACGATAATAGAGCCATTTAATTACATAAATTATACGTTTCAAAAAAAATTTAAGACAAATATCATTTTTTGTTCATTCCACGGCCTCTGGTTTCATGAACTGGCACTGCCAAAGACTGGGGCCTGTCCAACTACCGAAGATGGTACAGGGGGAGCCTCCCGAAACCTCCAAGAATGCGGGGCCTGTTGATGATCGGGCAAGCCTGTTGAAACTGCCCAAGAGCCAGGGGCCTGTTGAAACTGTCGATGACCGTGCAAGCTTCTTGAAACTGCCCAAGAGCCAGGGGCCTGTTGAAACTATCAATGACCGTGCAAGCTTCTTGAAACTGCCCAAGAGCCAGGGGCCTGTTGAAACTGTTGATGACCGTGCAAGCGTCTTGAAACTGCTCAAGAGCCAGGGGCCTATTGAAACTTTCAATGACTGGGCAAGCTTCTTGAAATTGCCCAAGAGCCAGGGGCCTATTGAAACTGTTGATGACCGGGCAAGTTTTTTGAAACTGTCAGGAGGCAGGGGCCTATTGAAACTGCTCAGAACCCGGGGCTGTCCAAAACTGCCATACCTCAGCCACAGACAGAAGGAAAAATACATTTGATACAAAAGATGAAATAAAAAGTAATATTAAGAAGAAATAATAAAAATAATTTTACAAAGGATGTGGCTGGTCAGCTGAAAGGGAGTGTATGGGCCAGGAACCCAAACACTACCTAATCTGCTGTCTCTACCATCTTGCTGGCTTTAGGGACTGTCCCAAAGTGGCTCCCCAGCTAACATTCTTCCCAGTACCTCATCCCCCAGCTGGTAACATCCCAGCCATTGTCACCAACAATGTTGCCTGGTTGGCTCCCTCCCGTTCAGGGACTAAACCAACTTTTTAAAAGTTGGAATCAAATGATCCTAGATTCCAGTAGCACTAAATTGCACTGTCACACCTTTATTTTGTCTACAATTTGGCTCACTCTAGGTAGAGTAATTTTGCTCCTAATTACACATTGCGTTTTATATCTGCACAGTCACATCAGGAGTAACCAGCATGTTGCTGACTTTTATGAAAAATGCACAATCAATTGCATTGATCTACAAGTCTGAGCCATTGTGCATCTAAATGTAAACTGTTCCTTTCAGTTTCTATTTTGTTTACTCATTCATGGGATATGGGGTTAAAAATCATACAACACCAGGTTATAGTCCAACAGGTTTATTTGGAAGCACTAGCTTTCAGAGCACTGCTCCTTCATCAGGTGGTTGTGCAGTATAGAATCCTAAACCACAGAAGTTATAGTAAAAGTTTACAGTGTGATGTAATTGAAATTATATATCAAAAAAGACCTGGATTGTTTGTTAAATCTCTCATCTTTTAGAATGGGTATGTTGGTTTCAGTTCTTTCATATGTAAATTGCAGAAATACACATGTCGGACCAGATAATGCATTTAAGGTGCGAGGTGCCCTGTGTGAGACTATCTATGCCACAATATTCAGACTGATTCTAATCTAAAAAACAGATTTACAAAATCTTACATGGATTCTTGCAGTTCTTGAGCAAAATAAAGTGTAATTTTGCAAGTACAAATTCACCCCACAAACCTGTGTGTGTGTGTGTGTGTGTGAGCTTCCATATGAGAGAGGGTCTGCGTGAGTGTATGGGTCTGTAGGATTGTGTGTGTGGCTGTAGGAGTATGTGTTTGTAGGAGTGTCTGTGTGTGTGTGTATCTGTGTCTGTGTCTGTCTGTCTGTGAGTGTGCATCGGACTATGTGTGTGTGTGTGTGTGTAGTGCAGTGGGGTCCCCTGTAGTGTGACATAAACCCAAGGTCCCGGTTGAGGTTATCCCCATTGATACCGAACTTGGCTATCAGCCTCTGCTCGGCCACTTTTCATTGTTGCCTGTCCCAAAGTCAGCCTTGGAGGATGGTCACCCGAAGGTCTGAGGTCGAATGTCCCAGACCGCTGAAGTGTTCTCCGATTGGGAGGAAACATTTTTTCAATATATAGTTTCAGTTAAATCACACTGTAAAGCTTTGCTATAAATTCTGTGTCTTACGATCTTATACTCCACAACCACCTGATGAAGGAGCAACACTCTGAAAGCTAGTACTTCCAAATAAACCTGTTGGACTATAATCTGGTGTTGTGTGATTTTTAACTTTGTACACCCCAGTCTAGCACCAGCACTTCCAAATTATGGGATATAGGCATTGCTGGCTAGGCCAACATGTATTGCCCATCCCGAATTATCCAGATGATAATTAAAAGTCAATAATTGCTGTTGGTCTGAAGTCATATGTAGACCAGACCAGACCAGAAAAGGATAGCAGTTTCCTTCCCTAAATGGCATTCGGGAACCAAATGGGTTTTTCTGATGTCAGCAATGATGTCATGATCATTATATTTTTCTGAGACTCAGTTGTTTGAGCAGTAAAAATGTAAAGCTCCAGTTTCATACCTTTATACAAACCAGATCTCATAATCCCTTAATTTGTGAATTTATTAGAATATCAAAGATTGGCAGTATTTATACCCGTGGAGTACAGACAAGGAAGAGTAAACTGCACACTATCTGCTGTCTGCACGCCTGTAGTATAAAAGAGCTTAGTGACACTGATGCCAAGAGGGTTACAGTTTGCTGGGTGAGTGCATTTTATTATCCTTTCTTCACAGATCAGTTACTTTAAAGCTCAGTCACACACCTAACCTTTAGCTGAACTCTTAAAAATGGATATTATCAGTCAGTATTCAGTTGACTGCTGCTGTATTCTTGGGAGTTGTCAATGTTGGAACAGGAATAATGGTCATGCAGGTGAAGTGTATAATTGAATCAGACCTTTAATACATCACATATCTTTGGCATGCTGTGTTAATTCAATGCTTATTCAATTATGCAGCTGTTCCTTGGGGATTTCCACTTCTTGTTAATGTTCTACACATGCAAAGCTGTTAAATATAAACACTGAGGTGACTTTGTACTAATTGAGATCTAACATCATGCTCTGAAAACACTGCTCATTTTTTGACAGATGTGGCAAATTCTATCGGAACAGCTCAGACAACTTATCACATTCTAACCAAACAGCAACATTCTACCTATTGCAGAAAAAGACATAATTTGTCAAAGATTTTTTTACCTTGAACTCAACAAACAATTCATAAGAACCATCAAGATGAAGGAAATCAACCCATTTGTTTATACCATAAGATGGGAGTTCTGGTTAGTTGGCAAGTCAATTCTGATTGGTAGAAGCATTATCATGGGAACTGCAACAGTTAGATGATGACTGACAGTTAGCTACCAAACTTTGCTTAAGTATTAATCCAGGCAGATTGACTCTGCTTGGTCAAGGCATTGTGCAGATAAACAAACCAAAGTGTATCCTTCACCTGTTTTGTTGTGTTATGTATCTGTTCTTTCTGTCTGCAAAGAACAGAACCTTGTGTGTTAACATACATAGCTTCAAATGCACCATATTGCAAGCCTGATTGACAATCTTGAATTGGTTATCTATCGAGTTACCAGGTAAGTTTGGCTGATTTTCTTTCCTAAAGGATATTCATAAACTCATCAGGATTTTACAACAAGCATCAATGGTCTCATAATAGCCATTACTGACATTAGATGCATATTCCAAATTATTAATTCAATTTGAATTACACCAGTGGCTATGTTGGAATTTGAACCCATGTGTTTATATTATATTATATCAGAATTATTATTATTCAGGATATTGGTGGATTTTTCTAATTCTGTTTCTGAGTGAATGAAGATATTCCAAGTCATTACAGAGCTGTCCTGACAATATAATTGCATCACATAATAAATTAGTCAGTGAAAATGACAAAGGAGGCCCTAAAAATGAAATTATTTCCCCAAAGTCTTGAGAAAATCTCAAGAAGAGCCTTGAAAAGAAAAATTGTGCTCTTCCTCAAGTTCATTTATGAATTATAAGGTGGTGAATTGGCACTGTACTGGAATATTTGAGGCTAAGTGTATTACAATGGATCAGACAAAAGCCCCTCAAAATATATTTAGAAGATAGCCTAGAGCCTTTCTTATTACAAAGTTAAGTGTAAGGTATTGCATTCCAGATGCAATTTAATTGGTCAAACTACTTGACTTTAAGCAAACCATACTTTATCTTTACAGTTAAAATACAGACAAAACAAAATCAAAGAAAATAATTGGTGTAACTGTAACTCTATCAAAATGCTTAACAAAATAATGCAACACCAGGTTATAGTCCAACAGGTTTATTTGGAAGTACTAGCTTTCAGTGCACTGCTTCTTCATCAGGTAACTAGTGGAACCTTCCAAAATAAACCTGTTGGACTATAACCAGGTGTTGTGTGATTTTTAACTTTCAGTCCAACACCAGCACCTCCACATCATAACAAAATATTAACTACTATCAATTAACAGGTCCAATATAATAACATCCTTTGGTAAAAGAAAATTTAGTAAAATAAATTGTCTGACATACAATTCTAGCAGCAGGAAGAGAACCCCAAATTATAGCTGTAACAGAGAGAGGAATAAGAGCTTCCACATCTAGCTTCAAGATTCCAACAACAGCTGAAAGCTACAACAAAAAATCCTGGTTCTAGTGGAAGTTTGACCCGACCCATTCAGGATGCTTCTATTGCTCCAAGTTAAAAAAAAACCCCAAGGCCTCACAAACTGTTAACTTCATTGGCTTAGAACAGATTACTTGGTTCATTCATCTCAGCCTTTCTTCATCATAGAAAAGGACAAATTATACCTCTTAAAGCCATTGTACTATCACAGTATTTATTTTTTAAATGTTGTAAATGCATTATGGACACTGTAACGGAAGTGACATTTTATATTAATGTTGCAAATGGACAAGGACCTTGGTATTTCCATAAGGAAAGATCAAATATGTAAAAGAACAAAACAGTTGAGCCATTACTTAGATCACAACTGAAATAATTTGGAAAGAACAGAACCTTGAAAGAGACCCCAGGATATGATGTGTTCCCAGGAGAACTGAGCATGGGGAACAGGTAAAATGTAGTCAGTAACTTAAATACGCAAAAATGTAACCAGAGTATGGTTAACACCGATTCTTGCATGGTGCTAATGACATAAAGTATTTTAGGACAGGGTTAAGCTTTAGCAACTTATAATCTGGAACATTTTTAAGAATGCAAATCAGTCAGCTTTAAAAACTTGAAATACCTTCACATGTAAGGATCTTGGATGCCATGTTACTGTGCTCACTGGATATTAACTTTCATTCCATTATGAATGCTGCTACAATCCTTTTATGCACCTATCGTATGTAGCGATTTTTCTTTTTTGCAGACATGAGACTTGAAATGGATTATTAAGTCCAAACTAGGGCAAAATATTGATGCATTTTTAAATTGTTACAGACGCTTGCTTTTTTTGCCAGCTGTATAGTTATAATACTTGGAACTTGATGAGACCAACAATTGTGGAGATGCCTTGCAAAAGCACAGTGTTACTGATTGTTTTGTTCCTCCTCACTGATAATTGAATTACTGTTAAGGTAATAACATTTATTTCTGAGAAACATGAAAAGCATGCAACAAAATAAATGTGTTTTTGCCTTACTTAAATACTTTATAATGTCTTCCCACACAATTGAAATCCAACTGACTTAAAAAATATGTTTACATCAGGGTAACACATATGATAACATTTGTTTTGCATCAGGGTTCATTTTCAACTATAGAAAAGTGAAAACAAGCTGATGATTCATTATAATTCCATTTTGTGTAAATGGTACACAATCTTAGAATGACACTCAGTGTGTGAGGCTGACGTGATGTGGCTATCCTAGTTAACTGACACCAATATGAAAAAGCTATGCGATGTGGGCGAGAATTAAATGACAATGACTGACTTCATTCCCTTGGTCTTACACGTCAGCTCATAAAATCATACAGCTCTAAAGCACAGAAAAAAGCCATTTGCCCATCATGTCCTCATTGGTCAAAAATAACCACTTAACTATTCTAACCCTATTTTCCAGCATTTGGCCATTGCCTTGTACATCTTGACATTGCAAGTGCACATCTAAACATCTCTTAAATACTATGAGAGATTCTGCCTCAACCACCTTAACAAGCAGTGAGTCCCAGTTTCACTCCACCTTCTGGTTGAAGGCATTTTTCCTCACATCTTGTCTATAGTTCACAATGGAAGCAGCATAGAAGGACTGGAGAGAACAAGGGGGCACTGCATATTATAACACTTGTGAAGGAGTAAGTGCTGCATATGAAGGAATGGGGCTTTGACAAGATCATTTTGCTGGGTACTTCCTGCCACAAATATAGATGTCCATTTTCAAGAAGGGAGGTTGACCAGCCACGCTCATACCAGTGGTAGAGAAATTATGGGAGAAAATTCTGAAGGAGAGAATTAATCTCCACTTGGAGAGGCAAGAGTTTGATCAGGGATAGTCAGCAAGGCTTTGGCAGAGAGCTAGGAGAAAGTGAGGACTGCAGATGCTGGAGACCAGAGTTGAAAGATGTGATGCTGGAAAAACACAGCAGGCCAGGCAGCATCCGAGGAGCAGGAGAATCGACATTTCGGGCATAAGCCCTTCTTCAGGAATAAGCCTGAAACGTCGATTCTCCTGCTCCTCGGATGCTGCCTGCCCTGCTGTGTTTTTCCAGCATCACATTTGGCAGAGAGCTGTCATGCCAAATAAATTTAATTGGGTTTTTCGAGGAGGTGTCCAGATATGTAGACGAAGTTGATGTAGCTTATATAGATTTCTGTATGGCCCTTTGACAAGGTCCCAGATGAGATATTGGTAAAGACAGTTAAAGCACATGGGATCCAAGATGACATTACAAGTTAGATCCAAAATCTGTTTTGGAGAGGGGACAGTGATAGAAGGCTCCTTGTGGTACTGGAAACAGCAGTGTTCAGTTAATATCAGCCCTGCATTGTTTGTGATATAAATAAATGATATAGAAGAAAATGTTTGAGAGATGATAGGTAAGTTTTAGGTGACACAAGAATTGCTGGGAGATTGACAGTGAGGAAGAAGGCTACAAGAGGAAATAAATGGATGAGTCAGCCAGACAGGTAAGTGGTGAATGGAATTAAACCCTGACAAGTGTGAAGTTATGCACTTTGAAGACGTTTCAAGACAAGGGAGTACTCAATGAATGGCAAGACAGAGAGGGATCTTGCATGCTTGTCAATAGATCACTTAAGGCAGCAGCGCAGGTGAATCGGATAGTTAGGAAGAATACAGGACACTTGCCATTATCGGCCGTAAGACAGATTTTAAGGGCAGGGAGATTATGTTGGAGCTCTACAAGATGTTTCTTAGGGCACAGTTGAAACAGTGTATTCAGTCTGATCACTACACTATCGGAAGGATGTGATTGCACTGGAGGAGCTGCAGAGGTGATTCACCAGGATTTTGTCAAAGATGGAGCAGTTTAGCTATGAAGGGAGGCTAGATAAACTCAGATTGTTTTCTTTCACGCAGAGAAGGCTAAGAGAAGACCTGATTGAGTTGAATGCAATTATGAGGGATATGGAGAGGATCAATAGAAAGCAGCTGTTTTCCCTTAGTTGAAGGATCAACAACAATGGGAAATAATTTAAAAGTGAAAGCCAGGAGGTTTTGACAGGAATTAAGAAAAACCCTTCTCACCCAGAGGGTGGTAAGAATCTGGAATGCACTAGTGCAGGATTGTTGAATCAGGAAACCTCACAACATTTAAAAATTACTTGGATGAGCAGCCAAGAGCTGGAACGTGGGACTAGAATCGATTTAGAGTGATTTTGTCAGCATAGACTCAGTGGGCCAAATGTGTCTTCTGCCTTATTAATTTTTTATTCTATTCTATGATCTCGGACCGTAAGTGTCAAACTGTGTGTGTTTGGTACTTCAAACACAGGCACTATGCAGACCAATCCAACATCAAAATCCTTCAAGAGTCATCTATCATTTCCATCTCTAATACTCTTCACAAAGTTCTGTTATGTTATCTGCTTTACAGTTTCAAATGAATATCAAAGCAATTCAAAAAAATTATTTAGAATCATCCCACAACAGACCACATGAGAAACAGGAGGAGCAAACTTTCCAGGAGAATATATAAATTAGGTTGCTAAGACAGCACCGTCCAAACCCATGACCATACCTTTTTAGGAGGACAAGGGAAGCAGAAACACCATTGAAATGGGAACACTACCATTTGCAAATTCCCTTCCAAGCCACTCACCATCCTGACTTGGAAATAAAGCATTGTCCCTTCAGTGTCATTGGATCGATATCCTGGAATTCTCTCCATTGTGAATCTACCTCTGCACATGGATTGCAACAGTTCAAGAAGGCAGTTTACAAGTACCTTCTCAAGGGCAACTAGGGAGATGCAATAAATGCTGGTCCAGCATGTTCCATGAATGAATGAAATAAAGAAATAGTCTGACATTGTCTGTGCTTTAATCCTTTTTGCATATAAAAATGTATCATTGTAAAGGCCAGTTTATAAACTCCATTCAATAACCAAGGATTTCTTATGTTTGATTCAGAATCTCCTTGGATAATGGGAATGCAGTAAACAGCTGGCAGTCCCATTGACTCTTTAACAGGATTAAATATTAACCAGTCCCTGAAATGCAGGGAGATAGGCATTGAGCTCCTTTTGAGGCAGAAAACAACATTGTAGTGATCAGCATAAATTGGTTGATCTATAGTCACTCTCTTACACTTGGGTAATGATTTATAGCATTCTATGGTACAGACGTTCATTCAATTAAACAGAACTATAGAAATCCTTGTCCAATTCAGCATTCGATATGGATGCTGATTCCTCAGATTTCAAAAACTTGGGTATTTCCAGCTGGAATGGCTGTGCACTTGATCTGCTGTGCTCATCAACTGCTCCTGATTCGCTAAAATTTATAGAAAGCTGATCTCATGCAGCAACCATGACTCAACTGATCATTCAGCATGCATATTCTGAATAATTGCGGTGCACTCAGCTGTGCCTTAAGACAATTTTTAACCTCCACTGCGAACTTTAGAAGGTCAAAACCTGCTTGTGGTTCATTCCATTCCTTAGATAGATGTTGTATCTATTCTGGGAACAAGTCCTTGACCTTCAGCTCCTCCCTGATGAACCCTCTGCTGAGGTATCTGCGTCCACACCTGACTCTACGTTCTTTAAATACTCAAATAGAAAATTGTCTCACGTAGTTCCCTGCTGTCAATGGAAGCCTTGTGCTTCTTTCCTTGTCTGGATACAGTCTCAGCTGCTTACTATGTGACTATGCAGTGTTACTGAATGAGCAAGGCATGAAGGGGTGTTTCCTGCCTGTACCACTTGGCTTTGAATCAACACTGCACCAAGGCCACATATCCCAATCAGCTGGCGTGATGCCAAGTTTTCAAATTTGGGCAATTCATGGCCACGCAGCTTCCTCTTATTTTGCAAATAAGAAGCGTGAAGCAGCAACATCAGCCCTGTGCTAAGGTAAGTGGTGATGTTGTAATAATGTCACTGGACTACATTTCTAGAATCCCAAGGTAGTGTTCTGGGGTCATGAGTCCAAAACGCCATCATTGTAGATGGTGAAATTTGAAAGCAATAAAAAATCTGGAATAGAAAGCTTCCCTAATGGTCACCTTGTAACCCACTCTTGGTTGCCTTAAAGACCTGCCTGGTTCAGTCATGCCATTTAGGAAAGGAAATTTGCTAAACCTACTTGTCTGGCCTACAAGTGACTGCAGACAGCTACCACAGCAATGTGTTTAACTCTTAACTGCCCTCTGAACAATTACAGGTGGGCATTAAAAGCCAGTCTATGTAATTATGTCCCCAACCTTCAACAAATAACAAAAGCACCCCAAAACAGCAGATAAGATAATCTTTTGGATGTTTTTGATTGAAAAGTGTCTGGAGATAGTCTAGCTCTTTTCTGAAGGTGTTGCAGAGGAAGTCTTGATTTGGCAGAAAGTATTGTTGCATCTTCAAAGATGGAGCAGAGGTGTGGTTGACCTGTCCACCACACGAAGGCTGCAAAGGTTTAGTGAACAGTGCTGCCAGTGCTTCTGGATTGGTACAGCAATACAGAGAAGTAGCAGAGCCCACAGAGATGCAGGTTCTGTTTGATTATACCAGACATATTGAAACAGGACTCCTTCTTGCTCCTTGACAGTAACAGGAAGTTGATACACCCAATATCTCAAATAAAAGCAAAACACTGCAGATGTTGGAAAGCTGAAACAAACAAATTCAATGCTGGAGACATTCAGCAGATCTGGCAACACTGTCTCGAGTCCAGTGTAATTCATCTTCAATTCTGACTGATGAGCTCAGGTTAACAGAAAACATTCACCAGGTTTCTGTACTTAGCAAAAAAATAACTGTTTATGGGACTTCTTTCTTTGGAGTGTAGAAGGTTGAGGGGTGACCATATTGAGGTTTATGAAATCATGAGGGCTTTAGATAAGGTGAATAGCAAGTGTGTTTTCCCTAAGGTAGAGGATTTCAAGACTAAGGTGCATATATTTTAAGGTGAGTGGGAGAAAAATCTGAGGGGCAAACTTTTCATATAGAGTGTGGAATGAACTTCCCCAGAGGAAATGGCAGATGCAGGTATAGTTACAGAGTTTAAAATACATTTGGGTAAGTACATGAATAAGAAATGTTTGCAGGGATACGGGCCAAGCATAGGCAAGTGGGACTAGTTTATTTTGGGATTATGATCGGCATGGATTGGTTGGAATGAAGACTCTGTTTCCATCCTGTATGACTCAGTGACTCGGTTACAGCTTGTCTTTAACTAATGGCATTTATAAAATATGAATTGCTAACTCTACATATTAAACTATATCCTTCTTCAATTTCCCTCTTCACAAACAAAGACAGTAAAGATATGGATGTTAAGGGTGAGAAAAGAAAAAAATAAATCAGGACAATATAGTTCAATGGCATCAATCTGGATCATGGTTCAATGTGTTGTTTCTTTTTGTTCCTTTCTTTTCAGTTCTTTGCTGCTGACACACTCTTGTCTGCGCACTCTAAAAGTATGAAGGCTCTGAGGGTCACTTGACCTGAAAAGTTAACTCTACTTTCACTCCACAGATGCTGCCAGACCTACTGAGTTTTTCCAATAATGTCTGATATTGTTTGCATGCATCCTGTCCTTCATGTATTGATTATAAATTTGTCCTTTCACTGTCTTTGAAGGCATTTTATTCCTTCAACAAGGAATTTGCAGAGAAATGTGAGTGAAAGGTGTCCAGCTGTTACTGGAAACATTCTAGTAACCTCCACATCGGAGAGACAGACAGAGAGAGAGAGAGAGACAGAGAGCTTTCACTGCTCTCTCTTTGCAGACGAGGTAGTTCTCTGCTGCACTAGCCCCCACACAAGCCATAATTACCTGCTCGGGGCTAATCAGAATTATTGCTTCAATCATAGAATCTCTACAGTACAGAAAGATGCCACTCAGTCAATCGAGCCTGCACTAACCTACAAAGAGCATTCCAGACCCTCATAATCCAACTAGACTGCACATCCCTGAACAATTCAGTATAGTTAATCCACCTAACCTCACACAACTGTGGAAAGAAACGGAGCACCCAGAGAGAATGGACACAGTAGAACATATAAACTCCACACAGGCAGTCACTCAAGGCTGGAATCAAAATTCTATCTTGTCAGCGACCCCATTGTGTGTGCTTCCTGCACAGAGGAATCGGGTTGTTACAATCCATATGTACAACCCCTACGTTCCAGCGGCTGATGTCCTGACCTTCCTGGGAAGGTACGTCCAAGTTGAGGGAGAAGCCACTGATGTGATTGACCCCTTTGGGATCTGGACCAGTAAGCGGCAGGTCAGGGTAACTCTGAGGGCCGATGACAGTGGGAACATCCTCCACCCACCCTCGAGCTTCGCAATTGGAGGGAGCAGAGGCTACCTGACATATGCAGGGCAGCCGAAAGTGTGCCGAACCTGCGGGAAGTCGGGACACGTGGCGGCGGATTGCAAAGTGACCATCTGCAGGAACTGCAAACAGGAGGGTCACTTGACTAAGGACTGTCAGGAAGAAAAGAGCTGCAACCTGTGCGGAGAGGCGGGCCACATGTACAAGACCTGCCCAAGACGGGAGGGCCCCACTTACGCACAGATGGCCGGAGGTGGCAACACGAGCTGCGGACTGACAAAGTCCAGCGAGGTACCGCGAATCAGCAAAGGAACGGTGTCTGGAGGCACCCAGAAGGAAGGGCAGGCTGTAGGGGAGCAGGCGGCAGACAGCGGGGAGATGCAGCAGCCGACCCAAGCTCCTGCAAGACAGAGGAGGAAATGGAAGAGGAGGGATCAAAGGAGGCAGAGCAGTGGATTATCGTCAAAAACAGGAAGAGGAAACCTCTCGAGGGCCCCAAAGCCACCAAGCGAAGGGGGAAGAGACACCTAAAAGATGAGGATACAGGCAGCTCCTCCGAGGGTGAGGATGGGCGCAAGAAGGGTCAACACCGGAGGAAGAGGCAGAGCGCCGTGGCGAGAAAGGAGGGCAGCACCGCCCAAGAAGGGAAAGATGATCCCTCTGAGGGGATGGGTGAAGGCCTCCCCCTACCCGGTGAGAACCAAGGGGTACCCACCGGCCCACAGCTCCAGGTAACTGGGAGCAGCGGCCCTGTGACAGCCCTGCTGTCAGATGGAGAACTGGATGGTGCAGACCCTGGTCCAACACAATGACACCAGAGTGGGGAAATGACTCCAGTGTGGAGCTGGACAACTACCTCAGCCCTGGGAAGGTCCAGCAGTTTGCCGTCACCACGGGGATGCACGCAGCTACCCCACAGGAGCAAGACCAGAAGAAAATGGACACTGGTAACCCCGTAAACTGGTAAAATGGGGTTTAAAATTGCCAGCATAAATGTGCGTAGCATTAAATCGGCTACGCGATGTGTCTCAACGCTGGCCTTCCTGGCCAACGTCAAAGCTGATGTCCTGTTTCTGCAGGAGTGTGGGATACCGCACCTCAGCAGTTACAGGAGATGGTCGAGCTTGTGGGCCCACGGGCCGTCAGTGTGGTCGGGGGGCAACGATAGCCGCGCCTCCGGCCTGGGTATCCTGTTGCGGGGAGGCAACTTCACCATCTCTGAGGTTAAGGAGGTGGTGGGCGGGCGCCTCCTCATCGCGGACGTTAAATAGAGCAACGCTCCCGTGAGACTAATCAACGTGTACCCCCCCAGTGGGTAAGAGTGAACGGTTGGCCGTCCTGCAACAGCTTCCACTGCTGCTGGCTACGTCCAGGCCGGTCATTCTGGCCGGAGACTTCAACTGTATCATTGATGCAGATGGACGATCCGGCGGGGGGGACAGTAAACCGGACGCTATGTCCAGAGCCCTGATGGAAACGGTCAAAGACGCCAAGCTGCATGACGTCTTCAGCACCCCTGCAGACAGAGCACAGCCTAGATACACCTGGTCACGGGCAGACGGGTCTATCCGCTCAAGGATAGATTACCTGTTTGTGTCCTGAACGCTCTCGGTCAGATCCACCGACGTCAAGCCGGTGTTCTTCTCTGACCACTGCCTCCTGCTGGCCGACTGTCACCTACAGGACGAACAGCGGGCGGGCAAGGGAACGTGGAAACTGAACACGAAGCTGTTGACCCCGGGAAACATCGAAGAGCTCAAGAGGGATTACGCAGGTTGGAGAACCGTGAAGCCCCTCTTTGAGTCTCCAGAAGACTGGTGGGAAACGGTAAAAGGGAACATCAAGAGGTTCTTTATCCTCAAAGGTGTCCAGGAGGCGAGAGAGAGGCGGGGAAAACTGTCCCAGCTCCAGGAAAGTATGCAGAAACTGCTCCTGCTGCAGACGATGGGGGTCGATGTCACGGAGGACCTCAAGGTGGTGAAGGGCCAGCAAGCCTCGCTCTTTGCCTCGGAGGCCTCCAGGCTAATCTTCCGGTCCAGGGTCCGCTCGGTGGAGCAGGACGAGACGTGCTCACGTTTCCACTTCCAGAAGGTGCACAAAGAGAGCTCCGTGCTCAGCAGCCTGAAGAAAGAAGATGGCTCGATAACGTCATCTCAGGCTGACGTCATGAGGATCAGCAAATCCTTCTACGCCAGCCTGTATCACTCGAAGCCAACCGACAGCGCGGCCTCCCAGTCATTCCTGTCCTCTATCACGGAGGTCCTAGATGACGGAACACGAGAGAGGCTGGACCAGCCGCTATCTCTGGATGAACTGACCAAGGCCCTCGAGTCCTTCGAAAAGAATAAAACTCCCGGAAGCGACGGCTTACCGGTCGAGATTTATTCCGCTCTTTGGGACTTGATCGGCCAGGACCTGCTGGAGGTGTATGTCAGTATGCTTCGGGCAGGTACCATGAGTGAATCCATGAGGAAAGGCATCATCACCCTCGTCTACAAGCGGAAGGGGGAGAGGGAGGAAATTAGAAATTGGAGACCGATCTCACTGTTAAATGCAGACTACAAAATCCTGTCAAAGGTCATCGCCAACCGGGTCAGGTCTGCTCTGGGATCGGTGATCCACCCGGACCAAACCTGTGCTGTACCAGGCAGGAAAATCGCTGAGAGTCTTGCACTCCTCAGGGATACGATCGCCTACGTGCAGGACAGGGGGGTGGACACCTGCCTCATCAGCCTGGACCAGGAGAAAGCCTTTGACAGGATATCGCATACATATATGAGGGTGTCCTCTCCAAAATGGGCTTTGGGGAGGGAATCGGAAATTGGATCAGACTGCTCTACACCAACATTGTCGGTGCAGTCTCAATCAACGGGGGGGAAATCAGATAGCTTCCCTGTAAGATCTGGAGTCAGGCAGGAATGCCCCCTCTCACCCGCCTTGTTTCTGTGTTGCATAGAGCCATTTGCCGAATGGATGCAAGCCTGAGAGGGGTGACTATTCCTGGCAGCGGGAGCCTGCAGGTTAAGGCCTCCCTGTACATGGATGACGTCGCTGTTTTCTGCTCGGATCCGCTGTCCGTGCACAGACTCGTGTGCATCTGCGACCAGTTCGAACGGGCCTCGGGGGCCAAGGTAAACCGAGGCAAGAGCGAGGCCATGCTCTTCGGGAACTGGGCCGACCAATCCTCTATCCCCTTCACCGTCAGGACTGACCACCTGAAGGTGCTGGGTATTTGGTTCGGGGGGGCTGGGGCGTGCGCCAAGACCTGGGAGGAGCGGATCAGGAAGATGAGACAGAAACTAGGCAGATGGGGGCAACGGTCGCTCTCCATCGCGGGAAAAAACCTGGTCATCAGGTGTGAGGTACTCTCAGTATTGCTATATGTGGCACAGGTCTGGCCTATCCCCAGGACCTGTGCCGCCGCAGTCACCCGGACCATCTTCCAATTCATTTGGAGATCAAAGATGGACCGGGTCCGAAGAGCCTCTATGTACAAAGACCGGTGCAATGGGGGAAAAAACACGCCCAATGCCACCCTCACCCTGATGGCCACCTTTGTGTGTGGCTGCATCAAGCTGTGCGTGGATCCCCGGTACGCAAACACCAAGTGTCACTACGTACTGAGGTTCTACCTGTCCCCGGTGTTGAGAAGGATGGGCCTGGCCTCGCTGCCGCGGAACGCTCCGATTAGTTCAACCATTCCGTATCACCTGTCCTTCGTGGAGAAATTTATGAGGAAAAACACCTTTGACCACAAGTCCATCAGGAAGTGGTCAGCACGTAGCGTCCTTGAGACCCTTCGGGAAAAGGAGAGGGCGGATCCTGTCGAGCGGTTCCCTGAGCAGACTGTCAAAGCCATTTGGCAGAATGCCTCATCGCCAGAACTTTCCAACAAGCACCAAGACGTGGCTTGGCTGGTGGTGAGAAGGGCTCTGCCTGTGAGATCCTTTATGCACGCCCGGACTCTCTGCCGCACCGCACGCTGCCCTCGAAGTGGCTGCGGGGAGGACGAGACTGTCACACACCTCCTTCTGGAATGTGCCTATGCAGAGGAAGTCTGGAGAGGAATGCAGTGGTGCTTGTCGAGGTTCATCCCCAGCAGCGCCGTGACACGGGACTCCGTGCTCTGCGGCCTGTTCCCCGGGACTCACACCGAGACGAACATTACCTGCGCCTGGAGGATTATCAACTTGGTGAAGGACGCTCTCTGGGCGGTCCGAAACCTGTTGATCTTCCAGCTGAAGGAGTTGACCCCGACTGAGTGTTGCAGACTGGCACATTCCAAGGTCCAAGACTACGTGTTGAGGGACGCGCTGAAGCTTGGGGCAGCTGCCGCCAAGGCGCGGTGGGGAAAGACCACTGTGTAAGATCGGCCTGCCTAAAGAAGAACAGGGGGCCCATGCGGACGTTTTTTTGGGCTCTGCTGATGCCTCAGCCAAATATATGTACAAGATTGAAAAATGCACAGACCTGTATATGACAATGATAAATTCGAATCTGTGTTTGTAAATGTGGACATATGTATGGCATGACCAAATGTACAGACCATTAAATCATTTTATGAATAAAGTATATTTTTGAAATTAAAATAATGTGTACTGCCTGCAGGATTTCCCTGGGGCAGGCTACTTCGATGTGACCTTCAGAAGTGTGAAGCAGTGCGAACAGCTCCTGAAGGTCTTCAAGGAGAAGGAAGGGGAGCTGCTGTTTTCCATCTTGTCAGCGACCCCATTGTGTGTGCTTCCTGCACAGAGGAATCGGGTTGTTACAATCCATATGTACAACCCCTACGTTCCAGCGGCTGATGTCCTGACCTTCCTGGGAAGGTACGTCCAAGTTGAGGGAGAAGCCACTGATGTGATCGACCCCTTTGGGATCTGGACCAGTAAGCGGCAGGTCAGGGTAACTCTGAGGGCCGATGATAGTGGGAACATCCTCCACCCACCCTCGAGCTTCGCAATTGGAGGGAGCAGAGGCTACCTGACATATGCAGGGCAGCCGAAAGTGTGCCGAACCTGCGGGAAGTCGGGACACGTGGCGGCGGATTGCAAAGTGACCATCTGCAGGAACTGCAAATAGGAGGGTCACTTGACTAAGGACTGTCAGGAAGAAAAGAGCTGCAACCTGTGCGGAGAGGCGGGCCACATGTACAAGACCTGCCCAAGACGGGGGGGGCCCCACTTACGCACAGATGGCTGGAGGTGGCAATGTGAGCCGTGGACCCCCAAAGACCAGTAAGGTCCACCCGGAGAGCAAGGAAACGGAGTCTGGTGGCACCCAGAAAGAAGAACAGGCTGGAGTGGGGGAGGCAGCAGCCAGCGGAGAGACACAGCAGCTGATCCTAGCTCTAGACGGGCAGATGGAAGAAATGGAGGAGGAGGAGGTAATCAAGCAGGCAGAGGAGTGGATACCTGTTAAAAACAGGAAGAGGAAATCTTGCCAGGCCCCCAAAGCCTCCCAGCAAAGGGGGAAAAGACAGGTGCATGAGGGAGGGACGGCCAGCTCTTCAGAGGGGGAAGATGGACGCAAAGAAGGCCATCACCACCAGAAGAAGAGACAGAGCGCCGTCGGTAAAGAGGAGGGCATTTCCTCCCAACCAGGAAACAACGGAGCCCCCGAAGTCCACCCTCCACCCAGTGAGAACCAGGAGGTACCCACTGGCCCACAACTACAGGCAACCGAGATCTGTGATCCTCTGACAGTCCCATTGTCAGACACAGAACTGGACAGGGCGGACCCTTGCCTTGGCTCAATGACACCAGAGCGGGCAAATGACCCCAGTGAGGAGCTGGATAGCTACCTCAGCCCAGCGAAGGTCCAGCAGTTCGTGCTTATCTTGGGGATGTAGACAGCCACCCCAGAAACAGGACAGTCAAATGGACAATGGTAACCCCATAAACTGGGGGTTAAAGAAGTTTCATTTGATTTCATATAACAGGGCACCCACTCAGTAGGTGGGTTCCGCTGAAGCCACAGCCAAATACCAAGAGACTGGATAGTTAATAAAGGTAACTGTTAATAGGATAACTGTGAATTTGATTAATTCAATTTGTTCTTTGTAATGTTAAGACATGCAATGTATATAACTATGAACAACATGGAAAATTGTACAAGTACCAGAGATTTATTTACATGAATAAAGTATATTTTGAAATAAAAAAAATCAAACCCAGGTCAATCAATGGGTGGGAATCAGATAGATTCCCTGTAAGATCTGGAGTCAGGCAGGGATGCCCCCTCTCACCCGCCTTGTTTCTGTGTTGCATAGGGCCATTTGCCGAATCCATCAGGAAGGATGCGAGCCTGAGAGGGGTGACTATTCCTGGCAGCGGGGGCCTGCAGGTTAAGGCCTCCCTGTACATGGATGACGTCGCTGTTTTCAACTCGGATCCGCTGTCCGTGCACAGACTCGTGTGCATCTGTGACCAGTTCGAACGAGCCTCGGGGGCCAAGGTAAACCGAGGCAAGAGCGAGGCCATGCTCTTCGGGAACTGGGCCGACCAATCCTCTATCCCCTTCACCGTCAGGACTGACCACCTGAAGGTGCTGGGTATTTGGTTCGGAGGGGCTCGGGTGTGCGCCAAGACCTGGGAGGAGCGGATCAGGAAGATGAGACAGAAACTAGGCAGATGGGGGCAACGGTTGCTCTCCATCGCGGGAAAAAACCTGGTCATCAGGTGTGAGATACTCTCAGTATTGCTATATGTGGCACAGGTCTGGCCTATCCCCAGGACATGTGCCGCTGCAGTCACCCGGGCCATCTTCCAATTCATTTGGAGATCAAAGATGGACCGGGTCCGAAGAGACACAATGTACAAAGACCGGTGCAATGGGGGAAAAAACACGCCTAATGCCACCCTCACCCTGATGGCTACCTTTGTGTGTGGCTGCATCAAGCTGTGCGTGGATCTCCGGTACGCAAACACCAAGTGTAACTACGTACTGAGGTTCTACCTGTCCCCGGTGTTGCGAAGGATGGGCCTGGCCTCGCTGCCGTGGAACGCTCCGAGTAGTTGGACCGTTCCGTATCACCTGTCCTTCGTGGAGAAATTTATGAGGAAAAACACCTTTAACCACAAGTCCATCAGGAAGTGGTCAGCACGTAGTGTCCTTGAGACCCTTCGGGAAAAGGAGAGGGTGGATCCTGTCGAGCGGTTCCCTGAGCAGACTGTCAAAGCCATTTGGCAGAATGCCTCATCGCCAGAACTTTCCAACAAGCACCAAGACGTGGCTTGGCTGGTGGTGAGAAGGGCTCTGACTGTGAGATCCTTCATCCACGCCCGGACTCTCTGCCGCACCGCACGCTGCCCTCGAAGTGGCTGCGGGGGGGACAAGACTGTCACACACCTCCTTCTGGAATGTGCCTATGCAGAGGAAGTCTGGAGAGGAATGCAGTGGTGCTTGTCGAGGTTCGTCCCGAGCAGCGCCGTGACGCGGGACTCCGTGCTCTACGGCCTGTTCCCCGGGACTCACACCGAGACGAACATTAACTGCGCCTGGAGGATCATCAATTCGGTGAAGGATGCTCTCTGGGCTGTCCGAAACCTGTTGATCTTCCAGCTGAAGGAGTTGACCCCGACTGAGTGTTGCAGACTGGCATATTCCAAGGTCCAAGACTACGTGTTGAGGGACGCGCTGAAGCTTGGGGCAGCGGCCGCCAAGGCGCGGTGGGGAAAGACCACCGTGTAAGAACAGGGGGCCCATGCAGACGTTTTTTTGGGCTCTGCTGATGCATCAGCCAAATATATGTGCATAAGATTGAGAAATGCACAGACCTGTAAAAAGCAATGATAAATTCTGATCTGTGTTTGTAAATGTTGACATATGTATGGCATGACCAAATGTACAGACCATCAAATCATTTTATGAATAAAGTATATTTTTGAAATAAAAAAAATCAAACCCAGGTCACTGAGTCACAGTGCTGCCTTATCAAACAGCTCTCCACTAGTTCTGCTCAATGATGACTGTTTTAGCCCTCACTGTTCAATGAAAGCAAGATTAGATACAACTCACAATATGCTTCAATAAATGTCATTTTAAAAATTCCAGTATTCTCTTTGCACTGTCACTAGACTTCAGTAGAATAGAGAGAGATCTCATATAAGCCAAGAATATTCTAACATGCTTAGACAGGGTAGATGCAGGAAAGATGTTCCTGATGACAACAGAATCCAGAACTAGGGGTCACAGTCTAAGGATACAGGTAGGCCATTTGGGACTGAGATGAGGACAATTTCTTTTACCAGGGAGTGGTGAGCCTGTGGAATTTGCTACCACAGAAAACAGACAAGGCCAAAACATGATTTCAAGAAGGTATTGATTATAACACTCGGAGCTAAAAGATAGTTTCTCAAGCCCTATAGACTGGTGCTAATGAACTGTGTTTCCCCAGTGTTCTTCATTCCACCCATATTGCCAATTTATTTGTCTGTGTGTCTGCATGAGTGTGTAGGGGTTTGGGGGAGGTTGGTTCGCTCAGCTGATTGGATGGCTGGTTTGCGATGCAGAGTGAGATCAACAGCATAGCTTCAATTTCTGCACCAGCTGAGCTCACCATGAAGTTCCCACCTTCTTAACCTTACCCTTCATCTGAGGCATGGTGACCCTTACATCAAACCGCCATCAGTCAATTCTCTCTAATGAGAGAATAGCCCTATGATACCCTGGGACTATGCTGACTTACTTGTTTAGGTCTTTAAAAAGGGGGTAGAGTATCAGATAATAGAGTTATTTGGATGATATATTTGATAGTTCAGAGTTTTGTTTACCTATGCCTTACTTATTTGTAAGAAACAGTAGTTTCTGTTAAGTGCAAGAACCTGGTCAATGTTTACTGTTAATCTTATACAATCAGACAGATTAATTTGGAACCATGCGTCCTTTGATTAAATTGTTAACTTTTATGGTGACCCGGAGAGTAGTGAAGTACAAGAATCAGTGCATTTTCTCAAGTTGGTACAAACAGAAGCAGGCAGACCAACCGGCAGTGGACCTGTGACAACGATGATATTTAATGTGGCCACAAGAACATGGATATCCCAGAAACAGATAGAGCTGCTTCAACAATGTCAGAGTTTGAGACAGCAGGAGAACAGATGAGTAAGTAATGGGAACTTCTCTCTCATCTCTTGTGCCTAGATATTGCATTAAAGTAAGGCCCTGTGAGACATTGTGTTTCTTAAAGGTAAGTAAAGGTCATCTTTACTACTCACTCACCAGCTTGCTATATTAATCAATACTGGGTTCCTGTTCATTCATATTTCTTTACTAACCTGTTATTTACTGATACACAGTTTCATTCATTCATTCAGAAAACCACAGTTTTGTAATATATTTTACTATCATAAAGTAGACAAAATTAAAGCAACCCTTTCTGATTAAAACAACCCTTTCAACCATTATTGCTTTTTCACACCTTCAATTCTTACCAGCCTTTGCTACGAGCAGTTTTTAGGCCTAGCTACCTCTGAAAAGGTATCAATATCATAAACAATACCATCCCCATCAAGTCTCCACAAAACATGATAACATTAATCAGTCCTTACCAACCACCTCCTGGACCGGAATAGATTACAGAACACCAGTTTCCCCAATTAGCATGTACTGTTTAAAATACCTTTTAACTGGGCCGTTATCCCTTTAAGAAACTAACTGTCAAAGCATTGTTTAAGTGAAATTGCATAAATAAATGAAATTCACATCAGCAAATAGTAAACAAATCTACAACTCAGCTGCAGTAATCAGTTTAATATCTTCTATTCTTTTTTGAAGTGCAGGTGCAATTTCTAACTTATTCAGAGCAAAAAAGCCTATTATTTTCCCTAACATTTAGTAACTTAAAAGACCAAAGGACAAATGTCTCTTAATTATCAAGAAGGCCGGACAGAAAGTCTTAATTCCATCAGAAAGAGCAGCCAGCATTTAGCAATAGAGTCATAGAGATGTACAGCATTGGATCAGACCCTTCAGTCCGACTCATCCATGCCAACCAGACATCCCAATCTAATCTAGTCCCATTTGCCAGCATTTGGCCCATATCACTCTAAACCCTTCCGGTTCGTATACCCATCCAGATGCATTTTAAATGTTGTAATTGTTCCAGCCTCCACCACTCCGTCTGGCAGCTCATTCCATACACACACCACCCTCTGTGTGAAAATGTTGCCCCAATGTCCCTTTCAAATTTTTTCCCTCTCACACAAAACCTCTAACTCTGGACCCTCCCACGCCAGAGAAATGATTTTGTCTATTTATGCTATTCATGCCTCTCATGATTTTGTGAAAAGGGCCACCTCAGCCTCTGATGCTCCAGGAAAAACAGCTCCTGCCCATTCCGCCTCTCCCTATAGCTCAAATCCTCCAACCCTGGCAACATCCTGGGGCGGCACGGTGGCTCAGTGGTCAACACTGCTGCCTCACAGGGCCAAGAACCTGGGTTTGATTCCAGCTTCGGGTGACTGTCAGTGTGAAGATTGCACATCCTCCCTGTGTCTGCGAGAGTTTCTTCCGGGTGCCCCGGATTCTCCCACATTCCAAAAGATGGGCAGGTCAGATGAATTGGACAATGCTAAATTGCCTATAATGTTAGGTGCATTAGTAAAGGGGAAATTTAGGGAAATGTGCCAGGATGGGTTATTCTTCAGAGGATCAGTGTTGTTGGGTTGAAGGGCCTGTTTCCACACAGTAGGGAATCTAAACATATAAAATCCTTGTAAATCTTTTCTGAATCCTTTCAAGTTTCACATTATCCTTCCATTAAGACGGACACCAGAATTGCAAGCAATATTCTAAAACTGGCCTAATCAATATCCTGTACAGCTGCAACTTGATCTCCCAACTCCTATACTCAATGCTCTGACCAATAAAGGAAAGCATACCAAACGCCTTCTTCAGTATCCTATCTACCTGTGACTCCACTTTCAAGGAGCTATGAACCTACACTCCAAGGTCTCTATGTTCAGCAACATTCCCATTAAGTGTATAGGTCTTGCTCTGATTTGCTTTTCCAAAATGCAGCACCTCACATTTATCTAAATTAAACTCCATCTGCCACTTCTCAGCCCATTTGCCAATCTGATCAAGACCCTGTTGTATTCTCAAGTAACCTTCTTCACGGTCTATGACACCTCCAAATTTTGTGTCATCTGCAAACTTACTAACGATACTCCCTATGTTCACATCCAAATCATTTATATAAATGATGAAAAGGAATGGACCCATCACTGATCCTTGTGACACACCACTGGTCACAGGCTTCTAGTCTTAAAAGCAACCCTCCACCAACACCCTCTGTCTTCTACCTTTGTGTCAGTTCTGTATCCAAATCCCTAGTTCTCCCTGTATTCCATGCGATCTAACCTTGCTAACCAATCTCCTATGCAGAACCTTGTGGAATGCCTTACTGAAGTCCAAGCAGATCATGTCCACCACTCTGCCCTCATCACTCCTCTTTGTTACTTCTTCAAAAAACAGAATCAAGTTTGCGAGACTTGACTTCCCATGCACAAAACCATGCTGACTATCCCTAACAGTCCTTGGCTTTCCAAATATATGTAAATCCTCTCCCTCAGGATTCCCTCCAACAATGTGCCCACAACCAATATAAGGTTCACCGGTCTATAGTTCCCTGGCTTGTCCTTACCACCTTTCTTAAACAGTGGCACCACGTTATCCAGCTTCCAGTTTTCTGGCACCTCACCTGTGACTATCGATGATACAAATATCTCAGTAAGGGGCCCAGCAATCACTTGCCTAGCTTCCCACAGAGTTCTAGGATACACCTTATCAGGTCCTGGGATTTATCCATTTTTATGTGTTTCAAGACATCCAGCACCACCTCCTCTGTAGGACATTTTTCAAGATGTCACCATCTATTTCCCTACATTCTATCTCTTCCATGTCCTTCTCTACAGTAAACACTGATGCAAAATACTTGTTTCATATCTCACCCTCTCCTCCGGTTCCACACATAGACTGCCTTGCTGATCTTTGAGGGGCCCTATTCTCTCCCTAGTTACCCTTTTGTCCTTAATGTATTCTTAAAATCCCTTTGGATTTTCCTTAATCCTATTTGCCAAAACTATCTCATACCCACCTTTTGCCCTCCTGATGACGATATTAAGTATACTTACACTTAAGTATAAGTTTTGGAAAGAATTCCGAGGGATAGGATTTATGACTATTTGGCAAAGCATTGTGTGATTAAAGACAATCAGCATGGCTTTGTGAGGGGCAGGTCATGCCTCACAAATCTTATGGAGTTCTTTGAGGACATGTCAAGACAGGTTGATGAAGGTCAAGCAGTGGATGTGTTGTATCTGGACTACAGCAAGATATTTGATAAGGTTCCCCATGGTAGGCCCATTCATAAAGTTAAGAAGTATAGGATACAGGGAGATTTGACTACCTGGATTCAGAATTGGCTGGCTGACAGAAGGCAGAGAATGGTTGTAGATGAAAAGTATTCTGCCTGGAGGTCAGTGTTGAGTGGTGTCCCGCAGGGCTCAGTTCCTGGGCCTCTGTTCTTTGTAGTTTTTATAAATTATTTGGATGAGGAGGTTGACGGGTAGGTATGTAAATTTGCAGATGATACAAAGTTTGGAGATGTCATCGATAGTATAGAGGGCTGCAGTGCGATACAGACAGGATGCAGAGCTGGGCTGAGAAATGGCAGATGGAGTTAAACCTGGATAAATGTGAAGTGATACATTTTGGAAGGTTGAACTGGAATTCTGAATATAGGATTAAAGAAAGGATTGTTGCGAGTGTGAAGGAACAGAGGGATCTGAGTGTGCAAGTTGCCTCAAAGTTGCCAACCAAGTGGATAGGGTTGTTAAGAAAGCATATGGTGTTTTGGCTTTCATTACCAGGCGGATTGAGTTTAAGAGCCACAAGGTTTTGCTACAGTTCTACAAGTCCCTGGTGAGACCACACTTGGAATATTGTGTCCAGTTCTGGTCACCCTACTATAGGAAAGATATAGAGGCTTTGAAGAGGGTGCAAAGAAGGTTTACCAGGATGCTGCCTGGACTGGAGGGCTTGCCTTATGAAGAAAGGTTGAATAAGCTTGGACTTTTCTCTCTGGAAAGAAGGAGGAAGAGAGGAGATCTGATCGAGGTATACAAGATAATGAGTGGAATAGATAGAGTCAATAGCCAGAGACTTTTCCCCAGGGCAGGATTGACTGGTATGAGGAGTCATAGTTTGAAGATATTAGGAAGAAGGTATAAAGGAGACGTCAGAGGTAGGTTCTTTACGCAGAGAGTTGTAAATGCATGGAATGCATTTCCAGCTGTGGTGATGGAAGCATAGTCATTGGGGACATTTAAGTGACTGCTGGACATGCACATGGATAACAGGGTGTTGAGGGATGCGTAGGTTAAGTTATTATATTTTACATTAGGATTTAACTTTGGCACAACATCGTGGGCCAAAGGGCCTGTTCTGTGCTGTACTTTTCCATGTTCTATGTTCCACATACTACTGCCTTCATACTCTTCTAAGGATTCACTTAATCTCTGCTGTCCATATCTGACATATGTTTCCTTCTTTTCCTTAACAAAAACCCCAATTTCTCTAGTCATCCAGTATTCCCTACACCTACCAGCCTTTCCTTTCATTCTAAAAGGAATATACTGTCTCTGAACTCTTGTCATCTAATTTTTGAAGGCTTCTCATTTTCTAGTCGTCCTTTACCTATGAACATCTGCCCCCAATCAGCTTTTGGAAGTTCTTGCCTAATACCGTCAAAATTGAATTTCCTCCAATTTAGAACTTCAACTTTTAGATCCTGTCTATCCTTCATCACTATTTTAAAACTAATAGAATTATGGTTGCTGGCCCCAAAGTCCTCCCCCACTGATACCTCAGTCATCTGCCCTGCCTTTTTTCCCAAGAGTAGGTCAAGATTTGCATCTTCTCTTGTAGATATATCCATATACTTTCAACTGCATGTTTTAACCCATTCCTGTCTCCCAGGACAGAAGCCCCTCAAATCTTTGTGTACTATAGATAAAATAATGTAACATCATAATAATGGAATTTTCCAATATGTAAGAACTGTGTATAAAGGGGCTCTTGTAAGAACTGTATTTTGGGATTCTTTTGCTGCCTCAAATTTGTGCTGTGATTGCTGAATAAAGAGGCCCTTTTCACCACTCACTGTCCAGTCATTATTTGAACATGATCCCACAGCCATAAATAAAGCTTAAAAGCTTACATTGAAAATTAAGGAGCATGAGTCAGATGAGCTGAGGGTACTGATAGCACATGAAAATATGACATCATAATTGATCCAAGACTTGACTGAGAGATAATCAGGATTGGTGGTTCAACATACATGGTTATCAGGTATTCAGATGAGATATTGAGGGGGAGAGAGGTGGTAGGGGTGATGGATTACAATATTGATCAAGGAATGAATTATAAAAGTGAGGAGGGATGATATCTTGGAAGGATTATCGAATGAGGTCGTTTGGTTAGAAGCAAAGAACACAAGGGGGACAAATCCTCAATTGGGTGAGTATTGTTGTCACCCAAACAATCAGGACATATAGGAGATTACATATTTACCAAATTTCAGAGATGTGTGGGAATAATAAGGCAATATCATAAGGGATTTTAACTATCCAAGTATCAACTTTGTTAGTTTTATTGTGCAAAGTAGGCAGGAACCAAAATTCTTAATTGGCATCCAATAGAACTTTTTACCCATCACATAGAAATTCCAAAAAGTTAGGATGTTGTTCTGGACCTAATATTCAGGAAGGGGAGCATTTTGGAGATAGTGACAATAATGCAGTTGGATGTTAGATAGTTGTGCAATAGAATAAGCCAAGAATAAAAATTGTTAACTGAGGAAAGGCTAGTTTTGCCAAAATAAGATATGGAAGCAGTTACTTGCCAATAAAACATTGTCAGAGTAGTGGGAAGCATTCAAGGAGGAAATAAGGAGAGTGCAAGGCAAACATGTTCCCATAAAGACAAATAGTGGGACCAAGATAGAGAACTCTGCATGTCAAGCGGCATTAAGATTAGAAGTAAGACAAAAGAGTTGTGTGTGGCAAATACTGAGGACTCAATATGTGAGAGTTTTTAGAGGACTATAAAAAGTGCAACAAGAACTTTAAGGGAAATTAGAAAAGCTAAGCGAGTGCATAAGAAATCATTGGCAGGAAGAATAAAGGAAAACCTAATGAGGTTTTTAAAATATATATAAAGAGCAGTGTTAATATAGGCAATGCATTTAATATGATCTGCATGGACTTTAGAAAGATTTTTTGAAGTTCAAGTAAAAGCCAATGGAATACAAGATATATTAGCATTCTTGCCACTTGCCAATTCAAAAACAAGGTTATGCTGGAACTGTATAAAGTGCTAGTTAGGCCAGAACAGGAGTACTGCAAATAGTTTTGGTCACCATGTTATTTGAAGGATATGATTGCACTGGAGTGGATGCAGAGGACATTTACCAGGATGCTGGATTAGTGGTGCTAGAAGATCCTGAAGCGTGGAGAGCTCACTGCCTTTATTCCTGATGAAGGGCTTTTGCCCGAAACATCGATTTTGCTGCTCCTTAGATGCTGCCTGAACTGCTGTGCTCTTCCAGCATTACTAATCCAGAACATGGTTTCCAGCATCTGCAGTTATTGTTTTTACCTTTACCAGGATGCTACCTGGGCCAAGGTATCTGAGATCTGAAGAAAGATTGGATAGGCTGAGTTATCTTCCTTGGAGAAGCAAAGGTTGAGTAGGGTACAGATGTGGGGGAAGGCATAAGAAGGTACACTTTTCATTAGTAGATGTGTCAATAGCCAGAGAACATGGATTTAAGGTAAGAGGTAGAAGGCTAAGATAAGAATTGAGAAGGTGAAGGAGGCCTGGAGCTCATTGAGAAATTGTGGTTGCGTCAGAAACTCTTGAAATATTTCAGCAATATTTAGATAGTCATTTGCGTTGTTACATCCTCCACACCCAAGAAATGAAAGTTAGGATTAGGGGAGTCAAAACTTTGTTAACCAGTGAGGGCACGATGGGTCAAAATGGCCGCTTTCTGTGCTGTAAATGTCGACTAGTTTATAACACCAGAACATTATTTGGTAAATTATGGAGTCAGTTCCTATTTTGCATTCTTTTTCAAAAAGCAGTGAATGAGTCTGGTTCACAATGTGTCTGCAGATTATCGGTATTAGCAACAATTCCACATTGAATTATGGAAAGCACCATGCATTTGACATAGAACAGCTTTGAAACCCACTTAATAGTGCTGTAGCTTGATTCAAGTGCCAAAATTTGTATTACAATCACCAAATAACAACAATAAATTAACATATGCTGTTAGCAGCTCACAATGGGCTTGTAGACAAAGATGTTTCTTGAAGCTCATAGTTCAACACCAGTGCAGGGAAACACCACAATGTAAGTCAGCAAATAGCTCTGCAGAAATTTGATGCTTAAACTCTATAGCCTGGAGGAAATCCATGCAGTAATCTCTGTGGCATGGATTTCACCTTTCCTGACATTTATTTATTTTTGGATGCCAGGCCAAGGGACTTTCCAGGAATGCAGCAACATTGATGTCATCAAATAGGATCAGCAGTCTATCACAATGATGATTTCTCACAGTTACCAAACAAGGAAATTAAAGGTACTGTTCAATTTTTATCATAATTTTCCAGCATGTTAAGACAGAAAATATGCAGCAAGACCTGGGACAACACCTTGGTTTGGGCTAACAAGTGACAAGTAATATTTGCACAACACAAGTAATAGGCAATGAAAATCTCCAAAGAGACCATCCGAATATCACGTTCCATCATTCAATTGCATCATCATTTACGAATCCCCAACACCAACATCCTGAAGTTTGTCATTGGTCAGAAACTAAACAGGACTAGTGTACAAGAGCAGGTCAGGGGCTTGGCATCCTGCAGCAAGTAGCTCATCTTCTTACTCTTCAAAGCCTGTCAACCATCTCCAAGGCACAGATCAGGAATGTGATGGAATATTCCCCAGTTGTCTGGATGAGTACAGCTCCAACATTCGAGAACCTTGACAAAGCAGCCTGTTTTTCTGGCATCACATCTACAACATTCAGTCTCTTCATCACTGACACTCAGGAGTAGCAGTCTGTACTATCTTTAAGATGCACTGCTAAAATTCACTTACAGCACCTTCTAGACTCACTACCATCTAGAAGGAGAATGGTAGCAGATGTGTGCAATTTGCAAGTACCCCTCTAAGTCACTCAACATCCTGACTTGGGAAATATATTGCCTTTCTTTCAGTGTTGCCGGGTCAAAATTTTGGAATTCCTCCCTAATGATATTTTGGTCTACCTATACGAAGTGGATTCCAGTTCAAGAAGGTATTTCACCATTACCTTCTCAAGGGAACGAGGAACAGACAATAAAAGTTGGCCCAACTGGTAATGTCCATATCAGATGAATGAATGAATAACAAAAAGATAAAATGTCACAAACAACCTTGAAAAAAATCAATCATTATTAAAATACGTGGATTACTTTTATTCTAATGGAGAAATTTGACATCCCATATTTGACTCTTTCAGGGCAGGTGAGGATGTTTATCTATACCTGTGAACTTAACATTTTATTAAAAACCCAGTCATGCCTATTGAACAAGGTGTAACTTCCTCAAGTCCAGAAAGAGCTTCCGCTTACATTGAGATTCTATGAAGTCATCCCACGGATTTGGGAGGATAAAAATCTTCCCCGCTTGACTTGCAAAAATGTTAATGCTAATCAAGAAAGTTGATGTAACATGTTGTGAAAATGATCAAGATTTCTGTATCTCTCAAGATTTTCCCTTCTTATCCATTGAAGGAAAACCCTACATGCATTCTCCAGAATGAATTATTTCCTGGCACTAAGGAGGTCCTTCAAAATGCAATGCTTTAGACCTTCCAGAGGAACATTTAAGATGGTCTTCATTATCAAACAAATCGAAGTAAAATGTCAAAAATAACAACAGTAACTTATCATTGACAAAAACATCAAAAACAGTATCAGTAACTCATACTGTCAATTTGCTGTAGCTCACTTTTACAGCAAATTGACAGATGTAAGTAGAAGTGTTCATCAATTCAGTGATTTCTAATTATTTGCAGTCTTCAGGAGATAATGCATCATAAGGAGAAGTGTAGAATCATGGTTAGGAGCTTCTGCATTTAGTTGCACATGTGAAGATTCCAGGGTTGAATTTCACCGCGGGGAATGGAAGCAGGAGTTAAGTCTGTTCCTGGGTCAGAAACCCTTCTCGAATGGGAATTTCAGATTTTCCAAGAGTGAGCTTTTTACTGGCAATGAGATGAGTTTCCTTAAACTCACTATCACTGCCTGGTTATTTGCAGCCAGCGCTGGATGGGTGTCTTGAAATTTGCATACTGCCTGGCTCCCGTATTTTCAGGCAACTCCCTGCACTTCACCCCATTATATTCCAACATCCAGGAAAACTCATCTCCAGAAATTTTTGTCCACAGAGGTTCCTGATAGTTTTAGATGAGGAACAACAGCAAGCATTGACAGTTTTACATTACTTCTATTACAAAACTGAAAGGTCATAGAATCATAGAGTCATACAGCATGGAAGCAGATCCATCCATCCAACTCATCGGTGCTGACCAGACGCCCCATTTGCTTGACCTAGTCCCATTTGTTAACACCTGGCTGATATCCCTCCAGATCCTCCCTATTCATATATCCATCCAGGTGCCTTTTAAATGTTGCAATTGTACCAGCCTCCACCACTTCCTCTGGCAGCTTGTTCCATCCACCCTCTGCGTGAAAAAGTTGCTCAAGTCCTTTTTAAATCTATCTTCTATCACCTTAAACGTATGCTCTCTTGCTTTGGACTCCCCCACCCTTGGAAAAACACCTTGACTATTTAACTTATCCTTCATGGTTTTATAAACCTCTATAGTGTCACACCTCATCCTCTAACACTCTGGGGAAAAAGTGCCAGCTTATTCAGCTTCACCCTACAACTCAAACCCTCCAACCCTGGCAACATTCTTATCAATCTTTTCTGCACCTCTCAAGTTTAACAATACCCTTTTTACGGAAGGGCAACAAGAACTGTACGCAGTATTATTTTTGTACAGCTACAACATGACATTCAATTCTCAATGTCCTGACCAATGAAGACAAGCATGCCAAATGCCTTCTTCACGACACTGTCTACCTGTGCTTCCACTTTCAAGGAACTATGCACCTGCACCCCAGGTTTCCTTGTTCAGCAACATTCCCAGGGCCCTACCTTTAACTGCATAAATCCTGCCCTGATTTGCCTTACCATAACGCAACACCATTGAGCCCATTGAGAATTTGTGCATTTACAATAATCATGGGATGTGGACCAAAGTATACTCCAAACTCAGTGTTGTGATTTCAATCAATTTCTTTAATCTTTGAAATGAAGTCAGATTTAACAAATGTATGTTAGTGAAATTGTTTTTTTTTTCAGTTCACTATAAAGACTGGAAAAAAAATTTGTGGTTCATTATTGACTAATTAAAAATGTCCATCTGCTTTGCGTATGCCAAAGCCACACATAACACTTGAGGGAAATACTCCAAATTTTATTATATATTTCCCAGGTGAACTATGTTCAGGAGAATTAGAAAGGGAGGACTGAAAAATTGCACCCCCCAGTTTCCTTTATAATCCTTACACAAATTAGAGTGGACCTTTTCTCCTATATAATTCTTCCCACTGGCATATCTGAGCTGAACAGAGGTGTTCTCTCAGCTCCTATCACAGTATGCTCCCTGGCATTAATTATTTCTTAGATGAATGGCACTCAAAACTTCAAGTAAATTCAGATACTTTGGTACAAGTAATGGTGTGAAGTCATGAGTAACTCTCTTTAAGTTGACTTTGTTGAGTTACTAAATAAGGTAACATTACTGCAGTAAAGGTGTTTTAGTTAAAGCAATGTTCAGTTTTACATTCTTAATAAGCTAACATCAGTGCTATACTCTTTCATGTGCTGGAAACAATATAAATAAAGGCTGGCAAGGCCACACAAAGCTTGATTCAGTGCTCAAGCTGGCATCAAACTAGACTGCGTTGGCAGGGGACAAGGAAGATTTCATCAAAGTGTACAAACCTTACAACCTTCTGCTAACAATTTATACATGGTGCAAAGTTTAGCAAAGGATCATGACACCCGTCAACTCTCCAACAAAATGCACATAAAATACATAATCACCCTAATGTTAAAATATAAAACCCTGATAGGATGTCATGATAGGAGAAAGTGAGGACTGCAGGTTCTTGTTCCTCTGACCTTTTGTCTCCAAGAAAGCATTTCAAAACATATTGCAAAGTCTCCGGAAACTTTATGAGGTAGAAAACAGATCTTTTTACTTGAAAAAAAATAAGATGCGGAAAGTTGAAGATAAAGAAGAAGAAAATAATTTGTGGTTATAGGTCCCAACACACTGTCAATGGGGAGAAAGGGTTGCACTGTTAGAAGGGTCTTAGAGTGTGAGGCTGCTTGAATCGTGCTGCTGTAGGTAAAGGTACAGGAGATGAAACTCCATCTAATGGCAGATGTTTGCAGCCACATGAGCAACTGTGAAACAATGAAGATGCCTGAATAAGGAGTGGAGAATACTTATATATTACAGATTGAGCCAATGCTGTGGTCCCGGTTTCTGCACCAGGACTCCTATTCCTTTGGTAGTGTGTGCACGTTTTCCATAAACTGGCACTTAAGGTGACTGCTCCCTGCTGAGTCTTACTGCTTTGTACCTCCAGACATCTGTTTTCCCTGCCTCCTAATAATAGCTTCGATTTATTAGCTGAGACTGCCTGCTCCAGACCACATTGTGCTGTCTTTCATTTGGATTCTGCTTCTACTGCCAAGACATTGCACACAAAGAATTCAGACAGTTTTCTTATTTAGGAATAAAATCAGAAAGTCCTGCAAACACTCAGAAGGTCTAGTAGCCCTTGAAGAGAGAGAAATAGAGTGAATATTTCACATCAATAATTGCTCATCAGAACTGCAAAACCTTAAAGCTACTAGAGGCTTTAAGCAATTACAGAGCAGGAAAAGAATGGAAAAGAAGGAAAGAACAAAATGGATTATGAAACATGTCTTAACAATTCACTTGGAAATTTTGGTATGATCAGGCAGTCACAACATGCTTTACAAATGAGAACTCATGTTTGTCAAAACTGAATGGTGATGTCTGTGCTGACACTAATACCTTCCAGGCACATGTTTCTCCAAAGCTTGCATGGTCTGGTAGGGATGAGAATAGCCACCACCGGGTCTAATTGAAAGGGACTATTATAATAAATAAGGCATAATTTATTACATCTCTACAACCATCTCCATGTACAAGGATATGTTATATTAAAGAGACTGGAGACCTAAGACATAATACAAACTTAAGACACTCCAACAAGAACCTTTTTTACCCTGCCCACCAGTCCTCCTGACATCATCAAAGGGTGAAGCTTATGGGACTCATACAGTATTAACCCCTGTGGATTCTTTCAGACTTTCATGTAGCATCAAATTCACAAAATAATTTTTGAGGATCTAACTTCTTGGTAGATGTAAAGGATCCAGTAATTTTTTTTCTTTACTCATTCACAGAATGTGAGTATCAGATATTGGAGAGAAAAAAGCACTCATTGGGACAATTCACATGAATTATCAATGCTGTATTAGCCTTGCCCCAGAACTGATACCCATATACCAACATTAATCATTTGTATGATAAGTTTAGCTAGGTAAAAAGGGCTGTACATCCCAAACACTTATGGTTCATGTCAAACTGCACATCCGTCCGGCTGTTTACTGAAAGCAGCTGTTGACCATGCCAAATCAGTCTGTGCTTGCAAACCTCATAACACAGTGCCCAATATAGATGTCATTCTGTGAATGGGTAACATATGCTAAAATATCTTGAGTGTGCACACAATTATGCTGATAGCCACTTTAGGATTGCCAGTTAGTCTCAGTGTGGTGCACTTGCATGCACTGAAGACTACATGTCTTAATGCACAGTGCTCTGTGCAGCCAAATAATTAAATGGTCTGTTTCTACACTGTAGGGATTTTATGATTCTATGACAAGTCTTCCTGCTTCCCCATTTTGCTCCTTAGTTACTGTTATGAAGATGTAGATATACTGTACCTTTAAGAGTTAAAGCTAGTAGTGACAGCACCAAATGTTCTCAATAAGACACAATGTAACGTGCTCCAGCATAGCTGGCTGCCTGGAAACAACAAAAAACAGATTCGAATTAGACCAATCAGTTCAAATTATACCCCAAAAACTACCAAATTCCAATCAAGTTTGTATTGAGTATATTGACAATCTTAAAAGCCAATGACACAATCTGATGCTCTGGGGTATTAGACAGGAGAAAACTTGAACAGTTGGGAGGAGAACTGCCAAGATACCAGCATGTAAAAAGACTGCCTGAAAAATATCTCACTTAAAAGTACCTTTATCGATCAGTAAAGCAGATATCCCTAAGAAGAAGAAAATAAGATTTAGGAAGATCCAAATAGAAGAACCGAAGCTGTCTTTTTGAGATAAGAAGTTTTATTTTGTAAATCTTAATTGGGAGTTTTATCGGACCTAGTACTATAGAAGGGAAGGTAAAAGATAGGTTAGAGTAAGGACTTATGTATATAACTTGTTAGTTGTTTATACTCTGTTATACTTTAAGAAATAAATTTTTACTTTAATTAGTATTTGGCCACTTGATTTTTTACAGATTACTGCAGAGGATAAATCTTTTCATTGTTGCTGGTTTTAAATTAAGCAGGAAGGCTTACCCCATGTCATAACAATTACCTAACAGCGGGACGTCCAAATAAATTATATAGAGAAGTTTGTGTTGAGAACCCCAGAATCTGGCCAGTCTTTAGATGTCCAAAGGAAGCTTGAGGATGCCTTAAAAGAGAAACAGAAATCACTTTGTAAGTTTTCAGGATCTTATCTCCTTCCCACGCAACATTCCAGTCCTGATTTTCTTCTGTTTTGTGGGTTGGTTGCAAACTAAATGTACAAACCAGTATAAATTGCAAATCACACATATTGGTCTGACTTTTATACGTCAGAACAGTGCTTTAGTACAATCCAAGTATTTCTCTTTTTTTCCCTCTGGGAATGCATTGCCCTGTCAGGGTTCAGAACTTCACTTGAAATATATCTGCATTCAGCAAACGGTCTGTCATGGAAGACGTACAGGAAATTCTTTCCTTGTAAGTACAGTACTTTGCAGATACACAGTTCCTAACAGGTCCCTGAACAGCAAAGTGCAAACTGCACTCCTCTCATCTTGTCTATTATTTTAGTGAAGGAGTAGCCTAGTTAAATATTTGGTAAAATGAGCAAAGTCAAAATTATTTCCTCAGTATAAGTTGCATTCAAAAATGTAAAGCAAAGTTCAGATTTGAAATAATATAGGCTCTCTGGCTTAGTTTCTTTTGCTAGATCTAAGAATAATAGCCAAATAACTACTGATAAATGTTCAAGTGATAGCTGGTAGCTGGTCGGATGGGTAGATGAGTGGCAAATGGCATTTTAGCCTGGAGAAATGTGAAATGATGTATTTGGGATGTCAAGTAAGGCAAGATAATTAATGGGTGAATATTGAGGTATAGAGGAAGTGAGGAAACTCAAAGTGAATGTCTTCTGATCCCTGAAGATGGCAGGATATCTTGATAGTTGGTAAGGAAAGCATGTAGACTCCCTCCTTGTATTGGCTGAGGTATTGCATGTACAAATAGCAGGGTTACAGCTGAACTGTGTAAACATTAATTTGGTCATGAAAAGACTAATGTGTACAGTTCTGGTCATCACATTACAGAGAAGGATGTAGTTATGCCCGAGTGGTTACAGAATCAATATTCACTAAATACCTTAGAATTAGATTTTATTGTCATGTGTACTCAAGTACAAGGATTCAGGAGTACAGTAAAAAGTGTACAAAGTTGCCATTCCCTGAGCCATCTTAGGTACAATGGTACAAAGGTAAAAAATCTTAGGTATAAAGTAGAAAAATATAAGTTTAACATGACAGTCCTTCTTAAGTGCTTAGCTGTGGGCACGAGTTGAGCTCTTCCACCCTGACTCTGAGACCAAGCATGAAGCAGTTGGCCAGCCTTGAGTCCCTTCACCGTTCTGCTGCCACAGAATGGTATCACCATTCTTCGGCAGCATCTTGCTTTGACTGTTGCTGCCACCATGAATGTGCACCGGACCAATGTTGGCAATGCAGCTGCCACTGAAGCTGTTGGGTCCCACACTGGACACTAGACCCAGATTCGCCTCCTTTTGCAGCCACCAGGAACACAATCTAACCTCCCTCTGCCACCATCAGCACCACCACCAGCAGCACAAACCCAACTCCCACTGCTACCATCACCGACAAGGAACATTGCACTGGACACCGAGCTCTCCACAGAAGGTAGGTAAAGTTAAAGCAAGAAGAAAAATCAGAGGACAAAGAAAAAAAAGATTACAAGCAGACGGAGTTGATGGGCCTACGCTCTGCGCTGCTACTCCACTGGTACTCTGTTCGAAATAAAAATAAGTATGATTTGGAAAAACAGTAACTGTCAATAGAATGGAAAGTACAGTTGGCAACTGCAGTTTGGATAAACAATAGGAGACATTTACTCTGCTACACCAGAATAATTTAGGGACATGCTGCTGTTACTCGAAAAATGCTGCATTGTGGAATGATTGGCTAGATTGGAGTTGATCTCCTTGGAACCTGGGAGTCTGAGGGGAGACTAGATTAAGATGTATAAAAATGTGTGGGGATTGATTATATTTACTTTAGCAGAGCAGTTAGTGACTAAGGAACATTAAGTTTAAAATATTGATAGAAAAATTAGAGGGAAGGTAAGGAAAATCATTTTTCATCCACAGGGTGGGAAAGGTCTGGAACTCACTGACTAACAGGGTAGTAGATGTAGAACCATTGAAAAGGCGGCTGGATCCAAACCTCAAGGGCCGTAATCTGCAGGGCAATGGGCATAATGCTGGAAACTGGGATTAGGCTGGGTGGTTCCATTTTCAATGGCCACGATGGCTGTTTCTCTGTTGCAAATATGTTTTGATTCTATTATACTCCTCATGGTCTTCAAATTATAGTACCTTGCTCGGTAATTAAAAAAACAACAAGACTGGAGTCAAATCAAATTGTAAGAAAAGCTTCCAAATTTAGTCTTGGATGGAAGGAACTGCATATAGTGGAAAGCCAAAACCAGTCTATTAATTTGACTTTGTATAACGTGGTTAGTTTCACACGTAGCTTTCTTTCTTGATATGATGGGCTGAATTTTATCCCGGGCTTCAAGACCCTATTGTCAGGAATGGATCAACAATTTCATCAGACACTCTCATCTGATGAAGGAGCCTGATGCTGCCTGCTGTAATGGAGAAAAGGCAGCTTTGACCCTTCAGCAGCTCCACTTATAGAGGGGGCAATGCTGAGGCAAGCAGATCAACCTTACGGAAGCCCCCAGTTAAATAATCAAATTAAAATAAGATCAGGGTATTGGGGGGATCGGAGAGGAAGCCCCTCTTGGGGAATTATTGGCCTTGCATTCGCTGCCCACATCCAAGTCTTTGCCCCATGGAGCCTCAGCCTGCAGTGGCCTGATAGATTGTGACAAGAAGCTGGCATGAAGCTGGCATGAAGCTGGCAGCCTTGCCATGTGGCTGCAGACCACTCTCCATGAGTAAAATCCCAGCAGACTCATTTCATGATTCCCAAAAAGGACCTTTTGAAGTAAAAGCAGCTAAGTGAGTCAATCCACTCCCCAAACAGTGACTGGGAAACCTCCCTATCAAGGGACAGAATCTGAAAACCATCGTCATTCAACACCCAGCTATTTTACCAGCATTCCACTTCTGTTCCTACCACTAACCAGCCTGTAAGATTCAATCCATGTTGCTCAGCAAAGTATCAGAAAGATGAACTCTCTGATTATGAGGCTGACAGAATAATTGATTCACAGTATAATGGAAAACATTAAATTCAATTATGGAAAATTAACCACTTAAAGCTGTGTTGATGTTAACTGTAATAAAAATACCAGGCTGGACTTGAATTTAAACATAAGTATTTTGAGAGTATGGAAATAAAAAATATCTGATTTGGAAAAAGGGCAGCTGTCAGTTGCCAACTGCAACTGAGATAAACAATCAGAGACATTCACTCTGCTGCACCAAGATAATCCAAGTTATTTATGACCTTCATGGAATCAACCCCTAACTTAATCACACTCTCCAAGCTTACTCTACTAAAAAAAAGTCCCCAATTAAATTAACATGTCATCAAAATGACTGTAACTCATCACTTTGATCTTTATCTCTTGTCTGATATGGGCATTTTTGAATGTTCTATATACGAGGAAGAAAATTGCCTAAAATAAAATGAAGCCAGACATGGGACTACACTGGAAAAGTTAATTTCAGGCAAAAGTTTTTCTCCAGAGGGAGAGAGAGTGAAAAGAAAATGTATCTTTAACAACTGAACTGATAACTTTCTTTATTTCTCTGAACACCTTGAAAAACAATGCTGAGTGATAAAGCAAATCAGAGAAGAATCCATGCACAAATTTTGTCACTGCTGATTATTCAATGCATCAATTGAAGAACCATGGTCTAAGGTTAAAATCTAGCACCGAAAGGAATCCAAGGACTTTTTGAACTGCCTATACTTGGTTTCCTATTTTGTTTAAGGCACACTCCTTTTTTTTCAATCTTTATAACTATACTTGTGTGTGTGTTGTATTTTATTAGTTTTCTTAGGTTACTGAGTAACAAAATTCTTCTTTCATAATGAAAACCTTGTGAGGTTGCAGCCGATTCACTCCTCTTCACCTGCTCATAATGTCTTCCATCAGTTCCAGCCCTTCTGTCTTTTCTGAAAAAGAGAAGACTATTGTGGTATTATTGATGTTTTGAAAAGGCTCTTATTTTAAAGAAAATATATCAGAGTCCTACTCTATTTTAAAAAATATAGGCTCAGTTGTCATCGACAATATAGGCTAAATGGCCTTCTTCTGCATCCTAATAATTCTGCGATTCTGTAAAAAATGAAAATGCAGTAAATGCAAAAAGGAAAACAGTATTAACATTTCAGGTATGTGGGACCTTTTCAAAATTGTTACCACAGAGAAACAACTCTTTCCTGGATGATTCATTGGCTTCCTTAGTCTGTTGCATTTCCCTACAGAACATCATTTGATACAAAGCACTGGGGAATTAGCTCAAATGGTAGAGTCCTTGCTTTACATGTGAGAGGTAGCGGGATTGATGCCCGCATTCACCACTCCCTTTTGGGTGGCACGGCAGCACAATGGTGAGTACTGCTGCCTCACAGCGCCAGAGACTGGGATTCAATTCCTGCCTCAGGCGACTGACTGTGTGGAGTTTGCACATTCTCCCCGTGTCTGCGTGGGTTTCCTCCGGGTGCTCCGGTTTCTTCCCACAGTCCAAAAACTGTGCAGGTTAGGTGAATTGGCCATGCTAAATTGTCCGTAGTGTTAGGTGAAGGTAGAGGAATGGGTCTGGGTGAGTTGCGCTTCAGCGGGTCAGTGTGGACTTGTTGGGCCGAAGGGCCTGTTTCCATACTGTAAGTAATCTAATCTAATCTAATCTAATCACTGGGACATCTTAACATTGGAATGCTGCAATACAAATGTCGCCTCAGTTCTACAGTTAATTTTACAGTTATAGCAATTCAATTAATCTTGGATTCTAAGTAGTATCATTTAAATCTATTATCCAGTGAATTCCATTAATATCTTATCTTAACTAAGTAGCGTTTGTATAATCTTAACAAATTACTTTGGAATTTGAAATGCAGTTTAAAGAAAAGCAATTGGCTTTAAATGCATAAAGATCATTTGTTTTTATAAATTTGACAGACTTGATTTTGTAGAAGTGCTAAGAAATTGAATTCTGTCACTCTTAATTGACCTTACCAGATTTTTTAAAAATTGCACAGTACTTCTAGCAAGTATAGTCCTTGGAATCACTTAACAGCTACTCAATATATAAGATATGCTCAGAAACCTATCCCTCAATTTTACTTCTCTAGCCCCATCATTTGTGTGTTTACTTGAATTAGCTCTTTCTTTCCTGCTGCATTAAAAACAAGACCTGTTGTCTCCCCAGGCATGTTCGAAGTCAAAATATTTTCCATATGAGCTCAGCAGTAGCTCAAGGCTATGAGCTGATATATGAGTTGAGATAACAGCTTGTATGTAAGCAAAAAGATAGGAAACTCACCAAAATATCAGAGGTGAAAGGAATGGAGTTGAGCCACAATACTTTGACATAATCTAACATTTTAATCAATCAGAAATGATACCACTTTTGGCAAATAGATTACAAGAGATTATTAATGGAAAGAAGAGATTAGTATAGTAGAACAACATATGCGGCATTCGCTTGGTTCAGAGGATAAGCTCTGAAATTGTACATGTTGTACCTTTGAAATGACCTGGATTAATGTTGATCAAAAATGTAATCATATTTAAGCCTCGATAACCACAATGATTTGGATTTCTTTGATTATGCAAGTTCTCCAATGCCAGATGTTGTTATTTTTTCTTCTTTTAAGTTCTCATTGAAATGAGGAATTTAAGTACTGAGAACTGTTTGTATCTTTTCATTTCCAGTGTCAGCATCAGATTGTCGAGCTCAAGCCAACACAGCCAGATGTAGATTAAAGCACCCTCCTTGATAATATGCTTTTGCTCTTAACCTTAGTAAAGCATGAGATTTTTTTCACTGCTTTCTCCAGATGCAGGCTTCAGACCACACTCCAAGGTGCACAGAAACCAACAACAAACAACAGTGTGAACAGAACTGTGATGTAGATCTGGTTTCATTGATTTGAGTTTCTGGACATCAGTTTGTATCAAACACCAGAAAGGAGCACACGTGGAGAGTCAGGTAAGATCATAGAGAGCCAACCACTTGGAATTCAATCCTGGATCAAACAACAAGAAAAGATGACCTGATATCGAATTTTCTATTGATGTGATAAGAACCAATTACTGCTATCTGCAAACTGATTAAACTCACAGTCCTGAAAAGGATCCTACATCATGCTGTGCAGCTGCCCCCTTATAAGATGAAAGCAGTTTCACATTCTGAAATGGAAAAGGCCTTGCAGCCAACTTCACTTCGGTTGTTGTGTACATATCATGCAGATTAATGGAATTTATTATGCCAGCTGATCCTATCTTTTTATTTTTTTTAAAAAACTACTTTTGTCCTTTAATACTGGTATGCAAGAAGATCAGGACACAAGGAAATTGAAAAAGAAAAATGTTTTTGAGAATTCCAATGAAATAAAGAAAATTCGTGGAATTAAGTATAGAGTTTTTATCATTTCAACACCCCCTTTAAAACGACACCACTTTGGGACCAGGTAGGTCTATATCAAACATTATCAGAAATAAAGACACATTAAAAAATCTTAAATAAAATATTGAACTGTGGATGCCAGAGATCTGAAACAAACAAAAACAGAGATTGCTGAAGAAACTGGCTGCATCAGTGGAGAGAAAAAAATTAACATTTTAAGCCAGTGACCCTTCTTCAGACCTTATGTTTCTGTTTACTTGCATTAACTTTCGTTGTTTGTAATCAGCCCTCATTTTCAGAGCTGTGCTAGTGGTGGCGAAGGTGACCACAGCCCATGATTTTATCTGCTGAAATTCCTCCAACTTGCTACATGTGATTTGCTGTGACCTGTTGTAGTCACATGTACCTAAGCACGGTGAAGGTTTTGTTTTGCAGATCATACAGGCAGACCATAGCAAACAAGGACAGATAGATCATAGGGTGTTTAGACAGGGCGAGGCATACAAGGTTACGGCTGCACAGGAAGTGTGCAAAGCAAGATCAACATTATTTGAAGTTAGTGAGGCCCATTCATCAGTTTAATAACATTGGTTCTTGAATTGGTTGTTGCATGCATTCAAGCTTCTGTATCTTCTATGGAAGAGGTTGAATGACAGTGTTACCAAGATGGGAGGAGTCTTTGATGTTGGCAGTCTTTCTGCAGCAACAAGAAGTGTAAATAGAGTCCATGGATGGGAGCTTAACTTCTGTGATGGTCTGGGCTTTGCACACAACTTTCTATAGTTTCTTACAGTCCTGGGCAGAGCAGTTGCTGTACCAGACTGTTATGCACTTGCATAGAATGCTTTCTTTGGTGCATCTCTAAAGGTAGGTGAGGGTCCTTGTGGGCGTATCAAATTTCCTAAGCCAACTGAGAAGAAGAGGCATTGTTGTGCCTTCAAGTTCTCAATTCACTTCGTTTCTGCACCAGAGAGATAACAAAGGCATTGTGATGCAATGGAGCTTTGTCACATTCTCCGTAAACAGAGAACTAGGAGGAGCGTATGGATGGTTTTGCCAAAGTAGCAGGTCTTCTCTTGGTATGTGATACCATCAGTTGTAGGGACATGGCTTTTCAAGTCTTGTGTCTCAGTGCTTAAAGGTACTGGAGCCACATAAGTTGCCAGCAACTCAGTGGGTAGTTAATGTGTGATCACATGCTGGTGAATACTAGCTTTGTTGGCAGGAATTAAGCTCTCCCTCACTGACCTGTTACCAGGGTAATTCCATTGAATTCACCATCACTATCTGATGAGCCTCCAGATCCCCTGATGTACATAAAACTCTCTCCTCCAGAGTACCTTCTAGATCAGGACCTCCAAGAACCTTGAGGCACATCTTCTAACTTATTGTGACATTTCAAAGCGCTTTTCTGAGCAACATAAGAATATGGACATTAGTGGAAAGTCCCTCAAGTCTATAGAATCCCTATAGGCTATTCAGCCCATTGAATGACTGACTCTTAAGAGCATCCCACCCAGACCCTACTCCATCCCCAAAGCCTTGCATTTCCCACAGTTAATCTACCTAGCCTGGATATCTTTGGACTGTGGGAGGAAACTGGAGGAGCCAGAGGAAACCCACACAGATGGGGAGGAGTGGGGGGGGGGAGGTGGTGAGTGGGGGGTGGGGAGCAGAGCTGTGGTTATGCAAACTCCATAAAAGGTGGAATTGAACCCAGTAGGTTGAACTCTAGTGTGAATCAGCACTGCCAATCACTGAGCCACCATACTGCTCCATTGGCTCTGCCATTTAATATAACTTTTAATAGATCTTTTGCCTCAACATTAATTCAGTTTCCCTTTATTCTCTGAAAGACCAAAATCCAATCTATCTAAATGTATGTAACAATAGAGTACCCAAAAAGTTCTAGGGCAGGAAATTTCAAAGGATTCCTAATCCTTTAAATGAATTGATTTCTCATCCCAGCCAGTAATGATCAAACCTTCAGGGAAACAATCACTCTACATCCATCTGTCCTGATTTGGAGATGCTGGTGTTGTACTGCGGTGTACAAAGTTAAAAATGACAAAACACCAGGTTATAGTCCTACAGGTTTAATTGGAAGCACTCGCTTTCAGAGTGCTGCTTCTTGATCCACAACCACCAATTAAACCATTGGACTATAGCTTGATGATGTGTGATTTTTAACTCCATCTATCCTGTCATTTAAACAAAAACATCTCTAAATTATTCTGACTCCAAAAATCATGCACATAATTTATTCAGCCTATCAATATAGGACATCCTTCTCACCCTGGGCATCAATCAAGTGAATTAATTATTGTGCCAAACCCAAAGCTGAGATGGCGATCAGGAGGACCGAAGTCTTAATTCTTCTGTAACCAATTCAACTCCTGCTACCTCTCTGCAGTTTTGATTTAAGCAGATTAAGTCTAACCTCAGGTGTCTGCGGAGGCTTGCAGTCACTCAAAAGCAGGTTCTGCACCTCACTAATTATAATTAGAAGCACAACATTTGCTTACAGCCTGCATGTCTTTGAATGGATGTGGATTAATCATTAGCCACAGTCCTGGTACCCTGATCTCACACCCCATTCTTTAAGTAATTAAAGGAGGGACAGCACTGTTTTACACTGTTTACAGAGAGATTTTTACCTGATTTCTATATGGATTTATGTAAGGTTAAAGGTTATTTTGGCCACACATGAAAACATGCTTTAACTGAACACTTTACTAATAAGAAATTCACAGTTGAAAATGTGGATCTACCTTATAATTCGAGAGGTGGGAAATGATTAGCAGGTTTTAAACATGCCTGTAAGTGCTGAAATCATTAGTTGTAGGTTCAGCTCTCAGGTGCTGATTAGATACAATTTTCCTGGAACTGTCTATGTAGGTTTTACTCACCCACTTGTGCTGAAGGTGTGGAGTGGGCTGTTTAACACATAGGGTTAGGTTTCAGAAAGGCCCAGGGACCGCAGTGGGAGCACAGATTCTCAGGTATGGCAGTAGTCCAAGTGGAGGAGTTCCTGTATCTGGAGCAGCAGATGAGATCCACTTCTTTCTTCCTGTCCCTTTTTTAAAATCTGGAATCATGTTCTTCCATTTCTCCTTCACACCAAAGGAAATTACTAGAGAAAATTCTGAAGGAGAGAATTATTATCCATGCGGAGAAGCAAGCTTTGATCAGAGACTGTCAGGATGGCTTCATCAGAGGCAGGTCATGCCAAATAAATTTGATTAAATTTTTAGAGGAGGTGATCAGGTGGGTAGATGTGGGTGGTGCAGTTGATGTAGTTTATATAGATGTTAGCAAAGCATTTGACAAGTTTTCACATGGGAGGCTGATAAGAAGGTAAAAGCACATGTGGTCGAAGGTAACTTGGCAATTGTATCCAGTTGTAGCTGAGTGGCAGGCGATAGAGGGTAGTGGTAGAAGGCTGTTTAAGTGACTGGAGGCTGGTGTCCAGTGACGTATCACAGGGATCAGTACTGGGTCCCATATTGTTTGTGATATATATAGACGATAGTGAAGAAAATATGGAAACAATGGTAAGTTTGTGGATGATATGAAGATTGTCCAGGTGCTGCACAGTGGGGAAGAAGTTCTTTGGTTATAGGATAACACAGATGGATTGCTCAGATGGACAGAATGAAACTTAACGCTGATACATGTAAGATGATGCACTTTGAAAGAAGTAACAAGACAAGTGATTACGTAGTAAATGACAGGACAAATAGGAAGCTCAGAGGAACAGAGGGATCTTGGAATGATTGTACACAGATTCCTTAAGGCAGCACATCAGATCAATAGGTTATTTAAAAAGACATATGGGACGATTGCCTTTACCAGTTGTGGCATAAGTCGTATGAGCAAGGGGGTCATCTTGGAGCTGTATGAAATTTTAATTAGACCACAGCTGGAGTACTGTGTGTTTTTTTCAGTCACATCACTATAGGAAGGATGTGATTGCACTGGAGGGTGTGTAAAGGAGATTCATGAGGATATTTTCTGGGATAGAGCAGTTTATCAAAGAAGAGAGGGTGGATGGGCTCAGGTTGTTTTCTCTAGAGCAGAGAAGGGTGAGGTGTATAAGATTTTGAGATTTGGAGGTGCTGGTGTTAAACTGGGAAGGACAAAGTTTAAAAATCACACAACACCAGGTTATAGCCCAACAGGTTTATTTGGAATCACTAGCTTTTGAAGCGTTGCTTCTTCATCAGTTGGTTGTGGAGCAGAATCATAAGACACAAGACTATAGCAACAGAATTGCACTGTCATGGAATGCAATATTAAACAAATTTAGCTTAAGTCTTTCATCTTTTAGAATGACCATGTTAGTTTCACTTCCTTCATATATAAATCCCAGAACTTTTTAAAAGTTGCACTGTCAAGATAGCTTTTAACAATAGGTGTCTTCTCAGCTCAGAAAGTGCATTGAAGGTGTGAAGTTAAAGTCTGTCTGTGTCCCAGTGTTCGGTGAGACTGATTCTATTTCTAAAGTGGGAGTAACAGAATCTTGCATGGATGTATGCAGTTTTTAAGCAAAATAAAATGTAATTCTGCAAGTACAAATTCACCTCAAACTTTTATGTGTGTGTGTGCAGGGAAGACCGAGTGAGTGTATGCATGTGGGTGGGTGTGTGGGGTGGTGGCAGGGGGGGGGAGAGGAATCTGTGAGAGACTGTGTGTCTGTGTGTGAGTGTAATGGGGTATACGCCTGTCAGAGGGTGTGTGTGAGGGTGAGTGTGGGGATAGTTGTGTGTGTGAGCATATGAAAGAGAGCATGTGTATGAGAGAGGGGCTGTGTGAGTCTGGAGGAGTATGTATGTGTGTGTATATACAGTGTAGTGGGATCACCTGTAGTGTGACATGAATCTAAGGTCCCAATTGAGACCATCCTCATGGGTAACGAACTTGGCTATCAGCCTCTGCTCAGCCACTTTTCGTTGTTGTCTGTCCTGAAGTCTACCTTGGAGGATGGTCCCCCAAAGGACCGAGGCCGAATGTCCTGACTGTTGAAGAATTCCCCGACTGGGAGGGAGCACTCCTGCCTGGTGATTCTTATGCGGTTTCCATTCATCCGTTGCCATAGCCTCTGCTCGGTCTCGCAAATGTACCGTGCCTCAAGGCATGGATAGAGTGGATGGAAAACAGCCTTTCCTCTTAGTTGAAGTGTCAATACAAGGGAGCTATAATTTTAAGGTGAAAGGCAGGAGTTTTAGTGGGGATTTGAGGAAAACCTTTTGACCCAGAGGATGGTGAGAATCTGAAATTCACTGCCTGGGAGAGTAGTCGAGCCAGAAAACCTCACAACCTTTAAAATGAACTTGGATGAGCACTTAGCGATGTCATACACTCAAGACTGTGTGTAAACTACTGGAAAGTGAGACGAGTGTAGGTTTTATGTATTTTTTGTCAGTGCAGACTTGGTGAATCAAAGGGCCTATTTTCCACTGTGTTAATGATTCTATAACCCCTCGCAAGATGCCAGTGATGAAACATTCTCTCTCTGAGGTTGGTACTACAGGTATACAATCTTTATCGGTGAAATATCTGAAGTCAAACTAGATATTAATAGATTTTTGGTGAAGTATTGACAATATGTCTTCAGAAAGTCACCCAATGTCAACATTTCTCTTCAAACTTCCAATAACAAACAAACAGTAAAAGGTAATATAACTTTCAATAACATTGGAACCCCTCAGCACCAATTTATTTAAGAACATAGAAGCAGGAGTAGGCCACCCAGCACTAAGAGCTTCTTTATCATTTAATGAGATTGTGCATGAGTTTCTACTTCAACTCCATTTCTTGCACTATACTAATATCATTCAATGTATTTAATTTGTAGAAATCTGTTGACTTCAGTCTGGAATATACTCAATGACTGACCCCCCGTAAGGCTCTTCTAAAGAAGAGTTATCAGACTCAAAACATTAGCTCCTACTCTCTCTTCCAGGTGCTGCCAAGCCTGCTGAGTTTGTACAGCACTTTCTGTTTCTATTGCAGCTGGGGCTTTGTGTTTTCAAACAGACACAATTGATGTAGAAATATTTCTTGTAAATTCAACACTGATAGAAATAACTGTAATATAAATATAACCATAAGGTGGTAAGACCTTTTATTTGTTGTATGACTCAGATTCAGTCAGGGATCCTGTTGCTACTTTATTTTCCTGTTAAATTATACTTCAATGTTAATCAATAGCAGTAGGTAGGAAGCTGTTATACAACAGCTCTTCCTGAATGGTTGTTGCTCAATGGCAGAAGACAAACACTGTAATAAAAGAAACTCAGCAGGAAAAGGTAGATTGAAAGGAAGCGGGAGCCCACTGTGTAGCTGATCAGCTCACTAATTTAAAACCTACTGCCAAAATAGATTGAAAAAAGTTTTAAAATCAGGGCACCGATGTTCCTGCACTGACAGAGTCACAATTGTATCAGGAAGCGTGGGAGGAAAAGGCTTCTTTTGCATGTGATTCCCCAACATCGCTACAAATAAAAGTCGAATGTTAGTAAATGGCAGTCATTCGTGCTGACAATTAATTTTCTTACTGGAAACAAATATTTTCTGTATAAGTGGAATCTGATTTTATTAAAAAGGTTGTTGTTAAGCTGGGTCTCATAAGTTCTGTCTCCTTGACACAAAACAATTTTCACAAAACCAATAATTAAGTTTTACAGAAGACATTTATTCCGACTCATGTGGATGGGTTGTTTGTACGACCTTTCAATTCTAGTTGGAGCAGCCAGGATCTGAAAATTGTAGAATATGTGACAAAAACTTTCGGAGCTGTTTTTATTTTTGCTGAGAAATCATGAGCTAGAAACATGAGAATTTGGAGCACGAGTCAGCCAATCAACCCATCAAGCATGGTTCACCATTCTGAACCATAGTTAATCATTTATCTCTACACCAGTAACCACCTATTCTTCAATGGCATTGCTATCCAGAAATCTATCAATTTATGTCTTGAACTTGTTCAATATTTGCACATTCATAGTCCTTATGGGTAGAGAATTATAAATGTTTGTCACTCTCTGAATGAAGAAATTCCTCTTCATCTCAATTTTAATGGGTTTCCCTATATCATGCAACCATAAATCCTGATTTCAGACTTTGTAGCCAGAGAAATTATTCTATCTAATCTGCCTTGTCATGTCCTGTAAGGATTTTCTCCGAAGATCTGGAGAAATAGGTCAAGTTTCCTCATTCTGCCATCCTGGTAGTTGGTCTACTGAACATCTGTTGCACTCCCTCGATGGCAGCAAGACCAAAATTGTATACAACAGTCCAGGTGTAATCTCAGCAAGGTGATTTACAATCACAGAAAAACTGCTTTATGTCTTGTACTCAAATCGTTTTCAAAGGAAGGCCCATCATCATGCGCTTACCTATTTGTGTGTTGCATGGGCAAGCGAGCTATTAGTGCCTCATGAACAATGACACCCCAGGTTCCTTGAGTATCAACAACTTCTCCCTTCTTACCATTTAAGAAATATTCTGCCTTACACATTCACATTATATTTTATGTCCTAAGTTCTCGCCTATTCACGTGGCTTGTTCAAATTCAAATGAACCCTCATAACAACTTACATTCTCAATTATATGTGCAATCAGCAATTTTTTAATTCACTTGTCAAATGTGAGCAACACTGGCTGGACAGCATTTTTTGCCCATCCCTAGTTGCCCTTGAGAAGGTGTCATGAGCAGCCTTCTTGAATTTCTGCAGACCATGTACTATCAGTAGACACACAATGCTATTTAGGAAGGAATTCCAGAACTTTGATCCAATGATAATGAAGAAATAGCTCTGTATTTCTTAGTGTGGATGGTGAGTGGTTTGGAGGGGAACTTGTGGATCGTGGCGTTCCCATGTATCTGCTGCCCTTGTCCTTCTAGATGAAAGTGATCATGATCGAGAGTCTGGTGCTGGAAAAACACAACACGTCAGACAGCATCTGTGGAGCAGGAGTATCGAAGTTTCGGGCATATGCCCTTCATCAGAAATGAGGCTCGTGGGTTGGGGCTGAGAGATAAATGGGAGAGGGTTGGGTTGGGGGGAGGTAGCTGGAAAAGCGATAGGTGGATGAAGGTAAGGGAGAAGGTGATAGGTCAGAGGGGGCAGTGATGGATGGGTCCAGAGGGCAGTGTCGAGTTGGAGGCTTGGGACTGGGATAATGTGGGGGCAGGGCAAGTGAGGAAGATGTTGAAATCCACATTTATCCCATGTGGTTGCAGGGTCCCAAGGCGGAATATGAGGCATTCCTTCTCTAGGCATCAGGTGGTAATGGTTTGGCAGTGGAGGAGGACCTGCACGTCATTGACGGAGTGGGAGGGGGAGTTGAAGTGTTTTGGAAAGTGCTGCATAAGCATCTTTGGCATATTTCTGCAGTGTGTCCTGTAGATAGTACACAATGCTGTTACTGAGCATTGGTAGTAGATGGAGTGGATGCTTGTGGGTGTTACGCCAATCAAGTCAGCTGCTTTCTCCTCAATGATGGCAAACTTCTTGAGTGTTGTTGGAGCTGCACTGCAAGTGCCTCGTGGATGGTGGACAGGCTTTGGTGAGTTACTCCCTATGATATTTCTAGCCTCTGACCTGCTTTGTTGTCACTGTACTTATATAGCTAGTCCAATTCAGTTTCTGATCAATGGTAACTCCAGGGTGTTGATGGAGGAGGATTACGTGATGATCTCATATTCGAGCTGGCATTGCCTGGTGTGACTGTTACTTGCCATTATTCAGCCCAAATCTAGGTATTGTCCAGGTCTTTTACTTCAAGTTCAGGAAATATTATATTTGGGTCCAAAATCAAAATTATTTATATATATTTTGAAATCATTTTTGCTAAATGTGATTTCTTAAAATAGTTTGTCTTAATGTAGCACTCTTCATTAACTCCCCACTTTCACAGTTAGTTGAACTATTTTTCTTTCTCTCATCCTGTACCCTCTCTTAATGCCACGAGTCCACTCTTCCCTTACCTTTAGGGCTGTGATATTTCTCTCCTGATAAGTTTCATCCTCCATTTGCTGCAGGTATTATGTCAAGGAGTCAATTGCTGTTACATACTTTAGAAAGAATTTTCTTTATCTCACAATTTCTAAGCAGCATTTTGTTTGGATAATCAAATGTGCGGATAATTGAATCCCAGATAACACATTTCAGCCAAGTACTGGGACTTTGTGATCTTGTCTGGATAATCTGAAATTCAGATAATTGAATGCCAGATAATCAAGGTTCCTCTGTATATATATTTGCACTCTAAACATTTTGATAATAATCTGTGTATCCTTACTTGAATAGATTTTGGTTTGTAATAAATGAGTTCAGGAGGCAGTGACATTGTGGTAGTGTCACTGAACAAGTACTCCAGAAACCCAGGTAATGCTCTGGAAACATGGATCAAATCCCAACTTGGCAATGGGGCAATTTGAAATCTAGAATTACGAATTTGTCCAATGTGATGTGTAATCATTGTTAATGTCTTAAAACGATTAAAGGTGGATAAATCCCCAGGACCTGATCAGGTGTACCCGAGAACTCTGTGGGAAGCTGGAGAAGTGATTGCTGGGCCTCTTGCTGAGATATTTGTATCATTGATAGTCACAGGTGAGGTGCCGGAAGACTAAAGGTTGGCAAACGTGGTGCCACTGTTTAAGAAGGGCGGGAAAGATAAGCCAGGGAACTATATACCGGTGAGCCTGACCTCGGTGGGCAAGTTGTTGGAGGTAATCCTGAGGGACAGGATGTACATGTATTTGGAAAGGCAAGGACTGATTCGGGATAGTCAACATGGCTTTGTGCGTGAAAAATCATGTCTCACAAACTTGATTGAGTTTTTTGGAGAAGTAACAAAGAGGATTGATGAGGGCAGAGCAGTAGATGTGATCTATATGGACTTCAGTAAGGCATTCAACAATGTTCCCCATGGGAGACTGATTAGCAAGGTTAGATCTCATGGAATACAGGGAGAACAAGCCATTTGGATACAGAACTGACTCAAAGATAGAAGACAGAAGATGGTGGTGGAGGTTTGTTTTTCAGACTGGAGGCCTGTGACCAGTGGAGTGCCACCAGGATCAGTGCTGGGCCCTCTACTTGTTGTCATTTACATGATTTAGATGCGAGCATAAGAGGTACAGTTAGTAAGTTTGCAGATGACACCAAAATTGGAGGTGTAGTGGACAGCAAAGAGGGTTACCTCAGATTACAACAGGATCTGGACCAGATGGGCCAATGGGCTGAGAGGTGGCAGATGGAGTTTAATTCAGGTAAATGCGAGGTGCTGCATTTTGGGAAAGCAAGTCTTAGCAGGACTTATACACTTAATGGTAAGGTCCTAGAGAGTGTTGCTGAACAAAGAGACTTTGGAGTGCAGGTTCATAGCTCTTTGAAAGTGGAATCGCAGGTAGATAGGATAGTGAAGAAGGCGTTTGGTATGCTTTCATTTATTGGTCAGAGTATTGAGTACAGGAGTTGGGAGGTCATGTTGCGGCTGTACAGGACATTGGTTAGGCCACTGTTGGAATATTGCATGCAATTCTGGTCTCCTTCCTATCGGAAAGATGTTGTGAAACTTGAAAGGGTTCAGAAAAGATTTACAAGGATGTTGCCAGGGTTGGAGGATCTGAGCTACAGGGAGAGGCTGAACAGGCTGGGGCTGTTTTCCCTGGACCGTCGGAGGTTGAGGGGTGACTTTATAGAAGTTTACAAAATTATGACAGGCATGGATAGGATAAATAGACAAAGTCTTTTCCCTGGGGTCAGGGAGTCCAGAACTATAGGGCATAGGTTTAGGGTGAGAAGGGAAAGATATAAAAGAGACCTAAGGGGCAACTTCTTCACGCAGCAGGTGGTATGTGTATGGAATGAGCTGCCAGAGGAAGTGGTGGAGGCTGGTACAATTGCAACATTTAAGAGGCATTTGGATGGGTATATGAATAGGACGAGTTTGGAGGGATATGGGCCGGGTGCTGGCAGGTGGGACTAGATTGGAATATCTGGTCGGCATGCACGGGTTGGACCGAAGGGTCTGTTTCCATGCTGCACATCTCTCTGACTCTATGACTTTAATTGTTGTGAAAACTCACCTGGTGTACTAATGTCCTTTAGAGAATGACTTTACTGGTCTGGCCTACATGTGACTTCAGACCCATAGCAATGTGGCTGATTCTCAAATGCCAATTGAAATTTCCTAGCAGGTACTTATAAGCAATTACGAATATGCCAACAACTTCCACAATGCATTATCAAATGAAAATTAAGTTATTTTTAACTAAAGACACCTGGCTGGTTTATTTTGAATCCTGAATTAATACATTATACAGATAACATAATTGACAATCTCACCATCCTTTTTTTAAATTCACATTTTGTTATGACCAGAGAAGCAGCGGGATTAAGGAAGGAATCTGTTCCCGTTTCCAACCTAATGATATCAATAAGCTTCTTAACAAGCTTCTTAAGCAGCCAGACAGAATGATTGGAGATGGAAACTCAAAGAATTTTCCCCTCTCCAAGTTAAAGGCGCTGAGGCGTTCTCAGCTCCTCCTCCTCCTCACTGGAATCAACATAGATTGCAGGTCAAATATGGGTCTGTGCCAGACAATCTGGGATTTTTAAAAAAACACTTGACTCTTCATCAGGCTATGGTAATACCGCAGCTGATATGATTCTATCATGAAATTATCTTCTAAATGTATTCTATTCCAGATCCACTGCACACTGTCGCTTCACATCCCATTTATAATCAGCTCATACTCTTTTTGAGTACAATGTTCAAAATCAGAAATCTGTCAATGGTAAAATTACAGTGACTAAAATCACAGTCTTTCTAGAAATAGTTACTTCTCATTTTACGAAGGGTACCCTCAATTTCTCCTTCTTTTCCTAACTTGATTTTTGAATTCTTCCACATAGATGTGCACACTCACACAGAAATCTAACAACCAACTAGATAATTAAAGCATCAGCATTTGAAGAAAGAACATAGACGTAAGCAGAAAATCAACAAGGTAAATATGAAAGGAATCTAAGTTTACAAAAGCAGAAAAGAATAGACAAATCAGACCTCTTAAAAAGTATGAAAATATTTTTTTTCAGAAAGACTTGCAATCTTTTTCTCATTTTTAAAATTTATTTTTTAATACCCAGATCATACAAAAATGTTACAACAATGTAGCTTAGTTCCGTTTCAGCTTTTTGCAGTTTTCATCATCCCTGGTACTGAGGATAGACCGTGTATAAAAACATTACAGATTGGAACTATATGAGCAATATAGTTGTACAAAAACATAACAGTGGCATTACAATAAAACTGGATTGTAAAAATGGCTCAGTCCCATTTGTGAATATGTTTCTATTCTTGTGACTGCTTCTAAATTGGCACCCAGAGCCAGTATAGAACACCTTTCAAGTCTCATGGATAGCACAACTTTCATGGATGAAGAGCAACACTTTCATGCTGCAGTATAATATGTTTATTATACTATTAATCACTTTAGCTATCCTCATGGCCATTCTTTCCAGGATTCCCAATTTGTATTGCATTAGAAACTAAAACCATCCAAGCTTATTTAAACAAAAAGCTAGCAGAAAGAGTAAACTTTCATCCCGTTGATTTGAAACCAAATACCACAACTAAAAGGATAATTTGCTAACTCATTGCAGCACCTGATTCCTAAATAGTAACAACCTGATATCAAAGCGCTATACTGACAATTCAGCATCATAGTCTTTCATCTGTGTTCTTCCTGTGGGTCAGTGATCAGTGTGGAATTGAGATACACTGATCCTGAAAATCCCAGCTTTGTATGTGCTGATTTAGTTAATCTGAATCTAGAAATCTATTTTCACTGAATATAGAAATCATGATCAGTTTTCACCCTCACAAAAGTATTAATACTCGGGCTGTTAGATCCTCATCTTGACTAAAATCCATCAGCAGCACGTAATACAGGTTCAAAATAAAACCCTTACTGCCACATTATTTACTGAACCAACAGGGAAGCAAAGGTACAATTACCTAAATTTGAGTTCATAAGAAAAAAAAAACTGGCCAAGCTTTTCTAGTTATTTAATGTTGGATATTGGGAAACTCTTACAATTCAACTAAGAAGCTAAATGTGTTTCTAGGTAAAAAGCAGTTATATAACATGCTACTCTGATTTCCCATCACTACATCAGAAAAGCTAATATGTTATACAATAATCATTCCTTTACTTGAATGCAATAAGCATTCTACGATGCTTCAATCTCTTTCAGTGCAACACTGCAATATCTTAGCACTCCAATCTTCAAGAGTAATTCAATTTTGAAAATGACGTTCCAGGTATTCCAAATGTATATCTTGCAGGACATTTACTCTCAAGTACTGGAGTATGCCACATAACAAGGTTTCGTGCTGACATTGGATAGTAATTGCACCAGCTTTCAGAGGTAGTGTGCATCTTTAAACACCTTTATTATGACTTTTCCCCATGACAGGAAAGTAAAGGTGATAATTTAATAATCAGATGATTGAGGCTTCACTCTGCTCATTCGCCTCACAAGATTTGTTAGCATTTTTGGAACGTTCAAGAATGCCATTAGAGCATGGTTTAAAACAATTCAATAATTTTTAACAAACTAGTCACCAGGTCCTTTGAGAATGATATTCTTGGCATTCAGCTGTTAATTATCAGTAGTACTAGTTATCCCTGAGTTGTAGTAAAAAGGAGCCCCATGAGAAGATTATATGCAAAAGAAAATGATCACTGCACCACAAAAAGTTAGAATGGCTTTCTTTTACATTGAACTTATCACATACAGCCATTAAGGAGAAAACATTTTGAGGTTGAAAAGGATTTCCATATACATAACCAGCGATAAATCCACCACTATTTCAAATATGATCACAAAAGATTACAAAGGAATTGAATTAAGTTGCATTTCCTTTTAAAACCTGTCCTTTGTTCTTCTTGTGCTGTAGCAGAAACATCATAGCATTTACTTGTTGTCATTAATGTTTCAATTAATATTGTGGAAAGATATGTAAAAACAACTGGTACAAAAACACTATCATCCAAACATAAATCCTATTTACATAGCATTTTCTTTGGCATGAAGACTCAAAAGGAATGAGAAGAAATATATCCTTGGAACAGAAATTATTTCAACAAACAACAGTCTCTTTAACTGGA